>NC_133758.1:3295000-3940277 GCF_036562045.2 Rhinolophus sinicus | reverse complement strand
GTATTTAAAATGATGTACATTACATGACTGCTTGAAGCAGAAATTACCTGAATTTCTACCCAGAGAGGGGTAGGCATATCTAAAATATATGAGATTCTATATGTAGAAATAGGAAAGATCTCTACAACCTGTCATTTGTTAAGTGAAAATAAGCAAGAAGCAATACGATATTATTAATACTTAAAAACTAAATCATGATATTACATGATAGGTAAATAAATTATTGATACAGAGATATGTGTTGTTATGTATATATTTACATATAGAAATATATATATTACATTATACATATGTAAGTCTATTTGAAAGGATGAGGGAAACTACCATTCAACATGATAATAGAAGCTCTTTCTGGAAGAAGATTAAGGTTAAATGATTGACTATCATCTCCATCACTGATTTTTTTTCAATGAAAATATATCTATTTGTATATAATATATCTATTTGTATATAAAAAAGATATTTGTATTATACAAATATCTATTTGTATAAAAAAATGTAAAAGAAGCTGGCATGAACACAAAATAATTGTAATGCAGTGTTTTCCCTGGCACTTTAACAGTCATAGAGTGAAAGGTGAAAACCGATTTACAATTTACATTCCAACATTTGAAGACAGTCATGACTGTAAAGCTATGAAATTAAAGTCCTGACATGAGCAGAAAGGCAAACACACTACAGCTATTCAACAAGGATGGCTTTGTTCCTAAAACCAGGCTACAGCGAATACCAGAATAGCAAGGATGCTTCCTCTCACGTGACAAAAAACAAGAACTTTGTTTCATATTATACACGTTCATATGCTGTGAGTAAAAAAAAATCATAAGCAAAGGTAAACAACTTGGATCATGGACCTACGGAATCAAGGCTGTTCTAGAAATGAGGTCACAGTACAAATCTGTTGAAACATGTTATACTAAACGAGCATGGCTTGTCTGAAATTACAGCATCCACTAAGGGTGACTGCAGTTGTCATGTCCTGGTGCATCTAGCTGGGTAGGAAGCAAGGAACGGAAATGATGTGCTAAGTTTTCACAAAATCACTAAAAGGGCGAAAATAACTTTTTAAATCCTGTTAAATTCCACTTGACATTGTGAATACAGGAATAGCAAGGAAAACACATAGCTGCTAGCACTGAATAAAATTTCAATATTTTTTGTGGCCATGTTAACTAAGCAGGATTTTATAGCCTTTTCTTAATTACTCCAGGTTGATGACCGAAAAGTTAATTTTTCAAACATGTTCACAACACAGGCAAAACTAGAGAATATATTTAAGTGATTCAAACTGCTTGGAGCTTCAGAATGAGCCATGAAATTATGGAAAATCTGAAGAGAGGTGATGTCAATAAATGTTTAAAAACTGGACAAGTCCACAAAGCCCGTTGGGAGGTGTCCTGCTTCTGTTGAGTTCACTTGGCCTAGCTCTTGTTCAGCATTTGACAGCATTTTGTCCACTGACTGGCTGGAGTCTATAGGTTGGCTTTATTTCTCCCACTTGTTAGCTGTAATCGACCCAAATAAACTATTATTTAGAGAAAAGAAAACTCACAAAGGTTGTAAACTTAGGAAAAGACTCATCATAATATATCGCCACACAAGAATTTCCCAGCAACCCTTAAATTTCTGTAGGGGACGTGGACCGGGGACTCAATGACATTCAGCAACATAAAAGCAACTCTGCTCAGGACAGAGGGTCATTCTCAGAATTAACTGTCCCTTCTTGTACCTTTCCCATCAGCCTCCAGCCCAGTCACTCCATGTAGTCAGTCTGTAGACAATGTTGCTTTTCTAATATTTTTTGTTCAGACATTTTGTGATTGCCATAGCAGTCCTAAAAGCTCTAAGGAACAGACAGGAGACTCAGGTAACCTTCCAAAGGTGATGAGACTTTCTAGCTCTCTCATAGAGATTTCACATAAGGTGATTATTTACTTCTCAGGATTTTAAAAATCTATGTGCAAATTAATCACTTGTGGATGCTCAAAGGCTCATCAAGCAACATGACCATGATACGGCCACTAATGTGACTAAGGTGTTTTTGTAGAGCCAGCATTCGCTCTCTGATGCAGGAGCTGGTAGGATGGTTACACACACCGTGCGACTGGGACCTAATTCCAGCTTTAGCACTGATATAATCTCCTGCAGTAGCATTTGGCACCACTTCCCTCAGAGCCCAGTCTCTAGTTCTCCACTGGCAGACGGGAAGACCAAAGCTCCCATCTTGACATTTACCTATATTAAGTTCATAGTGATTTTGTTTGCCCTTCATTCTCTCTTTTAGAATTTTTTAACTGCCAAGGTTAAGGTAACAGGAATATGATAGGAAAAAGTCAGCCACTCTTTTGGAATAATAAGCTGTGAATTCTGTGCTGGCAGGGAAATCAGCCCCTCCTTCCATCCTTCCCTCCCTCGCTCCCTCCCTCCTTCCTTCCTTAGATGACATTGATCATCTTCAGTACTTTCCTTGTATGGTTCATTTCAACCTGTTTGGACACAGATGCATCAACTAGAAAAAGTTGATGACTTAAGTAACTTATAATTGCTAGTAAGTGTATCGTTAGGACTTTTTATAATATGACCGATGTAATAAGGACAGATCCATAAAAGAGGAACAATGAATGTTTAATCAAAGTTAAAAGTTCTAGAAGTTTGACAGTTTTTGGATTTATGTTTAGGTCTTTGATTCATTTTGTTAATTTTTGAATATGGCGTAACATGTAGGCAAAGCTTCATTGTTTTGCATGTTCACATCCAGTGTTGCCACCTTCATTTGTTGAAGAAACTGCTCTTCACCCACTGAATGGCCTTGGCAGCCTTGTTGAAGCTCGTTCTATTATATACGCAATTCATCACTGGTCTGTCTATATGATTCCATTAGATGACATGTGTAAAGTAATCAAATCAAATTCATAGGGTTAGAAAGTGGAATGGTGGCTGGCAGGGACTGGGAGGACATTTTCCATGAGTGTAATGTTTCAGCTTTGCAGGGTGAAAAAGTTCTAGAGATCTCGCCTCACAATATGAATATACTTAAGGCTACTGAAGTCTGCACTTAAAAATAGTTACAATAGTAAATTTTACATCATGTGTTTTTGCCTTCCTTTCACATAATTAGAAATGAAAACAAACAAAAAGAGAAAAATAAAGTGCAATGCAGTACATACAATATGATTTTTATTTTATAAAACAGTGACCTAACAACACTTCAGTGTGTGCATGCATACATGTGCACACACGGGGAGTGAACTAGAAGTAGTGAGAGACCGAGATAGAGAGATAAATAAAAGAAAGAGAAAATGTGAGCTATGAGCCTGGAGATAAGTATGGGCTGGTATACACCTGGCTGTTAACACACGAGGAAGCAAATAGAAGGATATTCACTGCATTCGCTTTAAAATAGAAAATGTTCTGGAATCGTTTCAAGTTTCATTACTAGAGAAACAATTACATAAAAATGTGGTACATAGTCCAAAAAAATGAATCAGATCTCTAACACCATAATAGATGTCAAAAATGGTATATTATGGTAAAAAATCAAGTTATCAAATAAGGACAAGCAACACATCCGATGACTACTCTCTATTCAAATTTTATCAGATATTTTTACTTGATTCCACTTGTGTTTACAAATGTTTCTGATCCTCTTGTAAGAAGAGAACTGTAACATGATTAATGTGAGCCACCTGAAAGTCACATAAAGTCCCAGCATGGTGTGCTGACGTCTAGTTCTCTGCAGCTCACGGAGCTGTACGTGGCAGAATTCAGTCATCACACAGCGGACATGGCAGTGTGCCCAGATTCACTTTTTTCAGGAGAAATTTTAATTCAGCATCTCTTACATTAAATACATTTTATTAATTTAATTATTTTGGTTTTACTTTTGGGGTAGTTTACTGTGTTTCATAATTGTATAAGTTTAATAACTTTATTTCTCTTTTTATATTAATGTATACTTAAATAAGATTATGATAAAAATAGGTCTGCCCTGGACGTCAGTGAAGCCATTTCCTTTCAAACGGAGATATAGATTACTTTGCAATAACACCAGTAAGAACTAAATTCATTCAGCATTTAACTCAAAGGCAGCCACTGAATTAAGGCTGAATTATCTCATTTAAACATCACCACATCTCTGCTTTTTACCAGTGGGGGAGTTGAAGCTTAGAGGGGTTTTGCTGGATAGTTCTATTGTCAACTTGGATAAACTGGAATTATATTTCCAGATTCTTATTCCTGGATGGTTCTCAGTTAGAGCTGCCTGAAAGATATACTAGTATGAGATTTGGGAGGTAGATTTGTTTCCTCCCAAAGTTTACTGCTTTTAATGTAGTATATTATCTGAGTAACAAAAGTGGGAGCTTTCTAATAGCTTTTTACACATGCCTTTAAAAGGGCGGGAAACCTTAGTTCTCCCAAACGCAGGTGAGGAAGACAGGGGTGGAGGGATGGAAGAAAGGGTAGTTGGTGATGGTGGTCGTTGGTGGTGCTTGGGTTGGTTAAATGAGCCTGCTGAAGACAGAGGAGTGGACCGTCTGCTCCATCACTATCCAGCCTCTTCATTCCGATGCTGACAGTGAAACTGGACACAGTATAGGAAGGCACGTGAAAAGGAGAGAGCCCCACTTCTTTTGCTTTCGAGAAGAATTCCACAATTATAAGTAATCCAACGCAAACTGTTATAAATGCTATAAGTTGAAGACAAAGTAACAAATCACAAAATTGTAGGTAGGAAAGAGTCAAGATCCGCTGAGGGAGTTAGGGAAGCTTTTTGCAAGGAATTGTGATTGATATTGTGTTTAAGAATGGTGATTGTCAGGAGCTGGGACGGGTGGGGTAGAGAAAATGGGGAAATACTTTCAATGGAATCACACACACACACACACACACACACACACACACAACCTTCCCAGTGTTTTATCTCACTTTTGTCGTGGTGCATAGCTATTGTGATATTATCTTCTCTATGTTTATTGCTTATTACACAAGTAATGTGTCTGCCTAATTATAGCATCATACTTTATTCTCCACATAAATGCATTTTGTTACCAAGTCTAAGCTGGAAAATACCAGGTGCTCAATAAATATTTGCAAAATATTAGCCACATATTTATTCCATTCCTAAGGAGGTCCTTTGATACTTGAAAAGATAGATGACTTGCATTTGATGAAAGTGGAATGTAGTTACTTTATTGTTATGTTAGAAACCTCCTTACATAAATGAAGTTCCTGGTGCCAAGGAAAGCATTCCTTATTTCTACTTAGGAAAAATACCCTGACTTGTTATCGTCTGTCACCTTCCTTCTGATGCTGCTATCTACTTCCTAGTAAACTATACCTCTCACCTCTGACAAAGCAATGGAATTTCATATTTTCAGGAAGGATTATGGCTTTATGGCTCCAGAATCTCCCTTGCTTCAGTATGCTACTTACTTTCAGGTTAAGACTCTAACATTGCTGGCTTTGATCAGTGACATTTGTAGGACTGGTGAAGTGTTTACTTAAAAGAAATTGCTTTACCAAGTGTTTAAGGACTTTTAATGTCAGCACTGCCAAGGATACTAAAATGTACTCTAACAGAAAGTCTTTATTTGGCCTTATTCTAATATCAGTAAGGGCTATAACAGTATATGACTGGGATTTTAGGGAACAAATCAACTTACATGTACAGATGAGTCTATTTACCTCAAAGAGGTTGCACAGAGAAGATACACACTTATTCAATCCTGATGCTGCTACATAAAAACTTTTCTTAAAACCTTTTACTTTGGAATTACTCTGCTGAGCCCTCAGTGATACTCACCGCTCTCTTAAATTATCCTGAGTTGATTCTCTCTCTGATTCTCAACAGCAGCTGTTCTAAAGACTTTCCACTTTCTTCTACCTCCCTAATGCATTTCCTGGTTCACTTTCAAACGACCTTGCTTCCTATTTTACCAAAAATAAAAAAATAAATCTCTTTACTTGCAATTTCTTTCACCTTTTCTCTGCTTCAACATAACATGCTCTAGTAATTCTTAACCTGTTGAGTCAAGGACCACACTGAGACGCTAATAAAAACCTGTTTAGAAAAACTGTGTATCTGATGTCAATCCACAGGGTAAAAGCCAGCTGCTCTAGGGTCCCCTTCATCCTGCCCTCCTCCTGGGAAATCTGAAAAAATTGAACACTGCTCAGAAGTTCAAAGTCAGACTTCTCTGTGACACTGGACCTAACCCTTCACACTTGGACGTCTAAACTAAATCCATGATGTTCGCGCACAGACATGCCCTCTTCTGATCCTGCCTTATCTTGATCACTGAGTTTTTGATGCCCCTTGAAATGTCATGCCTCGCTCATGTCTCCCTAGTTCCTGCTCTGCTTCCCTCATCTCAATGCTCAACTGCAGTGTAGCATTTCACCAGCTTACCAAACAAGGCCGCCTGGGAGCCATGCCAATGACTCACTTTCCTCCATCTTACACATCTAGTCCCTTAAATGTCATCCAGACATTCTGCCCCTGGGGATACACATGGCCACTCCTTTCCTGAGGCTCTCACCATGTCTGAGGGCTTTGCTTAGAGCTGGATAACTGCCCTTCATGTTCCCCCTGGAGTGATCCCCCCAGAATGAATCATTCACGGAGCATGATTTGGCTTCAGATACTCCAGAGTGTCTCTATCACAAGGATAAAATCTGAACAGCCTGATTTACTAATGCATGTGCTAAGCCACTCAAAGTCAGACCCTTGCCAATTAGTCAGACCACGTTTATATAAATGTGTATCACTATTTAATTGTGATATAATTGACACATAGAATGCACAGATTTTTAGATGCATTTCTACGAGTCTTGACAAATGATACACCCGTACAACCACCATCCCAGGAAAGATATAGAACATTCCGTCATTCCAGAAAGTTCCCGTATATCTCTTTCCAATCAATGCCTATCTCACCAGCCAACTTCACCAATCCCCCACTGCAGGACAACTATTGCTCTAATTCCTATTACTGGAGATTAGGTTTATTATTTTAGAGCCTCATATGTATATGCCTGGCTTTTACTTTTGACAAAGTGCCAGAAAAGGAGCAGACCAGCAGAGACCTGATGGGAGCACCACATCTGATCTGTACCTGCACACAGGTAGGCCCCACCAGCTACAGCAGCAGTTAGTAGGGACCCGCCCCACCCTGGGCAGTGGTGGCAGCATCTGCCAGTAGTGTCAACACTTGCAGAACCTGGACAGGCATCCATCACCACTGGATCCCTACTCAGTGGCATGGGTGACCCATCTACTTGTACCCACAGTGCCAGCTGGCCTGATATCCCGGGCCTTCCTCCCAATAGCCAGCATCTCCTTGACTTGCATCTGGTATCAGAAAACAAACTAGGATCAGCATTTCTTGATCCTAGTTTATTACCAAACAAGGTTTCCAAACAAGGCCGCCCAGGTGACCAGATGGACTCGAGACTTATTGCCGAATGATCAATCAGAGTACATACACCACGCAGGACTAATGTGCATACTCGATAACGAATGGACATGGTTGTGTCTAACATGAATCTTCATAATTCAACACGTCATCTGTAGTAATGGACATACTTAATGTACTCGTGTAAAGTAAAGAAACGTTTTCTGAATTTTGGTGCCTGCAATTTTTTGTTGTTTTTGTGTGGACCATCATTCCTAACTGTCATCATTTTTGTTGCTACTCCTGTCTCATAAGTCTTCAATTAAAACTTGATTTAATGGTAGATTTAAAGGGAATAATATTTTGACCTTAGACAAGATGAGTGCAAAAAGAAAGAGCTATTCCATAGAGTACAGGAAAGGAATCATGGAGGACTCCAGGGCAAGAATCTTACGGCTTTCTGCAAAGAGAAGAAGCTGGATCTCCGATTGGTCCAAACATGGCAAGCTGAGTACGATAACCTCAGTCAACAGGTGGATGAGGGAAATGCTAAGAAGCATAAGTGTGGAGAGCAAAGGCTTTAGTTGTGCATGGGGCTGATAGTCAAACATTTGCCCTTGCAATGGCGCCAGTTAGAAATATCCCCAGAAGAATTCAAAGCATCACAACACTGGCTGGATGGCTTCCTTCAGCGATATGAACTGTCTCTAAGATCGACAACACTGTTCAAGCTGGAAGATACTGAAGTTATTAAATGTGTACTTGCATTCAAGTCCCTTGTTGATGGCATCGACTTTGCTAAATACCGATTCTCCAACATGATTGCTATGGATGAAACTGCAGTGTTTATGGGCCAAGGATCTCAAACGACAATTGATCAGAGGGGTGCCTCATTAATCTACATTCCCTCCACTGGTTACAAAAGCGCACATGTTACCTGTATTTTGGCAATTCTTCTGGATAGAAAGAAAGTCCCACCTCTAATCATCACTAAGGGCAAGAAAAATAAGGTTGAATGTGATTAAGGCATTTATGTTCTTGAAACCAAAAAAGCCTAGTGCACACAAGCAGTTATAAGGAAGTGGATTGATTTAATGCTGCCACTTGTTTTGCGAGGTCTGCCAAAGAGGTCTGCTAGTCTGGGATTCAGCCAGCACTCACCACACTAAAGACATGAAGAACTTCCTTGCAGAGAGAAGAATAGATCAAATAATGATTCCCGCAGGAATGACTGCCTAGCTCAAGACTCTTGATATTGCAATAAACAAGCCATTCAAAGACCATTTGTGCATGGAAATCAATGACTACTTTGAAAATAGAATGGAGAGAAATCAGTGTGGAAACTTTATGGAGCCTAACCTGCAAGAGTTTGTACTTGTGTGAAATATCCATGGGATAAAATCACTGACAGCTGTGTTGCCAATGCACTACGAGCAGGCTGCGTGGCCAAGATGTGCTCATTTAAGGAGGGCTCTATTGCTGGACATGAGATTGGGGCCAGTGGTTCTACAGGAAATGCAGTCGCAAGAAATTCAAGCTGGAATTCGGGGTTTGGAGAGTTATGACGATGTTTCAGAAGAAAATGACATGACTGTATTGGAATACATGTAGATTTTTGTACATGAATAAATGAATAAATGTAGATCGTTGTACATGAAAAAATAAGACACCCCTGAAAATAAGCCCTAATGCGTCTTTTGGAGCAAAAATTAATATAAGACCTGGTCTTATTTTTGGGAAATACAATAGGAGATTTAAATAGATAAAAAGTCTCCTAACATCACATCAAGAATGTCTAGAATATAACTGAAAAGAGAGTGTAATACCCAGAACCAGGAACAGCACAACACGAATGAGAAAAGACACTCAACCGTTGTGAATATCAACATGAATCAGATGTTAGAGCATCTGACGAGGATTCTAAACCAGTCATCATCAAAATCCTTCAACAGGAAATTAAGAATTCTCTTGAAACAAATGAAGAAATGGAATATCCCTAAAAGAAATTAAAGTTACAAAAAAGGCTCAAAGATCTTATCTAGTAGCCTCTGGCTGCCAAGGTGTCTTCTTGTCAATCTTGGGGTAAAGCTCTGTGACCGAGGCCAAGGTCATGAGTATAAAGAATCATGTCCATCAGTGAGTGAGGCTTTCTTGCCAGGTGACAAGTGGAAAGCCACCATCCCTTCCTTTCCAGGAAACAGATTGGGAACTCCCAGTCCTGTGTGTGTGGTTGGTGACCGATTCTAAAGGTGGCTGAGACCTTGGAAAGAAAAAGCACGACCTCAAGTCTTGTGCTGTTTCCTTTTCACAAAGGAGATTTCTTGGATTTTCCTCACATTGGGACCCACTGCAAGATGAGGACATCTGTCTGGGGGTCTCAATTTACCACAGGGTGAGACAGTGTTTGCACCTAACCTGTGTAACATACAAAAATTGCACTCGACATTGAAAAACCCTTCAGGAGGGGGGAAGTCCCAAAGTCCCAATGTCTAGGGCCAGTGAGAGACCAGATAAGTGTCATCATCTAAGGCTCTGATCAGATTTCAAACTGATCACAGCCACTGACAGCTCTACATGAAATCGCAAGAATATAAAACCTGTGAAGTTACACGTGGCTTCATTTGTACATCTACGCTTTGTGACATGTTTGTTTTCTAATTTTTAAATCCTCTTTTAGAAATGCAAGTGAGAATGTGTGATGCTTATACTAGTTAGTTCAAGAGGATGTTTTAACTCTTTATATTTATGTTGTCAAAGTCCTTATACATTAATAATTTTATAAATAAGCCAGAATACAGGCAAATTTATTTTCTTAGATATCTGCCAACATAACTGAAGTATTGATTAAATTATTTGCTGTCATTAATGATAGTTAATGTATGCACTTAATTTGAAATTACTTTTACTAACATTCTAGAATTGTTTTCTTCACAAGGTTTCTAATTATTAATGGGGAAATTATTTCTGTCATAATGAGGACAGAGTAATATGAGCAGTCCCCTTTTCTACTGATGGCTGTCTGCTCTGCTCTGGCAGTTTCTTCAGGAAATACTCTCCTGTTTTCAGCATTTCCCAGTCCTAACCAAGACAGAGATTTGGGAGGGGGGGGAAATAGTCTTTATGTTTCTATTGAATCTCATTTGGTTTTATGCATGATCAGTGTCAGAAATATGAGTTTAACAAAACTTAATCAGGATTCTAAAATATCTAACAATAAAAGTTTTATTATTTTGTATCAGTTCATTTCCTTATGTAAAAATCTGCTTGGAGAGTCTGTTTATAAAAGCATTTGGAGATTATTTTTTCTTCTTAAATTAGGAAGATAGACTTTATTTTTATTATTTTAATGAGATTAGTCAAGATTGAATTTCCCTAGTTTAAATAGGTTACTTCTCAAAATTGTTAACTGGGCTTTCTAAAATTTAATTAGAGTCCATTTTTCTTTTGGATTCTCTTAATATGATACCATGGTTAAAAACCTAATTAAGCATCTAAGTAGTTCTTTTGGTTACTTAAAACTGCCAGCCTGGAAGTACGACCTTAATTGAAATCTAGGAGATCATATATTAGGGTTTAAAAATCACATGTATGCTGTCCTTGTTTATGCAACAAGAGGCCAGCGCCCCGAGTATTTCTGACCCCTAAGCTGCGGGAGGATACAAGTACGATCAGGCTGAGTGGGTTCAAAAGCAATGAAACAAAATGAAGCTGTGCCTTGTCGGAGTTCACTGGGGTTGCACCTACCGTGAAGGAATTAAGAGCTACTCCAGAAGGACTGAGGAAAATAATAGACATAACATTCAATAAAACGTTAAGCTCTTCAGCATTTACATCTATCTGCCATGAACCAAAGTATCTCAGAAGTAGAATGGAACGGGACGAACTTTTTATCTAGTGGTTTGCAAGGTTCACTGTGTGCATTTCTATTAGTGGAGTGATGAGAAAATATACGTGTTGGGCCTCTTTCCTAGCGTGTCACCTGGAGAGCTTGAATGGGACCCAGGATTTCCATTTCTAACAAAGCCCCATGGGAGGCTGATGCTGCTGGGTGATAGTTATCACTCTAGAGAACTAACTGTGATACTAGATAAAGACCACGTTCACAGTAAGTCCTCAACAAATTCTAGCTAGCTGGTAACAGTAGTCAAAGCAGAAGCAGAAGAAGCAGACACTGAAGCTGCAGCATGGTGAGAAGTAAACAAGCATTCTTTGCTTCGTACTACGGAGAACGTAATGCCCGTCTTCTGTGGACCCTTTCACTGAGCAGGTTGGTTTTTTCAGGCACCGGCATTTTTCTATAGTAATAGAACATTCTTCTCACCTTCCACCCTTATGGCTTCATATTCCACCCAACCATCCATAAGAAGGGTTATAGAGTACGAAAAAAGGAGAGTTTGAGTTTTTAATATCTCAATGAATTTAGGAAAAAAGTACTAAAATTAAAGTAGGGAGGTGAGAAAAACAAGAGGTGGTAGTTAGAGATCCATATATTCTAGTTCAATATTCTCCAACTGGCAGAGTGTGTGCTGAAGGCAAGACCCAGGGAACAGCAGAGCCTGAGTTCCAAGAAGGCATGGGCCATATTTTCTTAACCCGTAACAGCATTAATTTATAGGACAAATGAATTCAATCAAGCAAAGTTGATTCAAATTGATAAAGATTGGATTCTAGAAGGTTAGATGGAGGAATACGTGTGTGCTAGGTGAGAACACTGTAGTGAACCAGGTGGAGCGTCACTAAGAGAAGCGACCAGGAGTGCTGTGGACAATCCTAAAAAGGACACCTTACTACAAAGACAACCAGATGTTGAGGTCAGTGAATTGGATGGCCGGGGGAGCCCGTTTAAGATAGCAAACACCCCACCTCATATTAGATGTAGGACCAGAGTTTTATGAGAGAGAGTGATCTTTGTGACACTCACTGAATTAGGACATCTTTTAAACAGGGGCAAACATTTGAGTGAGCGCTGTTAAAATTAGTGGAAATTTTGTAGGTGGAGAAAGACATAAGATTATGCCCTTTGGAGGAGTACTTGAAAATACATGAAAGCACAAAATAATAATGGTTGAGCCAGAAGGGAATTAGAGATCATTCATCATAATAAAATCAATAAAAACATGTGTGTGTGTTTGTGTGTCCCAAGAATAAATTACAATTTTGCTGCAGTTAGGAATCATCCCTGCTTTGAATTACTCAGCACACAATCATCCAGTGGCCTGGGTGATCCATGCCCTGGCCTCCTCCAAGCCTGTACTTAGCTTAGCCATGCATAGCTAAGCCTATACTTAGCACTCAGCCATAAGACTGAGTGCCGTTACGTAAAATCACGTAATGCTGTGTCTCCTAAAGTTATAGACACACCATTCCAGCAATTCCTTAGCACGTCCTGGTGGCCATAGGACAATTCCACAGTCAACTAATATTTCTAATCACTGAGATGAGAATCTCACAGCTTCACATGTCTCCTCCCCTCAGCTGATATTCTCACTTATCATTCCACTGAGAACGTGGATGACATGAGACTGCCTTACCTTCCCAGCACTAAAGCTAGCACTGCCATAGACTGACTGTTTGCATCTCCCAAATTCACGTGTCAAATCCCACTCCCCAATGTGATGGTATAGGAGGCGGGGCCTCTGGGAGTGATTAGGTCATGAGGGCAGTGTCTTCATGAATGGGACAAGCGCTCTTCTGAAAGAGGCCCCAGAGAGCTCCCATGCCCTCTGCCATGTAAGGTCACAGCGAGAGGAAGGATGTCTACAAACAGGATCAGATCCTCACCAAGTACCGGATCTGCCAGCACCCTGATCTCAGACATCCAGCCTCCAGAACTGTGAGGAATACATTTCTGTTGTTTGTAAGCCACCCAGTCTGTGGACTAAGACAGGCATAGTCTTAGAAGTAAAATTCTTTAGCAGTTACCATTTTAAATGTGTCACCCTAAAACCCAAAGAGCTGACAGGTCACAGTGTTGTAAATCAACCCACATCAGTATTTATTGAATCAATGCTTCTCAGAACTTATTTCTCATTAAGCTTATCAAGCTTCAAAATGTATCGCATCATAAAAAATGAAATAAATTGCTCTAATCTAAAATCTAGCTCTGAAATTTTCCTACCAGCCATTTAAAAAGCTAAACGATCTGCTTTGGGGGAGGATGAGGCCAGCATTTTAAGTATTATCAAATGAATTCAAGTTGAGCTCACACAGAAATTTTTAAATCTTAAAATTATTCCATTGATTGCTACTTATGGAACAATAAAATGTCACTGCTTTTCTTTGCTAACATATTTCATTTTGCTGCAGGGAGGTCCTCCATTAGAAAAATCTCAATCGCTTCTTGAGATGGTTGATCAAAGAGGTATTTAGTACCAAATTTAGATGTACTTTGAGCGATCAGTAACCAAAAATGACATGAGAAGTTAGTCTAAAATTAACTCAGAGAAAACAGGAAAAATACACATTGCTGAAAATCTTCTTTTTCATTTTAATATTAGGTCTTAGAAATGGTTCAGCTCATATAAATTCAGGCAAGACCAGCCAAAAAACCTGACATACCAAGAATAATGTTTCAACTTAGTTTAAATAAAAAGTCATCCAACTTTGAATGTCGAATGAAGCAATGACAAAGTGACAGGAACTACTGGATGAGGAGGAGGAGGAGGGAGAAGAGGCCCCATGATCCTAACTGTGAAACCGCTTTCATACCCCGTCTGCGATTCGCTACCCACAGTATCCCCGAGCAGAGGTCAGGGACGGATAAGGTGAAGACAGGTACTGTCTCCCTTTTCATACATCAATATATATGACTGCGATGGATGCAGTGAATTTCCAGCATTGGCAACACTACGTCCTGTCAGAAGGAAGACTGGTAGTCTTCTCATTATATAGTACTCCTAGGCTTTGTTTATCTTGTGACCGTAAGACGCAGCATTGACCACTTACTACCTATGGGTTCAAACTCTGCCTTCCAGGCAACACACACCCAATTTCTTGTTTAATCCTGTACTGAGTACTCGGATGCCAGGAATTGCACAAGACCCTGAGGAAGCCACGATAACAAGAGAATAACAGGTCCCCTTTCATTCGAATTCCCTTCTACCATGGTGGCAGGCATCAAACAAGTGATTATTATTCCACGATGTGTTTAATCTCAGTGTGCGTGCATATGTATGAATATCCACATCTAATTCTAGTTGTACCTTCCACTAGTAGTGTGCCTGGGTCAAGTCTCAAAACCTTTCTGAGCCATAACGTGCTCACCTGGAAAATCGGATTAATATCAGTAATAAGGTCCCCGATTGTTGCAAAGAAGAAATGGAAAAAATTGTGTGTAGGGTTTCATGCTACCCTGGATGTCAAGCAATTTTTCTGCAAATATCATTACCAATCAATAATGATGATTATTATTGCACTAGTTATAAAAATAAAATACTGTTCTTACATACGTCAGATAGATTGAAAGAAATATATGTAAAATTGTTGCAGATGAAAATACACATTCATTCAAGTGCAGAATATAGTTTTATATAAATTTCTCGGTGGACTGTGTTTCTTAAGTTCCAAAGAGTCTTTAAGAACCACGAACGAGCCTTTAAATTATATCTAGATTAATTTAAGATGTGAGATAAATTTATTTACTACATACAGTCAATTCTCATTAAAGTCACCATGAACGCTAAATTTGAAGACACTGAACCATTGCTCCCAAGGGAAACACAGATCATTTCCTGCGAGCTTCTGCTCTCATTCTCAGCAGATCAATACATAAACTTGTGCTACATGTTTTTGGCTCAAAGACCTTAGTTAGCAGATGCTATTGACTCATTAACCTTGAACTCCCGACCGATAGCATTATAACCCGTGCGCTGTAACAAGCATCTCTCTACATGTATTTTCTCTGTAAGCGACACCCGAGCCTTGAGTCTTGGAACACTAGACACAGCATGTCGGCTGTACATCAGGGTGCCATTTTCAATGCAAAACTATGACTCAAAAGCACATGACACACGTGTCCAGTGTAAGAGCTGGAAGAAGAAAGCATGACGGGCTGTGGAGCTGTGAGTCAGGTGCAAGGCAAACGTGTTAGCCTCTGCGCATGCCCGAGAGTGACCACAGAAGCACCACGAGTGTTGACTTGGGGGTTACAGATACATTTTCTCAAGGAGGCGATGTCACAAACACAGAATCTGTGACATGAGGATCGATGTTACTCTAGGTGACGTTGGGAGAAATTTCGAAAGCTTTGGATAACACCGAGTTCCAGTGAGCGGCTGGAGGATTTGTATTCCCAGAGGGACTGTATAAAACTGCAATGCTAACAGAAACACTGTTTTTATGGATTCGGGCCATGATTCCTTAAACTGGGGTTGATAGCTGTGAGCATCTGGTTAGCTTTTTGAAAATATAAGTTACAAATCTCCCTTCCATTCTGCTGAATTGTATCTGTAAGGGCATTGAGAAAATAGACATTTTATTTTGAAAACAACAGGTAAATTTGAGGATAATTTTTAGTCAATAATTACAAAAGCATCTCAGTATCTCATAAAACACTGTGGCCATCAGGAAGTACATCACTTATAATTATGCATGACCAAAAAATATCTCCTCGTTCATTTTGTTTTCCGAGTCCTAAATTAGATGAGGGTAAAGGGGATCAAATATATGGTGATGGAAAGAGAACTGACTCTGGGTGGTGAACACACAATGTGATATACAGATGGTGTATTACAGAACTGTACACTTGAAACATGTAATTTTACTTACCACTGTCACCCCAATACATTTTAATTAAAAAAAGAAATGTTCAACCCAGGATAACAGATTTCAGCCTGTCATTTTAGTCAGGCACGACAGGCCAGGTTTACGTTATTATTTAGAGTTGAAAGAATCCTAAAGCAGCTCATTCATCTTTAACTAGAAGCCAAACATTTTTAATACATAGCAAAAACAGTGTTCTTTCTTGAGACAGAAGTTTGATCCTTTCCATTTGATCAATTTAAGCATCACTGGGCACTTGTAAATTTCAGAGTCCCTCTGTGTGTGGCATACACATATGTGGGCTTACAAATGTTAAGCTATATTTAAAACTCTATAATGTTAAAACCTGAGTAATTCTCGAAGTATTTGCTCATTTTACTCCTCAAGCAATTGTTTTTCATTTTTTCCCTTTCCTTCATTTTTTCCTTCCTTCCTTTCTTTTTCTATGTATTAGATCAGGGGTGTCCAAACCTTTTTGAACGTTTTTCACCAAGGGCCATATTCGGTAAAATACACAAACAGCCGGGCCACTCACTCGAGGTGAAGTACGTATTGCCTCACATGGTTTATGTAAGTAAACTAAATATATTTTTGGCATTTGCTGTGGGCCAATAAAAACTGGATCACAGTTTGCAGTTGGCCCATGGGCCGCAGTTTGGACACCCCTGTACTAGATAAATTCCTTTGAAACAAAATGAATCGGCCTGGCATAATATAAAAAATTAAAATTTGTGTATGCGTGCACGTTTCTGTTTATAACACAAGCAAATGTGTCAAAAGACCTTAAAATTCTAAAGTCATGTTGTACTATAACATTATATGCTAGGTAAATGTGCTTAACACACTTTATTAATTGTTTATCTGATGCGGCCATTAGGCCATCAGAAATTTATGTCAGGTTGGTTTCACACAATATGTGATTTATAGTCAAACTTCAATCTCTGTGGTTACATCCTTTCTGCGTATCAACATCTAATAAGAACATTCTCCCCAAAACTTGCTTCAAAATGCAGTCTGAGTGCTTTGGCCTCTGTGTGTACAGCTTGGAGTAAAACCTACTGTATTCACAGGTATCTCATCCCTGGAGGAGATGACAGATAATATCCTGCCAGAACATTCCACTGTGGTCCAGTGCTTTTGTAAATGCCTCCACAGCAGAGAGAAAACAGGCATCAGTGATACGTTGGCAGTGTAGAGATTTTCTGAGGGGGTGGTTTTACATTCATTGTTGTCAGTGAAATCTGCCCTTGGTTGATATGAAAGGATGTGTATCGTTGAAACTCAGCTTGCAATTCAATGAGGGAGTCGAAACAGCTCAGTGTCGGGTCTATCCTCCCAGCACCTGCTCCCACCACATGGCTAAACATTGCACGTGGTCAGTGGCGTGGAGCCTGGAGCTGGGCCACGTGGCCTGGGGACAGGCAGCAAACCTGGGCCTGCCAGCTCCTGCAGCCAGCGCTTTCTGTCCAGTAATTCTGAATCCTCCCAGAGGACGATATTCCTGCTTAGAGCACACGATCCATAAACTCCAACTTTGAAGACTGAGATTTGCTCAATCATTCAAAGTAAGGTTCACCAATCCTTCTGAGTGACCCATTGCATGTCCGCTAAGGACAAGACACACCGATGGGAAACAGATGTGTAAATTGCACAACTGTAAATGTGCCAATAATAAGAAGAGTGCAGGCAACAGTGGTACCAGCAGTTTCCAGAACCTGCTGCGCACTCGCCTGTGGCAGGCCCAGCGGTGACAGCTTGACTTTGTTTTCCACTTCACCATCACGGTGATGCCTTGCGATAGATACCATCATCCCTGTTTTTATCGAAAAACCAAAGCAATGATGGATGTCTGTACACAGAACAAGGAGAAGCACGAGCACAAGAGAAAGACAAACAGCAAAGAGGAGTTTGCCACACAGACCGTGCCTGTAAAATTCCCCACTCACCATTGATACAGTGCCTCTACCTATGCGCTCTCAGATTTATTCTCATGTGTGTCATCACTCCCATTTTACAGATTTAGAAACTGAGGTGCACTGAGGTTAGAGATCGCCCAAGACACAGAAACCTAAAGGCCAGAATTCAAACCCTGATGTTCCAGTAGAACCCGCCCCCCAACTCTCTTCTTAGTCTCTGTTCTCCCCCAGGCTAGTCCTTTGTAAAGTCCTCAACCTATAAATCTCTTAAAAGATCTAATTTTGCAAAATGAGTGACTACTACCGATTCAGAAAAGTTTTCTTGCTTGCTCAGAGCTTATTAAAAGCATTACCTTGGAGAGAAATGGAAAGATATTTCCCTGGCTTTATTTTGAAAATCCCCGGAGCTGTTTTGAACTCAGTTAGTCGCCCCCAAACTTGCCTTTTGTCTACATGTACAGAAGTGTAGTTTGCATGAATAGAAAGAAAGGGTTTAGTCTTGAATGTAAAAATATTTGGATCCAGTTGTAAGAATAAATCAAGTAACTATAAAGTTTATAACTACTAGGCTTGACACATAATAAAAGAAGAAGAAATTGAGAGAGAGGGAGAGAGGGAAAAAGGGAGGGAGGAAGAAAAACAGTACTGCCCTGAATGGATTTAAGTCAAAATAGAAATTACCAGCATTTCTTAAGAAAAAATCTATAAGCCTTGAGGAAGAAATTTCTTTCAGGAGGAAAACACTCCAAACTCTTCAGAAATTCCCTAGAGGAAGTGTCAGTTTCAAATTCCAAATGAGACCCCAAAAAAGTCTGCTTCAAGAAAGAAAGGCTTTGCTCTTTGTTATTATATTTTTATTATCTATGTTATCCCTATTCTTAGGTGTGTTCACACCATTATTAGAAGCAATGACTGGGTTCCAGCGAGCTTCTATGTATGTCTTCTCTATCCGTTAGCTCCTCGCTTTCCTAAATTGAAAATGTCCTCCCAGACATCTGTCAGCATGATCACGCCCTTACAGATGTCTACGCGGGATCAGCACATGGGCCAGATGCTATCAAACCACCAAATGAGAAATATCACTGGAAGTGTTCTAAGCGCGTCGTGACCAGCAGCCATTATTTAATTATGAGTAATGTGAGAGCAGACTTGCAAAGGGCCCAGTCGTCATGCAACATCACTCCTTAGATTGCATTCTGAACGAAGCTTGTGGACAAGGACGTAAGAGATGCTTAGTGACCTGAGAGAGTAACCAAATGTTAGAGTTATTAAAACTTTGTTAAAAGAAAAATAGTGACGAGCTCCGCTCAGAGCGGTTGTCTGAGATAAGAGGCTACAGTGATGCTATGTGATGTTGACAAGAAAGTATGTCTCTCTGTGCATGTGTGCGTGTACCTGCATTTGTGTACACGCCCTGGTGTCAGGAGTAGTGACAGGATCCTAGCCACACTGGGCCTCCGTGTTTCAGGTACAGTTCATACCAAGTGAAGAATGTGCTTGATCTATTAAGTGGGATAAGTCATAATCACAGCCAAGTTCTGCAACAGATGTTTTCATATTGACCCGCTCCTCTCTGATATCACTACAGAAGCTTAAAAACCCAGATACTGGTTTTTTCCCTACTCGGTCACCTGGGATGCAGGCTTGTTAGGAAGGTCAGCCAGCGAGGTGCTGCCACTTAGGGCTGCATATAGGATTGGTATTTATGAATATTTCATGTGCGTTAGAAAAAGCGCGTATTCTGCAGCCATGGTCATTCTCGCTACGTGTTCAGTTGGCTGAGTTTGCTAATTTTACTGTTGAAAACATGCGTGCTTCCCTCCACTGGTTTTCTGCGTGAAGAAGGTATGCCTGCTATGACTTTGTGTCAACTATGAAGTTGGAGTGGTTTATTTTTCCTTGTAGTTCTAGCAACTTTTGCTTTATGTACTTTGAGACTATATGATTAGAAGAATACAATATTCACATTGTTTTACATTCCTGAAGAAGGTGGCTCTCCTATCACTATGTAATGTCATGTTTTTATGTCCACAAATTCCTTTTGCCTTGAAGCCTGTCTCGTCAGACTGTGATATATCGACACTAACTTTCTTGCTGAGTATTTTCCTAGCATATCTTGTTTCATTGTTTTATGCTCTTTGCATCCTTATGTTGCACATAGATTCCCTTTGAAATAATTGACAGGTAGATTTTTTATGCCAGTCTATACTACTTGTTCCGTGTATCTTTTCTCTACTTTCCCTTGCCTTCTTTCAGATCATTTAAAAATTATTATACTTATACTTATACTTATTCACTGTCTTATTTAGAGGTTACCCACCCTTGTTTCTAGTATTTAAATTGCAGACAGGGGTTTAATTTATCAAAATTTAACATTGATCAACTTCTGTACATTCCCCCACCCAGGACAATACAAACTGAGAACACTCTCTCTTCCTAACTCACGTACTACCGGTGGTGTGTATTTTAATTCCATATTTGTTAAACACCATGGAACATTATTTTACTCAGTCAAATTATTTGTCACTTTCTTTTTTCATTTTTTTAAAACCCACAGCTACTATCCAGTCAAGTTTTGTCAATCTGAAGTAGACCCTTCAGTATTCAGTGTGCTTCAGTCTTCAGAGTAAGTTTCCCCATCCTCTTTTATTCACCCTCAGAGTTTCATGAAAATAATATTAGATCTTCCTTCATCTGCATGCCCCTCACTCTAACTTTATTATTTTGTGTTCTGTTTCTCCCTGGCAATTTCTTTTGATCTAGCTTATGATCCACTAATTCTCTTTTTAGCCATGTCTAATGTGTTTTAAACTCTTCTATTGAGTTTTCAATTAGAGTCTTGCTTTACTTCTTAAAGTTTCATTTGAAATTATTTTAATCTGTAGTGTCTATTTTCATAATTTTCACTTTATATATATTCAAGTTGACTATTAATTTCTTTTAACATACTCTTTGTGAGTTTATTTTCCTTATTTTTTACTGTTTTTCATTCAATGTTTCTAGATTGCTTATGTGCCTAGTTATTTTTGTGTATTAGATAAAATCATGAAAGAATATTTGTAGAAATAATGTGAGGCTCACAATAAATTATGTTGCTATGGAGATGATTTAAGTTTGCTGTTATTGGTCATTAGTTCCAGATAATCCTAAGCCATGTTCAAGACCTGAGGTTTTCCAAGGCACATAAATATATATATATATATATATATATATATATATATATATATATCCGGTTTGTCCTTACCAAAGAGTGTACCTCTTTGGGGTATCAGATGAAAGTGACAGCGGTAGTTATCAGCTTTTCCCTCCTGGGTTACTTACCCAGTTAGACTTCAGCCCAGTTAGACTGCCCTAAACCCCCACTCACAGGCAAATGACCTCAGGTAAAATGGCTTTGAATCTCATTTCACCTCTGTGGGTTCTTATCTTTCTCACAATTTTTGGCCCTGCGATTTCTCCCTGTCTTATTAGCTTATAGAAACTTTTGAGAAGGTTAATGTATGTCACCTAGATTTATAGTTGTTCTTAGCAAAACCACGTTTCGTAGTTGCCCTAACCCACTGTAACGTGAAGCAGACGTCCACTATATTTCTAACACGTGACCAGGTACATTTCATGGTTTTTCTCAACTTGATCAAATAATTTTGACGGGAAGTATGATCTTCGAATCTTTCTGCCAATAAGTGTGCCCAGACTCACCTTCAGTTCCAAAGCACTGATTTCAAAGGTCTGTAGTCAAGTTTGGACATTTGTCATTTTTAAATAAATTCCCAGGTGATTCTGACATGAGCTCCCTGACCCCAACTCCACCACCAACATCAGCAATTTGCAAATCCCTAATTCAAATCATACTTTCTTCACAAAAGACTTCAGTGTTTTCAAATATAAATACTTGATACATTAATCGTGCCTCTCACTTATAGCAGCACCTCACAGATACAAGGATTTGCATCACAGATAACAGAATCTTACGGCTAGGTGGATTCGTAGTTTGAAAAGGCACAGGGACATTACAATATCCTCCCCACGGGCTCTGGCTTTGAATATAAGTGTCAGCCATACCTTTCTGTTATAGCAGACTGCTTTCTGCAGGGACACTGCACATTTAGAAAACAGTAAAACAAATATGAGTGGTATTTTCTGTCTATAAAGATGACAGGCTGCCCCTCCCCCTTGGTATTCTCTGAGTATCATATTCTCAGTCTGCTCCTTTTTATTTCAAATGGTGATCGGTGTACACAGAAGACAGAAAACATCTTTACAGGTCCTTGTGTCCCCACAGCCTGTCTGATGTCCCCCTTGAGAGCAACTTCACAAAATAAAGGAGGAAAAGAAGATAGTTTCTATTATTGCCTCCTCCAAGCTGTGACCAGCTGGTGGGAGAGGGCACACATATCAAATAGTGATTTAACAAAAGACGCACTGAATACCCCAGATCACGTTCAACGACAGCACAAGAGTTTATAACAGAGCTACCACCATCTGTCAACAGCAGAAAATCACAGCAAACAGAACCAAAGACAGTGAAATAATACGATCTCTAGAGCACCTTGTTTTCCGGTACTTTTTCCTTATTCGTGCAAGCTCTTCAAGAGAACACTTGTATGGGGTGAGCCACACCTGAGAGACCCTGAAGCTCACCCCAACTCTCACCTAGGAAACCACGAGTAACTATTCAAGGAGAGGGAGAAGAAGGCAGTGTCCCAAGGAAGCACTAGACAAATGATGAGTTGTAATTACATTTGTGTCCTCTCCTAACACTTCTCAGCACCTCCTATTGTGCTGTATCACCTGTGACAAAGCGTCCCTGCTCTGAGAGGAGGACTCACACATGCTCTTTTCGGCCGTCAGCACCTACAGAATAGACATTGATTTGGCTGCAGGATGACAGCTCTACAGTCATCATTTTTACCCATTGTGTGAAGAACAATCTGTTATTTTTGATAACATCAACAGTGGTTCCAAATGTAACTCACTTTACAGTCATGTAGCAAGACTAAGAGGTCTATGCCATTCTCATTTCAGGATGTTGATGCAATAAAATACACTTCACGTGATGTCATTCTCAAAGTTCTGAAATGTATTCTTTCAACTGAGTGAGACGAGCTTTAAGAATATCTGCAGGTTATCTCAAACGTATGTGTCCCTGATACAAACAAAAACAAACAAAATATAATAAATGTATCCAGATAATGTAGCAGGAGATCAGAAAGATGTCTTTACCAAAACTTCACTATACAATTCACTTAAATAGCAAGTTCTCTCAGTGTAATCACCCTTGGGTAGGATGGTAACACAGACACGCCTTTCTGGAAGCGAAAGTAGGAGAGAGTACAAACGGATACATGGGATTTGTAGATAGACCATCAGAATCAATAGGAAACACATTGACCACAGTGAACAAAGTGAATTGTCAACCTGGCAATAAGCAGTCCGCCGATGAATCTACTATTAGTCAGGAGTAACTGGGGACATAGTTTGAGTAACTACCACAGAGGTTTAGAGGCTGCTGTTCCCGTGATGCTGTGGCTGTTGCTATCTTTCCTCTGGTAAGAAGACTTCCAGGCCTGTCTGACCACTGGTCTCGGGTTCACCCCACTGTAACGAGTGGTCCTGAAGTTTTCCCTGAATAGGCAAGATAGTCCAACTCTTTGCAGGCGATAAGTACAGAAATCCACACTTACACTGTGTGTAAAATTAGGGAAATTCATGATTGCCACGGCAGATCCTAGGGGAATCATTAGAACTTTGGCTGGTTTAGGTGGAGCAAGGTACATCATACCTTTTAAGGAAAAATGACAATGCCCGTGCCATTTTATGGTTTATCCTAAATGCCCGAGGTGATGGTATTAGGAGTTGGGACTTTGGGTGGTGGTTAGATCACAAGGGCAGAGCCTTCATGAATGGGATTAGCTTCTTATAAAAGCCACTCCAGAGAGCTCCTTCAGTTCTTCTGCCATGTGAGGTGACATCAGAAAGTGGGCTACCTATGAGTCAGGAAAAGCAATGCCAACAGAATAAGAAGACAAGCCACAGACTGGGAGAAAAGATGTGCAAAAGAGATGTCTGATAAAGGACTGCTATCCAAAATATGCAAATAACTCTAAAACTCAACAAAAGAAAACAAACAACCTGAATGTTCCAAACCTTAATAGACACCTAACCAATAAAGATGTACAGATGCAAATAAGCACATGAAAGATGCTCCACATCCAACGTCATCAGGGAGACGCAATTTAAATCAACAACGAAATGTGACTGCACATCTACTAGAATGGCCAAAATCCAGAACACTGACCACACCAAATGCTGGTGAGGACGTGGAGCAACAGGAACTCTCCCTCATCACTGGTGGGGCTGCAACATGGCGCAGCCACTTTGGAGACAGTGTGGTGGTTTATTACAAAACTAAACACACTCTTTCCATATGAGCCAACAATCATGTTCCTTTGTATTTACCTAAAGAAGCTCTAAACACGTTCACACAAAAACCTGCACAAAGATGTTTCCAAACGCTCTATTTCTATTCATAATCAAAACTTGGAAGCAGCCCGGACGTCCTTCAGTGGGTGGATGGATAAATAAACGGTGGTCCATCTATTCAGTCCATCTATTTAGCACTGAATGAAATACTATTCAGTGCTAAAAAGAGATGAGCTATGGAGCCACAACAAGACATGGAAGAATCTTTAAATGCATATTTCTAAGTGAAAGTAGTCATCCTGAAAAGGACTATATGACATTCTTGAAAAGACGAAACTATGGAGACAGTAAAAAGATTAGTGGTTGCCAGGGTTTGGGGAGGAGGGATGGACAGACAGAGAACAGAGAATTTTTAGGGTGGCAAAAATTCTCTGTATGATACTATAAGCATGTTTACATGTCACTGTATATGTGTCCAAACCCACAGAATGCACAACACCAAGAGTGAACCCTAATGTAAACTATGGACTTGGGATGATTATGACATGTCATTATAGCTTCAATTGTGACAATTCAGTCACAACAAATGTCCTATTCTGGTGAGTGATGCTGACAACAAGGAGGCTATTCGTGTGTGGGGGAAGGGGACACATGGAAAATCTCTGGACCTTCCTCTCAATTTTCCTGTGAACCCTAACAGTTCTCTAAAAAGAGAGTCTTGAAAAAGTACAAATTTGCATAATCTTGCCCCATTCCTGTCTAACATTTTGCAACTAACCTTCCTATAACCCAACACAAGGGTGCATGTAAGGATAAGAAACGCTGTGTCATGTGCATTCTCGTGTACTGAGAGGAAAAGTCAGTATGTGCTTTACATGTCAAAGCGTGTACTCACACTGACAAGTTTAGTACAAGGATGATCTTTTCATAAAAGATATCTGCTTATTTGCTCAGCAGTGGCTGTGTTTCCCAAGTGAATACCACCACAGAATTTGAGCAAACCCAAGAGGGCATAAACTTCTTGATTTAAGGAGTACAATTAATTCAGCTGAATATGGAGTAATGCCTATCTAATTCACTAGGTTGTTATTACGAATGAAACAAAATATATGTGAAAATCTATTGTACGCTGACAAATAAATGTACAGTATCACTTCAATTTCTTAGCTGTCTCTATGATTTCTGGGTTGGTAAGTAAACTATTCAGACCAAAAGAAAGGCTGAGGACATTCTTGAATTCTGACTATACAGACTTTTTACATGAACCACACCCTTAGGGATATTAGCCTATTACTGAAAATTACCCAGCGCATATCCATTTGCCTTCACCTTCAATAGGGAGAAACACATTCCAGGCTTCATGACAAATATGGACAATCAAATGCGCTTTTTACTAAATATTCAATCAAGTGTGTTCCAACTGTCAAAAGTAATGGATGGCGCACATACCAAGTGACCCTAAGCTATTGGGAGTCACTGAATATGGCACTACAGCCAGAAGAAATCAAATGTGAAAATAAAACAGGCACATTACTATTCATAATGTTTATACAGAAACTTCTATGTTGCTATCTAATTGGGAATGAGGGGAAAGAAAAACCTTAAACAAAGGTAGTCATTTAGTCACAGAGATAGATGTCTTAGTTCCTCACTGCCGACTGCCAGTGCAAACATCTTCTGAGAGGTACTATGCCTAAACTATTGTAGCAAACAAATACTCTACAATTGTCATTAAAGAAAAATAAATAGACATTTCACCAAAAAAGACATACAACCGGTACATGAAAAGGTGCTCAAATCACTAATCACCAAGGAAATGCAAATCAAAACCTCCATGAGATACCACCTCACAGCTATTAGAATGGCTGTTATCAAAAAGACAGAAGGTAACACCTGTTGGCAGCGATGTTGAAAAAAGAAACTCTTGTACACTGTTGGTGGGAATGTAAAATGGCGCAGCCACTGTGGAAAATAGTATGGAGGGTCCTCAAAAAAATGTCCAAAAGAAATGAAATCAGTATCTTGAAAAGACAGCTGCACTCCCATGTTCATCACAGCATTATTCACAATAGCCAAGATATGACTGGATAAAGAAAATGACACACACACAAACACACACACAATATTATTCAGCCTTAAAATAAGAAGGAAATCCTGCCATTTGTAACAACATGGATAAACCTGGAGGACATTAACCTAAGTAAAATAAGCCAGACACAGATAAATAAATGACACATAATCTCACTTATATGTGCAACTAAAACAGTCAAATCCATTGAAGAGAGTAAAATGATGGCTGCCAGAGGCAGGGGAATGGGGGAAACGGGGAGATGTTAGTCAAACGGTGCAAAGTTTTAGGTATGAAACATAAGTGAATTCTGGAGACATAGTGTACAGCATGCTGTGTTGTACACTTGAAATTTGATAAGAGGGTAGATCTTAAGTGTGCTGAACATGGGGAGGGTGGGAGGGAGGGAGGGAGGGAGGGAGGGAGGGAGGGAGGGAGAGAGGGAGAGAGAGAAAGAGAGAGAGAGAAAGAGAGAGAGAGGGAGGAGGGAAGAGGAAGAGGAAGAGGGTGGAGGAGGAAATGGTAATTATGTGAGGTGATGGATATGCTAAATAGCTTGATTGTGGTAATTATTTCTCAATGCATACACATTTCAAAACATGTTGTATACCTTAAATATACACAACTTTTTTTGTCAATTATACCTCAATAACGCAGAGGAACACAAAAACAGATAAATGTACTGAGTTTCGAGGTACAACTTGAATTTAAATAAATTCAATAACATTAAATGTTCAGATGACAGCAGTTTGTTAGAAATGTATTACTAGGTGTGAAACTATATTTTGTTAATGGGTTATATAAAATATATATATAATCTGTTGTCATCTTGTCTATTCTAATTAGACTGTAGAACCAAAGAGGACAGGCTACCTAGTGCATTCCTGTGCTCATTTAGGATGTTTATATGAGTTATTTAACTTTTGGATAAATATTACTTTGACTTTTGAAGCAAATAATTAGGCAAATTTTTAGTAATATACAACTTTTCCATTTACAGGCAAACAATTGTGAATTCCAAATGGGAATCCTCTTTAAAATAAATTGTGTCCACAAGGTAACTTGATTGCATATTGTAGGAGGTAGAAGATATTTAACAATGCATTATGGGAATGCACTTGTGGTGTACATCCAATTATCATTTTGTAAAAAAGTGTTCTCTCTGTCTTTAAAAAACTAGCTAATGAGAGATGACTATTTCTTTACTAAGAAATATATATTTTAATTTTATGTAAATAGGGGATGCTATTTCATATCTAATGAGAGAGTCAACACAGAAGTTGCAAGAAAATGCCCCTTTGCATAAGAAACAGGACAGCTAGTACATTCCCTCCAGAAATCACACCTCTTATTCAGAACATCAAGTTCAGAGACATTTGAGCTTCTGTAAATGGAAATTTGCAGCAAGACTGCAAAGTGGGTACCCTGTGATCAACAGTAATTCATGCTGAATTTCTGTTCACTATTCTTCAAGTAAAATGGTATTATTTCCCCCCCTTTTCCATCCCATTCTAACCCATTTATTACTGTATTTTTTCTGGGGAAAAAAAAAACAATTCCCCACTTGAAAAAAAACAACACACACTATCAGCTTATCACAGTCTTGGATAGTAGGATGAAATAAAAAGTGCTTTTTTTGTCCTGTTTCCCTGGCAAAGGTCTCTGCTTTAGTAGATTATATGTCAACTGACAACTTCTGTCACTGGGAAGGACTTCACTACACCATGGCAAGATTCTGCAACAAACTTTAAAGCAAAATATGCATTCCCAAGTATGGCACAGTCACCTGACTACAGTAACCTTGAGTGCTTTTTAAAAAACTGTTTTCAAGAATATTTTTGGTCTTAATTCAACAAAGTTATATATAACGATATGATTTGGAAAAAAAATCATCCAGTAATAGATAAGATTTTGGAGATTTTTATTAAACTATCCTAAATATACTATATTTTGTGTTTAAAAGAAAATAGTGAATAATAGTGCCACGTTTTAGTAAATTTTTAGAGCATTTGCTAAAAGCTAATATCTCAAATTGAAAATTGGACGTTATCATATTGCTAATCCTCCATTAATTACATTTTCCCTACTGTAAGATTCTTCAGCTATTCTATGCAACATTTCAGTGAAATTAACCATCAGTCTTCTTTTTAGCTAGCATTTCGCTTTGTCCAGTCTCACTCCTTTGAGGCTATGGCATGGTCACTGCTCACCAGATAGCAGCTAAGAGTGAGATATTAAAGAGCAAACTTTTACTCATGGCGGTAATTCTGGCTCAGATGCCCAGGCATAGGTTGTAACTCAGAAACACAATTTCATCCAAATATTCATCAAACTTAGATAATTAATTAGGCTTTTCAGCACTGTGTACAATGTGTGTGTCACACAGTAGGAAGTATCCATGACTGATGAATGGATAACTTAATAAATATGACAAATTGTGAACACCTGTAAGTTTTACATGGCATGTCCAGGGCGTCACATTATGAACACACTCATTGGTGAACTTGTGCTGAGTTTCGGCTTTGCACACGGCACTGCTCCGGGTGCTGGGACAAATCACTGTCTCGGGCAGTAAGGTGTTCATATCATCTTAGGTAAAATGCATCGCTTCAGAAACTGTGCATTGTCTAGGAATCGTGACCCCCCCGACACACTTTTTTCCCCCCACAATAACTTCCAATTGCCATATTTTAGTGTAGATGAGCAAAACTGTTGATAAATGAGAATAAATGATTTTACTATGAGTGACTTGCCATTGCCAATTTTTCTTCTATTTTCTACTCCAGGCCTTGTTAATTGGGCATTACTAATGTAAAGATCAGAGAATAGATTTGACACAATAAAAGTGAAATTAGGAGTTTGAAGTAGAAACAGCCATAGTTCCCTGAAGTGGGCCCACTGGCTAATTTTACACAAACACAGAAAGTGAACAATGAATTAGCCATAAGGTGGAGAGAGTGCAGTGTGTGCTTTGCACACTTCCTGTATAAGCCTTTCATTAATGCCAGGAAGCGTCATAATTCATGTGAACTTCTCTCACCCCCCAGATCATACTTACAGTGTGTATTTATCACAAGATTAAAATTGTCATCATTTTTTCTGATAAAATTGAATTAAAACCATGAGAGAATAGTTGTTAAAAATATAAAATATATTGATAATATAATTCTCCAATAAAAATGAGAAACGATGGTTATGTTTCTTTACATAACTCTCTATGTTAAATATTCTGATAGTTGGCAATTACACCATAGCAACACTTTAATCATTTTATTCACAATAATGTCATCTTCCCTTTGAACCTCACCAATCCTAATGTATAGTTTAATGAAGTATAAATGTGTTTTGTATCTTTTCTCTTTTCTTATAGAAGAGAAGAAATGAGCATAAAATAGATGAGATATTTGAAAGGTCAAAAATAAGAAGACACAAACTTTAATGTAATAATTTATCTGACTGCCTCAGCTAACCAGGACTAAATTTATTTTCACTGTGACACACAAATCTTTGGAGTAAGTACGTTGAACTCGGACTTGGTGACTTACTGCTGCTTGTTCAGTTACAGCTTAGGCAGGTCTACGGGTGGACAATGCAATGAGCACCTTGTACGGCCCATAAATGGAGGTACAAGCTGGAGTCATATGGATACATTTAATTTTTGTTTTTTAAAGTAACAGTAGACTTCAGTTTCAAGTAGATGGATTTTGTCTATGTTTACTGATATTTATTTAATTTTAAAAATGTGTTCTAATCTATATAAACATAAAATTCTCATTCTAAAGTTTGTCAACTCAATTCTTAAGACTCATGGATTTGGGAAAGCTCAGAAATAACCGAGTTCAACGGTACGGATCTGGCGTTTGACTCTTAAACATGCACAGCCCTGAGATTCTGTTTGAGCCAAGGATGTAGAAAGAGAGAGCATCCCTCTTACCCTGATGGTAAAAAGTCAGTTTTTCTGGATCCCAGCAGAAAGCTCAGGTTTCAGAACAAACAAGTAGCCTGAAATTCAGAGGACAAATCCCTGTGACGAGAGACAGGAGACACGACCTGCCTGGTGCACTTGTCGGTGTGTGGGAGGGAGTGGTGGTCGGCACACACGAGAGAGAGAACTCGGCTAAGAGCACCGGAAGCACGGATGCCCCGACAGCACGGGGCTCCCACTTCCTCTCAGGCTGCATCCCGTGCTCAGCGGACCACGGTGGGCAGCGCGGTCTACTAGACACTGAGGGGACTGCCTGCCACCCCGGGAGAAGCAAATGGTTCCTCTCCCTGCCTATTGCTTCCTCTCAGGGAGCAAAGCTCTTAGGTGCCGAGGAACCAGAAGCAAACCCTCCACTGCCAGCTCTCAGAGGACATCAGCAGCAGGTGGTACAAAGGCCCGCCAACATCCTGACCTTCTCCTGCTAAGGAAAACGGAGGGCAAAACAGCCTGTTGTCAAAACAAACAGTGAACAGACCCAGACGTTGAAACTACCAGCCTGGGAAGTAAAACTGAATAGGATAAATACATTAAGTAATCTAGTGGAAATAGAAATTGTAAGAAAACGTGGAATGAAAATATTGGAGTTTCATCAGCAGATTGACCCAGCTGAGGGTCAAGTCAATAAAAATACCCAAACTAAGACCCACAAAGGAAAAAAAAATGCACAATAAACAAGAGAGAAACCCAGAGTGCTGGGACAATATCAAAAAGTCTAACTTATATGTAAAGTTTAAGTTCCAGATGAGAGGAGAGAATGGGCATAAAAAAATATTGAAAGGACAATAACAGAAATATCGCAAATACAATGAAAACTGTCAAGCCACAAATCCAAAGTACCTCAGCAACCTGCTCAGGCAGACAAACGCTACACAAATTAATAGATAGATGAACAAACAAACAAGAATCAAAGATAAAAAGTGATAAAGAAATAGAATCTCTTGGTTCTGTTTCTCAGGAGAACCCTGAGAATGCAGCACTTAAATGAGACCGAATTCAAGTCTCAAAGCATCGCATTTGGGATGTTCAGAAAGTATGAGATACACCGTGGCCTCAGGTACTGATGCGTTCAGTTCGCAAATGCGTGTATAAGATGTGGCTTGGTCTCAGTCTGCGAGACACAGAATGTCATGCTGGGTGGCTACTCGGGCTATAGAGACTCCCTGACTACATTAAATCACAGCTCCACAGACCAGCTGTGCAGCCACAGCAAGTTACTTCACGGATCTGCACCTCACTTTCTTCTTCTGAAAATGGGGTAACATGAGTACTCGTCTCCTGTAGTGATCATATTAAATGTTATAAACTATAAAGCTAAACTGTAAAGTCCTTCAAATAGTGCCTCACACCTGGGAAACACAAAAATTGTTAACTAGATACTAATTGTGATGATTTATTATATTTGTTTAGCATGGACCATTGAACTGGCTTTTTCTTTATTCAAACACATTTACCTTACATAGCATATTTGAGGGGATTATTATATAATTTTTGATCAACACTGTCCAGTACATTAGAAAAGAAAACTTTGACACTCCAGTTTATATCTTACACTGCCTTCCAACTTCGTTGTTTCGGAGTTTTTTTTGTTTGTTTCTTTGGTTTTTACTTCAGAAGTAATTACTTTAAACAGTTACTCTGATTTGATTTCATCTCATTAAAAATTTTCAGGGTCATTTTTAAATTATGTACAATTCCAATTTTACAGTGCTTTATAGAGAGCGGAGAAATATATCTTTAAAAAATTAAAATTAAACTTAAAAAATTATTGTATTCTTTTAAGGGTGTATATTTAGCATTACAAATATACAAGGCAAAGCAGATCTTCGAAGGATAATTGTACAGTGATTACAAGGTATGGAATGATGCCTTAGATAAATCAAGAGGCCACCGTCAGAACCTGACTTCTAAACCTGGATCTCACATCTAGCTATCTGCCCCTATAGGAATATATTCACTTTATTCCCACATCCTAATATATGAAATGCTAATATTTGTAAATTTCCTTACAGTGTTGAAATGAGCCAAAACATTTAAGGGCATTTAGTAACTTACAAATGATAATTCAAGGATAATAGCTTATCCTCAATCACTCTCTAAAACAAAAAATCATTTATTTCTAATGTGATTTGAGCTTATGGGACAACAGAAAATCCCAGATTACAAAGACTTCTTTAAGCAAAGTACTGCGCGTTAGTTTTGAGGCTTCATAGAATTTCAAGTTTAGACATGATTTTGTTAAGGCAGAAATTGTAGGATTGCCAATTCTGAAGTTCTTCCTTTGTCGTCGTAAAGAAAACTGATGGGTTTTGCCCCAATTGTAATATGAGTCCACACTTCACTTATTTTGACCAGTGACTGGCAGTTCCTCTTAGGGAAGTTGCAAAGGTAGCTTACATTCATCAGCCTTGCTGCTGGGTGCATTCTCTGATTTAGGTCCCAGCTATCATTTGTTCTGTGGTGGAGAGGAGATAGGAAGAGAGACTGATTGCAAAGTTGTAATACGATCTGTAGATTATCATAATGTTTAGGAGATCATCATTACCTTGAGATTAAATTACACCTTGCTACCCATCTTCTCTCTTTGTCCATTTGTTTTCCTAATATATGAGAAGAAAACCTCCAAGTTTTGTAAGCACATACTAAAATAAATGGAAAGAAATATATCCTAAAATGTCTGAAATGATGTAGCATTGATATGGGTAATTAAACTACTTTCTCTTTCAGGAAGCAAACCGATAAAGTAGAGGACATAAACATAAAGACACTACAGCAGCCATTAGATTTCCTCTCGTTGCGTTCTTAAACTTGGAGCAGTACTAAGACATATATCGATAATATCTCCAGACAACTCAACATAGCTTTCTCTGCCCAGGAGTATAACTGGGGTCAACACTTCAGAGTCTCGGCAAATGTGTGGCTCTACGCCTGCTCCCTAGGCAGCTCGACTTCTGGAGGCCCTGGGGGTGCTCCTCAGTCCTTCCATGTTCACTCGTATTACATGTAAGGAAACTGACACGAAGAACAGAAGAGGAAATTATCTAAGATTGTCTTCCACCTTCCAGCCATTTTATGACTGTGTGTACAGACTAACCTGGCTGATTTTTTGTCAAGAGTCTTTGGTAGAATAGTGTTTCTCAAAATTTAATGTGCATGACAGTCGCCAGAGGTTTTCTTTCAAAATATACCCACCTCCAGAGAGGAGCTCAGGAAGACACACATTTAACAAGCATGTTAACAAGTGAATCCAATGAACCACATTCTGAGAACACATGACTCTAGAAGTGGACATTTAATCAAAATACTACAAAGGAAGGGTTGAGTTAGCTCTCAGATCTCTCTCCATTAGTAACTTAAAATGTACAATAGAGGATGATAAAAAATGTATCTCTTCTGAATGTAGATTTTGCCTTTGAAGTACTCAATATTGTTTTTAATATTTGTTTTCAAACTGTTTTTCCTTCGCTGAATCAAATATATTTAAATAACTTATTTTCCGCACTCTTTGGAAATGTTTCTGCATATTCACTTTCAATATTATGACTACTTTAATATCTGTCTTTGTTTGCTTTCTTTTTGTCTTTTTAAATAAAATAAACTGAACCATCTTTATACCTTAATATTTATATTACATCCTTATATTTACTGCTAATAGAGTCTGGATTCATTTAAAGGTCTTTGTCAATTGGTAGTTTTTTTATTAAAACTAGTAAACATTTTCTAAGTGAACTCTCTCAAAAGCATGCATATTGAGTGCTGATCATGTTCACATCTCTGTGTTATATTCTATGGGCCAAAAAGAAATGTAAAAATGTGCATCTGACTTGCCTCAATGATCCAGAAATTAGGGAAAGACCATGTAAGCTATAGAAGGATCTGAAGAGCAAGCACAAGACAGAGACAGAAAGAGTAGAACTTAACAATGACACATGGGGAGCCAAAGAGAAAAGGGAACCGATGGAAACTCCATTCTTTGCATTGGGAGAACTGGAAGGATAATGGCATTTTGACTCAAATGAAAAAGCAGAGGCAGAAGCGCTGTCGGGTCGAGGGTGGGATGTGTGGAGAATGGAGATGAAGCTACAGTCCACTCGCAATGTGGGTGGTAGAACTGAAAAGACAGCACTCAGAATACAGGACAAACACAAAGTGGTCATCAGAGTGGTGTTGGCATTGAGCCCATGAAAACAAGAACTGCCCCCTTAGTGAGAGGAAAGGATATGGGCCTGCGCTAGTGAAAAAGAGAAAGCAAGTCGACAGTACAAGCATGTCCTGCCCAGCAATAAAGATCATGCTCATCCCCAGGCCCCCACAGAAGGGAATTTCAAACCCATCACAATCTATAACCAAGCAACAGAGACACTTAAACTTAGGTAGAGAGACACCTAGCCAACTAACCAGCCTACCCATCGCTCAAACTTCTCTAAGGGAAGGGTTTCAAAATTTCTCCTTAAGCAAAATACAGCCTGTAAATTAGAGAAAACATTAAGAAATGGCATGGGAGTTCTATTTCCTAATAGGTTTATGAGATAGTTATTACCAATAAATATGTGAAAATTACAGAGCTGGGTAAAATCATTAGGTCCCTACTTCATCTTAAAAGGTAATTGCAGAATTTAAAAGGTAATTCATAAAGGGAAATGGAAATAACCCGAGAGGTTTATTGGAAGAAATGAAGACGAGAGAGCTCTGGATCCAGACTCAGTCTCTAAATTTCAGGGGCTGAATTTCCCAGGTGTATGGCCTCGGGGAATCTGCTCAGGTATTAAATCAGAGAATGATCAATACCATTGTCACTTTGAAAATATAGAGAAAAACAACATCTCTCTTTCATAATTGCTGGAAAGCTTTAAGGTAGCATATTTAACTTGTCTAAAATAAATTTGCCCATCCTAAGTCACTCTCGACATCATACTCTATTTTCTCAATAATAATTATCACTATATGACTTTAATTAATTAATTTATTTACCTCCTTAAATATGATTTCTCCACCCCACTAGAGATCTTTTCCTCCCAGAAAGGCAAGAACTCCATCTGTCTTTGTCGTTACTAAATGTTCAATGCCTGGTACACAGTACGTGCCCAATAAATAGGTGTTGATTAAACGAGCGGGTGGCACGTGATAATCATACATTAAGTGATAATTTTTTTTTTGATGAGGTTATTAAGAAAATACCTGTTAAAATATTCTGTAAGGAGTTAATCAAGAGTTTTACAGAAAACGCTGCAGATATTGCAAGCGTATAAGGTAGATATATATGTTAAGCCCTTGGTAATTAAGGTTTTGTAGAGGGTGATACAGAATGCTAATTATTCCACAAAATTTGTTCTTTTTTCTCTCTCTCTAAATAAAGGATGAATCCTGACTTTTAACTAAACACATGTCTGTTCAAAATAAACCTTCTGTTTTCCAGATGCCTTTGTAGCTAGCTACATGGGGCCATGTAAAGTAGTTCTGTCCAGTCGGTACCCTCTCTCTCCATGACAACCAGGATGGAGGCAAGTGATGAGCCATCTTGAGTCACTGGAGGAGAAAAAAGCCCTAGGATGGAACAAAAAGATAGAAAGAGCCTAGATTCCTGATTCCTGACGATCTCCTGGAGCCCAGCCATCACACCAGCCTGAGAAACCACCGTCTTCCTTTCTTTTCAAAGCAATTATTTGTGGTCTCCACCATATTCAGACAAATTTACATCCTGAATACAAATGAACACCAGTGTTTTTAATAAAGAGTTTTGTCCTTCTGCCTGCAATTTCAGTCACTAAAAACAGGGCTGGTGATATATTGTTTGTCAGCCTTATATGACTACTCTCTCCTTTTATTAATTGTATCCTGATTATCTGCTGCTAAAATAGTAATTAGATGATTTTTTCTTAAGAATGAAGATATAGTGGGTTGAATGGCAGGTCCACCAAAATTCAGGGCCACTCAGAACCTCAGAATATGACATTATTTGGAACTAGGGTCTTTGAAAATGTAATTAAAGATCTCAAAATGAGATCATCCTAGATTTAGGGTGGGTGCTAAATCTAATGACTGGTGTCTTTATTAGAGAAAGGAGGAGGAGATTTGCATACAGAGACTCACAGGAAGGCAATGCGGAGACAGAAATTAAAAAGATGCTGCCATTAGCCAAGGAGCCACTAGAAGCTGGAATAAACAAGGAGGCCCTTAGAGGAAGTGCAACCCAGCTGACACCTTGATTTTGGACTTCTGGTTTGTAGAACTGTGAAAGAATACTTGTCTGTTGTTTTAAGCCATGAAACCTGGGGTAATTTGTTATGATACACCCCAGAAACTTTGTAAAAGATAAACTAGATTTTTTAAAAGGTCTCTTTTAGCCCTGGTGTGTTGGTGGGTCCCAGCAAAAAATGAATGGCACACTCGAAGGGTTTCACAGAAGAAAGTTAAGATCAAGAGAACCAACAAGGGCCCGTGATGCACTAGCAAGAAGGAGGCCATCTCAGCCCAGGACTGAGGATGCAGGAGAATGTGTATTTCTGGAGGGACTGCCTGAGTGGGGGGCGGGGATAATCAGCAGGCAGCCTGAGGCACAGAGCAGGACCGAAGGGGCAGCGAATGGACCTGGGCATGGATGCAAATGGACAAGAAACAGCAGGGGTCTGGTGAGTTGATTCGCCCGAATATGCAGTCATTCAAAAGGCTGAACTAGACAGTGAGCTCCTCGAGGGGTGTGTGTGGGGGGAGTAAATATAGGCATATTTACAAATACAGAGTCTACCACGAAGTTTGGCAAACAAGAGGCAGCATGAATCTACTTAGCTAGATGACCTAACTGACAGCAAACACTATTTATGTCAATTATATTTACTTTAAGTCAGAATATATGTTGTCTACAATTTTATAGACACAGGGTATGTGAAATGTGACCGCCAAGTAAACAGACAGATCACCTGCGTAAGGAATGTGGGTTGGTCCCAGTTTGTACACCAGGTAAAGGTGTCTGAATGCACGGCTGAGAGGATATGGATTTCTTAGAGCTGTGCTGTGAACTCCTGCGGGTATCAGGAAAACACCCAGGCTGCTTGCTCCTGGACAGTCTGAGCTGCCTGAGGAATGCTCTGTGTCTTCTTAAGGGAACTATTTTCCAAGCACAGAGACATTATGCATGCACAATTCTCAAAAACCCAGACTTTGAGTTTTTCAATGAAATAAAATGAAATGGGCATAAGCCCTGCTAATTGTGGTGAAGCCCCAAACGGCCACAGCCTTCTGCTTCAGAAATAATTTAGCTCTATCTCCAAGCGACATCTCCTTCTTGTTGACCAGTGAAGCGATGTGTGCCCTGTAGGTTTAAGTGGAGAGAATATTAATAGAATGTGTCATACGTGGAAATTAACATGTGAGGAGAAATTTAAGGGGAAATGAATAAGAAAATTGGTCACATATTGAAAGGAAGAAAGAGGGCCGCACAGGCACTCAGTTCACCAAATTGAAGAAACAAAAGTCATTAGATGAACTCAGCCTTGACTCCTGAGACCATCCCGTTCTAGCGAATGAGGAAAGAATGAAAACATTTACAGGTGGAGGCTTCTCTCCTCCAGTCGCTGGGGGACTTCATCACGATGAGCCCAGGACAACTAGATCAGAAAGTGTAGCAGAACTTCCTACGGTTACCAGTTTCCAGGGCAGTTCTGCGGTTCGGGAAAGAGCACAGAATGTGAGCAGGGCTCTCTCCACCGTCCTATGATGAGATCATTCACTGAGGAACACACACCAGTCTTCTCTTGGATGCTAAGCCCCGTGTCAAGTGGAAAATGAAGTGGAAAAAGTGTATCTGACTGCACAGTTCCTACTCTGAAGGATGTGTACGAACGAAAAAGAGAAGTAGAACTTAATTAATTAAATGCAACTGCCATGCTATGATAACACCTTCAAGGGAACGTAAGAATCCAGAAGCCTAACGCAGCTTCAGGAGGCGGGATATGCTTCCAAAAAGAGGTGACACTAGAGGTGAGATGCACAGACTCACAGAGGTTGAGCAAATGGGTGGGGTGGGGGAGATACACCTGGTGAGAAATTAGTACAAACAGAGAACAGGAGGCGCACAGGGGCAGGTGCTTAAAGGAAGCTCAAACAGGAGCCGGACTGCAGTGAAGGGGGCGTGGCTGTGGAACGAGGGCATGGCCGTGGGGGCGTGGTTGTGGGGAGAGGCCTGGCTGTGGGGGCGTGGCTGTGGGGCGGGGGCGTGACGTGGGGGCGTGGCTTGGGACGAGGGCATGGTTGTGGGCGTGGCTGTGGGGAGGGGCCTCGCTGTGGGGGTGTGGCTATCCCAGGGGTGTGGTACTCGTGAGTAGGCAAGGCTGTATGAAAGGGTGTTAGGAGAGGATGAGAGCATATGAAGCCAAAAGCAGATGGAGTATGAAATACATACATAATGGAATATATGAAATAGATAAATGTCGAGCTAAAGAGGTAAAACCGTTCTGAAGGGAATGGAGTGAGACTCAAAGTTTGCGGTTAGAACCACCTCTCTGGCCACAATATAACAGGTGAATTGAAATAGAGAAGACTGGAGGGAAGGAAGGAAGTTGGCAAACGATTGAACAATCCAGAAAAGGAAGATGGCATGACTTTAAACTGCAGCAGTGGGAGTGGAGAGGAGACGACCGTCATCACAACAAAACGCGGCTTCACGGGTGAGAGCCATTTAACCCCATTCAAGCCTGGCGTCCGCTGCGCCTTAGGAACCCGCTCCCACGGCCACGTCTGCTCCTCTGCCATCCTCTCGCATGGGTCTCACTTCTGGAATCTCTAGCCCCACTAAGCCACCCCTTGCATAGACTATGAATCTTCCAAATCCCTCCCATTACCTCTCACGTGGGACTTCATCAAGACCACCCCGTCCCTTTGCCTTTTCTTCAAATCGCTCTCCACTGCGGTGCGTTTCCTTTTGCCTCCTTCGGCTCTCCTAGCAACAGTCATCCGAGGCCGCCCTCCCGCAGTGAACCCATCTGCCTTCTCTCTCTCACAAAACATGTGATGTGTGCATCTGGAGAAAGTCATTATACCGCCTCCTGACTCCCACGGCCTGCGTAGACCACTGTCTCCTGGAGTCTCCGCCTCCAGTTCACTGTACCCCAAATTAGCTCAACAGCCCATGACACCCATCCTGGAGGCTGCAGCTCCTGGTGAACAGTCCCCAAGCCAGGAGGCCGGGAAGCAAGCTCAGGTCGTTCCTGTTGCTCACCTCCTGTATTCGCTTGCTGACTAAGTTCCATTGAAGAGTGGAAATGAAAGGAATTTGTGCTTTATTTTTTCTTTAGTTTGTCTTTGAAAGCAGGTTTCAAGATCAGCTTCTAGGAGTAAGAGGAACGGGCATAAATGCAATCGGGCGGTTCATTTCAATTCAAAAGGTTGTTTTTTAGCTATAAAACAAGAGGAAGGAAGAAAAATGATCGCTAAGATTCCCTTCAGGTTAGGTATATTATAATTAATGACCCCTGAGAGCAAATCATTTCAAAAATATATATTTTCATTTCAAAAAACTATTTTCAGATATATTTTTTAAAAATACATCTCTTCAGAATTTTACAGCACAGATGCCTCATTATTGAAATCTCTCCACACTTAAAATTCAATCCCACTTTCTGTCATAAGGAAATTATGTTTGATAAAATTTTCTAAGTCCATAAATATATGTAAAAATATACAGCAGAGCACAAGAACTATAAACCTGAACTCCCAATCTAAAATAAGCCAAAATAAAAAGCACTTAGCAATGTAAATTTAAAAATTTTTAAAAAAACTGTCTGCATTAAGGCAAATGTATGGGAATTAGTGCACTTGTGTAAAATAAAATACATTAACGCAAAATATTCCAAGTTATTTTTTAACTGAAATAGAAGAAAGTGCATAAACTGCACAATGACTTTTCAATGACTGTTTTATACTGAGTTGTGAATCATACGAAGAACTTAAAAGTTAATCAAAAAGCCTTCAGTTATATTCTATACAATGATTTCTTGAAATTAAATTATATTATTTACTTATTAAGTAATCTTTTTCAGCAATGATATTTGAATGCACACATTTTATGTTAAAAAGAACTATGTTTTCAAAGGCAAAATACAATTGTCACTGCAAGTTACATGTGCATAAATATAACTAAAAAGCACATCATGGATTCCAAGCTCTCCAACACCTTCTGGTTTCTTGCCAACTCGCACATATATTAATCCCCAATTGTCAGGTTGGCTGCAAAACATTAGAAATTGAAAGTGCAATATATTGTGGCTCCTGAAGCATGGATTGCTCCCCTGTGAGACGGTGATATAGACACTGCTCAGAATTATGTCGGAGACTAAACAATATACTGTGTGTGTAAAGTTCTCACCACTGGCCTGGAACATTAAAACTCATTCAATTAACTGTAGCGATGATGGTGGTGATGATGATGATGATGATGATGATGGTGACATAGATGGATGGAGGTTGTTTTGCCTTCATGCTAGAGGGTGACACCCACGGCAATAAACGAAGGGATGGAGCAGCCCAGTAAATGGTAATGAAGAGGAGGAGGGGGTGGGGGAAGGGGGGAGAGAAAGGGGGTGAAAGAGCAAAGGGGAAAGGGATGAGAAGGGGAGGGGAGGAAGAGGATGGTCATGTTCCACCTGTCTCTAGACTGTCCAGCTACCTATTACCTAGAGCCATGAGTGGAAGTGGAAATAACCAAGTTTCTAAGTTAAGGAAAAATACTATTATTAATATAAATGAAAAGTGTGCCTTGTCATCAAAAAGAAAAAAAAATGCTTCATCAATTGACATTTACCTGAAAATAATCAATCAGTTAATCCTTTGAATCACAAGATAAAACACACACAAGTTATTATCAAAGACTCTTCGTAAAGCTAAGCCCTAGGTGCCCATTGTTAGGACACATGGCTGGTAAAAGGAACAAGTAACAAACATGTACCCTTTGTGTCTTAAACTTGACTGCAGACTTAGCAAGGCCTTAAGAAAACAGAGTTACATTTTCACACCTTTTGAGTGACTTCCAAGCCTCCCAAGCACCAATGACTGGAGACTAAAAAGTTACATTGAGCTAAAAATTTAGAAATTAAAAATCTAGTAATGGTCAGAGGACACAGATCAAAGCTAACTATGAAAATGGTCTCTCCATTCCTGTTTCAGCCTAAGTCATGCATTCAACCAAAGATTAGAAAATAACCACAAGAATGAATTCTTCTTTTTAAGTATTATCCCTGTAATCAAGAACGCTTCCTTACGTCAGTGCTGGTGTGCTGCTGTGTGTTTGTGTGTGTGCGTGTTTGTGTGTGCATGCAAGTGTGTGCAAGTGTGTACCTGAGTGTATAAGTGTATGTGTGAGTGTGTGTAAGTGTGTGGTGTGCAACCTCCATGTCATGATATTTATCATCAGATTGTTTGGATTCAAACCCCGTAATTTACTAGCTGTGGGCCTTGTGGAAATCAACCCCTATGAGCTCAGCTTACTTTTATGTAAAACTGGGATAGCAGTAATGCCTACAAAAATTTTATACCTGTCTGCCATATATTAAGCACTCCATAAATTATAGTTTTATCAGTATTTTCACATCTACCTGTTTAATACTGATAAAATTTTAACTCACAAATTCTTATATCATGAATGTTCAACTCAACAGAAAAAAAATACCAGGAAATGAAAATAAACAGCACAAGACAAATGCAATATTTTACATATATATAATGTTATACATATATATATATAATGTCATATATAATGTAAATACATCCATGTAATACATGAAATTTTATATCTGTGCATTTTACATACATTATATTTTTATATACTTGTATATAAAATATATTTGTATATAATTATAAATTGCGATATATAATACTATGAATTAAAAGGTATTCACACAAAATGATGAAACTTAAGAACTTAGAAAGTTTTTAACTCCAAATAAAAATGAGGTTATTTCTAATGAACTACTATCAAATAGATTTTTCCTTCTTATGTGACCTAGCATTATGAACTTCTAATTATTAAAAAATGATCAAAAACTTTAATCAGAAGAAAAATGTCAGAAATAAAAGTAACCTGTCTTTAAACTCCATGATCAAGTTAATCTAAGATAAAAACTTATTTTGAGTTCTACCAGCTTCATTACACTTTTCTGCAGAAACTAGCAAATGATTCAGATTAAATTGCTCATAATTTTTAAACTTGCCTTATTAGGCGAGGGCATAACCCTTCATTCTAATCTTAGTTAATTCATAAAAAACAACAAACTAGTTTTAAATAGGAAGAATGTTCTTTAGTTCAAAAGAGTTTCTATCTAGTCCTGCATCGGTTGTCAACTCCTTTCACTCGATACTGGGCTCTGTGTAAGTTACAAAATGTGTAGGGATGGCCACTGCCCTCTGCAGGGTCAGATATACTAATGAGGTAAGAGGAAAACGTCACAAAAATAATGAAAACACGAAACTACATTCTCCTGTTTGTTGGTCCACAAAATGTCTTCCAAGACAGAAAAGAGTTTAATCAACGAGCTAGAAAGAGTATAATTAAAAGCATTCTTAAAGTATTATGGGAAATGTTTTTTGCATTTTTTCCCTCAAAAATATCAGTATTGTCCATTTTTTTCTCTCTGGGAAAAAAAGAGTATAAATTACTACAGAATGAAGGAACCCAGTATAAAGTGTAGGTTTGCACTGTTTTTGTTGTTTCATCATTAAATATTTCCCATGTATCGCCATCCCCACAGACAACAGTAGAAATTAGCACAGGCCTTTAAATAAACATCAGAAGAATATTTTTGTTGTGGTTTTAAAAAAGGTCAGATGACGAAGCTAAAAAGAGTTGAATAGTCTGTTATTGCGTAAATAATAGGCTACATAATGGCTTCCAGGGCCCTTGGACCTGCAGGACCCACTGACTGGCTGCCCCCACCCTCACTCCCCACCACACCCCAGTCTCCTCAGGTCTGTGAGCAGCACATCACTAAATCCTTCCTGATTTAGTGATGTTGGCACCCCGACACCCTCTCCTGTCTGCTCCCTAAACCTGCCCTCCACCTGACTCACTTCTGCTGGACCTCTAATGAGGAAGGAAAAGGAGAGATTTCTTCAGAAAGCTCCCCCTCCACACACTTTTCTTTCTCTAACCCCACTCCTTTCATGCTGGGTTATTCTGCACGTTTAGGTTCCTATACAAAAACCAGAACAAGCCTGTAGAACAATATATTTTTGATCTTCATGTGACCACAATGTCACCTATGGCCTTTTTGCAAATGTCTGGGGGAAAGGGGATTGGATTGTGTCTAAGATTTCCTGTAGGATTTTCTATCTTCCTAGCTCATTTCCTGTAAGCATTTATTTGTAACCTTGGAGACGCAACACTGTCAATAACTGTCAATTGCTAGATCTCTATTAGAAATAACATTTCACAAAAAATAGGAAACACTGAACAATTTCATATAAACAAAGATGACAAATCAAGGTTAACTGTTTGGAAGTTGTTACGATATATTCAATCTCAGGGGATGATTAAAATCCTGGGGTAAACTATTTGTATTAGAAAGAGCAGTCCTTAACCCAGGGCCTGTAGGCTACAACTCTAAAAGCTTTGCAGTTAAGCCTCTTGTTCACTGTTTTACCAGCTGTCAGAAGAACTGAATAGAGATTGATAACTTAATCACAAAGCTAGAATAAATCAAAGTATTTTATTCAATAGTGAATGTCTGTAGGAAGAAAGACAATCAGATGAATGTGTAAACGTTCTCTCCACCACCTCATCACAGAGAAGTTGCTGGCGCTTACTTGTAACAAAACCTTATTGAAAAAGAATGTTTCTTTTCTATTCTGAATATGCACATGGAAATACATATACAGGTACATCAATTACAGTCTCTACTAGGAAAGTCAGACAAAAGAAACGCGCTCTCTTCTCTCCTTTGTTACAGCTGTCTCTTCCTATCACTTCTCTTCAACCTACAAACATGCTCAAGTCTCACTCACCCTAAAATACAAAAGTCCCCCCTTACCCCACGCTCCCTTTTGTCTATCATTGTTTCATTTGTTCACTGGATAGTTACTGAGCACCTACTCTGTTCCAACCACTGTTTTAAACAGAGAGGAGAGCCTACAACCCTTAATCAGTCAAAAATCCTGGTCGTCATGGAGCTGACATGCTGATTCTCTTCTCATCCAACAGCAGTCTCCACGCCTCCCCTGCCCATTCAAAATATCCTCACCAATATCTGCCTTATGCCACCTCATTTATTTTTCATAACAGCTTTAATGAAATATGTTGCATACTACCACTTCACCCAATTAAAGGGTACAACTCAACAGTTTTTAACATATTCACAGAGTGGTGCAAACATCACCACAACTGACTGTAGAACATGCACTATGAGCTGGGTGCCTGCGAAGAACAAATTAGAGAAAAACAAGGCTGGAGATGGAAAAACGAGTTATGGGGACTCACTCTAGGAAGGATGATGAGGGCGGCGCATGGCATTGTCAGCAGGACTGGGGAGAAGTGGCCTGGATTTTAAAGAATTAGAAGGTAGAATTAATAGTTTATTGCCAAACCAGTGGGCCTCCCTGGAATACTGTCAGTCTCCTCTTCCTTCTAGTACCTTCCTTTCCCTGCACTTCAGGCCTCTTGTACTCTGACCGTTCTCTCCCACCTTCCTGATCATTTATCTTCAGGGATCCTTCACCAGGTAGATTCTGTCTTCAATCCACTGCTCCCCTCACTTTACTTAAACCCCCAGCCAATCTGACCCTTAATCATCCAAACGCTAACAACTATTAAGTTTCTATCTCCACAGATGTTGTGCAAGAGAAGGGTGGGTAGGCAGAAACAGGAACATTTTGAGAACTGGAGAATTCTCTTTCACTTCAAAGATTCTAATCTCACGTCTCAGTTCCTATTCCTTCCCAAATAGTGCACAATGGGGCTGAGTGCATTTTTGGCCTTGAAACTCTGTGATGCTTAAAAACAGTTCTCAGATTTAATCCTCAGCCATGTGGACCTGTAATCAGCAGAAATAAGGCATTCCACTAAAGTCATCAAAAAGCATTCTGATTCTTCACCCTCGCATTGAGACAGAAATTCAAGGTTGTGCATTTGTGTGCATTTGTTCATTGTCTTTGAAACGTGCAGATTCCTAAGGACAATCATAACAGGCCAGGATTTCATGTTCTTTGTGATCACTGTTGCCCCCTGCAATGGTGTAAAATGTCACACATTTCTTGACATTCTCGTTAAAAGGTAGAATCTAATTCCCTCCTGTTGTGTGTAGGCTAAACCTAGCGGCTTGCCTCTAATGAACAGAATTAGGGAGAAGGGATAGCTTGTCGCTTCCACAACACACACAGTCCTTCAAGAAGGTGTCTGGCGCCCTCTTTGCCTCTTCCTTGTGTCACTCACTCCTTTTCATCCTTTCTTTAGTATCCTGAAGGTTTGCACCCCCTATAAAGGACTGGGAGATTTCTAGTTTATGTCTTCTGCAGAACTAGCAGCAGGTGTGTCCTGGAGATGGGGTACCTTCTTATTCTCCTTTCCAACCATCCCCAAGTCCTAGGTTATATGTTAACCATCATGAAATCTCCCCCAAGACAGAAGTGAGACTGGGAAGCATCAAGAAGTCTTTTAGATCTGGAGAATATTTTTGGAGTATGACACACAACATGTTTAATTGCCTAAAGGGATGAAAGGAAAGCCAAAATTAAGCAGAATGACTTTTAAAAAGCTCAGTCTGGTTAAAGGGATGTTAGATTGCAACTTCTTCTGTGACTGTGCTGAAACCAGATGGGAAGCGGAAGCATCCAGAAGATCTAAGATCTACAGATAAGCAAGGGGCAGTCGCAGAACCCTTAGGGACCACAGAAGTGTTTAATGGGAGGTTTGACCCCAGGCAAAACCAAGATGGCAACTGCTGGTTTTGATTTCTTTACTGTTTTCAGACTCTCATCCTTTTCAGCATTGATCCTTCAGTATTAAATACAGAGATGCAGATCTCTGTGGTGTCCGTAGATCATCAACTCATGCCTACCCTTAAAACCATTCAAAATTTATGCGCCCCTAATTCATGTTGGGTATTGTGATTGCTGCAGCCTGATTGAAAGGATGGGTGTAGTCAGAAAGGCAGACAGGAAACAATAAGCACAAAACATGATAAGACAAGGAAAAGCCATGTGCAAAGAGTGTTATGAGCATACAGAAGAGGAGGGAATAGGAAACACGAAATAAATGAGCACAACTACAGTCTGGAAAAATAAATAATGGCCGTCTATCCATGTTTTTGAGTAACCAGATACTGTTGAATTCATTTACTATACATGACCATTTGTTCTTCACAGCAACACATTTGGTACCTATTGATACCTTTATTTTACAGGTGAGGAAATGGAGGTTCAAACACATGCTTTAAGCATCCTGCCCAAAGTCATAAAATGAATACTCAGCGTTGAGGGGCTATGCTGAGGGAGGAATGTGTTTTGAAGAAACAAACAAAAGGAGGGGAGGGTGATAGTAAACAAGGTCTGAACGGAGAACTCTGTATGCTCCCTAGACCTTGAAGTTAATTGTGAATAAAGACAAATCGATCTGGAATCAGAGCTCAACTGAACTTTCAGGAGCATCTAAATTGGACTGTGGAGCCATTGTTCCTGGGACGTGTGATGTTGTCAAGAATGCAGGTGGGGATGTGTTTTTACTTGAACTAGACCTTAGACCTTTAGGACCTTCTCAGTGTTCTCAGCCAAAGAAAGATCGTTAGTATATTTCAGGCACTCCACTAGCAACTAAGTACAAAAGTCACACCAAGATGAAGTACTGAGATGCGACACTCATTGGGGCAAAATTATATTTATCTGTGAGTTGCCTCTATCTCCTCGTCTCTCTAATGCACGTGTAAACGTTGGCTCCCTGAAGACAGACCTTGTCAGATTTGTCTAGCACACAAGAGTGACTCTGATTACAGGAATTAAAGACCAAGTAAGGGCAACAGTGGGGATGTCGTTGTAAAAGCTGGAGATGGGGGCATTTAAGGCAGCTGAAGCCAACTGGTGACCTTAGGTCACACCTTTGATGTGCTTCCCTTGCCTATTTATTGCTCAGTATATTGATTTCCTGGGGCTGCTGGAACAACGAGCCACAAGCTAGGTGCCTTGAAAAAAAAACAGAATCCATTGTCTCATGGTTTGGGAGCTTAGAAGACCAAGTCAAGATGTCGCCAGGCCCTGCCTCTCAGGAGGCTGTAGGAGAGAATCCTTCGTGCCTCTTCCAGTTTCTGGTGGTCGCCTGCGATCTGTGGCCTACCTTGAATGGTAGATGCACCACTCCAGTCTCTGCCTCTGCTGTCACATGGCCTCCTCTCTACGTGTCCCTGCCTCCATATGGCCATCTTCTTATAAGAGCACCAATCATCCTGATTAGGGACCCACCCTAACCCAATATGACCGTATCTTAACTAATTACATTCCCCAACAACTCTATTTTCAATAAGGTCACATTCTGACTTCAACATATCAGCATCCACTAGTTCCGTGATGAATGTCTGTGAACTAGATGTAATGAGCTATGACTTACCAGTATCCTTGATGAGAGCAAGTGTTCTGCTTTTACCTTGATACTTTTCTAATCAAAATTCAATTGTCCCTATTTCATACCTGGTAATGTAATGACAACAATTAATATTGTTTTAAGGCCCAGAGAGATCACTACAAAAATTAGACGTAAATGATTTGGAAACATTTTTTTCAGCCACGAATGAGTTGTATGTAGATTTTTTTAGTGAAGTGCAAATCTACTGTATGTATGTAAAATATGTATTACACAACCAAAACATGAAAAGTAAAATAAAAAAGGGAGAATAAAAAATCTCTATACTAACATCTAAGTACCCTTATAAAAATATGATGATTTATGCATTTGTCTTCAGACTTTTTATACAAATGTATGTGAATATGTGCATTGTTTCTAAAGAGAATCACATCTATTTTATTTCTCTTTTATAGTTATCACCAAGAAACAAACAAAAGCAAAGAAACTAAAATATTTTTTTTAAAAAAAAACAACTATGCCTTGGCTGAAATTTGACTTTCAATTTCTCTGTGGAGTACTGTTTCTCTTTATGCCTTCAGTCAAATGCAATGTATAGATTATATAGGTTGGCAAAATCAATAATTATATGCCAGGGGTGAAAAGGGCAGTAGTTTGATACTGAATATAGAGTCCATTTTTAACATGTTAAATCAAACCATAGAGCTTTATGGGATTAGCAGATAAGCGATAACATTTTCAATCTCAGAAACTGCTTATAAAGTTGACCCAGAAGTACAATAAAGGAACAAAGTTAAACTACGACTGTATATAGGATCATTTTTTTAAACAAATGATGCCACTAACACGTCTTTTGTAGCACTGAAAAGATTAATCAATTAATAAAAGGATTTTCTGTGTCTTGTGCGAACTGGCTTCTTGACTGGACAGCATTAGTGCACTGTACATTTTAGATCAAGATAAAATTCCATAACTCCACTCTTATACCTCACATCAATTAAACAGAAACATATTAAAACATCTAAGAGTCCATCTCCGTGTTTAAAATGTTATGACCCTGAATGAATCTCTGAAAGTGACACAATAAATGTAATGAAGCAAGTGATCCAAAGTGTGCAAAAGCAAATAAGGGCTGAAAGGTTAACTCTAGGGTCAATACTGTAAAGAGCGAAAAATCAATGGACAGCCAATGGAGACTCTGGAAACGTGTGAGAAGCTGCTCACAGAGGCACTGTATTGATACGTGATTTCAATGAAGGACCTTCTTTGCTTGCAGGAAACTCTCACTTCATTATTTAGTGGGCAGTGATATAAGTATTAAATGAAGTCAGCATGAGTTATAGTAATATTTTCAAATTTACCAATTATTTTTTTCAATCTGGCAATTTTTTTCTCTACCATGTTTCCCCAAAAATAAGACCTAGCCAGACCATCAGCTCTCATGCATCTTTTGGAGCAAAATATAATATAAGAGCCAGTCTTATTTTAATATAAGAGCTGGTATTATATTATATTATACCTGGTATTATATTACATTAATATTATATAAGACCTGATCTTATATTATATTAAAATAAGACTGGGTCTTATATTAATTTTTGCTCCAAAAGATGCATTAGAGCTGACGGTCTGGCTAGGTCTTATTTTCGGGGAAACACGGTATGTACCCATCTGAACCTCTCTCAACAATAATGAAAGCCATCTTTATTTAAGATACATGTTTATGAAACTCTGTGTAATAACATCTTAGTTAATTAGCGGGGCTAAAGAACTAGATATCTGGTTCATGGATTTTGTTCATCCAAATACAATTTAACTGCCTGCGTCACATGATTACAGTTTTTCTAGATCTCTCTTTCATTTCATGGTAAGATATTTTGCAGTTTTTATAGCAGATTTCTCATGTAGAAGCTATTAACTATTAACAAAACACTAATTTTAGAAGAGGCTTATCAAATGAGAAGGGTGATTTTTCTTTAAAATAATCATATAGAAAAAAACCCATGAAACATTTTATCACCTAATACAATATTTAGTTTTTGATTTTTTTTCAATATTTAGTTTTTGATCGTCTGTGTTGCAAAAACAATATTGATTTCTCAATGTCATTTTTTTTTTAGTTCCTCAGCTGCCGACGTCAAGTATTGCATGAAGTGCTGACTGTCCACTAATAACGTGCTTGAAAGCATCCGAGGTTCACACTGCAATTATATCTGGAATCAGACACCATCCCTTTATCTGACTTAAGCAGAAATAAACCTTGCTAGGATTCGTGCATTGTGTATTAGTATAAATAAATAATATTTTTTCTCAATGAACCCCTTCTCATTTATCAGGTAGCAAGCTAAACAGAAAAGGTGCCATGATTCCAGCTGCCACATCAATCACTTTATTTATACATAGAGAGGAAATAAAGTGGACTGTTTTCAACAGTCAATGTCAACATTTAATCGGTTCTGCCTCCAGCTGGACACTCAGCATCAGAGAAGCCATATATCTGAATGCTTGTATTAGCTAAGCAAATAAATACATGCTAGAACCAGTAAAGATGTACATATTGTCTCTGGAACGGGGAAATACAAGGCTCATTTTTATTTCTAACAAAGAATATTTGGATTCTTTTCGGTGGTTTGGGAATGAAAGCTTCATTGCGATAACTGAATTTTAAATTCCTATATTCATGGTGGATTAAAAATGGCAACAAATTCTTTTCATCTCCTGTGAAGCAGTGAAGTCTATTCCCCATCCCTTGAAGGTGGGCTGGCCCTGTGACATGCTTTGACAAAGAGACTGCGGCAGAAGTGACACTGTGTGACTTTTGAGCGTTGGCCTCAGAAGGTCTTTCAGTTTATGTTCTCACCCACTGCCTGCCACTCTGCGAACAAGTCCAGGCTGGTCTGAATGAGGACGAGACACAAGGGAAGACAGAGATCTCCTGGGGCAGTCCAGTCCCTCCAGACATCAGCACTGGGCTCCAGATGGCAGTGACACCGTCCGACACTGGCTGTCCTTCATCTATACACTAACTGACTGCACATGCATGATTCAGCGTGGCCACCACTGTCACATGGAGCAGGACATACACCCAGCTGGAGCCAGACCACATGTCAGCTCAGAAGCACAGACAACGAATGATGGTAGTTTAAGACAGGCTCTGGAGTGCTTTGTCCTCTAGATATAGATGCCTAATGTGGGGAAAGCTATCCGTGTTTCCCAGTATCCCTGCCAGTGTGCTTGAAAAACACTTCAAACATCCAGATAAATATTTGTGCCCTTAAATGAAACTCAACCAAACCAACAATTACACACACACACACACACACACACACAACAACAACAACAACAACTTGGAATTTAAAAGTGATTAATGCTAAAGATGTGTACTTCAGATCCCGTACTTCAGATTCAAAACCCAGGAATCCAAGTGCCAGGAATTTATAAGTCACGGGCATATAAAAAATGACTGGGATGCAGTAAAATTACCTTTAAAATGAATCAAACACTTCCTGGGTAGACATCCGAAAGGGGATAACTTTGTACAATGGAAAGTCTCAGACGGGGAAGTGAAATACACCTCAACTGCAGGCTTCCCATTCACCAGCTTGCAGAGCTTGCTTCTGCTAGGTTTGTTCCTTTATATGTCTGTCCCCTCAGATTGGAAAGTGAGGCCTCCTATGGAGAATTCGTGTCAGATTCAAAGAGGCAATATGTAAAACATGCCTAACCGTGCATCACACACACAACAAATATTAGTTTCCTCCCCTGGCCCTGCTACTTATCAGTGATTCTCAGAAATACTGGGAGCTCCTTCTTCATAACCCACTCATACCCTTCAAAAATGTGAGGAAAGAAGTTGAAAGTACATGTAAAACACAGAAAATGAATATGTAACAACATAAAATAGATACAATATAAATGAAACTACAATATATATATATATATATATATATATAAAGTGTATACACACAAAAATTGACTATGCAGTAGATTGCCAGTTTTTAGCAATGCCCTATACATAATAACTACGTTACAACAATAAAACTTTTTAAGGTTAGCAGCAGCTCAGGGGCAAATCGTCTACTGTTTGGGTGGTATTCCCAGACCTGCCCCAGGTAAGCCGATCCAGTGTTTCCTTATGACATACAAGAGGAAGCAGAGAACATGGAAGTCCCCCAGGACAGGGACGATGTCTAGACCACCCAACAGATCCCTCTGTGCTTCCGACTTGTCTTCTTACAGTTATCTCTCGCCAGATCTCAGCTGGCCTTTGGGTATCTCTCTAAGAGAAAACAAGAAGGGGAGCTCTTCAGAGGAATGAGACCACGTTGAACACCAAAGCGTGTGCACACGTGTGTGAACAGTGAGAGGATGCTCCGTGACAGCACGCTCTCTGCGCCTCAGCAGTTGTGTCAGCGACTGTCTCGCTCAGCTTTCACTCATTGGAAAATCTAGATGTCACGTCTCTTACAGAATTAAGCATGTGTGCAGGTCTACGTTTCTTACATGGTTTTAAACCTGCATAAGGGACCAGAATCCTAGAGGAATGTGCAGCACATTACTCTCCAGAAGGACCAAAATTACAGAGATTTTCCAATTTTATGTATTTAATCAGTTTCTCAGGATCTTTAATAAACACCATTAATAATCTGCAAATAACTGCAGTCAACACTTTATTGGACAAACATTATTTATGTCATAAAATCTTATTACAGAAATGATGTATTTACAAATATTAAACAGTCCTTCTTATCTCATATTAAACGCTGCAAGTTATTCTTAGCTTTTAAAGCATTTTCACATATAGTGTAGACATATAGCCAGATAGTTATGCTAATTTATGCATATTATGGATATGCAAAAATACTAATTAGCATGAAAATTACCATGAACGAAGATGGCGAATATATTTTATAATAAGAAATTAGATGTAGTACAAGTTGATAAATGTGTTACCTATTTAAACATCCCATTTGAGCACAGAAAGGTATGCATATATATTGCGCAATTTACGTCACTAAAACAGTTTATCTATTTAAAATTTGGTTTGTACTTGGTAAATTATTATTTACGAAGGAAATATATATGTTTTCCCTACTAATTCATCAATATATGCATGCTAAATTCTTTATAAGCAAATAGTCATTTATTTCATCTTAACCATTAAGATACTCCTATTTATTATTTTTTTGCCTGTGACCTCAGAGGGAAAATTAAATAGAACTTACTGCATTTTTCTTACGTGAATATGATATTTAGGATCTGCTCACTGGTTATGAAACTAGATGATAGCATTTAAAGCAGCAATCAAACAAAGTTTATACACAGAGCTTTTCTTTTGCAGCTCTAATAAAACATGTCTTGTTCTTTTTAAAATACGAGTTCCCTACTTAATGTAAAGGACTTACAATATTTGAGAAACACTTAAATTTACAAAAATGAGGCAGCATTCTCATTTAAGATGCTTAATCAGTACATTGCGGATTTTTTATTTAAATGCATGTCGTTTCATTGCTCCAGACTATCTAAAGAAATGATGTGACTTTTCTATGGCTGAAAAGTATAAAAAAGAAAACTTCCAACTTGTCTTTGCCTTCCTTGCATGTGTTTTTTATCACTATCTCTCTTGCTCTCTCAGATATTCACATGAAACGCTTATTTTCTTTCTATGCCTCTCGTGCTAGTTTCAAAACAATGCAATTGATTTAACTGATCCAGTTCCTTTACCTGCAAGGCATGGTGCTTTCCAAAGTGGGGAGGCTATTCACACAGTTCATGGAGAGCCCAAAGGAAACCACTGAGGTAGAGGAAGGAAATATTAAACCTCCACTTACATTATTTCCTCTGAAAATGAAACACACATTGGGGTTCACTACTGCACGGAGCAAAGGTCAACACTGGCACATCCACTAAGTTAGACTATCAACTGGGCTCTTACCACTCGGGGTGCAAGGTGTCCCCCAAGCATGGAAGATGTGAGCACCCAGGACGGGCAGCTGTCTATTGGCTCAGATGCCCATTTGTCTGTTTTCTTAAAGTTAACAGTTTAGGCGCAACCACTTAAGAAGATTTAAGAGGTTGTATGACCTACTTTTTACCAGATTGAGCCCTACAAAACAAATTTTTGTTTTAGAAGATTCTTGAAAAGAAACCATGGAAGAAAAGACTAAAAGTGGAAGCCTAGGCAGAGCAGATGGTCCACCGGGAAGCACAGAGTCTTCTCGGCAACTGGCATCCATTCCTAAAAATTGGGCATCAGTTTGATTATTAAAAATGTCATAGCATGAAAAGGCAGTGCTTGACCTGCAATGTTTAATCAGAACCTTCATCAGAGGGTAAGCTAGGTGACAATCTAGTCTTGATCAGATCTCCTAAAGAATCACCCCGAATGCTATTACCACTGATAGAAACATGGGTTTATTTCCAAGACTATTAGCAACGATAGAGCCCTAAGCGTGTATTATGCTGTGAGAAAGTCTTACCTTATGATTGTCTGAGCCATTGCGATTAGTACACAGAGCACGAAAATAAACCTCCCCAATTTTTCCAGCAATGTTAATAAAATTTTGAGGTTCTTAATGGTAAATGTTTGCAAGTGCCGTTTTAAACATATCATTAGAGCCCTGCACGCGTATTACTTATAAATATCAAAAATATGTTATCACAAGTAATCCAAGGAACATGTAATAAATAATAGAGACATTTTCTTACGAGTATACCAAGGACTATCAAACGCTGGTGCAAACAAGGTGACCTCGTCAAGAAGGACGCCTGACCTCGTCTTAGAGAATTGTGGAGCAAGACACCGGAAGATCCCACTCTGAGAAATGTTCTCCTTAGAAAACGTCCTGATTGGTCCCTTTACGGCATGTTTCTTTTTAGGAAGAGTATTAGTTCAAAAAGAAAAAAAGGGAACTTCTATTTCAGAGGCCAGTATCCCATTAATTTGTATCATTTGGGGTAGCAAAAAAGTGTTGCAAAACCTCCTGCTATCATAAATAATGCATATTACAATCAGCTCGCTACACACAGCCAGTGGAGATAGAAGTTGGGATCTAGGTGCCACGAAGGTGCTGCGCCCGGGGCTGGCCGGTGCTGTGCAGACTCCGGAAGGGAAGTTTTCCCTTTAGAGGGCACTTTTCCCTATAAATCTCCCGCATGATGCTTTCTCCCTGTGCTCCGTCCCAAGGACCCACACCTAAAGCATCGAGGGAACACAGGCCATAAAGAGCCCCAAACGCCCCCTTGCGCCCCTTTTGCAGTAGGTGTGTGATATTCCCCTCTCCCCATTCCTACCGTTAAAACCCCCGATTGGTGTCAAACCCAGGCCTCACCTCACATGCTGTCATTTCATGTCTCCATTCACCCCCAAGACCCCAAACTAGCTGTGCTGTTTGAGCCGTAATGCACTTTAAAGCTAAAACATATTCACGGTTGTATTCTGTTTGCTCAACAGTTTCACTGGGCTTCCTTCTCCAGCCCAACCTCCTTCTTCTCTCTTTGTGATTGAATCAGTGGAGCCCTTGGACCGCACACCTACAACGCCTGTCACCTTTTCCTCAAGGGATGTGAATCAGGGCACAAAGTCTCCGGATACCCAGGTACCCGCCAACACTTACGTTATTTATGCCTCTGCAACCTTTCCTTTCAAGTCTTTGTCGTTTTCTCCCTATTTTCAGAGTTAGAGGAAAATTCCTCCGACCCTCTTCCCTAATGGCTCCACCCGTAGGCTTGTTTTGGGTGGTGGTATTTAGACACAGGAGAGAAATGGCAGTTTCCAGATGTCACCGCCAGGCCTATTTACTGAAGGAGGGGGGGCGTGTGCTTATCCAGAGTCCCAGGACTAGCTGTGAGGGCGGCTTGCCCCCAGCCCCCGAGGCCTTTGCAGGGCGTCCTTTGTTTGTATTCACAAAAGGCACACACTTACTCCATCAGTAATCATCAAGGCTGCAGTTCTCCCCTACCCACCACTGCCTCGTTTGAGGATATTACTCAAGTCACTTCTGGGCCTCAGCTCAGAAGTGTATGATGAGCAAGTCGGCTTGGACTCCCAGTCTGCAAACAATAAATATGTCAAGATATAAAGGCTGTTCACATTCAAAACCAAAATCTCAGGCCACATGAGGCTTTGGAGGCATAGAGGCCAGGGTTAGTGTTGGCCAGGTCCCGTCGCCCACAGAGCAGTGTGGAACCCGGGGCTCCCACAGGAGGAAATGCCTGCTGTGGGAGGCCAGACCGACCACAGGCAGCAGCGCTCAGACAAGTCCAGTGGGTGTCTAACCCCTCTGCCACACGTGACCCTCCACTTTCCTTCTGCAACTGCTTGTTTGTTGTGCAAAGAACACTTAACACGCGATCCACCCTCTTCCTCCTCTTGAAGGCGGCGCATTACTGTGGATCTCCACAGCTCCTCATCTGCTGCACTGAACCTTCCCACCCCTCACCGGGCACTCTTCACTAAGGAAGAGGAGCTAGGCTTTGCTTTTAGCCAATGTCCTCATTTTACAGCTGAAGAAAATGGAGTAGTTTGCCCAAACTATTTAGTGGCAGAATGTGACAGATAACAAATAGGAGTCCCCAACGCCCAGTGCTGTGCTCTCCCCATGACACACAGTAAGGGGCTCTGGCCCCATAGAGTACATCAGGAGAACTTTCTTGTAAGTGGGGGGCAAACATCTCATGAAGCTCTGCTGGGTGAGCTCCGGAGCCCTCTTAGAAAACTGTCATCCTTCCTTAGGAAAATCGGCACTAGGATGTTTTAATGCTCACCACAAGTCCCGCGTAAGTCACATCACACTCTTAAAGTTATCTTTCTGTTTTTATGTAGGAAAAAGAAGAAACAACATTTCCCCTTTGAGTACATTTTGTATGTATATGTACACAATATAGGGATATGTTCAAATATGTTTTGGGTATTTTCTTTAGATATAGCCATTAAAAATCAGTATAATAACTTCTGCTGATCAAGTCACATGAAATTATTTTCTTTTTTGCTTTTCTTTTCATTTAGCCTTATATAATTTCCATCTCAAGAGTTAATCACTGCTTTAAAAAAATCTTATTTTAAACCAGAAAAATTATCCTTTTTTCTTCATAAATTATATATATATATGTATATATATACATATGTATGTACATACATATATATACATATATATGTGTGTGTGTGTGTGTGTATATATATATATATATACATATATATATATATACTTTTTTTTTTTTTTTTTCTTCCCACCACAAGGTGTTGTGAAATAGCTGACTACATTAGCGAACATGTACATCTAATAACCTTACTTCTTTTCGGGTAGAAATGCAGCCAGCAGATTGATTGCTCTTATTTCTGTCACTCTCTGCTAAATTTAACACTTAGCACTCAAAGCAAAAGCACCGGGAAAGGGCAGATTTGTGGGCCAGCTGGCTTTCTCTCCACAGAAGTCTCTCTTTCAATAATCCACAGGATGTAAACCGTGGACCCACACGGGCTTCTCTTCCCGCAGACTTCAGTCGGTCTTCCAAGACTTAGCCAGCAGGTGACGATGCTGAATAGGCCTAAGTCTTTAGATTTCCTATGAAAAGGATGTCATCAGAAATATTGTGTACTAGATGTGAAATGAGTTTTGAAAAAATAAACATCCGATGAGCAACGTACATGAAGAATGATGTAACTATGAGAAGAACTGCAAATATCCTCAGTTGGGATAGATAGTTATTGTAACACCTGGTTTCTAGAACATCTCAGTGCATGAGAAAAGCAGAATCCTAATTGGCAAAAACTGAATTTGCAACAATTCTTAAAGGACAGAGTCTAGGATTTTAATAGTCTCTGCATTGGTACGTCAGCTATCTATTGCTGTAGGGTCAGCAAAAGACTTCTGGTATTTTGAATATATATTGGCCTAGTTTGGAAGAAAGGTTATGTATGCATTTTCTCAAAGGGGTTTTGTAGGTTTAACCTTTATAATCTACCCTCAGTTATGTACACCAATGGAAATGGGGTCACGGTGGAAAAATACAACCTTCAGTGCATTATTAAAGTCAACCTTTTATATTAAAGATGATCTTTTCCAAGGCATAATGATGTCTTAAGGCATCATTTATCTATTCGTCATGTATTTATTGAGCAACTTCCCCACGTCACACACTGTCTGGTGAGTGGCTTGCAGACATGTGTAAGATGTGACCACTTACTCACAAGGAGCTCCGAATTTAGCAGGAAAAACACACCCTGGCTAAGTAACAGCATGGCTACGTGGAACCCAAGTGTGACAGAACTCAGAGAAGAGAGCTGTTCCCACGGGAGAATGAGGGACTCTATATGATGGCCCTAAGAATTTTATCAGCCAAGGGAAGGTAAGTGAGGCACCCCGAAAAGCAGGTTGATTCTAGAAGAGGTACTTGGGGGTGTAGTGGCTTCAGCATGGTTCTAGGCAGAGAAGTTAATGGAAGACAAGAAACTGCCAGTATAAGAGAAGGGCAGTCTTTGCGGAAATGATGTCCCAGAGAGGAAAAGAACAGATGAGGTGAAGTGCAGGCGTAAAGACAGAAAGACCCACGCAGCTAAACAGAGGTGTGGGGATGGAGAAGAGGGGAGCTAAGGGAATGCAAGCTGCTCGCTTCTATACCTTCTGAGAAGAGGTGGCTGGGGATACTATCATGGAGGAGGGAAAACAGTTGAGAGCAGGAGACAGGTAGAAGGGATGAAAGCACAGAAAAGTGACTCTGGGGGGTTGGGTGAGAAAGGCAGCTCCATTTTATATAACAGAGCAGAGAAGTCCCTGAAATATGAACTCAGGCTGCCATAGGAGGCTAACCAGCAACACCCATTTCGCTCTATCCAATGGATATGTCTCAGTTCCTGTCTCACTTATCAGTAGCGTTCAACACTTGCCTACTTTTCCTTTCTCCTCTCTTGGAATGCCCCCATCGTCCACGGAAGTGTACTCTCTTCCCTTATGGCCCACTCCCTCTCAGTCTGTTATCCCACTGCACTGGCTCTGAAATGTTAAAGTGCCTTGGAGTTTGGTACTGGAAGCTTTTCAAATGTACTCTTGTCCTGTAGATCCATCTACCCCAATGGCTTCTTATTCCATCTAAATGCTGGTGATTCCCAAGTAAGTATTTCCTTGAGGGCTTCCGACCATTCACCCAGTGACCTAGCTGCCATCTCCCTTTGTGAATGTCTCACGGGGTCTCAAATAAAACTTATGCCCCTGATATTTTTTTCTCAAAATCAGATTCTCTCCCAATCTCCTGCATCTCTGTTCATTTCATTCCCATCAACCCCATTGGTAATATGAAAAAACATAATTCCCCGTGATTTGTTCACCGCTCTTCATTCCCATCCAATTCATATGCCATCGATTTGAATTCAAAAATATAGCATTACCCATCCTTTTTTCTTCCTTCCTTTCCCCAGCTACCACCCTACTCCACGTGGAATTCTCTGGGAGCCGTAGTTCATGCATTGTTTTCTGAATAGCCTTCCTGACTTGCCTCATTCTAACCCCATTTCGTTGCTCATCTGCTAGATGGGAAAACAAACATCTAAGGCTTCCCAATATATTTAAAGTCCAAAACCCGCCACGTGGCTTGCAACATCCTGCCTCTCTCCTGCTGCCTCCTTCCCATGCTCATCACACAAGTACCCATCTTCCTCACTACCATCAGGCCACATGGGTGTTTAAGTTCTTCACAGGTGCCACGACGTTCACCACCTAAGAGCCTTTGTTCCCCTGACCTTCTACCTGGGATTCTCTTCTCCTACTTGTTGGCTCACGCCTGTGTCTGCTTCAGCTCTCAGCTCAAGTTTTCCTCCTAACAGTTGTCTTCTCTACTATAAATTATATAAATGAAATCCTTCCTTTATTCTTTCTCGTATTGCCTCTCACTTGTGTGACTATGTGCTTTTCTCTCCCACTAGACTGTTAGGAAGGCATATGTATTGCTCACCACTACAGCTCCAGTCCCAGCTCACAACTCATGGCACACAGTGCTGCCCCAGAACATTGCAAAGGAGGAGGACAAGCAGGAAAAGAGTGACAGAGAGAAGGAAACGGGAGAGAGGAAAAGGATCAGACAGACAGTTTAGGTCAGACAATAAGTTCGACAACAATCAAGTAAGATGAGGGACTAGGGAGCCCCAGTGAGTCACAGCTAGAAGGACGTTAACGTGAGTACAGGAAGGATGGGGGGTGCAGAGGGGCAGGAACTAACTTCCCTCACTGATTAGGGTCCTTCGTTATTCGTTAGACCTGATTATTCCGTGATTTCCCAGAATATCAGGGGAACTTTGTGAAGGAAGAATCAACCACAAATGAGTGTTGGACTAAAATAAAATAATGTGCATATTTTATTTCTCCTTGTTTATAAATATATGTGTGTGTATATATATATATATATATATATAGAGAGAGAGAGAGAGAGAGAGAGAGAGACAGAGACAGAGAGAGACAGAGACAGAGACAGAGAGAGACAGAGAGAGATACAGAGGGTGTCAAAAAATGTACACACATTTTAAGAAAGGAAAGCTGTATTAAAATTGTAATAATCTATACCAATAACAAAAGATGAATACAAGTCACGTTTGACTTCTGCAATTACAAGAGGTGCTCAAAGTGGTTCCCATCAGCGTCCTGACACTTCTGACTATGGCAAACTACTGCTTGAGCAACGCTGACCAAAGTGTCCACTTGTATACATTTTTTGGCACCCCTGGTGTAGAAATGTTTCACTGGGGCGATGTTGCTGAGTCAACATCAGTGGACATGGCTGGTTGTACAGGCAGATAGATATATGCGCCTGACTGGGGAAGTGTGTGACCCAGAACAGAGAGTTATGGCTCACGTGACCGGGACTCGTCCGATGCTGAGAGTTGCCTGAGCCAGGCTGACAGGTACGCCCCACAGTACATGCTAAATACACAGCATCCACTCCTGAGTGATGTGTGAGGCTTTTCTGCTTTCGTATCTGAGGGGTTATGCAGGATGGAATTCCAAAGACACCAAGATAGTCTGAAGATAGGAGGAAGGGAGGAAAACCCAGTGAGAGTGAGGAGGGTTCCAAGGAAAGGCTTTCATTCCAATTTCTGTCCCACCGTGAAAAGAGCTGAAAAGCGAGACCTGACACACTGTGAAGAGACACGCGACAGGATTCAGCCTAGAGTTTTTGTTATTTCTATATGATAAAATATGCAGTGTCTCACTGCATCCTTCGTTTCTTTCCATCATGGGCTGTGTCCTCTGACAGGAGTTTTACTGATTGACTCACCTATGGGAAAGCTGTCATTCAGAATGACAGCTGTAAAGCACATGCTGATACTCTCCACTTCTAATGTCATATTAGCATTTAGCTAGTATTAATGCAGTCACATCTATTTTATTCCTCCCACGCAAAGGAAGTCTGAGGACCAGGTAAAGGCTGACATCGCAGGCAGATGTGTTGCCCAAAATAAATTCTGAGTCTCCAAGAGGCAAATTATTCGACCGGGTTCCTTAGCTATAATGTTACCGTGAGTGAGGGGAATGCTGGGGGGAGGGGGGCGGTTGGTGACGTTTCATGCACCTTCTTCTCAGACCTGGAAGTTTGGGAGCAGGAAACTTCTGTCATTTTAAATAAGAAATCTCTTCACGTCAAAAAAGAAAAAGAAGCAGAGAAAATAAAGACTGAATTTTAGAATCTACTTGCCTTCCTGTTTTTAATAAGTCTTTAAACTCTCTGACACAAGACAGCTCACACCCACTGACGAGTCACTGCCCACATTGCTCTGCATTTTTGTCTTTAAGAATATATTTAAGAAGGCACATCTTACAAAAGTAGCGACTACGGGGTTTGTTTCTTTAATTCTATGCCAATTAGAAATAAAGTTTAAGAAAAATATATAAATTAAAACAAACTATTGTAAAAATGGAAATGTAGAAATAACATGTATAAATATGGGGTCATTTAGGCATGGTTTTGTCTGAGAGAGGGTGTCTGTGTGTGAGATATATATATATATATATATATATATATATATATATATATATATATATATATATATATATGGAGAGAGAGAGAGAGAGAGAGAGAGATTTGATGGCTTTCACAATTGATCCCAAAACTAAGCTCAGAAATTAGTTCTTAGGTAGTACTGACACAGAGCAAGATTTCCCTGAACATTATTTTCTTATTTAAAAAGAAAGTATTTTGTGTTTAAAAAATCATTCTTTAGTAATCTAGGAAAAGTACTTTTCTTATTAACGTGCTTTTATTCACTCATTTATTTATTCATCTAGTCCAGTATTTGAATGTTTACCATGTTACAGACACTTTGCTACGTTCTAGGGATAAAAAAGATTAGTATATTCTGATCCCTTAGTGACAATTGGGGGACCAAGAGATGAGCTCCAGTGAGGGCATGTGGGGAAATGGGACTGCCCCAGGAGCAGCGACCCATGACATCTGAGCAGCTGGGGAAAGATTCATAGAAAAAGGACCTTGAGTTGGTTCTTGAACAAGGGGTGGCGGTGTTTCACAGAGGCAAGAAGAGAAGCGGGTGCTATTCAGAAGACCCAACATGTGGAAAGGCCCTGGGTGGAGAACGCATGGTGTCCTCCGAGAAGCAGGATGCTAGCCCGGGAAGCAGCGGGGAGCACGGCTGACAGAGAGGCTAACGGACCAGTGTCCCCGGCGGAAAATCCTGTGGGACAAGGAACAGCTTGATCAATTCCTTATGAACAAAATACATCCCAGAGCAATTGCAAAATGAAACTGGAGTACGAAATAAATTGAAGGTGGGAGAACAGAATGAGACACAGACTTCTGATACAAAATGGAAGTACTCCGTCCTCCCAATCCTGACGAAGTGGGCAGAAACGGATTAAAACTTAAACATATAGCAGTGCTGCAAATCCTGCAGTGATTTTAGTCAGCACAGGGTGTCATTTCTGACGGTATGAAGTGTGAGGCATAGGGTTCAATACTTACCAAGGACCCACTTCCCCCGTTTCTGACAAATATCCCTGGTTTGTTGGTGAAGCTACCTGACTACCCCAGGCAGAATGTTTGCTTTCTCACCCTCTTTTGCAGCTGAGAGTGGCCATGGAGATGTGAGAAAATGTATCTTTCAAGGTGCTTGTGGGAAAATTCTTGTCTTCCTGGTAAAAGAAACCCCACCCCAGGGTTGGTCCCTTCTTCTCATCTGTAATTTGGACACGAGGGTGGACACACAGCAGCCATGTTGCAACAGTACGGAAAGGCAGACACCATCACAGAGAGCTCAGTCCAGAACCCCGGAACTAATACCTCACCACTCCAGAAGACACTGACCTTTGAGAAAAATGAACCCTTATTTTGTTAAAACTCTCCAAGTTGGACGCTTCGCTTACTTGAAGACAAGAGCATCCCAAACTGATGTACATACAGTGAATGGGATCAGACTGAATACTCAGAAAGCATGAGAAATGTAGTCCCAGAAATGAATTAAGAGCACTTCCCTGATGAGCTCATTACAATCACCGTGAGAAACACAAATTCCATGCCCACAGTTTTAGCTACCAGCCAAACTATCACTCAAGTATGTTGGCATGTAATTAAGCTTTGTTCTTAAAGCTATAGGGAGACAAGCTGCTGGTTGGTAACCTGGAAACAAAAGAAGAAACCCAACAACCTGCCAGAAGGTCTCCTAAAGTTAGAGGCCAGAAGGGAGTGGGAAGCAAGGAGAAAGAAACGGGTAACTGTAGGACGTACAAAGCGGTGGAAAAAGTAAACTCCCATGACACTTATAACCAATGAATGATGTTAAAGTCCTCACATAAAAGATGAAAACTATCCAACAGATAAATGCACACACTTGCACACACGCACAAAGAAGCAAACAAACAGAAAGGATGCAGCAGACGCTGCTGACATCTCATTCCCGGGCTCCCTTGGTGATACAAATGTCATTGTCTGGAGCGATGATGAGCTCACCCCAAAAGCTGGATTTCCACTGGACAGCTTACGTCTCATCAATAAACCCGTATTTGGTTAATGAACTTTTGTGAGTCAACAGAAGAGAATTCTTTCTTCATGGTTCCCCAGAGGGAATTTCATAGAAAAAAAGGCAACTGGGAACAAGGATGGGACCAGGTGGAGGGAGGCAGCTAGGGCAGAGAGAAGGGAGCAGCGGGCATTGCTGGTCTCCCAGGCAGAAGGGAGAATCAGCACGGCCTCTCCAGGGACGCTGCAGCTACGGAGGGCTTGCAGCCAAGCTGGTCAGAGAGGTGGGGGGATGACTCATGCCGCCTCCAGTCACCTCAGGTGCCTCTCACAGGATGAAACCAGCCAGAACCAGCTCAGGAGCAGGAAGCAGTCCTTGCTGGTCTGCACAACACAGAGTGGGTGTCTCTGATTGGTCAGGAGCACATTCCCCGGAAAGAGGCAAACACCCCGCACTAGTGACGGCATGGTTTTGAAATACCAGGTCTGACAATTAACTGCGCAAACTTGTTGCAAGGCTGTCGCTAACTATTTTTGATATCAAATGGATCATTCATTATGAATTTGTACCAACTACACAAGCAGTTAACCAAGTTTACTATTTGGAAGTGCTGAAAAGGCTGCATGAAAAAGTTAGACGACCTGAACTTTTCACCAACAATTCATGGCTCTTACATAATGACAATATACAAGCTCAAACGGCACCGTCTGTGAGCGAGTTTTTAGCCAGTAAACAAATAACTGTATTGGAACACCCACCCTACTCACTTGATCTGGCCCCCAATGACTTCTTTCTTTACCCAAAGATAAAGGAAATACTGAAAGGAAGACATTTTGATGACATTCAGGACATCACGGGCAATGTGACAACAGCTCTGATGGCCATTCCAGAAAAAGAGTTCCAAAATTGCTTTGAAGGGAGAACTAGGCACTGGCCTCGGTGTATAGCTTCCCAAGGGGAGTACTGTGAAGGTGACCATAGTGATATTCAGTAATGAGGCATGTAGCCTAATAAAAACTTTTTCTAGGTTGAGTTCGTGAACTTAATCGTCGGACCTCTGTATACACACAAAATGATAGAAATAATTGTGTTCACTTACAACACAAAATTTTAACAAACACTTCTCAAAAAATCAACATAGCAACTATAAAAACATAAGGAAAAGCATAAAGGCTTGAGTAGCCTACTTAACTTTCTTTTAATAAAATTATTCACAAAATTATGTATACTAAACTAAAAATACCCATAGTTTTCAAATATTTATGAATGTGTAAGCAGACTAAGCATTTATTAGGCCATGAAAAAAATAAATTCCAAATAGTAGAAACCAAATCAATCACACTCATAGTTTATAATCTGCAATCACTACATGCAATAGACAAGAGTAAGTTTTAAAACATTTCGTGAAGTAGTTCATTGGATTTAAAAAATTACAATGGAAATCTAGTCTACTGAGAGATAAATAATGATGATGACACAGTGTATGCTATGTAGTCAGACGAAAACATTTATAACCTCACATGCACTTTTGCTATAAAACAAGAAACACTGAAAATAACATCATTAGTCATTCACTCCTAAATTTCTTTCACAAAAAGAACTACAAACAATTAGCTATAAAGAAGAACGGAGTTATGGAAGATTATTATATAAAGTAACAGAAACTTTAAAAACAGTGTTTATCAAAAACTGGTCTTTGAAACCAAGAAAATAAACACTGATTAATTTTCATTAGAGAAAGGAAGAGAAGGTAAGAATAAACATTAGAATGGTGAAAAGAAGCCAGAACTAAAGATGTAAAGGTGTTTTTCAAAAGAAAAAAAAGCTTCTAGCAGGAATTTAAAAAGCAAATCAGTGGTGTTCTAGAAGAGTACATATTACAAAAATTGCCTCAAGCTGGAAAACTTGATGAGACCAATTGTCATAAAACAAAATGAAAACACAATTTTCAATTTTTATAAATTTCCTTGAAAACATGACAAATTCTTTTTTTTCCCTATCAAGTGTAACAAATCTTTGTGGAAGACATATTTCTTATATTAGCTAAAATATTCTAAACATATTGTCTTAGTGTGCTCGTGCTGCCATGACAAACCCCACAGACTGGGCGGCTTAAACAACAGCAGTGCATTTTCTCACAGTGACAGAGGCCGGGAAGTCCAAGGTCAAGGTGCCACCTGACTTAGTTTCTCGCTTGTAGACACCACCTGCTCACTGGGTCCTCCATGGCCGTTCCTGGGTCATGGGGTTGGCGGCAGGGGGACGAACGGCCACGCTCTTTGGTGTCTCTTCTTGTAAGGGCACCAGTCAGGCCTGATCATAGCATCGTGCTATAAGCTCCTTTAACCTCAGTTACCTCCTTAAAGGACCGTCTCCATTCCTCTAAGCCACACGGGGGTATCTCCATGTGGCTTAAAGGAACGGAGAATCGATATGAAGGATATATCCTTCAACATATCAATTCTGGGGAGATACATCAGTCCATAACACGTTTAAAAGAAGAACAAACGCTCCCGACTCATTCTATGAAGATATCTAACTTAGAAATGGAGATGCAAAAATCACTCGATTAAATATTAGCAAATTAATTCCAGTATTACAGTAAAAGATAAAGCAAGCAAGATTTATTTTAGGATTGTTCAACATTAAGAAATGTATAACTCTAGACTGTGCTAAAATTATGCTTTGTATTTCCCCCAAATGCAAAGTTTCTTCATCTTCAGACAATAGCAGATGGAAGCATTTGCCAATAAACGAGGGAAACAAAAGCTCCCACCACCCTGACGGCCGTCACCACATCAGCCGTGGCATCCACATAGCTGTTGCAGGTGAGGGAACTCTCTTAGGGAACTCTCGCGTCACTGCCGTCTTCTGTCCTCTCAGTCAAGACATTTCATTTCTGCTGATGTCACGGTGGATAAATGCTCTAATCTGTTATCACCACTTGGCTGACACTGTTCCCCTCTAAGGTTTAAGTTGCATGTTATTCCACATATTAATAAATTTAGTAGGTTGGCATATTAGCTGTTAAGCAAGAATCTGTCATTTCTGGTATAAAAAGATAAAGGACAGTTAATTGCAGATTAAATGATTTAGCAACAATTCACTTTACATGGAATTTGAGATTTCATGGTTAAAATGGAATGGAGTATTCCATAGCAAGTGTCATGCTGAAGGTGACTGAATTTTCTCTGTACACAAGATATATTTTTTTCTATAATGTTCTTTATCCCAGCAGGTCAATCCCTGATCCCGCCACTAGTCAGCTTTGTACAGAACGGCTTTGGCACGTTCTGTACAACAAAACCGACACTCACTCTCATGTTTTTGTCGTCGCTTTTTTGTTTGTTTGTTTTGTTTTGTTTTTTATCACTGCTAAATTCTGCCTGTTTATTTCTTTTCATTTGAACATGTCATTCAACTTTAAAACCAATGACCCTTTTCCATACAAATCTTAGATCTAAGTCTACTTGGGGTTTTGTTCACACCAGTATTATGTTTCTGAAGAGTGAGCAATAACTGTAATCTACTAATAAAAATTTTTATTTTTTTTCCTTTACCTCCTTTTCATCCAAAATAAAATAGCCCTGGAAAACTAGCAAAATAGAACGGGGGAAAAACCTACGTCAATTAGATTTTCCTTGATGTCACAAGAGAATTTGCTGTTTTATTTGTAATATTCACAAAATAAATCATTTTGTAGGAAGTGAAGTTAACTGGCCGATGAACAGGAGAGAGAAGGGTGAGAGTCTCAATCACGGGGCACAGCAGAAAAATCTCCCATTAGAGGAACATATTCAATACAAACGTGCAGGTTTACAGAAACAGGAAATTTGGAGGACAACAGAAGCACATACGTGCATTAGCGGGGTTTTCTCTTGGCCCGTATTTAGCTATGTACCTCGCCATTTTCGTCTGTAAAATGAGGGTATCTATGCAGCTCCCTCCATCCCACATTCACCCTGCTAACGGAGAGGACAGGGAGAGGAGCTGACATCTATCTGTTTTCCATGTGCTAACCATGAGTGCTGTCGTCGGCTCCTTTTGGGTATCATCACTTTACACAGGTAGAAACTGAGAGTTACTGAGGTTGATAACTTTCCTTGAGTCATTCCTGATGAAGCCAAGATTTTCATTAAGATCTTTCTCCATAGCCTGTTCATTCCCCAACAGGGACCCAGGAATACATAGTTATAACGTAGGAAAAAAGACTCCATTATCAAATAAACTTCGGAAATTCTAGGCTGAAAAAAGTGTCAAAGGTCCATTCATCTCGGGTTTCAAAGTGTTTTTAAACTGACAATGTGCTTTGTGACTCTCCAGAGGTGGTTCAAATGCATGGCACTCCACATGCTTACGGAACATGGAACATTCTCATTCTGAAACATCTACCAGGCTGAGTTGTTTGGAAAATAGGCTTTCAAAACACTGAACTTTCCAAGGTGTATCTTGAAAGAAATAATAGACTTTGATGATTTGAAGAAGAAAAGAAAGAAAAAAAGAAAACAAAAACTATGACCCCATAATGAAAAATGAAGTTTTCTTACATGAGGAGATATACTCGTATATTTGCCAGGCACTATGTATATTTCAAAAACCAACTATGTAACAGGAAATGTTATAGATTATTTTAGAATAGCATTCTGAATACTACAACTGATACTGAAAATCCGTTAATCAGAGCAGAAGATGGTGAGGCCTACTCAGTATGAAAACAATACGCTGGCTATGTCTCTCTTGATTGTCCTTATAAAATAAATAAAGTGCGTGTCATTGAAAACAGACAAAGACTTGGGAGTCAGCATATTCATGTATCTGTTCATCCTGTCGATACATTGTATTAAGAGCCTCTGTGCATTTGGCACAATGTTCTAGGCATACCAAACAAGACAGATATGAATCCTTTTCTCATGAAATATATAGTCAAGAGAACAGCGACCTCACAAATAATTACTAGTGTATTGAGTGTGTAATTGAAATGTTGTGGATATTATTGGAGGCTATTGTAGACAGACCCAACCTTGTTTAAGGGCTCAAAGGAAAAGGAAACTCTCGTTGGTGGGATTGCAAATTGGTATAGCCACTGTGGAAAACACTTTTAAGATTCCTCAAAAAGTCAAAAATAGAACTACCTTATGACTCAGCAATTCCACTTCTGGGGAATTGTCCGGAGAAACACCAAACACTAATTCTAAATGATTAATGCACCCCTATGTTCATTGCAGCACTATCTACAATAGGCAAGATATGGAAGCAACCTAAGTGCCCATCAATAGACGATGAGATAAAGAAGTGGTGCATATACATGATGGAATATTACTCTGCCATAAAAAAAGAAAGAAATTGTATTATTTGCGACACCATGGGTGGACCTGGAGGGTATTATGGTAAGTAAAATAAGTCAGACTGAGAGAAACAAATACCATATGACCTCACGTAAGTCTGCATCCACAGATTAAAGCCACAAAGGAGGGACAAGAGGGGGCTTCATATTGGGAGAGTCAGCAAGCCGGTGTCTTCCAGGGGCCTATCACCGGCTGGTTTTCCTTGGACTCAGCTACATGTAATCTATTATGAAGAGCCAATGATACCTCATTCACAGTGACGTTTGCCTCAGTGTCCTGATGTCTGTAAACGCATGCACTGGAACAGCCATGCCGAATCTAGTGTCTGCAGCCACAACAGCCACCTTTCTACTTGCAAATAAAGGTTTCCCAATTTTAGAAATTGTAACTTTGTTGAAATGTTCTGAAAAGCACTTACCGAACTGTATGGCCACTGTTGGAAATTAATTCAAAGGACATAATGGATAATTTAGGAAGTGATTCTCTCAACATTCTGGAAATGCCCATGGACCCAAACAGGACAATTGGCTTTGTCTAGTCTCAGAAGTAAAGATAAATGTTATTCGTACTTAAGGTATTTATTTGGAGGATAGAGCCTGCATAAAGTCTAAACAAAGTAAACTATTTGAAAGAACTCTTCTAACAACGTTACTAAAACAGGCTGACTTAAAGAAAAATCTCACACAATGCCCAAATTAAGCCAAAAAATGATTCAGCAAGTTTGACGCCAAGACTGCAAGTGGCTTTACATAATTTGATGAAACTTAAATACAGTGAAAGAGTAAAGCTTTGTTACTCAAATGCTTATTTCAACATTTTGAGCTTCTGAGTGAGAAAAAAAAAAAATCCAAAACAACATTGCTTAGGTTTTAATCTTAATAAGATTTTCCTATTAAATTGCTGAGTGACTGTCATTTATTTGCATCGTTAACACAAAACCAACTTTGGAAAGTATTTGGCAGGTTAATACTTTCCACGATGAACATAAAGAAAAGCTTTATGAACGACACAAATTACTGATTCTTCCTAATTTGAATATCATAGTTTATTCTCATCGCCCCTTTTCCCTTTCTCAGTATCTGCCTATGTTAAGAGAGTGAGATAACCAACGATTTGTATTATTTTAAAATAATAATAATAGTAACAGACAAACCACAATGGTATGGATTTCCTCCATGAAACATCTCTGCTGTCATCGGAGGTGAGTCCGGGAGAGGGAAGAGACGGCTAAAGTTTTCCTTTATGGGTCATATAAAGATGTTATTTTAAAACATTTATTTCACTAACATTTTAGTTTTCAAAAACCACCGTGTGCTTGTTGTTTAAAGAGTAAACTCTAAATATGCAAAGGGAATAAAAGCAGGGGGGAGAAACGGACGTCACCCATCATCCACCCACCCAGAGAAAGCCACTGCCATATGTAAAAATAAACAAAATGCTGTTTAATGATTTATCTTTCCATGTACCAGTAGATTGTGACTATCTTGCCAAGTCAGAAAAGCATTTCTATCGCTGCATTTTAGTGGGCCCGCTGTATGACGGCGCCATGTTTCTTTAACCATCCATCCCTCACTGAACGCTTACATCACTCCCGTTTCTGTCTATCATAAAAAGGCTGCTACGCTTTCTATGTGGCTGCTCCGCTGTGTGAACATCATGGATTGCCTCCCTGGGATAATTTCTTAAAAGTAGAAATGCTGACTCAAGGGGTAGAAGCTTTTGATAAATTTCGACAAACTGCCTTGAGAAAGTTTGTGCAAACTCATATGCCTTCCAGGAGTATAAGACATACCTGTATCCCCATATGCTTGCTGATACCATTATTAGTATTCCTTATCTTCACCATTTTGTGGGTAAATGTCTCTCTTCGTACGTTTAGCTTTCATTTCTCAATGGTAAAATTGAACAACTGTATACATTTATTAGCCATCTGTGTTTAAAAGAATCGTGTAGCACATATTTACTCAATGTCACTAATCATCAGGGGAATGCAAATCAAAACCACAATAAGATATCATTTCGCAACTATCAGAATAACTATTATCAATAAATCAACAAATAACAAATGCTGGCGAGGATGTGGAGAAAAGGGAACCATCATATACTGTCGTGGGATTGTAAATTGGTGCAGCCACTCTGGAAAACAGTGTGGAGGGTCCTCAAAAAAATAAAAATAGAGCTGTCATATGATCCAGCAATCCTACTTGTGGGTATGTATCGAAGGAAAACAAAAACACTAATTCGAGAACATATATGCACCCTTGTGTTCACTGCAGCATTACTAGTAATAACCAAGATATGGAAGCAACCTGGGTGTCTGTCAGTAGGTGACTGGGTGAAGATAATGTGGTACATACACACAATGGGATACTTAGCAACAAAACAGAATGAAACCCTGCCATTTGCAACAACATCTAGAAGGTATTATGCTAAGTGGAATAAATCAAAGACAAATGCCGTATGATATCACTTATTTCTGGAATCCAAAAAAATAAAGTAAGTAAATAAACAAGACAGAAACAGACTCATAGATATAGGGAACATGCTGATGGTTGAAAGGGGAATGGTGTGGGGAGGACGGGAAAAATAATTTTAAAAAGATAAAGAATCCTGTAGCATATATTTGGGTGAGTGTCCTCTAACAGTAGGTGAAATGTCTGCAACACATCGAGGATCTATTTCCCCACAAAGAATAAGATAATAAAGAGGATACGCTTTTGTTAGGTGACAAAATGATGCTAAAATATAAGCATTTCATTTTGGCAACAAAACTATAGACATTTTCTATACATGTTTAGCAGGTTAAAGCATTTGGTTTCAAAGAAGAAGCATGTGAGCAGATGAACAAAATATGATTATTCTTCCTATTAAACAGATTTATAAATTGCAAACTAACGAAATATTGGCCAATGAACAGCACCCGTCTAAGAGAGGTGCTGAAAGATTGGATCATTCCAACCTTATAACAGTTCTAGGTGTATCTGCTGACACCGGAGAAGCTGAATTATTCTCAGCTCTATCTTTCAGGATTCTTAACCAATGCACTAAAAGTAGTAGACTGCGATCAAAATATCCTACCAGGTACGCTGTGGAAAGCGTAAGAGGGGTGCGGCAGGCCAGAACTGTGCCTGACATGCCCACGTCACAGGGATAACCTGGAGAACAGGGGTTACCTCAGGACTGTCTCACCATCAGCAAGTGGCAGGAGAACATCCCAGGGAAGCCCAGCCCCTCAGTAGAGGGGAGTGCCAGGCCCTACCCAGCTCACCTTCCCCTTTGGGGCAGCGAGGAGATGGAGAAAGGGCTAGGTCCAGGAATGAAATCAGAGAAACAGAAAGACAAGAACAGACTAAAGAAATGGTCTCAAAAGTAAGGAGGGACGAAAGCCAGCCGTAATCGTTTCTTTGTTTAATTAATAATGACTTCGTCCTAGAGAATTTTTTTATACATCTAGAAAATATTCAACTGGGGAAAAATAAACATATTCTTTACTAAGCATCTCACAGGAAATGTTTGACATCTTTGTATTAAGTGAAATTGTAAGAGCCAAAATGTGAAAGTAAGATGACAAATCAAAATAAACCTGTGCCTTGAACTAAATTCTGGGATACTGTCCCGCAGGACTGTTATAAAAAGGCTTAGGTTTGCTTTGTCTGTTTCTGTGTTTCTTTGTTTGCCTCAGTGGATGTCATCAGCACAAGGAATCCAGGAGGGGTTTTGATCATGTCTGGATTCCCCCAGGGCACCCAGATGGAAAGTTCCACGTAACAGGAAGCTTTAAAAACATTAAGCTGGAGTGGGGCCGAATCTGATTATTTGGAGGCCTAGAAATCAATGATTTTTTTAAAAAGAATAATAGCTTATCATTGTATAGTACTGAATTACAAAATCCTTTCGCATGCACAAATTGTCAGTGGGGCATTTGATCCTCATTTCTAAGCTTGAGAAACTAAGGCACAGGTTGCTGTCTGATTCAGCAGAGCCTTGGTTTCGATGACACAGCTGGGATTCAAATTCACACATCTTGATTACCTCAATGCAATTTTATTTTCATTGTATGTTAGCCAATTCATATTCAAGTTGAAACAAATTATGTAATTAATGTCAGCCTCCTTCTTTCCACCCTCAACCATTTTAGGAGTCTTACCAGTACACATGTTTGTTGAACATTCCAATCTTTTGGCTGCTTAAGCAGCAAGAATTTGCTTTTGTCTAACGCCAATTATTTGGAGGCAAAGGAATGGGATTTGACCTTCAGGAATCATCTATGATGACAAGTATAAAAGCCCTAACTGCTACCCCCCCACACACATTTTTTGGCATCCTGCTTAGACGTAGAGGTGAAATTAATGTAACTGTTGGCTATATTAGGTACTAATGGAAGAAATCAATTCTGAAAATAAGATTTACCTTATTGATGAATTCCAAAGATAAGAACATAGTGTTCTAGGATTAATATCAGCTGGGTTCAATGTGTCATTTTGTGAACAATATAAATTGCATCTGATGGGATAAAATGAAATTCCTATCACCTAGCATTCCAGTAAAGAATAAGGATAGCCAGAGTTTGCTTTTTTTTTAAAAGAGAGAGATTTTTATTTCTGTTTTAATAGAAAAAATAAATTTCCACTTTTGTAGCCAATGCCTGGGCTTTCATAAGAATGTAATAATTACTACATATGAATGAATCAGAGGCAAATCATTTTAACTAATTAAGACAATTTGATGAGATAATGAATAATGGGAAGTCTTTGAGGGTCTTTTCAGCATGTTGGGGAGCAAGCAGGAGTCCAGTTTCAGGATCCTGAGACGGAGATGCTTCTGAGACACCCAAGAGAAATACTGCAGATGTACTGAAAATCCAGACCCAACAGCATGCAGAATGAAAATCTCAGCAGGAGAATAAAGAAGGGAATACTCTGGACATCAGTAATGGAGGCTATGGGTGTATATGCGATAGGAAAGGAGTAAAGTAAGAAGAACGGGTAGCCTGGAACAGAACCTGGAGCCACATCAATGCCTAAAGAATGGACAGACGACAACCTGGTCATGGAAAATGAGAACTGGCTACAGAGGGAGGGGAGAACAGGGAGAGAACAGGGCACAGGAGGGCAGAGCGCCAAAAGGAGCAGGGGGTTCAGCCATGTGAAGACCCCTGAACAGTGCTGCCAGCAGTGATGAGAGCTGCTACTGGCTGTGTGGAGCTCAGTATTAGTGGGTCCCTGTGCAGTCAGCTGAGTAGTGGGACAGAACCGAGAGAGATGGCATTGAAGAGTGAGTCAGAGGTGAAGAAAAGAGTTAGTGCCTACAGCTGTTTCTTTCAAAAAGTTTGGCTCTGATTAGATGGAGATACTGTGGTCTGATGACATCCAGAGTTTCATTTTATTTTTGTTTTATTTCCTTTTTAAGATGGAAGCGACTGAACCATATTTCAATACTGATGGGAAGACCACAGAGAGAGAGTAAAGCTGAAAGCATGGACTAAAGATAATCAATTGGGTGAGTTTATTTTAAAAGCATGAATGGAGCAGTTCCTAGAGGAGGTATTGAATTCCATTATTTACCAATGGTGGGGGTGGGGAGAGGAGTTGGGTGCCAAATATTTGCATTTATTCATAGACGCAGGAAAGTTGATGGACTTCCTATCGAATAACTTCTATTTTCGTGGTTAAACAGCAGGAGTTGTCATCTGCTGAGATTCAGTGCGAAGTAGGAAGGATGAGGTTGGAATAGAGTTTGCAAAGACTGAAATGACTATTTCGGATAGTGGGAGTGCAAGCCGACCAGAGGAAGACAGGAGAAAAGCCAGGCAGTTTTGAAGGAATCAGTTGAGTTCAGTGAATTAGAGAGATGTCAATTTGCCAGGTGGTGTTAAGTATAAACCCCATGTTCCCTGCGTGAAGGAGTTTGATTACTAAGGAGAATAGAAGTAAGCAAGATTTCATGGCCTGGTGTTCAAGAAGGAATTCTGGACTTTGACAAAGTAGGCCCCAAAAGGCCGCAGAACATCTGACAAATTGAAATAGTTTCAAAGTTAAATCATTTTTGCCTAACTGGCAAGATAACATGAATGAAAATGAAGGTCCGTGCTCAAGTTGCAGGAAAATTCAGGAACAAAAGAAAATATTAGTTCCTAATACCACATAGGACCAAATTCAAATTATAGCACAAAGAACTCTTATTAAATAGATAGAAAGGAACAGCAAGGAAAGTTTGTATGTCCAAATGAAAGTGCAGACACACTGTCTTCCTCCTCTTGACACTAACCTGGATTCCTCCAACCACACAATTACTCTAAGTGTGACCTTGCAGAGCTGGCTGGGCAGGAGTGGGCGGCTATACATAGAATTCAGTTATCTAAGAACATATACCCCCGCCTGCTCTGTCTCTCCCCCAGATTATTCTGAACATAATTTCGGACACCATATCATTTCATGCTTAAATGTTAAATGCATCTCCAAAACATAATGACTCAAAAATAACTGTAATATTTTTAGCCTCATAAAATGATTAACTACTCCATTTAAATATCCGTGCGGTATTAACATTTTCCAAGTGCAAAACATCAAGTTTTTAGTTTAAGATCCAAATAACATCCATTGTTTGATACATCTACCTTCAATCTATAGTATCCCCTTTCTTGTATTTTATTTTTACTCATAGTTTAGTTGCTGAAGAAGTCAGATTGTTCCACAAACAACTGGTATTCAGATTCCTTTAAATGTGTGACTTGTGTTATGTATACTTGTACGTGTCACACAGATCCATAATGATTCATGATTCAAGTTCTATGCATAAGGAAACAAAGACACAAACATGATGTCATGACCTGACTAAGAGCATTAAGAAATAGCATTAGAGACAGGATGCAAATCTCCCTGTAGTCAGTTCATATTCCCACATCGTTTCCCTCTATTGACAGTTAACAAGAGGCCTTCAAAGGCTAACTTAGTATTGTCTTCTTTGTCTCACGAGTTTTGTTACAAATAAATTTAGAAAATATATGTATAAAACCAGCATGCAGTTGTGAGGTAGCATCATTATTTTCATGGCTGCTGTTATGAAAGAAAACAGGACCATTTACAAAAGGTTGGGAGGGTCTCTCCCTTGCTGAACTGCATTGATGCCGCAGTGGAAAGAGCAGGATAAGTACCTGAGCATTCAGGAGTGTGTGCAATATCAGAAAACGGCACAGAACGTTTGGGCAAGGGCCTGACACAGTCGCTCCTCGCAACACAACAATGTTTGTTGCACGTGTGCAGCCCCAGTGCATTCTGCTGCCCTCCCCTTGACAGACTCCACCACCTCAAAAATACTGTTTTGTATCTTTGTGACTACTGCGTTTCCCCAAAAATAAGATCTCACCGGAAAATAAGCCCTAGTGTGATTTTTCAGGAGAACATCTCCTGAACATAAGCCCTAATGCATCTTTTGGAGCAAAACTTAATACAAGACCCGGTCTTATTTTCGGGGAAACATGGTATTCTTGATTAATTCAACCTGTCTGATCTCAGGTGAAACCTATTAAAATATCAACAGCATCAGTTCCTCTTGACGTGAGCAATCACACTGGCTCAGAGGCAAACATAGAACCATGTGTGATAAGATGAGTCTTCTTCACCCAGCAGCATCTCCTTGTAAAATGGATAAAGAAACAAAAATGTTTCACCCACGACTGGGCGCTTCTATGGAGAGCTCATCTATCACCTCTTAGACGCAACATTTGATCATCCGTGCTTTTTAGGGTCACTGCTGACTAATTTTTAAGTAATTTTACATCTGGTGTCAATGAGGCATTTACTAGGAAAACCATTCAGTGAGATTATATACATATTTGCTGAAGTCTTGTACCATTAATCAAACTCAACAATGAAAAAATACAACTACAATGTCATACTTCCATAGATAATTATCCACCATTTGTAATAGCCTGGTTCATTTTTCTTGTGACTTATTTTCGTGTCTTTCTCCCCCATGGGCCAGATGTCAAGATGCTTCTTCCTGACGTGAGTCACATTTCCTTCGCTGACTTGCACTTAATGGAGTTTTTCTTTGCTCACATCACACTCATTTTATACAAAAGGACATGAGTGCAGAGAGGCCCTGAGACTCAGTGATGCTGGGACTCAACAACTGGGAGGTGGTTGGTGCAAATGAACCTCAGAAGGTCTCCATAAATCTGATAAATGACTAATATGGCACTTGCTTTGGATACTGGCACACTAAGAAAACAAATTATCTCACAGTAAAGTAGAAAGCAGCACATCTTTAACACATTCACCATAAATTACTAATTGTCAGTACAATGCAATGAATAGAAATGTTCAACTTTAATGAAAATTGCCAATGACATTCTCACTTTTAAGTCACCTTTACTTCTCACAAACCCAAGTCTCTACAAATTAACTCACTTTCCATCACTGAATAAGTGAATGGAGTCGACGTGAGCTCTACAAGTTGACTGGTGCAATAAATGCCTCTCTCTTCTGTAAAATCTTACTCCAGGACTCCAGTCCATTGCCGGGTGGACGGTGGGTTAAAAGGTTAAGGTTATTCTAATATCTTCCAGCTTAGTGTCTTTGATACATTATGGTCATTTCTGAAATGATAGTAAAGTTCAGTGTCCAAAATTCATCACCAAGGCTGCTTTTCTCTTCTCAAATATGCACCATCCCTCTCTGCCCACCTCACCCCAACCATCTCCACACAGGGACAAGTTTTCTTGTTCTGGGAAGTGGGGTGAAGGGACTAGTCTGCTGGAGGTTTTGTACTGCCCTCTGACTCTTTCATCACCAACACACCCTGACTATTCCACCAGCTACTGCTGTGTAACAAGCCTCATGTTGCCAACAACGACATAATATGCGCCTGCTGTTTTATAGGCTAAAAAGTTGGAGATGTTTGTCTCTACTCCATGGTGTCTGAGGCTCCATAAAGGTTGTGATTTTAGGCTTACTGGGGGGGACATCATCAAGAAAATCCCACACTCTCACATCTGGTTCCCTGGCTGAGGTGAGGTGAAGCTGGCCTCAGCTGGGACTCTTCACAAGACTTCTCCACTTGCCAGCTGGACCCTGATGTGGGTTGACAGAGCCGATTCTGCCAGAAGAACCTGGTGGAAGCTGCAGAGCCTTTTCTGACCCAGTCTGGGAGGTCTCATGGTGTCACTTCCTCCACCTCCTACTGGTACAAATGTCATGTGGTCCAATCCAGGTTCATGGGGAGAGGAGTTGTTCCCCTGCTGATGTGGAGCGGCCATACACACATGGCATCACAACACATGGAATGGAGATTACTGCGGCCGTGTTTGAAAACCCAATCGCCATGTCCCTTGTGGACATGACATCTATCTCTAAAGTCCCTGGCTGGTGACACTTGCCATGTTTTCTTGGTCTCGTCAGTCACAGTTCTGCATGGTTGCAGCCACTTGATCCTTACAGTTAGATAGGAAACTGTTAAGTCAACATTTATATTTTAAATGTTGATTTTTTGAATTTAATTTTCTTAGGTAATTTTATTATCCATAAGTGTAGATTCAAATCACTATACTTTTTGTCCTATTTATGTCTCCACCTGGGGCAATTTTATTCTGGAAGACACATATTCCGAATGTGAGAATGAGTAAATACAGTAGAACTAGGAAGGAGATTATCATCTAGAACAAAGGAACGGGGCCAGATGTCATGAGCCTCGGACACAGGCTTGCTGTTCCCTGCAGAAACGACACAGCTGCCGTCTCTGCTACGCGGCCAGCCCAGCCCCCTCCACCAAAGTAGCTGCACTGTGGGTCAGGCCCAGTCCAGCCACCTTCGCAGTCCCTTCTGGGAGCATGTGGACAATTCGGGACCACTTCCTGCCACTGAAAGCACGCGATAGCACCCGACGGCTGACAGTGCCATCCTCGCCTACTTTCAAATCCCACCTCTCAGCCACTTCTAAACCATTGATTAAAACTTGAATATTTTCAACTTTTACATTTAGCTACCGTGTTTCCCTGAAAATAAGACCTAGCTGGACAATCAGCTCTAATGTGTCTTTTGGAGCAAAAATTAACATAAAACCTGGTCTTATTTTACTATAATAGAAGACCCAGTCTTATATAACATAAGTCCGGATCTTATATAATGTAATATAATATAACATAACATAACATAATATAGCATAATATAATATAATATAATATAATATAATATAATATAATATAATATAATATAATATAATAGTAGGTATAATATAATACGATATAATATAATATAATATAATACAATACCTGGTCTTATTTTACTATAAGATCCAGTATAATATAATATAACATAACATAACATAACATAACATAACATAACATAACATAACATAACATAATATAATACCTGGTCTTATTTTACTATAATATAAGATCCAGTATAATATAATATAATATAATATAATATAATATAATATAATATAATATAATATAATATAATAATCAGGTCTTATGTGAATTTTTGCTCCAAAAGACGCATTAGAACTGATTGTCCGGTTATGTCTTATTTTCGGGGAAACACAGTATTACATATGTTTTTTAATGTTACGTACGTATACAGATTATAAATCATTATGTACAGACTAGCAATCATTTTTATATGATGTACATCAGAAGCTTCTCTTTACTCGTCCCTGTGTACCCAGCAGTTAAGATGTAGTGGTGCAGTCTTCTCAGGCTAGTTGGCTCCATTGCTCCCCAAATGTGTCCCCATTTCTAGATGCAGTGACCTTCTACTCAGGACATGTCACAAATTGACTCGATTTTGCCAATGAGCTAGGGATCTCCCTACCTCTCGATTGAGTCCATGAGACAAGATGGCCATTTGTATCAGGGAACTCAAAACATATTTCAGTGAATCTATCATGAATATGCAGGAAAATCTGGAAAATTGAATCATTTGCTCTCCCTCTCCACGGTTTACACGTTAGCACAGTGCTTTTTGAAAGAGTGACTATCAAGCCTACTTTACATCCAGAGTGATAGTACACAGGCCAGAAAAATCCCGGCTAACCCCCTTCCCCTTCCTGAAACAATAACAGACTGTTGTAGAAGAGGATTCGTCTGCAGTATTTAACTAGGACTTGCACTAATTGCTTTTATCGAGTCCTTGGAGCTTTGGGAACCAAGACTCCAGAACCGTTTCTGAAAACCTCTCCTCCTATTCCAGGCAATATGATATTTCTCAAGGGTGTTGATTTAACAACAAAACCCGTGCACAGGCAAGGATGAGGTTGTGGGTGAAGTTATGAAATCCACGTCATGGAGAAATCAATAGAACTTACTATTCCACAGGAATTTTCTGAACATATAAATGATGCATAGGACATTTAGCCCTTGACTTACAAACTTTAACATGAAAGAACATGCAGAAACGGTGTTGACTCTTTCTTGAGGTAAATCTTCGCAGGTGAATGAATCTATGCCTTACTCTGGCAGCACTGTAAAAAAAAGACTTCCTTTCCCCTTGTTTTCAATATCTTAGTTGACTTACAGTTTATTTTCAGAAAGCGTGTAACATCTTCTGAATGGCATGCTCCCATCAAGTACAATTGTGAAATACAGGCCAATAAACACCAAGCTTCTACTGCAACTTGCTATCGAGAGGTTAAGAGAAAAAGGAAGGTTACAGAAAGAGTCACTGGAATTGGACTATTTTTTAAAAAATGTTCTCTCTCTTTTTCTCTAAGGGCACCACTTTTTGTAAATAGTTGTTAAGTTGTATTGTTCTGAAGAGTTTGTGTCTATATGAAAAGAAAAAGTCGGTCAGTACCTGAAATCCACAAACTCTGTATTTCTGGCTTGTAGTTTTTCCCCAGCACTTTGTGATGCTATGAATACCGCTGCTCTTAGGGGCGCTGCTATCATCATTATCATCATTACTTCCTTTTATTAGACAGCAAGTCAATGTTGTGACATTTAATTTAAAACCCTAAAACTCTGAAAGTATACTTAATTATTCTCATCATGCTGAATTCATTCCCCAAAGTAAATAAAGTGTTCTTAAAAAGCAATTGTACACAACAGAAAGTAAAATTTAAAAAAATAAAATAAAGAATGGAGCAAAATGCATTTGATAAGAGCAGGTGCATTCGTAGCCTTGTTTATATACTGCTGACAGGTGGAGGATGAAATTTGCATGTTGTGTTCACTGACCTTGAGGCACCTGGGATGGGGAAACAAGACCTGGACCATACACAGAACAGGATTTCTGCAACGTCCACAGTAGAATCTCCCTGTGGAGGGAGGAAGCTTTAAGGCAATCGTTAGCTGCAAAATTGGCTGTTGTGAAAAGGAGAGATTATCCAGGCTTGTGACGACCAAAGTAAATGCTGATACAAGGAAATCCAGACAGCCACTGAGTCCTAAAATTAAGTCTAGAAGAGCTTCATTAGTTCCTAATAAGATGTAATGGAACCGAACATTACCCATACACATTAATGGAGTGAAGTGTGAGGGTTGAAGGAGGGTGGCCAAATATGTGTAGGCGTAGATGCTGGGAACTGGCAATTGCTACATTTAGAGACTCAAAGGAAAGGCATTATAAAAAGGATTCTGAAATATTTGAAGTCGCACAAGTCAAGGTTGACAAGTCTGTCAACAGATTTAGAGAAGAACATGGTGACAAGGCCGCTGAAGTTTAAAAATTGTTCAAAACCCTCTTTGATAGAATTTGCAATGATGTGGAAATTTTCTACCTATACTATTGGAGCACGAAACTCTCTAAAGTCAAATTTTTGCATTGCAATTGAGCAAATACATATTTACTACTATCTACCAAATATGAGACCACGTGAGCTATAGATTTCATACTGAAATAGCGAGATCCTGTTCTCCCTTTGTTTTTATACTTTTCACACTGTGTTCCGTGTCTGTTTTCTATAGATAACTGATCTCAAAGTGGGAGCCCGCATGTATCACACCTTTATCTCTCCCTCTTTCTCTGGTTTGCACAAAGTAGGTGTTAGTAAACGCCTATTACATAAGAGACTGAACAAACAATACTTGTAAAAATCCATTAACATTGAAACAGTTATAGAGGCTGCACATGCGCATTTTCGACTTAAGAAAAAGTGTCCCTGTGTGTCACACTCCAGATACTGCTGTTGGGAGTCGCAGCCTGTTGACTGTAATGTGACATGGGACAGGAGGGTGTGGGTAGAGAGAGCATGCAGGCCACGGGGTCCCCGCTCTCTGCCACCAGGACTCCTGTGACCCCCGACACATGCCCCAATCCCTGGCCAAGCGGAATTAGAGCTTGTCATTGCAGTAGGCGCTTTCCCACAACGCGTGGCCCTTCTATATGTGCATCCTTCCCCCAGTGAAACCTCTTCTCACTCTATTTCCCTTCACGTGGCCAAGAACCATCTGCTCCTTGGGTTTCCACTTAGAAGTAACATTCTCTAGGAAGCCACCTTTAAAGGCCCGCCCCCAGAACTGGGCCGAGCACCCTTCAATGTCTCTGTAGCTCCCTATGCCTGTACTGTTGGTCTTCTTAGTCACCCTGAAAGCAATTTCCTGCTTCCCGATGTGTCTCTTCCCCCAGCTTGTAAGCTCCATAACAGCACATTATATTTTGATCTTAAGCATATTTCCAGAAAGAAACACAGCATCTGACACTCTTGGGGTAGACCCTCACTGCTTATTCTTCTCCCGCCTCAGACTGAAGACTCCCGCTATTCTCCGATCCAGCCCCTCTGCCAGCCAAGGCAGGGTATGTGACCCAGTCCTACCAAGGCGTTTGTAGCCTAAGGCGGGAATTCATGTGTTCATGATAAGTATCAAAAAGACAAAAACACCTCTTCTAGATGGGACAGCATCCTGTCTGCACGTGGTACCCAGAATGCTGCATCTCTCTTGGAACCAGACCAAAGATGATGCATGAATGTTACAGAGACAGGACAAACACCTGAGCATTTAAACACATTGCTGACTTCTGTCCTAATTCTAATACCACCTTGTTTCAGGACGATTGATGACATCAGTATTGGTGGAGCCCCTGACCGACTCCCCACAGCACCCATTGAAACCGACCAGAGTCCAGAACCCAGCCCAGCACACACCCTGGGGCTGTGAGAACAGACTCAACATCAGTTACACTGGTGCCAAGCCAAGGACGGTACCCGCTGACTTGGCCGTGGTGTGAATCCATCCACCATGCACGGCTTCCTCAGAACTGCTCCCAAAGCCTCAGGCACTTGTCAAGCTCCCACATTTCATCAAAACCTAGTGAACCCCAATGATTTACCACGCCCAGAATGTGGTGGCCTGTCACTGTGCCGGGGTGATTACACGGCCTAAGGTAAAGCTGAGTAATGAACCTCAGAACATATATCAAGTTCATACCATGACTTTGCTTCTAAAATCTCACAGTGTAAGTTACATAAATTGATATTTTGTGAACTTTGAGTTTGATGTCAATATGCTAAATTCTATGGGTCTATCAAAGTTGGGCATGAGGAATACTACTAACAAGTGACACATATTTCCAGATGGAGGCAATAATCTAAGCATAAGGAACGTTCTAGGGAAGTAAGTGACATAAAGTCTCCTTTTGGGGGTATGTCCATGCGGAGACTAGAAAACCCAGCTGGCAGATAGAAGGCAGAGAAGTTTTCCAGCCTGTAAGAAAAGCCAACTGAAGGATATCCAACATGCCATTCAAGTATAATGTTCTTTGGGCTTATGACAAACCCAGAGAAGGATGTCACTGGGGCAGGGGGAAGGTGTGGAATGTTGTAGAAAGTCTTCATGGAGGAGGAGATCTCGAATCACACCAGAAAGTGGGAGTGTAGAGGACAATGAGGGTACAGAGGTTTGTGCCTGTGGATGTCAGTGTCATCTGGTTTCCACGCCCATCACTCTGTACGCACCTGATTGCACCGATCTACCTGTTCAGACAGGTGTCCTCTCCTTCCCTCACTGGCCCATCTGCTTCCTCCTCTAATTGAATATTTAGTCACAAAAGACGACCTTCCCAGGTAAAGGAGATCAACTTTTGATCAGGAATAAAGAACCTTAAAATAAACACTTGAAGGAAAAACACAAATAGTCTTCTGACTGATTATCTGCCATCGTCATGTACCAGAAGTTGTGACGGGGCAATGGCAAATGTGATAGAAGCAAATCAATGTTCAATAACAGGATAGGTGCTGGGACAGGTAGGGCAGGATTCTAAGCCACTATGTCCTTGGTGAGCTGAAAAGTACAATGGTTTCAGGACTGAGACTGATTGGACCATACTGGGGTTGAAAGGTCATGTGACAGGTTGAGAAGACACACGAAGTCATTTTTGTGCAGCTTAGATGGCTGTGTGACCCGACACGTTTGGGCATCAGTTACCTTATATCCCTGACCACCACCACAAGAACCAAAGGAGGTGACAGAGCTGGGACATCTGTAAATGACCAAGTGCCAAACGGTGTCTGGTAATATGATGCTCACAATATAAGTCAGAACGTGCCTGAGTATAGTTCTGACCTGGAACGCAGCAGGGAGTCCTAAGGTCCATGAAAAGCGCTTCACAACTTCAGTGTGTCATGAGAGCACCTACTACTGACATTACTACCCCAAGAAGAGATTTACATCTGGGAAGACATTCCTGAGCAGTCACTAGCCCTCTGCGCCTGACAGTTGGAATTTGATGTGTTGCTGTCACACAGACACTGTCTCAACATCGACTCCAAAAATGCACTTTTAAATTTAGTATTCCAAAAGATCACTGAAGCTACTGATGGAAAAACCACCTTTATTTAGAAAATGTGCTGAAAAAAAGGCATGTGGAAACACTTACCTGTCAGAGCTGAGGACTGGTTCTCCAGTATTACCGTGGGCAGCAGCCCAGGCTGTCACAGGACTTGGTGACAACCTAGCGCCTGGTAATTGTGGGACACTGCCACTTAGAACATCAAATCCTGAATCCCAATGATGACATAATCTGACTTTTCTGACAATCTAAGGCTATGTGGAAAATGAACTATAAAATGTAGTCAAAATGCCATGCATTTGAATAACACTTTCGAGTTTGAAAAGACGCATTTTCACCACTGCTTATTCATTTATTCAAGACGCACCAATTGAATACCTTACAGCTGCTATGGAATTCAAAACTGAAAAGTAGTGGCCAAGAAAGACAAAATCCTCGCCCTCGAGGGGCTCACTTACCTTCTAGTGGGGGGTTGGAAGACAGCCATCCCAGGAGCTCTGGACGGTACAATCAGACTTTTTTCTCACGTCAGCCGTGGTCCTGAAACAGGGAGGAGCAGCCGTCAGCAAGGCTGTTAGGTACTCAGGTGTTTGCCTGTCTGTCACATTAACACATCAGTCTCTGGTCGATAGCAAGGGCATCAGGTTCAATTCCAAGTAAAATGACATGCCATGGAAGGACTGTAAACAGGAGCGTGAAGTGAATTCATTCAAAATTTAAAAGCAGCATGTTAGCATAGCATTTTCATAATTTGTATTCTAATCAAAACTGCAGGAGGAAAGTCACTACTGCCTCCATTCAATACACGAGGAAACTGAGGCTCAGAGGGTCATGATTTGTCCATGGAAATTCAAGGAGGCAGAGAGAGAGAGCATTGAACCTGAGATCTTCTTGCTCATTTCTCTCCTCCTTCAAGTCTGCCTGTAACCAAGTTATGTGCCACAAAATCAAATGTCAAGTAAGAGCATTTTCTTTAAGTGCCCACATATCTAACGTATCTCTAATTATACTTGTGGAATTAGGTTGAGCCGATGATAAATGAAAGCAAGTTCGAAAATGCACTTAAAGATTTACTCTAAAAGAAGAATTAAGGAAATGGTTTGAAATAAAAAGATTTAACCTGATTGACTGAAATAAGTTGCATGTGACCAGGCTACCAAGGCTCTATTTAAACATTCCCTTTAAATCATTTATTTCCATTTCTTTCTGTAGATATGAAATAATCTGCCTGGAATATCCCCCAGCTCAGCCTGCAGCCTCCTTTGCTGGGCTGACTGCTGCTCAAGGTCAGCCATGCCCTCTTCAAGGTCACTCCATGCCACATACCCCTCTTGCTCTTCATCTGGCCTTCCACATGTCCCACAGTACCTACCATGAAGAAAAAAGGCAGCAACTATTTGTATAATCAATGCCATTGCTCTAAACGCAATACAAACACAAGAATATAAGCAGTTCACATGTTCAGACAGAAAGTGCTAGGGTATTGTCCAGAAAGAAAGAAACAATTGAGGAAATAAAAATAAGGAAAGCAGGTCCTGAAGCACCTTAAGAATTTAATAAATCTTACTATTAAGAAAAAAAGAACCCTTTATTTCTGGTGGTATCAATGTCTAGATACCTTGACCATCCTATCTCTAAAATCAACTAAAACCATTGGATAAAAGTAAGAAAATCTATTTAATTACCCTTAATGTTCTGTCAAGAAATTCAGGAATAGTCAGAACCCTAATACAGAGAAAGTGTGACTTCACAGAGGTAGGCAGAGCATGGAAACCAAGTTTTCCTCTGAAGATATTCACAGAGCAGGATACATAGAAACTTTGGGTTTGGCAGCCTGCCACTTGTGGAGCCAGGAAACAAACCAAGGTTTGCTCAAGGGTGAGCGCAAAATAGCAAATCTCTCTGCAAATAAACCCAGGCTCTGGAAGTCTATGAGGAGACTATAGGGACAGTGGTGTATCTTGAATCTTGGAAGATTAAAGGGTTGAAAGAGAACCCAAAAGATCCATACGGCTCCATAACCCCTGCTGAATCTTTATCAGTAGGCAAACCCTTCCCTCAAAGAAAACACCAGGCCCAGACCGTTTACAGAAAGTTCTATCAAATATTCAAGGACCGAATGCATCTTGCATAAACCATTTCAAGGTGTAGAAAAAGGGTATCCATGAATGTGTTCCGGCTCAGCTTACAATATGACATTGACAGGCTCAGTGCAAGAAGCAAAAATGACAGGCCAACCTCACTTGTGGACACTGACAAAAATACCCGAAGCAATATTACGAACCAAGTCCAAAAACTTGGTATAAAAGGATAAAACAGTAGAAACGTTTTAATAGAAAAAAATATCTAGACAAATCAATCAATTATATCACGTGAACATATAAGAGGAGTTAAACCCCATGATGATCTCATTAGACACAGAAAATTTATTTGAGAAAATTCAACATCCATTCAGAAGAAAAATTTATAGAAAACTGGAAAAGGAAAAAAATGGCTCATTAACAAAATATATAGCACTTTTAATGCTTAACAATTAAATTTTTATGATCAGGAACAAGTCAAGAATCTCGTGTAATAGCAATTCTAGCAAACCTTGTCCTGAAGGACCCTGTCAGTGCAGTGAGGAAGAAATATATATATATATATTATATAATATGTAACATATATAATATATATAAATATTTAAAATAAAAATGATTATTTCCATATATAGATTGCTAAAATTAATTAGGACGGAGCTCTAAGTTGGAATCAAAATCACTATACAAAATCTGTACATACATAAGAGTTAGGAAATGTAATAAGAAAAAGTTATCAATTACATTCACATCAAAATGATTCTTCATTACTTCACATAGATCTTAAAAATAATCAAGAATTTTTTGTGGAGAAAATTGTAAAGCTGTGATGAACAAATACATTAAAAGACGATAAGTTAAAAGGAGAATTATCTCCGACAACGGGATTTCAAGACTCATTGTCATGAAGACGTCCACTCCATAAAACTCTTCATAAAACTCTTCAGCTTCTTCTTGGAGAGACTGACTGCAATTCACTAGCGCTCACAGAGACAATTTGGGGTGAAACATGACAAGCTCTGCGGAGTAGCACCGATGCCACATTGACACAGCATCTGAACCATTCCCAGCAGCTTCAGGACAATCCCAGTGACAGCCACGCTGACCACCCTGTGAAGACCTCAGCCCCGCGTCACCCCCCACAGCGGGCACTCCCAGTACCTCTGACCTCACTGCGGTTGGTCTGCTTTTTCCATTGCAATTGTTATCTTCTAATGGGTTGTCGTGAGCCAAAAACCAAGTTGCATTAGAGAACACATGACATAACTCCATGTTTCTAAATTCAATACGGTTAAAACCAAAAGCATATGGTCTCAGTACTTATGTAGTAACATACTGACAACAGCAAGGTATTGATGACCACCACACTCAGGAAAATCCCTCTGCGTACGAGGGAAGGAGGATTCTGTATATTAAGAATAAGGGCAAAAGTAATTATTTTTCTTAATTAGGGGTAAGTATATGAATGGCAGTTATATAATTGTTACTTATTCTTTATATGTAATCTAATTTTTAAATTGTACAGAGACACTAAAAAAAAAAAAGAAAAAAGAAACTATAGCTTTAAATGGCTGCTATAAATCAAATTCTGGAGTACGAGCATTCCTATCTCCTATTTTATGTAGTCCAGGTACCAAAAGCCGTGTGCTATTATTGTCCCCATTTTACATGTTCTCCAGCTCATGTGTCCCCAGCCCTGGAACAAGCCCCCTGTTCTGATTGTCCAGGCGCAAGGCTGGTGTTCCCTGGGAGCCCTGTCTGGGCTACACCCAACATATGAACAGACAGAGTACACAGTTCAATTTGTATTGAAAACACAACAGTAAAAGCACACAAGGACCATGGTTCTTCAGACTGTTCATGATCTTTACACGGAAACCTATTCAATGGTTAAAAATAAGACAACAGGCTCAAAATGGAGTCACTTACGCTAAGCCCAGGTCACCAAACCGAGACTTAACTACAGTGTCAGTTCTCCCAGGAATGGAGTCTTCAGTCAGTGAGTCAGGAATCACCTGAGCAGCACGAGGGAGGCAATGGCCCTACAGACACCTGCCCTCCCCTACAGGTAACTCTGTCGTAACCAACGGGCTTCTTTACCAGTACAGCTCCCTCTTCCTGCTCCCTTCCACCTGTAAGTCTTTCATTGTGTGCGGCTCCTCCGAGCTCCTTTCTATTTGCTTCATTGGATGCTGCCCAATTCGAATCGATTTTTGCTCAAATACAAACTCTTACAATTTTTCATATGCTTCAACTTATCTTTTAACACCTATCGAAGACGCATAATTGAGGGGAGACAGAAAGGAACTTTCAGCACCCAGTTTTTTAAAAAACGTCGCTAGATGGCCAATTTAATTCATCCACAAAGAGGGAAGCAATCAGCCTTTCTTCTCTAGAGTGACATTATCAAGAGATGTGTCAAGGGCCCAGGAAAGAAAATAAATGTACCTGCAACAGAGATGTAGCATGTTGAAAGATTTAACAAACAAGGAGAATCATCACCTTTGAATACACACTATTCAAAGCAGTTAGCAGAACTTGTTTTTCTCAATTGTACCTTTAAGCAAATTTGCTTTAGAACTACTGAATGCCACATTCTCATCACAAAATTATAGTCTTGTGTTCATTCATTTGTTCTTCCCCTCGGTGAATGTGTAGTCATGGTCTGTGGGGTTTAGAAGACATTTGCATCTCACTGCAGAGGAAGTGCTTTTTTGGAACTAATTACCCTATTTGTCAACAACTCAGGAAGCATGACCTTAAAATATTACTTTTCAGTCAACGTTTCCGAAACCCCATATGCCAATAAAAAAAAAAAACTTCAGAAAAGCCTGTGCTTTTCAATGCAGTATTTTAACCATCCTGAATGACGCTATTTATAATGAAGGGAGGGACTGAGTGGGACATGGCAGCAATCTAAGAGACGGCTTCCTCCTACTCGCTCAGGTAAAATGAGTCAGCCAGCCAGGCGGTCTTTGTTTCACTTGAGCAATCGTGACTGTCGTGGGAAGGACACTCAAGTTCGAATCAGAATACCTGGAATTTAAATCAAGGTCTCTCCCTTACTAGCTTGGAAAATTACCCAGAACTTCCATTTCCATACTTGTACGTAGAAGATGAAAATATCTACTTGATAAAGTTTACTAAGACTTAGGTGACATATTTCACCTGAGTGCCTGCTGAAATCAAGAAGATATACAGGAAATATAAGGTATTACCAGAGCAAGATAGTGGTTGAGACGGGCGGCAGAAAAAACACTAAAAGTCATCACCTCTGATGTATACGATGGTCAAGAAACTGTCAACACAATGAAAACAAAAGCTGAAGTGAATAAAACATGGGTCTATCAAGAAACTCTATTTCTTCGGGTAAATTCTCAGAAGTGGAATAGCTAGATCATATGGTGATTCTATTTTTAATTTTTTGAGGAAACGTCATGCTGTTTTCCACAGTGGCTGTACCAATTTGCAATCTCACCAACAGTGCACAAGGGTTCCCTTTTCTCCACATCCCTGCCAACACTGTTGTCTGTTGATTTATTGATAATATTCATCTGACAGCTGTGAGGTGACATCTCATTGTGGTTTTTATTTGCATTTCCCTAATGATTCGTGACATTGAGCATCTTTTCATATGTCTATTGGCCATCTGTATGTCCTCTTTGGAGAAATGTCTATTCAGGTCCTCTGCCCACTTTTTAATTGCATTGTTTTTTATGTGTTTTTTTTTATTTTGATGTCAAGTTGTATGAGTGAGTTCTTTATAAATTTTGGATATTAACAAAATAAATCCAAAACACTAATTGGAAAAGATACATAGATATAGATATAGATATAGATATAGATATAGATATAGATATAGATATAGATATATAGATACCCCTGTTCACTGCAGCATTATTTACAATAGCCAAGATATGGAAGCAACCTAAGTGCCTCCATTAATAGATGATTGGATAAAGAAGAGGTGGTTCATATATACAATGGAATACTACTCAGCCATAAGAAAGAATGAAATCTTACCATTTGCGACAACATGGATGGACCTAAAGGGTATTATGCTAAGTGAAATAATTCAGACAGAGAATGACAAATACCATATGATCTCACTTATATGTGGAATCTACAGAACAAAATAAACAAACAGAAACACCTTCAGATATACACAAAACAAAGTGAGGGTTGCCAGATGGGAGAGGGTTGGGGGAGACTGAGTGAAAAAGGGGAAGCAATTAAGAAATACAAATTGATAGTTAGGAAATAGTCAGGTGGATGTAAGTACAGCACAGGGAATACAGTCAATGATACTGTAATAACTGTGCATACAGTGCCAGGTGGGTACTAGACTTACGGGGGGGGAAGGGGGTCACTTCATAAATTATATAATGCTGTACACCTGAAGCTAATATAAAATAATATTAAATGTCAACTATAATAGAAAATTAAAAAAGTAAAAGTAAATCACAGCTTTAAAAAAAAAAAGGAAACTGCAGCCTTGCTCAGTTACAGACGTGGTGGATTTGCAACGGCATCACAGGCACCCACTGCCAACTTTGCACAGGAGAAACAGCAGGCAAACTGGGCATTATCCTAAGGAAGATGAAACAAATGCCTAGCTCGCCAAGCCAAATTCAGGTGTTTTGGACTGTGGCTGCAGTGGTGTGGTAGCTTAGAGATTATTTCACACTCAGTCTCCAGAGAGAATACGGATACTATGCCAGTTTGAGTCCAGAGACAAATGCACACTTTTAAAAGTTATGAATAATTGAAAATCTCTGGACTTTGCATCGGCAGTGAGAACTGACCTCATCCAGTAGCTCCCTGCAGGTGGCAAGCCCCACTGAACTCAGAGAGGGCAAAGGCAGGCAGCTGGCAAGCTGAGGGCTATGTCTTGTACCACAGACTCAGGTTCTGAGGGAAAACAAGCTGACCGCTCTATATGGCCAGGTGATGAGAAGAAAATTAACTGTTTTTAAAGGAAAATGTGTCTTGTGTCTTTACCTGCAGTTCTAAGAATCACACAAAAGAGATTCTGTGTATATTTTACTCAGTTTCTCCCAATATTAACATTTTGTCAAACACTATGGTATAACATCCCAATCGAGATATTTATACTGGTAACACTCACCCAAACGTATTCAGATTTCCCCAGTTTTACCTGTCCTCATGGTGACTGTGTGCGTTTAGCTCTATTCAATGTCAGCACCTGTGTAGGCTCTCGTATCCATGACCAGAGTCAAGATACAGAACTTTCTATCACCCCAAGGATCCCTCCTGTGGCCTTTTTATAACCACACCCACCACTCATCCTCAGTCTAAGCCCAGGCAACCACTAATTTCACCACCATTTCTACAATTCTGTGATTTCAAGAATGTTATTGAAATGGAATCATTGGGTTTTCTTCCCGTAGTATGATTACCTGGAGATTTATCCAGGTTGTTGTAAATATCAAGTTCATTCCCATTTATGGCTGAATAGTCTCCCATGGTACGCATGCACCACAGTTTGCTTAACCATTCACCTGCTGAAGGACCCTGGGTTGGGTCCAGTCCCTGGCTACTACAAATAAAACTGCTATTAACGTTTCGTATAGCGTCACATATACATAAATTTCAATTAGTCTGGAGTAAATGCCTAAGAGTGTAATTTTGCTGAGTCATACGGTGAATGTATGTTTAGTTTTTTAAGACACTGACAAACTTTTCCAGAGTGGCTATCCCATTCTACAGTCTCACGAGTAGTGTATGAGAGATCCAGTTTCTTCTCATCCTCACCAGCATTTGGTATTGTCACTATTTCTTTCTTAAGTTTAGCCATTCTGATAAACGTTTAGTGATATCTCATTGGAATATTAATTTGCATTTCTCTGATGGCAAAGAATATTAAAATACTTTCCTGTGCTTAGATTCTGTGTGTAAATCCTCTTCAGTGGAATGACTTCATGACTTTTGCCTATTTCGTAAGTGAAAGTTTAATATTTTATTCTTAAGAGTTGAGAGTTATTCAAATGTTCTAGATAGCAGTCCTTTGTCAGAAGCATGATTTGCAAATACTTCCTTCTCATCTGTAGCTTTTCTTTGCATCTTATTTACATAAATTTTCATAGATAAACACTTTTTAATTTTGATGACGTCCAATTTGTCAAGTATTCTTTTGATGAATGTTCATTTTGATAGCAAGTCTATGAGCTCTGTGCCTAAACCTAGATATCAGATTTTGTATTCCTTTTTCCCCAAAAGTTTTATAGTTTTGTTCTACATTTCCCTTCATGGTCTATTTTGGGTTAATTTTTATATGATATGAGTTTTTGGTTCAGGTTCACTTTTTTGCCTATGGACATCCAATTGCGGCAGCACCACTTGCTAAAAAAGCTCTCCTTCCCCCAGGGAACTGGAATTTTCCATATGTCAAAAATCAGTTGAGCATATTTTTGTGGGTCTATTTCTGGGTTCTCTTTCCTATAGCATGAATCTAAATGACTGTCTTTCAGCCAGTGCCATACTGTCCTGGTTATTATCATTGTAGTAGATCTGAAAATGGTGTGGAGTCTCTCACTCTATTCTCCTTTGCCAAGATCGTTTTAACTTTACTAGGGTATAAGCTTGTCTATATCTACAAAATACTTTGCTGGGATTTTTGATGGGAGTTGCATTAAAACTATAGATCATTTTGGGGACAACTGATGTCTTTACTATGTTGATCACTTTGGGGGAAAATTGGCAGATTTGCTAGGTTGAGTCCTCCAATCCATGAACATAGTATGTGTTTCCAGTTCTTTGGGTATTGTTTGATCTCTGTCATCAGCTTCTTGCAACTTTCATCATACAGATTTTTCACATGTATTGTTATGTATCTAGGTATTTCACTTTTGTTGAGTTGGTTGTAAATGGTATTGTGGGGTTTTTTTAATAGAGATATAATTGACACACAACATTATATGAGATAAAAATTTCAGAACATAGAAAGAGGAAAAAGCCTTCCTAAACATTTTATGAGAATATGGGTGAGTCCCTTCTGTAACAAATCCAAACTGTGCTTTCCTTAAACAAATGATATGTCTGTTACCTTGTTCTAAATACTTATTTTTTATCAAATGTCTTTATTATGCTTCTGTATTGTTTTAGCATGCAAATCTATATATTTTCTCAAAAAATATTTAGAAATGCCAAGTTGCAACAAATGAAACAATTTTTTCTTCAAAAATAAGCTCTTTCTATATCTTCTTTCTGGAACTAATAACCTCTGGTATCTATAATCATTTCAGGATTCCTCAACACAAGATTACTATTATTTACAGTCACTTCTCACCTTACGTGGAGATTAAATTTTAAGAAAGCTGATTGTAAATAACTGTTTAAAAAAAATGTTGACAGAGGTGTGAAAATTGAAGAACTGTGGTAGGCAGAATCCTAAGATCCACCCACCCCAAGATTGTGGACCCTGGTATGCATACTTTCCTAGTTATTCAATCACTCACATGGGTATGCTATGGAGAGATTTTATAGACTAATCAAGGTCTTAAATCAATTTACCTTAAGATATAGGGAGATAATACAAATGGCCCTAACTGAATCACAAACTGGTTATTTGATGAATAGAAGTTATTCAACTAATTGGTTATATGGAAGCAGATAATGTTCACATAGTTCAGTAAAAAGAAGAAAAATTTTAGGTAGGTGAGTAAAATCTGCTGATATGACATAATAAGACCTACAGTTCTCAAGAATAGCCATTATGTGAAATTCTAGATCTTTATATGCCCAAAATTAACAAGAGAGAGAAAGAGAGAGAAGCACTGAGAATTTTTACGACTTTTAATATCATAGTGTATCTCTAAGTGCCATAAGAGAAAACCCAGAGTCTAATTCTTGGTGTACCTAGTGCCATATGCTACTGTTTATAAGAATTATTTTAATAATTTCCAGTTATTTAGTACCTAGTACATGCCAAGAGCCCATAAACACAAGTCAACCAATTTTCGTGGAAGATCGGACCATGTCTGCTGCCTCTCATCCTTGTCTAATCCTCATTTTTCTTCTCATTGGGGGCTAGCTGTCACCCTCATCACAGCACTGTGATAACTCTGGCAGCAATTAGCACTGGTATCCATATTATGAAATGGAAGGCACAGTTTTCTCTCACAGTGCCCCTTGGCTGCATCTGATACTGATGTCTTTCTGAAACGCTCTTGCATTCCGGGTTCCTGGTCTCCTCCTAGCCGGTGTCTACTCCTTGGTGTCCTTTGTAGGCTCTTTGAAGGTTCTTGGTCCTTTGTCGGTGGTGTTTCTGAGAGCCTTTGCTTCCTCTCTACTGCCTCTCTCCATGCCAGACTCCATGGAGGATCAATGTTCATCTTCGGGTTTCAACCTGTTTGCTGGTGGAGGCCTATGAGGTGACCAGGTCTGTCTCCTCCAGCTACTGTTGGTTAAATTTGCAATCCCCTCTGTGCTCCTCATCCTTCCCCTCCTAAAGTTACACCTGAAAGGAACTCAGTATCACCATTAGGAATAATTGCAGAGCCTTTATGACGATCATTACACCTCAGCGATCCTTTGCTTTTCTTACTTCCACGCACTTGACCATGTTCTAGCCACAGCAGGGCCTGCTGAAAAGTCCGACCTCGAGGAGAATGGGATTGACATCAATGAAAAATGAATTGAGAATCACAAATACCTTGAATAGAAAATTACTTTGTTTCCCAACGTGGACAAAAAAAGCTTAATGGTCTCTGAAAACACCAAATAAAGAGGGAAATAATTGGCTTCATCTTGTTGAGGGTAGTGATCTCTGAAATTAGATCTAATAAAACAGAGGAATCAGCTGGTTTTGCCATCATCATCATGTCGGAAATTAACAAAAGAATACTGACAAAGAAATGGAACACTCAGAACATATGGAAGCCAACATTTTTATTTCAGGCATAAATAGTCTTTATACATTCATTGATTAATATTAATAACATCATTTTAATGAAATTAATATCTGCGAACTACCTATCACATTGAACTGCTGATTAATTATAGCAAGAGCCAGAGAACACAAGGATTTATCATCATGCGAATAATAAAAATGAGAAAAAAAATGTTGATAAATGTTGTCTTAATGGCTGCAATTATATCCTATGACAATGAATAGGTTTAATTATAGTGAACTTGGGATAAGTAAATTATTTGCAATATCACATTCCAATTGTCAGTCTGCTCAAAAGTAAATCAATTTACTATTGACACTGACAAGGAAGAAATGCTTTGTTTATACTACTTGAAACAGTATCTTTGAAACTTTAATATCAGCAGTTAATACAGTTAGCAAATAATGAAAATGAAAACTGGAAGAAATGACAGGCAATTTCCAAAACAAAAAAGGCAAAATACCTTCCAAATCTCTATAGGTTGCCTAGAAAAATTGCTCAGCTCCTCACACAGGTTTACTATCTCATTGACTAAACCTAACGTTCTTTCACCAAGCAACAGAAGTGCAGATTACATTATGTTCATTTGTTTTACACCCTAGTTTTCCAAACAAGCTTAAAAGCAATCTCTGGGAAGGAAGTCTGTCTTCTCGTTATTTTTATAGCCAAACCATATTCACTGCAATCATATCTAGCTCAACGCTTCAGGCATAGAATAGTTCACTCACTAGTAAAAACCGAAATTAGACTTTGCTTTGTATTTTGTGAGTTTTATATTCAGAAAGACCTCCTGAGTTTAGCTCAAATAAAGCCTTAAACATTTTAATGAGAGCAAATTAGTTTTACAAGTGCACATACAGATTGAACATAAAATCAACTGTCTTTGGGGACATCATTTCCACAGACATATAATTAATTATAGCCATGAAATACAAAATAAATAATGCACATTCACATTTTTCACATTTGGAAATGAAAGTGCAGACATATTTGATTCATTTTACCTGACAGCCCACAACCATCCAAATCAAACATACGCCTTTTTATTACAGAGCAATCAAGTCCCTAATTAGGACTGGCGTTTCACCCATCATCTTCCTATCATTACCTCTGCAGCTTGTGATTTTGACAGCCTGAAAAAAAGCTGCATGGGAAAAAAATAACAGGGTTCAAAATGACTATTTTTTTTTTTTAAGAAATGTGGTAGAAGTATTATTAAACCAAAAAGTTCTAAAAAATTACATAAATTTCATCTTTTCTTATGGCCGCATAATATTCCATTGTGTATATGTACCACATCTTTTTTATCTAATCATCTATCAAAGGACACTTTTGTTGTTTCCATGTCTTGGCCACCGTAAATAATGCTGCAGTGAACATCGGAGCACATACATCTTTACGGAGAAATGTTTTCAGATTTTATGGGTTGATACTCAGAAGAGGGATTGCTGGACCATACGGTAATTCTATACTTAATTTTTTGAGGAACCTCCACACACTGCCTTCCACCGCGGCTGCACAAATCTGCCATAAGAAAAGATGAAATGCTGCCTTTTGCAACAATATGGATGGATCTTGAGATTATTATGCTTAGTGAAATAAGTCAGACAGAAAAAGTCGAGAACCATATGACTTCACTTATATGTGGTATATAAAACTGCAAGCAACAAAGGAACAAGACAAACAAAGAAACGAAAACTCATAGACACAGACAGTATGAGGTTACCAGAGGGTAAGGGGGAACGGCGGTGGTAGAAGAAGGAAAAGGGGGTCAAAATATGATGATGGAAGGGGAACTGACTCTGGGTGGTGAGCACACAATGTGATATATAGATGATGTATTATAGAATTGTATCCTTGAAACCTATTGTGGGGACAGAGCCAGGAGTGCAGTTTCCAGGCTCTCGACCTCACGTGGAAAGGTGCTGGCTCAGGTAGTAAATGGCCATCAACTGTGATTGGATGGCCATCAGCTGTGGCTAGTTGGCCGTCAGCTGTAACCAGTGAGCCACTGGCCACTAATATAACTGCTGTGGCTACGCTAGCAGAAAATGGGTGCTAGCAAGAAGATGGTGGCTGAGCTGGCAAGTGCGGATTGCAGTTAGGATGGTGGGTTGCAGACAGTGTGGATCCAGCCTCCAGTGAGAATATAGTGCCGCCAACGAGAATATACTAGTATGACTCCCCTATCTATGGCTCCGTGGGTGTTCCATTTTGGCCTCACCATGTCCTGCATTCTTATGTGGGGAGTGGGACCAGAGACTCCACCTGCCACCCCGCATGACACCTATGTAATTTTACTAACCAAGGTCACCCCAATAAATTTAATTTTAAAAAAAGAATCAAGCAGAGATTCATATATATATATATATATATATATATATATATATATATATATATGTAAATTTCAAAGGACAAACATATATGGTTAACCACAGATAATTAGAATTTTTTAAGGAGGGAAATTTGCACTTCTTAACCCAAACATAATGGCCACAGCCAGCAATCTGCTTTAACTATTATTTTATGAAATAACTTCCCAACCTCTGTTTTCCAAGATTAGCCCTCTCTTCTAAACTTTGCCCTGGACTTTCAATCACCTTCTGAATATCTTATGTGTTTCTTTGACACCTGAAACTCAGCATGCCAAAACTGAAATCATCCCGCGCTTGATTCTAGAAATGGCCCTACCTTACTCCCACACACCTACTCTTGAAACTAGACCCAGCTGTAGCCCATGCCCTCAGGAGCCAACCTGAGGGTGTTCACCTCTGCAGTAGTGCTCTGTTTGCCCTCCTCTGCCTACGTCCACTGGCTGCCCCGTTACCTGTCCTGATTATCTGTTCTCTGGACGGCCAATGGATGCTTAACCACGGAAGATGGAGATAAGGCTCCCCCATCCCACCCGAGGCCAACTCAGTGGAAACACAGTCCGTGAGGCTATCCTTCACTTAATACTGCTGGTTCTTCCCTGTGCCTGAGGAAGGGCTTTCAACAACTGTCTTGTGCATGGAAAAGTAAGCTCAGAGAAATTTAATGAAAAGTAAAGGAGGGGGTTATATATTTTAGAAGCCCATTGTGACAAACATAAATAGTCCACTCTTTTACAGACCTTGGAAGGCCTTAATGTGACAATGAACACTGGCGGTTGCCTAGAAGGAAGAAATAGGGCTCAGTGTTTCCTAAACTTTCCTTGACCAAGAAATTCTTTTTCAAGTAGACTTGCTAGTGTTCAGATCTCAAGTGGACTTACTAGTGTTTCGAGGAAGACAATTTGATAGGTTGGCTTATAAGATTTACTGTAAACTCCTTAATTTAAAATTTTTCTCTTGAGTCATATAGAACTTGATATTGGTCTAGAAGAAAGGAAGGGAAGGGTTTTGACAAATTCAGGGGAAAGAGCATTCCAGAGACAAAAGGAAGGGTTTAGACACAGAGAAGTTTGCTTTTTCTAAGGAAGTATTGTCAGCAACGGTATTCATTCACTACCTTGTACCTGACTTTTAGATTGCAGATGTTCTTTTAGTCACAAAAAATCAGAATAGGACTTTGGAGGAAGAGAAGGACCAGTTCTTCCCAACTCAACCATGTATTGTCCCTTTTTGGTAGTTCTCCACCACTGGGTCAAGCAAAACTTTAATAATTCAAGTAAATCCAGGATTTTAGCATCGGGACACCTTAGAAACTTATTTCATGACATGAAATACAAATATATTGATGCTGCTACTTTGACACAGCCATGATGAAAGGATCACATCAAAATATACAATGAAGTTTTACAACCCAGCACCATGCACCACTGGCATCCCTTCCCCTCCACCTCTGATTCTGACCCAAATTTGATCCCACCTCTAGCAGGGTGGTTGGTGGACGTCAGGTATGGCTGGGCCTGTTTCCCACACTCATGGAAACAGAGGGTAGAATGGTGGTTACCAGGGAAATGGAGAGCTTTTGTTTAACAGTATGTATAACATTTCTGCCACACAAGATGAATAAGGTCTAGAGGTCTGCCAATGATACCGTGGCTGTCGTTAACAGCGCGTATCGTGCACTCGACATTTTGTGAAGAGCGTTGAGCTCATGTTACATGTGCTTATCCAAATAAAATTTAAAAGCTGAAATAACTTTTGTATTTAGTCAAATTCAAAATGGCTCTATAGCCACATGACCGAGTCACATGCAGCAAATTAACTGTTTCAAAGCAGTGGCTTCAAAATGTCAGATACTTGTAGTGCTTTGAGCTCTCCTATGTCCTAGGTCAATCACGGTAGCTAAAATTTAAAGCCTGTCACTCATCAGGCACTATAGTTAACTGTGTATATATTATCCCATCGAATCTTCTCAATGACTTCATTTTACAAGGGCGGACAGGAGCAGAGAGCAGCTGCAGAATTTGCCTGAGGTCTTGTACTTAGGAATGGCGGAGTTAATCCTGAACCTGACCGTGGGACTCCAGAGCTCATGCCCTCACCAAGTACAGACACCATTTTCTGTCTGTTTCCTGTGAAAGACGCACGAATCTCTCCGCAGATCTGAGCCCAATCTTCCTTTAAGAAAATAAGGCTTATTTTGCCCCCACAAGACATCATTTATAAATGTTCTCGGGGTGATACCAATGCAGAGATTAGTAACAAATAAAAATGTAACCAGATGTAGTAAGGAACTGCCAGCCTTGGGGACATGGCTGTACTTCAGCACCATCCCCCCCAGATCAGTGTACACATGCAGCGAGCTGAGCAAGGATGATGTCTGTGCTGAATGTCTGCACACCACTCCCACCTATCATTGCTCCTGCAACGTCCTAAGAAGCAGAAATGTCAGACTTCATTCCCATAGCAGCTGATTAGTTCTACCTCTGGAAAAACAGAAATAGACTCAATATTTTTTCTCTAACAGAGAGAATCACTTGATGCAACCATTCTGAGTGCCCTTTATCTCTCTTTGTGTTTCTACTGGACAGTTGCTGTACATCATGGTCTCAAACTTGTTACCTTGGATTTAATTAGAGCAGGAGGAACACTTAAAGCAAAGAGGAATCAGCTAGGACTACAGGGGGAAATTGCCCACCATGTAGGACACACAAATTCTGAGAAACTCTTAAGGTCAAGTGTAGCCTTCAGAATGAGAAAAGACCTCTAATTTCAATGATGTGGTCTGCAGTGGTTTCATTCTGTGGTGTGTATGTGGGAGGGCAACTAACGTAGGGTCCTGTCTCACCTGACTCTAGCTCTGTGACATTCTGGGAAACTACTGAGGGGACACTTCTCAGTAAAGACCGCCAAGCCAGGAAAAGCCAACCTAAAACTCCAAGAGAGGCAAATAACAGGTTTGCCTGCATAGCAGATACATATTGCATATGCAGAATGGTCTCCTTACTCTTAAATATTTGGAAAATTAAGTAGTTCAAAACTAGAGAAACATTTGTGTAAGAGATGAGAGGTGGTTGATGAAGTTTTGCGGTCGTGTTAGAGTTCTCCCCTGGTCTTTCTTATCTGCCTACGGGGACAGGGCTGCTTCGGTAGATCACAGCCATTTCCTGATGCCTGCTGGTGTTTGCATATTGGCTAAGAGTCGTCTGTGAAGAAAACACTGTAACCAAAGACAGGGCTGTGTGAACACTCCACAGTGCACCAAAGGGTTCTATTCAGTCAGCAGCTCTAATAAGGGTGTGGTGAGTCAGGCAAGGGCTGGCACTTGTGACTGTGGAGTGTCTGCACGTGTAACCTTGCTTATGAAAATGCCCAGATCTCCTTTTGATCAGGAGGTGAGGGAGCATCCATGGTGTCATTTAGCTCCAATTAAGGCCTTTGGCAAAATGCTAGACATTAGCACACAGAGCACTTATGAGCAAGATGGGATGGACGATTTCCTCTGAGCTGTGTGTAGTTTTGAATTCCCGATTATCTTTATCATTCTCTCTAACCCTTTAGAAGCGTCATTACTTTAGAGCCTTTTAGTAGTGCCTGGAATCCAAGGCGAAATGTGTTTCTCAGGCCACGTGCAGTCTTACATCAGACATGCTGTTGTTGGAGGGTAGGCATCACCATTACACCGGTCTATTCACACCACGAGAGTTAAGGTTGATCTGTGGCTTCCATGTAAAAAAAAAAACAAAACAAAAAAAAAACCCACACCCAAACGTTGCTGTCTTAGTCTATTCAGGATGCCGTGACACAACTCCATCGCTGGGTGCTTATAAACAGAAGAAATGTTTATCCTACAGTTCCCAAGGCTGGGGTTCTGGGATCAGGGTGCCAGCATGGCTGAGTCCCAGCTAGAACCTTCTTCCAGACTGCAGACTACCAGCTTCCTGTTGTATCCTCCCCTGGCTGAGAGCAGAGGGAGGAGCCAAGCTCTCCCCTGACTGTTACAAAGGTGCTAATTCCATTCACCAGGGCTCCATCCTCATGACGTCATCTAATCCTAAACTACCTCTCAAAGACCCCACGTCCTAACACCTTCACATTGGGCAACAGGGTCTCAACAGATGAGTTGGTGATGGACATAAACGTTCAGCCCAGAAGAACCATACATCGTGCTGCTCAACTATCAATGGACTCACAGTCGTTTTTAAGATCTGGGATTGCTGGATGTAATTGCGGGAGACATTCAGATACTTAAAACAGCTATTTCATTATTGGGCGCATATCCAAGGTTAAGGAAGGTAGACAGAACCAGACCCAGGGGCAGGCATTGGAGGAGGAAAAGGAGATGGGTGCACGGATGGTAGAGAATTCGAAATGAGTAACTGAACTGTCTAAAATCTGTCTGTTTTTTATCATCATCATGAACTGGCCCATGATAAACAAGGTCAGTGGTGAAATATACCTCACGGTGGGGGGAGGGTATATTGTGTTAGCCTAAGTTCTAAATGGTTGCTGTGGTTACTAGCGAACTTAAATAACATATATGTAAGCTACAAATTAACACATTTGTATTACTCTTCTTTAATAAATACCATGGTCGACATGGAAGTTAAATTGGGGGAATTCCCAATTACACAGCAATTCTGTGACACTGATAGGATAGGAGTAATCGCTCTGAAGTGTGTGACTTACCCTGGACTCAGTTCATGTCTCCTGTGCCCTTTGTCTGCATGTGCTGCATTTAAATGGCACATATTAAAAAAAAAAAAAAAAAACAAACAAAAACAAAACAGTAATACAGTGGCGGTAAAGACTGAGACACTGAATTCAGTTCTTCGGTTTTGTCATTCTACCGTGTTTCTCCAAAAACAAGACCTAGCCAGACAATCAGCTCTAATGCATCTTTTGGAGCAAAAATTAATATAAAACCCGGTATTATATTATATTAATTATATTATATTAGACCTAGTCTTATTTTACTATAATTTTTGCTCCAAAAGACACATTAGAGCTGATTGTCTGACTAGATCTTATTTTCAGGGAAACACGGTATGTGACCACTTCGAGATTTTTATTGGTGTTTAAATTTAAATACTGTGAAATAGAGTTTTAACTGTGAGGTGTAATATTTACGTTTAGTGAGAGCAAATTTTAGTTCACACATAAAACATTCAGAAAACATATTACTGGGTTTCAATATTGCCTTTTAAATCAAAAGCAAGTTTTTAATCATTGTTAATCTTTGTTTTAAAACTATAGCATAAACCAAGAAAATGAAATGTGTCATCAACAGCATGATTTACTAGTCTCTAAACTGTGTGGAGAAGTACCTGCTAGAAAGCGATCTGCTCTGGGGTCAAATGCACCAGGGACGGCACTGTCTTCAAAGCTTTTCACCTTATTGAGCCTGACAAGGTGAATCTCTTTCACTGCAGGGAACACCTTGCTCTTCATTCTAACTAATACTGATCGTGATGAATTAACCTAAAGGTATGGGGAGACTTTGTGCTAATGAGACTTGACACTGAATTTCCAAAATGATTTCCGCAGACATGACATTTCTCCATAGCAGGAAGACCTCTCGGCAATGAAGCCATTTGTGTGATGTGTGAAAGGGTCATTTTGTCTGTTCTCTTCTGTCTGAAACACTCTCAGGATCCAACCCATGCCAGGCTCGTTTAAGTACCACAGGAACTCAGCAAAGGGGACCGGGCCGGCAAAACACTGAAATTCCTAGGCTGCGCACAAATTGCTTAATTTCCCCGGCATCCGGTCTTCATCAATAAAATGGGGATAGTGACATTTCTCATTACCATGCCTACAACTGCAAGTGAGGGTTCATGAACACACCTCTCTAAACTCATTTTGGGACCTTCAAACTGGACGCGTGTTTGCATATTCCTCAATCACACTGCAGAATGTAGGAAATATTGTCTTTTAGAAGAGTGTGAATATGAAAGAAATATGATTCCTCCCTCCTTTGGGTATCCAAATGAGTGGGATAATTTGAATTTAGTACAATCAGATTTTCTTTCTGGAGAGGTCAAGAGTGCAATATGAATTTTTAATCTTGTAAAGACTGAAACATGTTAAAACACGTTTCACCCTTGATCTTCTGCTCATCTAATATCACACACTTTCTGAAAAATGCTCAAAATTTTAGCTATCAGCTGTATGCTGGTGACTCTTAAATGTTTATCTCCAAAGCTGAAGAGTCCACCAAATTTTAGATGTATGTGTGTCACCTCCCCGCCACAGACACAGACACACACACACACACACACACACACACACACACGTAGAAAACTCCTCCTGGCTGTCTCTGGGCACCAATGTCAGCTGAAACTGGACTTATCCTCCGTCCTCTGTATTTATCTTCCAGTGTCTAAGACCATCTTTGCAAGGCCCATCTCCCAGAACAGAACTGTGGAACTCCCGCTGGAGAACTCTCCTGCCCTTCCACCTCATCAGTCACTATCTTACTTCACGCATCATGATCAAGTGTCTCCAAGTTGTCTCTCTCCTTTCCCCTCCTACTGCCATTGTCCCATTCTACGTCTGCACACCACCTCACCTGGATCATTGCGGCAGCCAAGCACAACTCTCCTGGCCTCCCATCTTGTGTCCTTCAAACTCAAGTCAAAATCCTCCAGAATTTTGTGTACACGCAAGTCCAATTGTGGTGGTCTCCTGATTACCACGCTTACTCCTCACTGCCCACAGCGATGTTTCTCAATGGAAGTACTACCTGCAGGCTTGGAGGCGTGTGTGACATGTTGCTGTCACAGTGATGTGAGCAGAAGGCAACATGGGTGATATTTTGCCCATAAACACAAAGTACTTGGACAAGTATTAACATACACCGATTTTCCCAGCAATGCCTCTACCTTGCTCTTTCCTTATTCTCAAAGGTAGCAAATGTTATTTAACATTTTGGGAAATCACACCACTGCCATGTTCCATGGCATTTGAGCCACCAGCACGCTACACCTATGTTGGCCTGCATCTAGACCTGTTGCACGCACATACCATTATTCTAAGATTAATTGACACATCTCACTGCTACATCACATTTCTCAGTGAGGTTCAGGGCACAGGTTCAGGACAAGCTAAAGATACCTACAGTGGTCATCAGTTTATCTTTTGATTTATTCAGCAGCCCAAATGTACTAAAGTAGAACACCGATGTTGTCTAACAGTCCCATCACCATAGCCGAAGCGTCACTCAGGCAGGTTTGGTGAAATGCTTGGACCATATTAACACTGACGTGCTCCTCTCACAGCATCTGGAAGACTGTTCCACCCAAAATGTGGATCTGCATGACTCCGAGACAGTGCTGTGTGGGGAACAAAGAGCCAATGAAACAGTCAAGGAGGACAGAGCAGGAAGTCGCCAAAAGCAAGGAGTGCAACTTCATGAGAGGCCCCCAAATCGAAGGTGTGGAGGCAGCCACAGCAGGAACTGTGAGAAGGATGAGACCTCTCTCACATACAAGGCTTGGTGCACATGGAGAGCCAACAAGTATGCACACATAATACTAAAAGTGAGTCAGCTTAAACAACTAATAAAAATTAAAAACTCAGCCAGTATACCTTGTTTCCTGCTGAATATTAACTAATTTAGAACAGCTTCACTATAAAGTCAAACTGTAACTAGTAGGCCACTGACCTAAGAACTCATCTGCAAACAAACAGAAACATCAGCCCTTGACTCAAGGAGCTATGTGTAAATCTGAGTATCGATTAGAAAAAAACAGAAGGCAGCCATTACCAGAACACCTGAGACAATGGTGGGGGATTCTCCCCCATTAGCTTCTCATTGAGAAAATCTAAGAGAGTGTTTTATTGGAGTATCACGCAGGCCAGTATTCCACTGATAGGGAAAACTTTCTTATTTCCTCCCAGTATTTTATTTGTCATTATGCAGACATACACTAAAGAACAGGACTTACATGTAATAAACTGCTAATCGATTAGTTTTCCTGAGGCCAGTGTGGATTACACATCACACACTGAACTTCCTGTCACATAGTGTAAATACATACAGCCAGAGAATTCACTACTTTTGGACAAGTTAGTAATATTGACCTTAATTTCCTATGAAACATAAAACAAACAACAAGAGATTTGACCCAAGACACAAAGAAGACGAAGAAGCTCCAAGGATAAGAGGTCAAATATTGTTCACTTTTTCACTCTTTTCTCAAGTACACTGATTTGAGAACACAAGAAACGTTTAAGAATGTTATTGAATAAGTAGAGTCACTTGGTCTAAAATTAATCTGAATATAGAATTCTAATTTGAGAATTAAAATTAAAAATTCCTATGAGTTTCTGAAGCACTAACATCAACACCCAAAAAAAAAAAAAAAAAAATCCAAGTCATCTTTTCAGTCTCTTGAAATTAAGTGTGTGTGAAATGGTATCATTATACATTTTGAAACACTCCAAATAAAAACTATGATTTTTTTAAGGAAATTTCTTTACTGAACTATAGTCAGATTGATGTGGAAAATGTGTTTCTAAGGTAGAGGCTGGGGAGAAAGCCAGAACAAACCCTTCAGTGTCCTCAAGCTGATCGACAGGCTGCCTCTGTCAATGGTATCAGAGCCAGCAGGCTAATGAAAGATGATGGATACAGACAGTTGGATATTCTCTCTAGGGTTACAAGTGTTATGAGGTAAACTGTGACCCTCCATAGTTCATATATTGAAGTACGAACCCCCGGGACCTCAGAACATGACTGTATTTGGAGACAGGGCCTTCAAAGAGGTGATTAAGATAGAATGAGGTCCTGTGGGTGGGCCCGATTCCAATATGACTGGTGTCCTTATAAAAAGAGGATACTAAGACACGGACACACACAGAAGAAAGACCATGTGAGGACAAAGCAAGAAGTCAGAAATCTGCAACCAAAGGAGAGAGGCCTCAGAAGAAACCAACCCTGCCAACACCTGGATCTGGGACTTCCAGCCCCCCCGAGCTCTGAGAAAAGACATCTTGCTGTTGAAGCCCCCAGTGTGTGGGACTTGTTATGGGAGCCCCGGCAGACTGATACACCTCGTCTGATGAAAGTTCAAACCAGGTCAGATATTAACGAAACTCGGGATACAATGCTTCCTTTTGACTCCTGGCACTCAGAAATGACAACTGGTCAAGGTAAATGTGTTACTTAATCAGTGTGACAATCTACAAACAGTTGGCTCTCTTTTTATTCTCAATTATTTAATATTGTCAAAACTAGTATACATAATGTTTAGAGTTTATTATACAGCAATGTGTAATTTTATTATGAAGCCACAGGGCTGAGCAGGGCTCCTGAGGACAGGACACTGTGGAATCACTCATCCATGGGGCTGCCACGAGTCAGAGCCCACTCAATGGCACACAGCACACAACGTGTATAAATCAGCATAAAGTGAGATACATTAGCTGTGCTCCGATGTATTGATATCAGGTTGGTCCAAACGTAATCACGGTCTTTGCAATTGTTTTTAACCTCTTAAACCGCAATTACTTTTGCTCCAACCTAATAGTATGACTCTCATTTTTAAATGTTCTAAGATGCTTAAGGCTCAAGAAGATGTGGATATTTTACATCTTTCTGTTCTTAGACACTGACTCCTAGATTTTCTTTGATCTCTGAAATCTACCCCGTAAGGGCAAAATTCTGGCAGAACCCTGCCCGGCCCAAGGGTAACATGTACCAGGAGCAGGGAGAAGCCTGGAGCCCAGCTCAGACGAAATGAGAACAAAAGCTACCATCATGTTACAGGTAATAAAAGTCACATAATATTAACGATTTACTATTTACAATAACCCCTCAAAACAATAAACCCCAACAAATGACTTTTGAAACTGTATTCTTTTTATGTATTGCATTACATACAATATTACTAAAATATATCTCACTTGTTTCATGTGTCCACTATGATATTTTTAAATCATATAAATGTGTTTGTAGTGCATTTCTATTGGACAAGGCTGATCCAGAAAACTGGGCTTCAGCTTCAGGTTGAAGGAAGAAATTTGACAGGAAGAGAGAAGAAGGAAAACACCTCTGAGAGAATCTGAGAGAACCAAGGTTTCCCTTGAATCTAAACAAGAAAGTGAAGTTTGAAAGGAAAAGGAGGGGCCTCATCAGAGCACGGAAATGGATTCTTGGGGAGCTGCCCCAGAACAGAGAGGGCCAGCTACTCTGGAACTGAGTGACGGGACCTGGAGGGGCAGCTCTGCAAAGCGCTTTGGGTACCCAAGGGCTGTGGGGGCGCTCAGAGGTCACCCGCTGGTCACTGGATGAAAGACCGTCCTTAGCTGCCTTCAGATGCTATGTCAGCCACATTTTCCACTGGCATCGAGTGGGGTCTTCACTGTCAGCATGGAGGTCAGCTACTCACCACCCAGCAGGAGGGCGCCATGCTTACTTGTGCTATAAAACTTGACCCAGTCCCCCCACACCAGATTCCACAATCTTACGCATCCGGTGATGACGTCCTAGATGGCTGTTTGGTTGATGGTGGGAAGTGACCCAGAGGTGGGCTGGCAGAAGGTAAGAAGTAAGAGAGTGAGCATGCCCACCGGTGAAGGTGCTGGTGACACCCCCTTTTATTACCTCCCAGTGTGACAATCCATTCACAGCATGAGCATGTCCACACAACTTCTGGCTCACCACACACAGCGGGGTTCCTACTTCTCTCACCAGAACCCTCCAAAGCTGAGAGAGCGGCTTGACCAGTGACACTCCTCTACTGAACCACTGCTGAAATGGAAACAGACACAGCATCCCAAGGTCATGATTGCCGGGAAGGTGGACTTGTCTCTTCCCTGCTGTGCTTGTCTCTCTCCTGTGGGGCTGGCCATTGCCCTCTTCGAGGGCAGGGACCATATCTGATATTTATATTCCTTCTAATACCCTGTCTAATGCCCGCTGCATGAGTGATGCTCCGTGAATGTTTGCTGAGTTAGTCGTCCTGTACGCAAACACGATTTCCAGAGGCTGATTTTGCTCCACAAGTTCCCAACCTCTACTTCGACAGGTAACGCCGGAGTGGTCACACAGACTGGGAACGCAAAGAACCTCTCTGGCTCTTACACCAAATGGCGCCAGATTTGCCTGGCAGAAAACAACTCTCCCCTTTACACCTCTGCACCTTTGGCTGGGAACACTCTTTGCTCTTTAAAAAAAAAAAAAAAGACTGTCAATCTAGCTGACAGTTGCCCTATCAGCATTTACATAGCTGAGCTACACGTCAGCTTTCCCACTGTCACCTTATTTAGGATGACAGAAAGTTAACTCTGCTTGTGGATTCTAAGGGACAGGGCAGGGTTTCTCAACCTTAACACTACTGAAATTTTGGGGTCACATAACTCTTTGGGGGAAAGCTTTCCAGTGCACTGTAAGAGGTTGAGCCGCATCCCTGGCCTCTACCCACTAAATCCCAGTAGGACCCCTAATTTTTACAATAAACAATGCCTCCAGACATTGCCAAGTATCCCCTGGGTAATGAAATTGCCCCCCAATTGAAAACCACCACAGTAGAGGAAGATACAATATAAAAAGAAGGTATTTTCTTGTACCATGATCTGAAAAACAATGATGTGAGATAGGTGAGAGGCAGAGGGTCACTGAGCAATGGATGTTATCATACAGGTATTCTGCTTTTGAAAACACCTTAATTAAAGCAAATTATAAAACTGGAAAAAATAATGATGTCCTATGGGAGGATAAGTTAAGCGTTTGGTACCTGTGACCAACGTCGGAGCTAAGTAAAGAACGAGGTGAAAGGGCCATAACTTGCTGACTCGTAGCCCTCACCAAGAGTCCATGTGTTTCAAGAAAAAAAAAAACAAACTAAAACTCATGTACATTGAATGCATAATAAAGTTGGATAGCACAGTAAATACAGTCACAACCATGCTTTACAGTTTTAATGCACGTAAAGTTTCAAAGACTTCAATCCACAGCCAACTTATTTATAGCTCTTTAGAGTACAGAAACAAAAACATTGCAAATGCTTCTTCTAGTTCACAATTTTCAATGAATTCCAAAGTTTCAAACTTTGGGCAAAAATCTCAGGTTACCAGTGCCAGGGTTGAGGAAGCTTTTGCATACTCTACGGGCAACTTTTTATAGCAGGTATTATCTCATTCCCTTTTAGCAACTCATGGACACTGGGGAACAAATTCACCACCTTCTTACAAGGCCCTGGAACCACTGCTTTCAGGGCCTGACTGGCCAGTTGGAAAATCTTTTATCATTTTTCCCCATTGTGCCTGGTCCTTAGAATCATTTAGCTGTAAGGCATAATTTGTAATTTCAGCCTATGTGGTCCAAATGATGTGTGTAAAATACTCAAAACTTGTGATCAGGACCAACTACAAAATTTGTGTGGTGCCTTGTTCAAAAATTATTAAAAATTTCAAAAGGGTGACAGCAGAGTGTTAAACCATCCATGGGCCCTTCCCAGTGCAAGAGGACCCTGTGTACCTCACAGGTCCTCAGGCCCTGCTTATGATGCGACAGACCTCTGCCCTGATTTTCTAGGGAGCTTTGAGGACGTCCCCTGACCACTGCACATGATCCCCTCCTCTCATGAAAACGCAGAAAATGGTGTTTTCTGAATCCAACTATGATGGGTATTAATAAGATCAGTCACTTTAAGCCTCCGTGCTTGGAACACCCTCTCCCAGAGGCTGGCCTCCATTATTTGTGCACACACATTCAAATCATTAGTATTTCTGCTTGAATCCACTTCTACCTCACTTCCATTAATTTGCCTTCTGACTAAAGGACGACTGAAGTGGGGAGTCTAAGCTACAGATGTGTGAGACCTAAAAAGGAACGAGAGTGGATTTCCTAGGTCACAGAGGAAAAACCATTCTCATTATTGCGCAGTGGGGTGGAGACAAATAGCATTATTTTTTGTAGTCAAGGAGTTCTTTGCCTCTGAGAGTTTTTACAATAGAGAAAAATATGACTGAGAATTGAGAGGGCTCCCTGGCATGTGGTTCTTTTGCAAAGAGTCTACTTTACGGATGTACAGCTGCTGCCACTGGCTAAGGCGTGCCTGACTTGTGAGCCTGTGGAGCTGCTAAAAATAGTATTGGAATGTTCCTGAAAGGAGAGACGACACAAATGCTCATCCAACCCTAATAGCCTCCCAAAGGCCCCATCCCAGTGCTACCACGTGGAGGGAGGGGACTTCCACAGATGTCTCTCAGGAGGACAAATGCGTTGGGTCCACAATGAGGTGTATGCAGAGGCCATTAGCCTTCTCTCTGTCACACTTGGGAGGAGTCTGTAGGGATGAGGGGTTCCCTTTGTGAATGGAGGTCTCAGTGCGTGGACACAGCATGACAAGGGAGGAGGCATGGACGTGAGCTAGACTTCAGCAGCAGGATGACAGAGGCTGCAGCGACGGCATCCGTCAGCGTGTGTCACCTAACGCAATCCAGACAGCCTGAAAACACTTTCCTGGTCCAGCTTGGACTGACTGGCGAACTGAGCCGATTTCAGCTGTTCCTCTCCTTTGGTTCTGAAGAGTGACGTGCAGCTAGCTAGCTATCCTCCAAGAGATATACTTGTTCTAAGTGGATATCGCAGGCAACGTCCCTGGGAGCCACAAGTAGAAATCAGCCGGGACAACTGGTAACCAAGAGTCACTCTTGAGAGAAGGAATTCAGGTCTGTTTACTCACCACATCAGAGAGGGTCACATTGTTGGACTTCTGCTATTTCCCACCAGGAAACTGGCGGGGCTGCGAGGAGATTCTCTCCCTGCTGAGCATGATGGGAAATCCACATGGCAAGGAACGGAGGGTGGCCTCTAGGGTCTGAAGGTGTGTCTTCCCAACAACAGGTACCAAGACACTGGGCTGTTCACCCAACAACCTAGAAGCAATGGAGTTCTGCCAATGCCCAGTACAAACACAGCAGGAAGCCATGTGATCTTCCAATAGGGTTTTCCCCAGCCAAGCCTCAAATGAAGCTGCGCCTTTGGCCCAGGCCCGATTACAGCCTGTGAGACCCCCAAAGCAGGGGACCCAGTTAAGCACTGTTGGGCTCCCACAGCCATTCTGTATTGTGTTAAGTTACTACGTTTGCAGTAAGTGTTATACTGTAATAGAAAACAAAGCCCACTCCCCAAAGGCTTTCTTTTTTCTTTCCTTTAAATATTGGTCTGTCTCTGGGTTCTGCCATGGGACCACTGTCTTTTTTTCACTCTGTAAGACCCTCTTTGGTGAGTCCATTTAACTGCATTTCAATTACCCAAACGCTGATGATTTCTGAATTTTTATTTCTAGCCTAAATCTCCTCCTTGACCTTCAGACTGATGTAGACCTTCCACCTATATTCCCCAGGGCCAGTTCCAATTCATCGTGCCCCAAACCACACCGGTCATCTGCCCATCCACTTCCTGTCGTCAATAGCTCCATCGGTGGCTTTAGAAGAAAACCTGAGCAGAAACCCGGGAATCATTCTGGACCCTTCCTGCTCGTTCCCGCAGTCAGGGTCATGCCAGCTGACCTTCTCAGTGTCTCCCAAATCTCTTCCTCTCGTTCCCACTGTGTCGCCTAAGTGTCTCTTCTTGGCGACGGCTCATCTCTTCACCTTTCTCCCTCAGTAGCCTCCAGAGGGAACAACACATGAATGGCAGCCTGCCCTGATGTCTGAGCCTGCGGCCTCACCTCACTCACTGCCTGACAGCGTACCTCCCACTGTAAACCCATGGTCCACCAGGCACAGAAAGGCTCTTTGCTCATTGCATCCCTCCTGTCCCTTCTCACCCTTTACCTTATCAGCTGCTGTCCATTCCTAAGAAAGCCTCCGCTGCCCCTGGGCCTCCCCGAGTGGGCAGATGTGTCACCTAAATGCCCCCATGATACCCTGCAACCTCATATGGCAATTGTCAGTTCCTGTGTCGTCCTTCCATTGAGTCACACAGGACGCCTGCCCTCTGTCTGGCCCAGGCACTTGTCCCACCACCTGATCTAACACTAGACGGATGCAGGGAGTTCGTTTCCTTACTGTTGTGTCACCAGCATGTAGAAACATGCCTGGAACAATGTAGACATCCGATTTTAAAAATCTGTCTAACGAATGAAAATTAGAAAGCATATTTTTAAACTAAATACAAAAAGTCACATTGGTACTCTTAGACAAATGTTCTCAACTTAATTTGTTTTAACAGTGTCAGGTCAGAAGACTGTATGTTTCTTAAATTGCTTTTTTCTAGCTTTATTGAGGTATGATTGACAAATAAAATTGTATAGATGTAGGTCATACAACATGAAGTGTGGTTTTTTTAAAGGTGCCTATGTATACATTGTGAAGTGATTACCACAAGCTAATTGATCCATCTATCACCTCACACAATTACCATTTTTTTGTGGTAAGAACATTTATGATATTCTCTCTTAGCAAATTTCAAGTATAGAAAACACTGTTGTTATTATAGTCACTATATTAGAACATTAATTAGATCCTCAGACTTCATTCATCTTAAACTGAAAGTTTATACTCATTCCCTGACATCTTCCATTTCCACCCCTCCTCCAACCCCTGAGGACCACCAGTCTACTCTCTGGTTTTATGAATTCATCTTTCGTCGATTCCACATATAAGTGAGATCACACCGCACGCGTCCTTCGGTCATGACTACTGTGACTGTTGCTGCAACAAACATGGGAACGCACATAACTCTTGAGATCCTGATTTCATTTCCTTTAGATAAACACCCAGAAGTGGGATTCCTGCATCATATGGTAGCTCTATTTCTAACATTTTGAGGACCCTCCACACTGCCTTCTATAGTGGCAGCACCAATTCACATTCCCACCCACAGTGTGTGAGGGTTCCTTTTCCTGACAAACACGTATATCTGTCTTTTTGATAACAGCCATTCTAACAGCTGTGAGGTGATATTTTGTTGTGGTTAGGAAGCAGTGTTTTCAGTTGAAATTAAAGTTTTCTATGCATATTAATAAGCACATTTTGGGGGTCCTTGCTTTGTTTCAATTTCATTTTTAGATAGTTACAACTACAGCATTAAACTTTCTGCAAGAAATCTCAGAGGGACTTAGAAGATCAACTTTATGGCACCAGAGAGTTCAGTCTTTACGGTGTCAGCTCATTCCTCCCATTCAAGTGAGCAAAAAAGCTATTTCACTGAAGGATGATTATAAAATGAACTTCCTGTTATTGCTCTACACTTTACCACTTTTGATAATCACACATGAAAATACCTTTTAGTAACAAGAGAAGGATAAAAGTAACCAAAGGTTTCATGTAAGGGACAATTACTCTTCTAAGGTTTTCTGAGAATAAATGCAGTCCTTCGATTTCTACCACCTTTTTCATCCAGGTGGTAGAATAAAAAGCATTACAATGATCAAATAACTTTTGATTCCTCATTCCCTTTGACTTTCCTTTACACCTTTTCTGTCACTCTTTGTATAATAGCTGGCACAATCTAGAGATTATGGGTGATGAAAAAGTGGGGAAATTAGTTTAGAATAAAAGTAAAGCTTTTATTCTAAAAATGACACAAAGCGAATGCAATTTAGTTGGCAAAATTGCTCGGAATCTAAAAATATTATTCTGGAAATTAAAGAAATTATAAGGATTAGACATTCAAAACTGTTAGTTGAATGAATCTACTTTTCAATCCATTTTCAAAACATTTATAAGGTCTTCTTAAATGAGTCTTAAGTGCACATTAAGTTCTGGGCACAGGGAACCCTTTATAAATTCAGTGTCAAGAAGCAAGACAGAGAAAATTAAGAATGGGTTTAAAGGAATAAATTTATGCATCAGTTAGAAATTTTTCAGGCTCAAACTTCAGGACAAGGGAAAACCAATACAACTGATTAAAATTTCCATAGGGGAAACCCACTAAAAATAAAGGTTTTAAGACCCGGACATGCTTTGTACCTTCTGTTTCTGTAGGAGGAAAATATGAAGTATCCCCAAGCAGGTGTGTAGCAACTTTGGCCTAGGGCCTACCTGAGGTGTGGAGAACAATTATGGGAAAAACATATTCTAGTGGCCAGAGTTTTCACATTGTAAAGAAGGAATGAACTATGGAAGGAAGGCTTACAAAAGTTCAGTTCAATCTTTTCCAGACCTGTGAAAACAAAGCTTGAGTTTGGGAATAAATGGGTCAAACACGTCAGGATAGGTGAAATCTGTGGATGATTCCACATATATGTGATTCCACATATGTAAACACAATTTGTCAAGTGCACAATAAAGGGTTCTTTCTTTTTTACCTTTCTTCCACAACTAAACTGAATTCTACCTCTGTAAAGAGGTAGATACTTTTGCACTGTATCTCCAGAAAAATTAAGAAGTAATTCCTTTCCTGAAAGGATCTGGCAAAGTGCATTGCAGAGTTGAATTGTGAAACCGACCAAAGGCTGTTGGTCAACTTGGGCAGTGGTTTCCTCACGTGCATCCCAGTCTCTGTTGGGAGATGCCACCTGCTCCTGGGAGCCCGAGGTCCACCCCCACCCAGTGGGGGTGGATGCCAGTGGATTTCTTAAATGGCAGAGGTTGGTTTCCTTCACTTGTTTCCACCTCTCCTGGGTTATTTTTAAAGAATAATGAACCAAGATGACTCACCCACAGCCCTGCAGGAAAGGAACAAACTTAAGTGGCAATAATATATGGTTTGCAGAACTAACTTTTGAGAAAAATCAACCGACTTTGCTTCTCTACTCCCTAAGAAGACTCTCCTTCCACCTCCATTTCCAAGTTTAGGGAAGGGCTCAGCCATCCAGCCACCAACAGGGAAAGAGATAAGAGGGGGGCATACACAAACTTTCTCTTCTGTTTTTCTTTGGTCTTAAGAATATCCTCGAGTGATTTCCCCAGAGAGAATTACCTTTCTTCTCTCTCTAGCCTCTATATTACGATATCTGCTTTTTATTCTTAACTCTTAGTTCACAAATATTCTTTCAAACTGCTGATGTGAGCACGTTTTGTCACTCATCCACTTCTTTGCCACCTGTAGCCAAGACTGCTACATGTTCACCAAAACCTGTTTCCTTTTCACCTGGGCATGTAGTTAGATAACACTCTCAACCTTCCTTAGAGTTAGAGATAGCCAGTGGTCTTCACCTATCCAACAAGGCCACGTCTTATCTGACTCATATGAACCTCCCCATCACCGTTCACCTCCATCCTTCCACCATCAGAGGCCCCAGCAGGGGACCCTGAGATCTTGGGGATGGCCAAGGCATAAGATAAGGAAGCCTCGCTTTCTGAAACACCACAGGAATGACCCACAAATGGTTCTGTGAGCCTGGCCCTGCAGACAGGTGTAACTACGTGACAGTTCTGGTCAGAGAATGTGGGCAGAAATAATGGTTCCTTCTTCTAGTACTGACCCATAAAATGCAATTCAGTGACCCACCAGCCAACATGGCAGACTCAGCAGAGGGCCTGAGCTATAGGAGCCCAGGTAGAAACACCTGGGTCCCTGAATCACCACATGGAAGGCTGCTTGCTTAATGTCTACACTGTCCTATGACATGAGGGAGAAATAAACATCTACTGTGTTAATCCACTGAGATGTGGCAGTAGTTTATTATAATAGTGAGACTACCTGATCTAATAAAAGCCTCTTTACGAAATTTAACAGAAGTAATACAAAAACATACTGTGTCGTTGGATTCTATCATAAAATTCTTATAGTTATGCAACATGTGGGTGTTCTCAGGAATCTAGAAACCCGAAAGTGTAATTTGGTTCCTTAAGAACCATAACTTGTGAAAAATTGACTAAGCACCCATTGCATGCGAGCGGTTTTCCAGTAGCCACAGAATACAGGAGCAGAAGCTGCTCACTGTCCTCAGGGCGCTGTTGATAATCCTACGATAATAAGTAAGAGCCATCTTACATCCACTTAGACAAGTAATTTATTGCCCAGGAGTTTTCATTTCCAAAATCCCTATCATAATGACAGACAAGGGCAAAAAGATAAGCAAAATGTTATCCAAACACATGAGCAGGTTGCAGACTAAACTCACCTAAATTTCAAACCCTTTCTCCTTCTCTCACTGCCATCTGGCCAGAGAACAATAAACGGCTGAAGAAAAGGCACCAGGAAGGAGACAGGGAGAGTCCACACAAGGAAGTTTCCAGTTCGGTGAATAGCTCTGATTCCTGCTCCAGCTAACCCTTCCCAGGATGTCGATAAATCATATATGTACGTGATTACAGAGCCCCAGAACCGCATGGAATTTGAAGGATGATATAAAGGGGTCAAATGATGGCACCACGCACGCCCAGCTGAATAATGACCGAGATTAAAAGCCAAGCTAACCCCGAAGTTTGCATTTCCGCTCTGAGGAGGTTGTGATCTCTCACTGTGCCAGTGGAATTTCCATACCACCTTCAGCAGTTATCGTCCGAGAAACCTATTGCTATTTGCCACTGTTCCTTAGGCCCAGTGGGCCCAGCCTCCCTCTGCGTTGAGGGCAGAAGGACTGTGCCTCCTGCTAGAGTAAATAATCATGTGTCACGCTGCCAGAGGCCACATCTAGGCCAAGCCAAGGCTTTTCCACACCCTGCCTGCAAATACCGTGCTTGAGCTTGTCACACATTTAAACACCCTTGTCCATTTTATATTCCTTGGTGGGTTTTGTTCCATGACTTTGAAGCTCTATCCCAAGAATCTTCCCAAAGTGCATAGCAAAGAAATGTTTTGGGCAGCAGCAGGAATACGTGACCACAAACAACTGCTCGCAAAGTTGCTGAAGCCGGAAGGAATACGGGAATATTCCACTCACAGAAAGGAGATTGGAGGGAAGATGTCCCCATGTAGGTTTTTCACTTGAAGGTGAAATGCTTTAGCTTGCTATCCATCAGGAGAAACAATAATTCTTTACTCCTGGAAAGAAATATGCAACAAAGGCCACGTGGCTGCTAGGGATCTAGGACCATGTAAAGCTATTTGAATTTCCATGGTGTAAAAGCACAGAGAGATAGAATCGTTAGTGCTTTTGATCCACTTGAAAAGTTGTTATAAATGACTAAAGACAAGGTCAGCACACAGCCTGTTTCATCCTCCCCTGCACCCGAGCCACAGAGAGGGACAAGGCAGGACACACCAGGCTGAGCGCTGTGGGAGCAAACACATATCCTGGGAGTAAATCTGCACGAACCCTGAGTCTCGGCTTCTTCGTTCTAAACCTAGAGACCTAGAATGAATATCTGGGGTTACGGTTCATTTCAGTCCTAACATTCCATGACTCGCACCCATTTTTTTTTTTTCCCGAAGTTAGTAAGACTTCCTTGAAGCTCAGGAATGGTATATTTTTGTTACTGCTTATAGATTTTCTGGAACATGTCTCCAGTGGCTATTCTAAACTGCTTTGTTTTCCCTTGTTTAATAGCATACTCCTTTTCCCTAAGATCTAAAATTGTCTTGTTTACTAATTAACTCGGCTTCCAGTTAATTATAAATGAGAAGGCTGCTTCGGTTTAATCCTTGGAATGTGAGGTCTAGTTGGATCCACACATCCAACCCTTTTGCCTGCCCTCCCTGTCTCCACCGGAGCCCTCGCTTCCCCTCACTCATGTGTCCCAGGTTTCCTCCCTGCTGCGTCCTTCATCCTGCTGTGGACAATTCTCACCCTCGCACAAACGGTCCAGCTTCCAATGACCCGTTCCAGCCTCCCCTCACGTTCATTCAGGCGTAGCTGTCCGCCCACAGCCTCTCCATCCACCACTTCTCTACTGCTGACTTCAGTGTAAAAACGGAAACAAAAATCTTTCCATTTCAAGCCTGTGCTAATCTCCCTTCCCACGATCTTCTAAACTGAACTAAAACAGCTTTTCCACGACAGCACCACCTTCCCCACAAGCCTTTCCCATACACGTTCCTCTCCAATTTCCTAAACTCTTTACCTTAGAAAGAGATCTAAGCATTCCTAAGTTGTCACGGCAATTTCCCAATCATGGTTCTACCACCATCACTGCCATTTGACTGAAATCAACACCACCCAGTCCAACAATGCAGCATGCACCCCACTGCTGTCATCCAGCCATCATCGGAATCCGCTGCTGCACGTGCCCCACCCTAACAAACTTCCCGGAGAGCCACTGGGCACGTGTGAGAGCACTGCTGTTCCCCAAGGGCAGAGGCTGGGCATCAGTACCTTCACTGCTGGGATGATTCTGACCAGGTGTCAGACACTGCTACTGCTGTCCTAATAGTCTTCAGAACATATGAGTCAGCTCTGTGTTATCTGGTCAACCTAAAGCGAGTTCCCTCAGACTCTAAAGCCTTTTGTATTTAACATGGGGATAGCATTGGTCTCTTCCTCATCACTCTAAAGTGGGAATTATAAAAATTGCTTTTCAGAGTGTCTGGTATCCAGTCACGACCAGCTCACCCCCTCCCCCGCTGCTAACTATGACCACCCTTGCAGGAAGAGCCAGCAAAGACCTCAGAGACCACAGCTGTGACCGCCTCACACCCTGGCCTCACAGTCTTTGGTTTTCTTGACCCTGAAGACCGTCAGTATCTTCCAGTTTTCCACAGACAAGTCTACCTTTAGCTTTTGAGAGGCAGACACTGACGATTCAAGAGAGGGAATTGTGAAGAGGCAATAGAATATAATGGTAAAAAGTACTGAGTTTACGGTCAACAGACAGGGCTTTCAAACACTGGTTTTGCTACTTAAAGCTAATCAGCTCTAGACAAATTACTTAATGTTTTTATGTCCCAGTTTACTCAGCTGAAAAGTGGTGGTTTATAAAAATTTGCTCCAATAAGTTGCAAGAAAGAAATCAGGTATTTACTTATATGTAGTATTTATCAAGTATTAATTAGATGGCAGCTAGGATGCTGCTGAGGGTCTCAATGACATAGGTGGATAGTGCTGGAAAAATGAAATTAAAAACAAAATCTCTTGTCAATCCAGAAAACCTTCCCACTGAGATGGAGGAAAAAGGAAAACGTTATTATTGAACAAGCATTAAATCTAGACTATGCGGTGCGTCACATACAATCCACTAGTAGATTGCACAGACAAAAAGACATCTCACTTTCACATGGCTAAGCACATTCAGTCCATTATACGTGTTCTCAAGACAAACCATAACCAGTCCTTAGCAAGACGACTTGACAGCACCTCAGTACTCACAGCTCCTCCTAGATTCACTCGGTAATCGGGGTAACCATCTGGTTGGCTCACTGCTTTGTGCCAAGGAAAGAAACTTCTCACATCTTCCTAACAGGAAGTCATTTAGCAACGTGGAGCAAACAACACCGAGGTCAGGCTCCTACCCTCACACGTGGGACAGCTCCCTTCCCTGATGATGATGTGTCAGAGGGTGGCTCCCAGGTCCTGGAGAGACACATTCCTGGGTCCTGATGCTGGCTGTTTAAAAGATCTACGTACATGTCAAAGAGACATGGAAAGAACTTTCAATTGAAAGTTTTCAACAGGAAATGCTCTAAAACAGGGAAGGAGTAAATCACTTCCCTTATTTTTAATCGGGAGAATTAAGCCTCTGATTTTAAAATTAGGATTTGCCCTTACTATAAGTTAGCTATAAAGAAAAGACTTCTAAGAGAAAAGAAGAGAAAGTGAACCTGTGTGGTAACAGGAAGTGTGCCGATACAGCACCAATAGGACAGCCCAAAACATATATAGGTGTTAAGGATATCTGCAGGAAATTCAGAGAAGGAGAAGTCAGGAAAATGGACGCTGTTTGGAATAAACATGGCAGAGGAGGTGCCACAGGCCAGTGTTCCGTAATGGTTAGAACTCACTTCCTGTGCCCAGTGTGGGGTTCTGTGCCGCTGACACAAAGGGGAGGGACATCAGCAATTACTTCCTCATGCAGCTTAGCGTCTAAGTGGAAAGACGTCATCATGAAACCATGAGTCTATTTATTCGCTGCACCACCATAGGGCCAAGTTGCCTCTGCGGCTTTAAACAAGGGTGTAGTCATTAGTGGTGGGTTGCACAAAAGTTGAGGTTGGATCAGACCTCAAAAATCTGCAGGCGGATAAAGAAACAACTAAGCTTTTTGTATTTGGGGGGATTTATTTTTTCCTCTATCAAATCTGATGCTACAGAAAAAGCAGAAAGACAAAGCACGACAAGACGCTGCTCTGATCAGAGACTGAACTCAATTCATTTTCCTGTTACCAGTCAAAAGACACTTTTTTGTCCAATTATAAATGATTTAGTAACATACCGCTTAAGTAGCAGAAATTAGATGGTATCTTTCATGGGTATTTCTACTAAAACATTTTCAGCTCTGAATTGTAACTCTTGGACATGTCTGGCTACACCCACACTGTCCTTTTTTGATGTCGTTTTAAATTAATGGCAATATATTAAGCTACGCTGACTATTCGAGGTAATCAAAACGAACTGCAGTATCATAGGGCCACAGTCATCCATATCCTTGCATAACTGCGTATTTATTTGACTCTGTTCCCCTACTCAGTTGTTTTTGCGAGAGATTTAACATATCCCATACTGTCCTGGTTTCTAGATTCCTTCTTAAACCCTCGATCATGACAACACTGAATCACTGACTTGCTTGACTTTCTGTTCCTTTCTAGGACCCGGTGGAAAAAACAAAGAGCTGTAAATTAAAAAGCTTGTAGAGCTGGAGAAACTTTCCTAGGATTCCAGACCGTCAGTGCTCAGCATTCAGGCCCGAACTTGCACTCTACCTATTATGTGAAGGGCAGTGCACCCAAGGGGACAGTATGTGGCCTTGATCCACACATGGGTCTCTGGTACCATCCCATCAATGACATCCATCATTAAAGCTACCTGGTGAGAACTCAGCCTCCTCCTTCCTACCAGGGCCAAAGGTGGCCTCGCTCCTTCATAGCGGCTTTGGCCTTGGCTCCCAAACCTTCTCTGACAAGAGTCCCCCACCCCTAATAACTAAGTGGTATTAAAAACATGCTCATTGTCTCTTTATTATATATATCAAAAATGTACACTCCAAAATATGCACTTACATTAAGAAGGCACATGATTTTGAAGCTACACAATGTTAGTGAGAATACTCAATCAGGATTCAGCATGTTAACTCTGCTTGAGCTGGAAAGATTTTACTTAATTTCTCTTCCAATTTTCCGGGTTCTAAGAGTTCTATCTGTCCTATACTAGGTTGTAAATGTTGACCATGAAGCTGAAAGTTCTGCAAAGACTAGAATTCCTCTTTTTTTTTTCTTTTCTTTTTTTTTTTTTAATTATTTTTTTTTATTAAATTTATTGAAGTGACAATTGTTAGTAAAATTACATAGATTTCAGGTGTACAATTCTGTATTACATCATCTATAAATCCCATTGTGTGTTCATCACCCAGAGTCAGTTCTCCCTCCATCACCATATATTCGATCCCCCTTCTTTTTTTTATATTTATATCATTTGTCCCATCAAGGACCTCCCCTTACACAAGTAAATGCACAGCCTATGTTTGTTGAATGAATATTAAAATAACGCACAAGAGCTACAGTCAACTGCGTGGATGGATGAGAGACCACTCTGAACATCGTAAACTCCTTTATGCATAAACACATGCCAGGTATTATTTTGAAGAGCACTACTGTGACATTTCAGGAGAGGATGTCACCTTAGAACAAGCCAACAGACCAGCACATGAAATGTCTACAACAAACATCACTGGAAAGAAGAGCCCATTTCTTCCCATCAATGAACTTGCTACATGCGAGTTTACAAAGAGAATTAGAATGGAAAAGGTGTAAAGGGACTTTCTCTGGTTCAAAAGTTACTCCCAGTTTCCATGCTTGAAGACCATTGAATCAAGATGTCAGTGTACCAGCTGCTTCTCTCCTTCTCATCAGCGTTCCCTCGCAGTCTAAGAACTATCAGTGGCATCTGGGCCCAGACCACCCACTGTTTACTCTCTCAACAAGCCACGTTATGAATAGGATGTCCTCAGTTTCTTACAGTCCCTTTACCCTGTCATCCAGCATCTTAAGAATAGTTCTATCACGTGCTTGCCTCCAAAATTAGACTCCAATAACCCTGCTTTTCCATACTGATTTGCTATTTACTTGTCCAGATTAAAAAGTCATACAATGAAGATAAGTGCCAAGAGAAGAAGAGCCCACATTCCTGCTAATTAAACGGCGGAAGCAGAATATTCATTAATGCCGGAGTAAGAAATGTAACCTGATTTCAGTTTGAAGATTTTCACTTCTTTGCATTTAAAAGGAATCTCACAGTTGTGCCTCAGTCCTGCAGCCTAATGCATAATTACGCTACAATGGTTCACCAGTGTCTCCACCATGGAGGGTGAGAAAGCGTGCCTTTCACTGGTTTACCATGACTCGAGCGCTCAGGTATGAGTCCACGCATGAAGCTGTTGTTGAACACGCTCGTGAGCAGAATGAGGACACCTGCTGCCTCTGCTGTAGCACATGCCAGGACATGCCACAAACTCACCCCATGTGTTTCAAAAGCCACAGCCAGGCTTATGCTTTAGATGCATTCTTATAGACTCAAAGCTATGTAATGAGCTCCAAATAGAAAGAGAAATGGGAATGTGATGCACAAAGATAAATGCATTTTAAAAAATCAGCTCACATCCCCACTGAGGAGGAAAAAATAAACTGAGGATAACATGTCTTAATATTCCTCTTAGTACTATCTTTGCTCTTACATGAAACAGGCTGAATGTTCTATTCATATGCTATTGCAAATTTAAAGGCAGTATAATTTCAGATTCAATAAATATACAATGAATCATATTAAAACTATACTGAATTTTTCATATAAGAACAGAAGAAACATACATAAAAACAGAAAGAAAAAAAGACAGCAATACACAGACCCAGAGAGAGCTGACATGTCAGGAATAAAAAATCTGATCTTTTTACTTTCAAAGACAGACTTTCATAATGATGTTATGTTTTTATAACCACATGCCAAGATGTTGATATGACTCTCATATTTTGAAAATACAGATTTTGCTATCCAAATTGTTCTACTGTATCCCAAGTAAGTGTGTTGATAAAAGTCAGTGAAGGTGTTTCTACCGAGAGATACTGACTTTCAAGTTTCCCTAACATGAAACATTTCATAAGTGTTTGCCTGAATGCAGTAGAAATGTGTATTTTTAAATGAGCTCAAAAGAGTCTTCACATAGTCGATGCATAGATCTGTTCCCTGCTGGAAGACGACTAGAATGCTGATAAAGCACATTTCAGGGGTCCGTGACTTATAATCCTTCTCTTATGGCTTCTCTACCCTAAACATTTTTTTTTTTCCCATTTGACATCATATAAAACACATGAGGTGTATTAGTCAGCCTTTGCCACAATAACAAACAGCCCCCAAATGCCCAGGGTTTGTAACAACAAACACTTTGTTCTCACTTGTGGCTTTGCAGTTCACCTGGAGGCCACAGTCCACGGCACAGGTAGAGCTCAGGTCTGTATGACGTATGCCACATTCTACCATCCAGGGTGCAGGTGGACTGGGCGCCCAGGACACACTCTTCTCATGCAGAGGACAGGAGCACAAAAAAGCAAGACCATAGCACACTTGCACATTCCAAGCCTCTGCTCCACGGTACCTGGCACATCCATTCCCATTCCAGAGTAAGTCTCATGGCTTACTCTGCCACTGTTCAGGGAGTTATATTCTCCCTACATGGGGCAAGAGGACTCCATATTTGCAGGAAACAATATAATAAAGGACAGTGTGGTTCTAAAGAGTGCATTTAATTACTCTTTATATCCTCCGGTTTGTCAATCAATCAGAAACACCTTACCCTTCAGTTCAGACTGCTGCTCGCTCAGTCCCAGCACTAGTAACGAATATAGTGACCTCTTGCAAACAGCCAAGGCCCCGAGACAAGCTCTGTTCTTCTACTACCTATGGAACGCTTCCAGCACCCTCACAAGGCCAGCACTGTAACCCACTTCACACAGCGATGTCTGTTGGTGTGGTGTGTGAGGCTCTGGACGCACAGCCAGGCCTGTCTGACTCCAGCCCCTGTGCTCTCAGATGCCCCACTCGGCCTTTTCTCATCTCACTGCATGATGTCAGAATGAAGCAAGAGACCATAACCTCGTGCTCACCATGGATTTGCCACATCTGCTCGGAGACATAGAGCATGGATTTAAGTAGTTTGTGATAAGACAGCAGTTAAACTGACACCAGCTGCTTGGAAAACTAAATCTGCCTCCATGAAAAGTCTAAAATACATTCTTAGGATTTCTGTCTGTCTTTCTTTACCTGTATCCTGGTTTTGCTGCCTGAAAGGTAAGACCAGCAGTCTCAAGACCGAACTCAGCTTGATGGCACTTTGTGAGATTGTGAGAGTTACAGAGAATTGAAGGTGTTGTTCTAAACCCCTAGTTACAGAATTCTACTCTGGGTGTCAGGATAGACTTATACTTCCTCACCCTCCAATTCTGTCTTGGAAGAAATGATAACCAGATCACAAGAAAGTCCTTTACATTCATTGTGTCCACAGCTGGAAAGGACTGCATTTCACTAAATTGGTAGTTTTCTTACCAGTGGAATATTTTATGTGATATTTTACACTGATGCTTTTCCAGAATCTTTTTATGCAGACCAGACAAGGCTTCGCGGTGATGTATACTGCTCTGGATGAGAAAGGAGCAGGGGTCCAGCTCCCCACCGCCACAAGCCCCCTTATACTTTCTCTGTGGGAGCCCAGGGTTCCATGGACCAGAGTTTGAGACCAGTGACCTAGATAAGACAAGGGCACCTCTGAAACAGGTGCCTGCTTTTGACTGCACATCCACATGAACTGCACCCTCTACCCCAATGGGCCACCGGCTGGCACACCAGGCTACACACACAGTAGTTCCCTTTGCCCGTGATGACACTCACATCCTGGCAAACCTCTACACAATCTTAGAAGCCAGGGCAAACGTGTTGGCCTCAGAAAAAGAAAACAATCCTTTGTTCATATTTGTTTGCACATGCCACGCTTAGGACATTTCACAATATGCTATGCTTAATGCTACCGTGTTCATTTCCTCTACCGAACTTTCTCTCTCTTCAGGGTAAGGTGAGAGACAATGTCCTATTCAGCAACATTTGCTCAACAATTCCCACAGTGTCCAGAATAGAGTAGGCTACAGTGTATAAATTTATTGGACGCAAACATCTCCTAAAAACAAGCATATATCCTAGAACGTGTATCTTAAATTTTGCTGGCCCCTGTCCCCTTTAACTTCTTACTGGGAAGACAGCACATAACTCCATTTCTCCACCAAGGCAGGACTGACCAGTGCCCTGTTTCCCTTCAATTTGCTAGTAAAATGAAGAGAATTCTCCTCATATTAAGAATTACAGAAGCATAGTGGGAAAATGGCTTCAGCGCTTGGAGCATTCAGTATTACAGTATGTCTCGGTCGACTCAGCATTTAATTGGTCATTCAATCTGCCTCCATGTGAAGAGGCATTTCCTTACCTCGTACAGGATTTACAGGGACTTCTGTCTAAAAGGGTTTACAGGCGGGAATTCCCACCCATTCTTGGGAATTTTTTTTGCTTTCCCATTCCCGAATCCCGAGAAAAGTTGTTTGGGAAATCAGGAAAATCAGCTCCTTGAACCCAGGTGGTTGGTAGTGTCAGCTGTCACTTTGTGGAAACAATTCATCATGGAGAACAGAAAACAGTCTATATCTTGGGATTCAGGAACGGGAAAGCAAAAAAAAAAAAATCCTGAGAACGGGCGGGAATTCCCGCCTGGAAATCCTACTCTCTACTGTCCCTTTGCCATTAAAGGGTTTAGAGTCTGTTTTCAGGACAAGCTCCTTTTAATCAACTGACTGTGCAAAGCATCAGCAGGAAACCAGAGAGAATCACGAGGGAAAAGCAGTTCTTCCAATTTCCTAGTAAAAGAGTCATAAAGCTGATTCATGGTGACAAACGTGCTTTCTCCACACACAGTTGACCCACTCCTGAGGCGGTGCCGGTCAGCGGACTCTGCCAACAGACCTGCCAGACTTTTAGGAGCAAACATGGAAACACCCTCCGCATTCCATGGGTGTACCCACACACTGGGAATGAATGAGCTGGAGAAGAACATTCTGGAAACTTCCAGGCTACTTTTAGTGCCATAAATTTTGGAGGTGACATCACTTGTGCGGTTGTAGGGTTAGCAATCCCATGCTGGTGGAGGAGAAGTTAACTGTATCTAACACAATCTAATTAATTAAAACCAGGTTTTAAGTTTCCAGAAAGACTTTCCTCTGGGGTGTGCAAAGTCCAAGTATGTGGAAGGCTGGGTCCAGCATGGACATTTATTACAACCATGATCGACACGAGTGAGTCTATCTGCCCTCCCCGAGCAAGTGGGGGTAGATAACAGATAGGATGTCCCCACTGTCACCCTGCTTTAGGTAGTGCCATGTCACTCCCCTCCCTTAAACCCTCAGCTCCTGCCCACTGATATCCCTGAGGATGAAACTGACCATCAGACTGCAATTCCGAGACCCTATCTGCCTCCCCAGCCTCCCCTGCCCCCCCCTTGCTCTCTCAGCTCCAGCCATGCTGGCCTCGGTTCACCCCAAACGTGCTAAGCCCCACCCACGTTAGCATGCCACACGGTCTTCATCCCCTCTCCCTTCTGTGCCTGTGTCCCACTCACTCTCAGCTCCCAACAGAATTGTCACCTCTTCAGAGCATTGGCCAACCGAAACCAAGACCTCTGATTCTCACACGCATCCTTTGCCTTCTCTCGCAGCTTCTCATGCTGTGACTCTGTTTAATGGCTTCCCCCATTAGTGCTGTGAGCTTCGCACGAACAAGGACCACGTCCACTTCACCACTGCATGTCCCTATCCAGCATGGCACCTGGCAAATGGGAGGCACTTAGCCAAGTTTTCTTTATTATTCGATGAATTAATGAATACATTATATACCATGAACAGAAAGAAAAAGAAAGGTACTCGTCATGACAAGACAAGTGCAGACCAGAGTGAGCCAGCCAGGGGAGGGTCTGGATCTGGGGGATGCTTTCCCGGGAGAGGAGGCAGCAAGTGCAAAGGCTGCTGTAGCCCAGACGGGAGGTCAGTGTGTACGATGAGTGGTCAGTCAGGGTCGGTAGCAGGGGTTGGTGCAGAGTGGGGTAAGGCTGAGTGCACTGGGAAGCCATGTGCAAGGGTCCTAGTACAGGGTGGGGGACCTAGCAGCAAGGGTGCACAAGCCGAAGTCGGGTAATGACACACCCCTGCTGAAAATGCACACATTTTGCTCACTTAGGGGTGCTTTACATGGCCTCCTGGAGAAAGAGTTGGCAAAATATGAGGGTACGTTGGGATCCAGAAGCAAAGATGGGGCCTTAGGACGGCAGCAGGCAAGATGAAGAGGCATGGCAGAGGCAGAGACACTGCCCCCAGCTGGGTTGGAGGACTGGGGAACAGACTGGCATTCAGGGCGTCTAATCTAATTTGACTTTCATTCAGCTCTGGGCCTGAGGGAGGCACAGGTGGCTGCATAGACAGTCTAGAAGCAGAAATCAAGATGGCATTTAGCCATGTTGATATGTGGATACGTCAGATGCACTGTAGACCAGTGATCTCCAGACTGTGGATTTCGTGGGCAAGTAAAATGAGAAATTTATTTTAAAATTAGGGGACCAAAATATAAATGCCAGGGTTTTTTGTTTGTTTATTTGTTTTTAATTAAAGTTTATTGCGGTGACAATGGTTAGTCAAGTTATAGGTTTCAGGTGTACAATTCTGTAATACATCATCTATATATCACATTGTGTGTTCACCACCCAGAGTCAGTTCTCCTTCCATCACCATATATTTGACCCGGTTTACCCTCATCTACCACCCCTCTCCTCCCTTACCCTCTGGTAACCACTAAATTATTCTTTGTGTCTGTGAGTTTTCGAATCCCAGGTTTTTATTTTTCTAAGACATTTTAATAATAAGTATTTGGGAAGGCTCTGATCTCAGAATAAAGCACATTCTTTAATTATACTGAATTAATTTTATTGAACCTTATGCTCATTGTTCTTATTTTTCAGTTGACTGGTGAGCAAAACCTTTGGCATCTAACAGGACTTTCCTCAAATTGAGCTCTTCTTACTACAGATGCCAATGACACATCCATCCATCCATATCTTCAGCAGATTTCATCCTGAGTTTCCAGACACACACCTAAGAACAATACTTTCTCTACTTGAATGTCCTTAAAATCAAGTGTCAAAACTCAAACATTTCCCCCCTAATTTTCTCCTCCGGTGTTTCATGTCAGGAGATGGTCCTGCCATCCACCCATGTTGCATGAGAAGGGCTCCTTCTATCACCTCCAGCACCATGCCAGGTCGACTCGGCTCCCAACCACCTAATGCCCTCTTCCCCCCACGGCCACCACCATCTCCCATCTGGACGACACCAACACCATCTTGACCAACATCAGTACAGACAATTTTGCTCCCCTGAAATCCACTTTTGACACTTGAATCTGTTAAATATTAGCCACGACTACAGATTGTTTTAAAATTCTTTTGGGACTGAATATGTCCACTGATGTGAACAAGAAAGTCCCTCGATGATCTTTTCTGCTCCTACCGACAAGCTTCATAACCAACACCCAGAACAACGTCCTGTGTGGAACTGTGAATCTCCAAAGAGGCCTCCACAAGGAACAGTACTGCCATGATTGTTCCCTTCAGAGCCAGAAGGATCACAAATTCAGTGGAATAACTCAATGCTTACTTATTAAGCCCTCACTCATTTAAAGGATATAAAGAAAAATAAGACCTAGTCCCCGACTTCTGTAAGTTCAGAATTTAGAGGGACACACACACACACACACACACACACACACACACACCCTAATAGAAGACATTGTGTGCTTAGTGTCAAATTATAAAGTTCTCATGGGGCATTAATTCTGATTAGGTGGGGCCATGGGAGGTAACGTGCTGGCAGGAAGTGAGATTCAAGCTGTACACGGAAGAGTGGACAGAAATCACCACCTTGCACAAGACATCAGAAAGGGACCCTCCGAAGCACCAGCAAAGGAACTCCTTCCTTGGTTCAGCTCAGAGGCAACACCAGGGTATTTGGGGTTCTCAATGCCCCAAGAAAAGAGCAGACCAGGAAATCTGAGGTGTGCAGAGCAGCCCTGAGACACTTCAGTTTTCTCACGTGCAAAGTAAGGCCCCCAATGCCCCTCGAGGTGACATGTGGCCTGTCACCACACAGAGTGGCCACACCCTCCGCTCTAAGGATGAACAGGGAGGAAGAACGTCCTGCTCCTAGGACAGCAGGCAGCACACCGGCAGCCCAGGGCCGTGGCTCCATGAACCGTGCCTCATACCCAAAGCAATGGGGACAGCGGTGCCTCTTCCGGCTCTGAGAGCCTTCCTCCACGGGAACAAGGAAAGCAGGGGCCACATAATCGAAGGATTTCCCGTATAGCTGTCCAGGTCACCTGTATACCAAAGACAGCCTCTAAATGATGGGACCCGTGGTCTCCCCAGCACTTCATGTTAAAAGGCTGCCTTTGTGCGATGGAGGCAGTTTGAACAGTAGAAAATGGTTTAGGATAAAGGCTTTGTCAATTGCATACCTCCCTTCCAACTGATATCACACTGTCTATGTGTTAACGGCCTGTCAGATCTCATTACAAATAAGATCTATTTATTCTCGCAAAGATGTTTGAGATAGTCTGAGAAAACAGATAAAGTGGGGGGGTAGGGGAACCTCCTTCTTAATTATGACTGACCTACTCAGCTCCATGGATTTCCTGTCAAAGCATTTCCAGGCCACCATTTTTCTCACAGTCAGCATGCCGGAATGGTCTCCCCTCCACCTCCAGGACTAACATGGGCCACCTGTCCTCCCCTGCACACCACCATGGGTCTGGCATAAGACAGCATAGGTCACAGCATCTGGGAAGAGCCTGGAGCTCAGAGTTCTGAGCTGGCAGATACTCAGAGCAGCCGACGGCAGAGCAGCAGGCCCCAAGCTGCCCAAAGCCCTTCCTCACAAGGCCGCCCACCTCTCCACTGCCCGAGGAGTAGCCCCAAGGGGCCACTGATCCAAGCATCCTGTCATATTCCCGCTCTCATGTCTTCAGCCCAAAGGGATGCTGGGAGCATTGCTACCTGCCGCCCAAACAAAGACTGTCCCAGGATGAGGCCCCGGAGAGAATTCTGGAGCATGTAGGTAGTGTTAGCTTTCCCGGGACACCTGATTGTCCCGCTCACAGCCCTGTACTTCTAAAAGCCACTGAGGCTTCTGTGGCTCGAAGGGCACACACACACACACTCACACTCACCTGTAAATAGGGAAATTTATTGTCTTCTCTGCCTTTTTATTTGATGATTCCTGTTGACCAAGGTGGCCTTCATGTTCCCCCCAACCACCACTAAACTTTAACAGATTTCTTCCTGAGGCTAGACCCTGATCTCTCTTCTCTTAGAGGATTTGCTTTTTAAAAACCTTGTTGCCCCTTGGAGATGTAAACCTTTAAAAGCCTCCTGCAGATTTTACTTCCTAGGCCTTTGTTTCCCAAGGACCTGGGAACCACCCCTTGGAAATGTCATGGCAAGACAGGCCCGTCTCCAGAGTCCAGGCTCTGGGACAGCAGGAGCCTAACTTCGGAGGGGGCCTTGCCTTCCTGCCTTAGAGATAAGAGACCTTCATTTTTCCGCTGCGTAAGGCCCTCAGCAAACACAGGTGGCCTGGGCTCCCCACCCCAGCGCTTCAAAACCTTCCCGCCCTCCCATTTCTTCCTCGGAGTTGAGCTGACATAGCGTTCTGGCCCCCTCCTGCCTATTCTGATAGCCTTGAATAAAAACTGCCTACGTCCAGTGCAATTTTTGCTTTGACACTACAAAAGATTTTGGGTCTTGAGATATTCTCTGTAATTCTTAGAAGAACAAAAAAAAGGAACATTTGCATTACAAGATGAATGGTGCTTGGTTTATATGAAAGAAAAAGAAAAGAGGAACTTTAAATTAAAACTACATTTGATTGTTTTCGAAGTAAATGAAAACTATTGTAAAATGTGCATGCCCTTTCATAATGGCTCCAAGTTTGTGAAATGAAGAAACAGAATTTTGAGCGGGTTTAACTCGGGGTTCTGCGGGGATAGATCTGTCAGGTTCTGTGAGGAATGTGGTACCTTCCAAACAGCTAGGGGTCTGAGTCTGAACTGATAGCACTTTGGCAGTCCCCAGGGTAGCTCTTCCAACATGTCACTCAAGTACATATGAGGAGACGTAAAAAGGTGAAAGCTAACAGCACAGCCACACAGCAAATCAACAAAGACCGAAGCCAGCAGTCAATCTGTGCTCGTCTGTTTTCAGAATCAGAGGAGTTTCCACTAACTCAAACAGAATGAAAATGGGTGAAGAAAAGAATAAAGTCTGTGACAAATGCTGGCTTTCCCACGGGCGATGTGAGTGACGGGGCAGGACGAGTTTTTCTCAGAATTGTCCAGGCTCCAAGCCCGTCACAGGACAACACAAGGGCATTTTTTACCTCATGAATGGCCAGCGTGGCCTCGCTGACCACACACAGACTTATTCTGGAACGAAACTTCACACCAGCCCTTCTTTGTATTCTGACCGTCTCCTTTACATGGGGCACCACTCCATGGAACAGAAGGGAGAGAATTATCACATGGACCAATTCTGGCAGAAACTACAGAAGGAAAACCAGCAAACTGTGGCTTTTTAGCTTAATACTATGTCTTTCAAGATATAAATTATTATTTCTTTGATACTTGGTTTACAATACAGCATCTATCTATTAAGTGGGTATATTTGGAAATTTTAACTGGCTGATTCAATAGCAATAAAGGAATTAAAATGAGGAAAAAATGTGACACTAATCATTCCATTCAAAATCTACATGTTTTCCATTTCCCCGTTATCTTAAAACCTACAAACCATTAGGATGTCTGACTTGCCTGGTGAATAACCAGAACTGTTCTTACCAAAAAGAAAGTAAACCCATGACGAGTGACTGCACAGAAGGGATAGCTGTCCGAATATGTCCCGACGCTCCACTGTGCTTAACTATGAGCGGGTGTCAAAGCCTGTCACACTGTCCCATGGGATCCCCATGTGAGGTAAACAGCACAGACACCTGCCCTCCTCATATCACAGATTAGAAAGTCACTTTCAGAGAGGTAAGAAGGTCAGCTTGAGGTCTCGGAGAATCTAGGCAAATGTGCCTAAACAGAGCAGCTACTCGCACATGCATTCACAGCTAACGCTTACTGTCACTGAGCTCACACTTGCTGCCTGCCATGCAGGACTCTGACGCCTTCACAGGCATCCACTCAGGGAACCCTCACAACAGCCCTCGGGCAGGTCCTGTCCTGTTCTGCTGCTGGGAGACAGGACCGTGAGCAGACACAGGTTACCGCCCATTACAATCCACTGTGAGAAGCACCATCAAGGGATGACTGCACCACTCTGGTGATTCCCAAGAAATCATGGAACAGAATTGTCCCCAGAGACTGGAGAGGGCAGGCAGATCATTCCAGATGGAGAGAGAACCAATCCAGCGACAACAGGGCAGGAAGACAGATGCTGATGCCTGGCAAAGTTTGAGGAGTGCTTTTTAGTAGATTGTCACAAAGGTAAACAGGTACCTAGTAGGACCAGAACGAATTCTTTCCAAAAACCATTTTTAAACAGTTTAGTACATCAGACAACATGGAAAATATCAAAGAAATCATGTGAAGTAATTTCAGCAAGACATTTGCTCAACTTCTTTAAAATATTACTTTGACTCTTACGAGGAAATGTGGTTTGGAAAATAGCTGAGTGGATTCAAAACTGGCCAAATAAATAATATTCTTATGAACCTGGAAAGAAAGCGCCAGAGAGAAGTAGCTAGAAGATAGAGGAGTTGTCCTTATGAAATTTGCAGCTGACACAGGCTGAGATAGATGGCAAGTCCCTCAAATGACACAACCAAGATTCAAAACAATCTTGATAGATATGAATGATGGACAGAAACCATTCACATGACATTTCACAGGGACTGGTAACATCTTACTTATACAGGACGGGGAGACTTGACTAAACATCAATTGTAGTTAGAAAACAAATATCTGCCTTGCTTTAGCTTACTATAAGCTCAAAATGAACAAATAATACACCACAGCCGTTTTAATCGGCTCTAAAAAAAGAATAATATCCAAAACTCGCCCTGTGCTATAAGCTGTTAACCCCTGTGTGGCCAATTTATTGTTTTGGGATCTGCTTTTTGAAGGGGAGCATAAACAAATAGATTCGCTCAGAAGGTGATCACGTTGAAAGTTCTAGAAACCATGAGAAGAATGAAGGAACCAGGAATGGAGCATGTTAGCTGTCTTCAGATTTTAGGAGGATAGCATAGACATGATGAATAAATGAGCTTTTTAAATTCAATTCTAATTGTGTCACTCTCTGCTTAAAATCCTTCAAAACTCACCGACCTCGCTTAAATTGTCATTTTTTTCCTTGTCTTAGAAAAGCCCTTCAGATGTAGCCTCCCCAGCCTCTGTGTTCTGGTTCTTATCACTTTCTCCATTCCCCGGCCACCATCCGCAAACTGCTGTCACCAGCCCCAGTGGATGCCAGGCTCCAGCCATACTGACATTCATTCAGTTTCTCCAAATCCATCTTCTCCTGCTGGGCTGCCTGGGGCACTCGTCCTTACTCGCTTTGCTGGGCTGAAGTGTGTATCCTTCAGGTCTCAGCTTCATAACTTCCTCTGAGCAGCTGAACTTCGTCCCACCTCCTCCTACCCAAGGAAGCTGGGTGGGGACCTCTCCCTCACGCACTCAGGACTTTTTACACTGCATTCTAATTGTCTAAAACCCCCTCACACACACTGGGCCCCATAACCTCATGAAAGCAGAGGTCCAGGCCTCTCTTTTTCATTACGCCATCCCCAGGACATAATACAGTGAAAGGATTAAAAGAATAGATGTGCTATTTTTCAATTGAGGGCAACTTTAAGACTGTTGTGGGAAAGTTACATCTTTTGCTCAAATTCAGAAAAACGTCCCCTGTTCTCTGCCTTGACCTCCTATGCCTCCCTGACCTCTGGGCTCTGCCTTTCATGACCTCCCACCTGCCCCGTTAGGAAGGCAAATGGGTTTGCCTCTCAGCACCCAGCTCCAGATAGCTTCTGCTCTCCTGTAGTTCTGCACCATGGATCATTTCCAAATTAATACAATTTTATTTTACTCCTGCGACAATTCCTTAGAGAAATATGAGTCTTTCTGAATGATTGGTACTTCACGTTCTGAATCTAAATGCTTCTCCAGATATTGAAGCTTAAAAGGATTAGTAAACCCATTGACAATATGTTAAGTTTAGCATGGCAATAATAAAAGAAAGTTATTTGTTAAGAACTAATAGTATCTTCAAAAATATACACTTGCACTTTGTAAAAACCTCAAGGGGTAACAAAGAGTACCGATTAAGTGTGTAAGTCTGAGAACCTTTTACTCAGACTTTTATTATTACCCTTGAAGTAAGAAACCAACAGGAATTATTTACATAAATCAACAATAATATATTGATCAATATTAATATAATAATGAGCATGCATTTTATCTATATTGTATGCTTCCCAAATGTATGTAAGTTAGGATATAACAAAATCTCTCATGTGGGTGTTCTTTCCAAAATTAGCTTGTAAAGAGATGTGTGTGCATGTATGAGTACAGCTAATTCATATCAACATCAATTACAAACTTTCCGTTTCAAGTTTTTCAAAAAAATTAGCAGAATTATCCTTTGCCTTTTGTCTTTCCATTTGCTTGAAGCACAAAGTATTAATTTCGAATTGGACCCCAATGGCAAATGGGGGGAAGCGCATTTAAGAAATTCTGCTGGGTGAGTCTGTAGAAAACCCAGCTCATCTCAGTGCTGTCATTTTTGTGTTCTGACTTAATGCCCACTGAGTGGAAGCCAGCCAACTGCCCTACAGAGGTCACCCTGGGGCAGGGATGGGGAGCATTAAAGAGCTTAAAAGGAAGAAAAGATAATTACCAAATACCCAGTCCATTTATAAAAGCCTACTGAAGCCTAATAATAAAATGTCCAGATTATAAATGTGGGATTAACTTTTTACAGCAAACTGTGCTCCAAACAATACAGGGGGAAAGAACTGCTTTATCTGCATTTAATCACTGCACAGTATAAACTTTTCAATTCTCTTAAAAGTGCACAAGATTGATTGTGGGGTTTTTTTGTGTATTTTTTTCCTGAAAAGAGCATTTTCTGAATGAATTCTGTCCATAAATTTCTGTTATGATTAATCTAAAAAATTAGGACAAAACATATTTTCTGAGAGTTTCCACTAGTTAATGGCAGAGACGCGTGGTATCCCTATACCCTAACACTGCAATACAGGAAATGTGGTGTTTTAATTGCACTGTAACATCACTTGATAATGAGCTGCCTTTGATCTCAGTCCAAATTGTGTGGGCTCCCAGAAGTGCTCCCGTTTGTTTTATTAAGGACGATCACATATCCAGAGTTTTGGAAGGTACTTTGAACGTCTCTCCTCAACAGGAGAATTTCTGCTTCTTGCACACTTAAAAGACACTCCAAAGGTTAGCAAAGAAAAACAGCCCCCACCAAATGGTGAGCTCATGGTGCTATCCAAGGTCCTTAAACACTGAGTATGTGGAGTTCCTCTGAAATTGCACCCATCATGAAAATAACAGAGAGGAAAACAGTTGCAAAAGTGCGTTTCAAATGACTCACAACCCTGCTCAATCCTGTAGCTCTTGCGTCAGTCTCCCAGCACTCAGTGTAACACCAGGTGAAACATTTCTCCAAGTAATATGGCTCTGAATAGGTGTCACCCTGTAGACTGTTCATTGCAGAAGCCATACAGTTATTCAAATGAGGCTAGCATCGTCCCCGGTATGTAAGCAATTCATGTGCGTAAATTTCACTGTGGAACAGTCTGCAAAACACATAATAAAAAGTCAATTTCATTACTCTTACTTGCCCAGGCTTGCTAATCAAGAACTATGGTGTTTGACCGGGTTGTTTTCATTCATCAGTACTGTTGGTTTTATAGTTATTCTTACTGAGTCTTACCAGACCTCAAATTCACTCTCTGATGATGACAATGTACTGTCTCTGTGAATATGTGAAAGAATGTGCTGACGTTCAAGGGCCATCCCAGATCTCCTGCATGTCATGCTCTGAACTAAAACTGCTCCAGAGGAAACAGTATATAACCTCCTAAGGAGATTCTTGTAAAGGGGCATTGCTTAGTTTGAAGTGAAATTACAGCAGATTAGTAAGGAACTCATTTGTCCAAATATATAAAGGTAACTACAAGTTGCAGTATTGAGTGAGACTGGATAAAATTTCTAGAAATATTTTTTAAGTTACTCAACTTCCACGACGTCCCTCAACGGGTCCATCTCACAGTAGTGTGAAGAGAAGACCTCAACCATCTGGTGATAATTATTTTGGGAACCAATGTCTAAGATATTATATATAGTACTAGGCAAAAAATTACAGTGTAAGATTTTTTTTCTGACACAATATTATATTGCTTTAGTTCAAACAAGAGTGGTGAGTAAAGGAAAACCAACAAAGAATAGAATCCCATCAAAGCTTTCTTTTTCTTATAAACTAATCAGATAGGTAGTGCTGAGTTGTGGAAATACCCTCTTTCACTTTTTTAAACCACCCTATCTAGGAAAGTGTTCTTTGTTCTTAAATTACCAGTATCTTTCTTCTGATCTAAAGTGAAGAAAAACTAGATTGGCGAAGGAGGAATTAGGTTTCAAAAAGGATGTTGGGAGATGCAAGTGGAGAGAAACATTTTTTTTCCATGCTGGAAAGGGGAAGGGACAACGGCTGTAATTGACATGATTGAGAGGTATAGGGCGGCTTAGGTGACAATGCCCATCTCACCGCTCGGCCTGCTGCTGTCTGGCTCCACATCCTGTGCCATTTGATTCAGAGCCTTCAGGTTGCTCTGCTTGCTCCTGGCACCTGAGCCAACCCTGCAGTGCTAAGTTAGGAAATGTTCCTGCATAGCAATTCGTTCTGCTCCCGGCCCCAGCTGCTGCTGCGCTGGCTCCTGTCACTAGCCTTGGCAGTCATACCCCAAGACTATATTTATATACCATACGATTTTTTGTGTGAGTTTGTTTTTGAGGAAAAGTGCATACCTAGTGCGAAAGTTTGATCTGGCCAATAAATCATACCAAATCTATGTGGGAACTTGGCTCACTTGGCGAGTGAGCCCTTGGAAGGGTACTAACAAAGCCAGCAAAGTAACTGAATAGGGTGTAGTCAAGATCCAAGTAACTTTCTAGACACAAAAATTAATCTTCTCATAATCTGGAAACATGGGCTGACGGGATAAGAAGAAGAAAAGGAGATCGAGGGGGAGGAAGACAAAGAAGTGGGAGTAGTTGGTGAAGGAGGAAGACGGGAACATAACCCTCTTCCAAGGTTTTTGACAGTCTCATCTGCAGTGTAAGGGTGCTGGGTACAAAAACCATCTACCCTCTACCCATGGTGCTGAGGTCAAGTTCAAAGTTCGAGCTTCATTTAAGGAAGTTGGTTTTTTGAGCAAATCTTTTCCAAAAAACTGAGATCACACTCCAGTAAGTCACTACTGATATATACGTGTGTGTGTGTGTGTGTGTGTAATATGAGAGATGTTAGGAAATATATCACCCTATCATTCTATAAATAATGAGAATATGAAGGAACAATAAAAGAGAAATAAACATATTCAAGGAAACAAAAACTGGGAAATTTCACAGCAGAGAGCAGCAGAAACAAGCTAAAAATCTATCTATGGAACTTACTTAAAGGGCAACAAAGTACATTTAAAGAAAGTAAGAGAAGTGATAAAATAAAAATATATAAATTATAAGCAAATTACAATAAAAAAGGAACAGCAAAATCAAACTTGGTCTCTTTGAAAACTCCAACAAAAATCGATAAACTTCTCAGTACTGATCAAGAAGAAACAAGATAGAAAGTTCAAGTAATCAATATTGTAAATGAAAAAAGGAGCATCTTAATAGAAAGTGAACATATTACAAAGATTTTAAAAGCATATTCTGAACACATTGATGCCAATGAATATTCAAATTTTGGTGAAACTGACCAATTTCCATAATAGTAAAATACAATTTAGCAAAGATAACTCAAGAAGAATTACAAAACCAAAGAGTTCTAAAATGTGTATCTCTACAAAGAAAAGTATTAAGACATTACAGAAAGAAATTAAAGAATGTGTAAATGAAAAAAGGGACAAAACTAAAGGACTCAATATTCTAAATATAAATGTTCCCCAAATCGATCTCTATTTAATACCATCCTGATAAAAATTCCAACAGGCATGCTGTGTGCACAAGTAGTGTGTGTGTGTGTGTGTGTGTGTGTGTGTGTGTGTGTGTGTTTATGGCTTGATGAGGTAATTTTCATGAAAAAAAAAAAAAAAGGTAACAAATACTCAAGACTTTCGAGGACACAGAAGAACAAGGACAACCTTGTGAACTGGACATCAAGACTCCTGCACAGAGTGACACTGCGACAGGATGGAAAGCAGCGTGCGCAGGAGAACACAGCGCTGAGACTCACTCCCCACTCTATGTGGTCATTTGATATTTGCTTGAGGTGTCACTTGACAACAGTGGGGTAAAGGACAGACTTGGAATAAACCCATCCTTCAACCAATACATGGCTCTGGGTTAGTTGCAGAAGCATACATAAAAATTAGACTTTTTTTTTTTTCACAATTTACCCAGAAATTAACCACAGAGGAAGTACAGAGCTTATGTGAAAAGTAATACACTAAAGCTTTTAGCAGATAATAGATGAGGATTTCCCCACCAAGACCTCTACCCAGGGAAAGGTTTCCTACACAAGACATAAAACAACACTAAGTAAAATGGGAAAACATGACATACTTTAACTACATAAAAATTAAGAACTTCTGTCCTTAATTTTAAATTAAAAAAAAAAAATCACAAATGAGCCAAAGAGTGAGCTGTTCGCAGGTGGTGAAATTGAGTTCCAGGAAGTTAAAAGAATTGCCTGAGATCACACAGCTACTGGACGATGAGACCAAGAGACAAAGCAAGCCCCTGGTGGGTCCACACCCTTGCTCTTGTCACCTCTGTGACGGAGCTGTGACCGAGTTCCCTTTGGAAGAGCCGGGTGTAACATGGGGTCCCTCTGTTAACCGTGTGTCTTCTGCACGCTCTGTGGCCTGGAGCCTCAGAAACCTCCTCACGTCGAACTAGGCATCATGTTCAGACAGCAGTCTTCCCAGGTCCCCAGAAATAGGCCCAACACAATTTCCTTAAACATTGCAGGGTAAGTTTGAGCCACCAGTTCACAATGACAAACACAACATGTTTCTAAACTCACAGAAATAATTTCCTTCATTTTCAGCCAGGAAGCTCTGAGACTGAAATTCACTTAAATTCTGTAAAGCAAGCCCATTTTTATCACCCTAGACTGGATCTTACAACAGTTGGTCTATGAAACACTATGTCCTGTGTTAACCTTCACTAAATGGTCTCCTCAGATCCTGAGGAAGCTCATGTCCAGAGCAAGAAATTATATTCATTACAAATGCACTTTTCACTATGGCTGCTCCTTAAAAGCCGGTATTCCCACCAGCAAGGTTACATGGGCGAGGGAGTAAGGGAGGTGTGAGTTAGCTTTCTAATGCAGCAAGACTTTCACTCTTTGGGTATAGTATTAAGTCATCACCACCACCCAACATGTTCACACAGAGCTGACCAGTTGTTTTCACGGAGGTAAACCACGAATCCGTGACAACGTGTTCAGAGGAGCCAGGTAGAAGGTGCGTGAGACACTCACTCACCCCATTCCACACTGATGCCTGAGTCCAGTAATAATATTAGAAGGTTCCCGTGCATGTGTGCAGGAAATGAACAGCTCGGTGATTAATCAATAGGGAGCTGCCCCGGGGAGGCTCCATATCAGATTCCACACAACAAAAGTATCAGAATAAAATGAAATTCCGTTGAGGACCAGAGAGGTAGTTAAGTAAAAGGGACTTTTTTAAAAAAGCAACAGAAATGATGCCATTAAGTGTTAGCAGAAATTGTAAATGTCTGAATTCTGGAAGAAATGGCTGCATTTTCTCTACAGCCTTGTAAACTATAAACTGTTACTCAAACATTAGCATCTCAGGTGATAATTTTATTATGTTAACAGTTGTCACCGGAGTTCCTTTTGGAATTCCTGTTTCCTGACAAGATGGGACCATAATCATCCTCCCGCCTTTTACACAAAGGAGGTAGACTCCTCCCCTCCCTCTGAAATCCATTTCCCTCAGGACTTGGACGTCCACAATGGAAGAGTTCGGTCGTGCCCCTCAGAATAAATATCTTTCTGATTTTGAGCTAGACTCTCAGGTTGTGGGATCCCGTCTGTCACTGGGGTTTGGACATGCAGCGGCATGATTGTGAGACATGGGGACAACCGAAGCCAGATTGCAGAGGCCACGTTGGATTCCTCGATGCAAGATTTACTGCAAATGAAGAGGACCTGACCGTCCTGGGAACAGGGATGTCAAGCTCGCCCCAACCATTCAGTCCCGCAGTCTGGGCTTGGGAAGGGGGGTGACTGTGGAGCTAAGACATTCTGTGGGACATTCTGTGATTAAATGTGACACTGGAAGGAGACCTCTCCTCCCATCATGGAAGTATGATAGCTTGAGAGGGCCCCTGAAGACAGTAGAGTGGGCGGTCACAGGAAAAATGGCAGCACTTAGGGCGGCAGAAACAGTCAGGAGAGTCAGAGCAGCAGTGACGCGTGTGGTCTGCTGGGTGGCGGGGCCTCAGGCAGCCCCTGAAGCTCTAGTGCTGTGGCCTTGCTGGTTCAGAAGCCCCTGTGCCAACCCATCAAGACTGGATAGCTCATGACTTGCGGGACATTTGAAACTTGGACTTAGCCAGCCATTGATAGTGGCATGTCAACCAGCTACATCATGAAAGCCTCAATCCTCTGGGGCTCCAGCCACACTCCCCTTTACCCATAAATGATGACAATGCAGGCAGAATTTGTCACTTCCCAAGAGCGACGAACCTGCAGATGACAAGGGAGTGACTCCTCCATTGCACTGAGCATAAGGCGCAGGATAGGTTTCTTCTGGACAAAGGTAGGCACTTCTGGGGATGCTCAGAGCCTCATCCAAGATAGGACTTTTCACTGCTGGGTGAGGGGAGGTGGGGTTCCAGGACATCAAGTTTGGAGTATCTGTGTTCCCAGCTGGTGACGCTGAAGACGGTAGGCTAAACGGATTGGGAAGTGAGTACCACTTATATCTGGTGAGTCCATTCTTTGACAAAACTGCTGACCCACCCCCTAAAGCAGACAGTAGCCACATGCCCTGCCATTCCTCTCACAGAAACAGCCACGAGTGCATGTGTCCCAAACGCCGCCCTGAGCAGCAGGCGTACTGCCCCTGACTGTCCACGGGCCTCTGCCGACGTCTGCATGGTCCTGTTCTCCATCCCTCCCTCCACACCAAAACACACGCACAAGCTCCCACAGCCCTCCAACAGCAGAGTGTGCCGACAGAAAACTCCTGATTTCAATTAAAGGCAACACCATCCAGAAATGACAAGTGCTCTTTCCGTATTCAACAGAGATAGTGAACTCCCCCGCTCTCGGTAAATCCAAAACAAAAGCGCGTCCTTCCCCGTGTTTACCATCAGTTGGCTGGTGACCTGCCCATAAACAGATGGCATGGCTGTGCTCGTGTCTGGTGCCCAGTAGACACTCATACCACAAAAGCCGTGGGCACTCCAGGTAGAGGGGATAAATATAGGCTGTCTATCGATTCCCTCCTGTTTGGAGCCTGTGCCTTCTTGTGAACATGGAACACTCGATGGGGACGTAAAAGATACTGACCCACATCAACCCTGCACATGTTTGATGGGAATTTAAAGACACTAATTTGAAGCAATAAAAACCCAACCCTCTCTGAAAGGTCTAAACTCAACAAGGGAGAAAAAAGAAGTATATTCTTGCTGAGGAAAAAAAAAAAAATCAATTTAACAAGCAGGAAAAGCTGTGCCACAGAATTTGTGTCAAGATTATATCTATCTAGAATGTTCTTTCATTAAGAAATAGAATTTGCTTTAAACCATGGATGCTTCTGTCCATTTCAGTGATTGTCTGAAATCTGAATCCAGGAGTCTCTTCCTTATTCTCCAATACCGTTCTTACCCTCATGCCTGCATCTGACTGAAGCTACGAGGCATCCATGCTTGCAGCCGAGCCTGGGTGACAGATGGGGGACGGGCCATCCTCGTGAGCATGTCCTCCAGTGGCACAGCTGCCTTTCTCCTCACAAGGACACTTATCTCCCCGTCAGGTCCGCCTGGGGTTAGAACTAAACTGATAAGCAGTGCACAATAAAGTGCTCCTGATGTGTAATGGTGATAGGCAATAATCTTTTAGGATCTGTTGGTCTGAATTTGTACTGAACATCCCTGTCTGATAGGGTCCAGTGCAACAACGTCACTCAGACTGATTTCAGATTCCACAGTGGGGTGTGGTGGCTTCTTTGTGTTGCCCAGGAATTGCTGATGAGGCCAGCTGTGTTAGGGTTATCTGGAGGTTTTAGAAACATTGGGTTGGTATGTGTAACTTTATTCTTTACCAATGTTTGTTTAATTTAAAGCATTATTTGCAAACAGTTCTAAGAAGCTCGTAACAAAACAAAATGGCATTCCTTGTCTCCTAATCTCCTTTATTTTTTTTTGCCAGAGAAAACCACATTCAACTCCTGCACCTGTTTTCCTCTCCCTGACATTTCCAAATCAATACAAAAATGATAACAGATGAGGGTCTCCACATCGTGACCTCTACCCAGGGAAGGTTTCTCACACAACACATGAAACAACAGTAAGTACAGAGGAAAAATAGGATCGCTTTACGACATAAAAACTAAGAACTTCTGTCCTTGCACTTGTTTTTCCTGGGGATCTCCAATTTCCAGTATCAGTTTCTCCAGAGGAAGACCACCCTTCCCCCCTCACCTGGAGAGGCAGCATGCTGGCTGCAATCTGGCACTGGGTGGAGAGAGAGAATGGGTGGTTTACCACCCCAAATGCACACTGCCCCTAGTGCCCGTGTGTCATTCAGCTCCTCTGTGCCTGAGACCGTGCCTGGAACGTTTTGCCCCCGAGGATCCCCCACGCCATAAAGTCTGGTACTCCCCACCCTCGAATCCTTCCAAGGTGACGCAGGCAAAGCAGTGCTGTTCTATCATTACCCCCACATACCCCGCCACCTTAACTGTTCACTTTCTTTTTAGTTTCATTGATGGTGGCCTTTGTGTTTTTATTTTAGTTATTTTTCTTCTTGTATATGGGATGATTTTTAAGAAAAGGAGAGGAATATCTTCACTGTGCCATATTGAAGCCTTAATGCAATGGAATTGTTATTTAGTTTTATCTTTCTCAGCTAGTACAAAACTTGTTATTAATTATAACCTTGTACGTTTTAATCTTCTAAAGCAGCAAATACACAGCATATCGATTATATCTAAGCAGGCGCAGGTCTGGGCTATGAATCATTTTGCTAATTGGAACTACAGGAAAAATTCTTTGACACTTGGTCTCTTAGGTAGGCTTGTTACATCAGAATAAAAACAGAGAATGTAATATTTTTCTAGTGGATTGTTCCATAATGAGCATCCAGGAATAATCATTTCAATTGACCACTAAATCCGTGTGAATAATTTAGTATCGGATTTACTGGAATGTCTCTTTTTAAAAACCCATTTCTGTAGCAGTAGTTAAATTTCCATTATGTCAGACCCACTGCCCCTTGTATCTTACGACGTCAGAAAAGTATGCCTTCTGCTGAACCCAGGTAAGAGCTCCCATAACATGGCAGAGGGATAGCACTGAGATCACCTGACTGGCCATATCTAATGCTGGCAGCCTGGCTTGTGTGCTTTCTGTCAGGGCTTGTGGACTACTGCGCTTCCCCGAAAATAAGACCTAGCCGGACCATCAGCTCTAACGCGTCTTTTGGAGCAAAACTTAGTATAAGACCCAGTATTACATTATATTATATTATGTTATGTTATGTTATGTTATGTTATGTTATGTTATGTTATGTTACGTTACGTTACGTTACGTTACGTTACATTAAATTATATTACACTACATTACATTACATTACATTACGTTATTATATAAGACCTGGTATTATATTATAGTAAAATAAGACCGGGTTTTATATTAATTTCTGCTCCAAAAGATGCATTAGAGCTGATTGTCAGGCTAGGTCTTATTTTCGGGGAAACATGGTAATAGCAAATAGTTTGAAATTGCATGTTTTATTTGAAAGTCTAAGATATAATCACAGATTTATACTTCAGATTACAATACACATTTCTTAGTGGCGATGTAGTTTTTAAATCTTCCTTGTACCTCTAACTCATGTAATAGCAATGCTGTGCTATCTGGTCAGGAAAACAAATCCAACATAATTGATGTTGAGAGAGAGAGAGAGAGAGAGAGAGGACTTCACTGCAAGTTAAATGGAGCTTTCTGAGATTTGCTGCAGGAATTTTGACAAAATAATTCATATTTCAGCATTTCACAGGAAACAAAGTTTTCTAACTTCTGTCCTGACAGCTAGAAATCTATGCAACTCCAAACACAGGAAAGATTTAACTGAGAATCATTTGCCACTTTTTACTTGTTTTAATATAAATTAAAATAATGTGATAACTATGCAATTATCTTGAGATTTTTCTTTGTTAATGGGGAAAACAAGCATTAATTGAAATGATGTAAAGATAATAAACAGTGCACTGCACAAGTGGTTTCTTTTCAATGTGTTGATCAATTTATCAAGATTTGAAAAAGATATGTTATGAGAGGAAGAAATAACAGAATGTCCAGGCGGCATAAAATAGTCAAATATTTTCAAAACGAGAAGTTCCAATGTATATTTTGGCCTCTGCCCTGAAATTTTCCACCAAGCTTATTCCCTCAATGGAGTTTTTCTTGTCTTCTCCTTCTACTTTTACTATTACCTTGTTTCCCTGAAACTAAGACCTTGCCGGACCATCAGTTCTAATGCTTCTTTTGGAGCAAAAATTAATATTAAGACCTTGTATTGTATTGTATTGTATTGTATTGTATTGTATTGTATTGTATTGTATTGTATTGTACCTGGTTTTATATTATAGTAAAATAAGACCCAGTCTTATATTAATTTTTGCTCCAAAAGACGCATTAGAGCTGATGGTCCAGCTAGGTCTTATTTTCGGGGAAACACGGTAGTAGAGAGCTTGAATGAGGAATCAGGAAAACTGTGGTTCTCCTCAGACGGTGGAGTTGAGTTGATCCGACACACAGGCAGGGTCAGCTTGTCCCAGGTGGAGTAAGAGACCCCTAATACTACCCCCGCCCCCCACCCCACTATATCCCGCAAGGACTTAACGCATTAGTCACTTTCCTGGGTTACAAAACTGCAAAAAGAATACAGTGGCCCACTGTCACCTTCAAACAAAATTTTCCATGAGCTAATGGGACACACACAGGTAAATGTGGGTCTGTGACAGTGGGGTGTTCAAATACAGAAATGTGCATTGTTAACAAGCTCCCAGAGATTTGAGTGCAGACGGCCCAAAGACCCTTTCGGGGAACTGGTCAGAGCACAAGAAATGTGGGAGGAGAGGAAGGGGTTTGAGAACACAAAAGGGGGAATGAGACGGCCAGACACAGGGGTACGGAGGAGGAAAACGGTAGAGAGGAGGGAAAGGAAAAAAGTTTGACACAGTAGCAAAAAAAGACTAGCTGGAAATGGAGATGTCATAATAAAAATAAACAAATTTAAATAATTCACAGTGTTTTCTAACCCAGTTTATCTGCCATTGTTCGTTTATTATGCAACACTCTGACCTCAGAATTATATTCTGACCTGAAAGATATTAAACTTTATCTCCTAACTAATCACACAAATCCTTGACCCAGACTTCTTAGACCAGTTTTCTCCTATTCAATAATCTCTAGTGAAGTATAACCTTTTTTATCTTGTGGAATGAATGGCAAGTGAAGGAATAAACGTCAAATTACAAAAATTTCTGATGCCCTAAAATGTATAATAGTCAAAAAGCACTTGAACTTGATCCTGATTGTTGCTTTTTTTATATTTAGTCTCACTACGCACATGGCGCATTCCTCCTAGGCTCACAGAATGCTGGTGTTGAACGTGACCAGTCCTGGCCAACAGCACTGCTATGAGGACAGCTGGCCTGAGATGAGAGCCTCACGTCTGCATGTCCAGACTCCCGCCCCCCGCCCCATGGCCCTCTCAGAGCTCACCCCACGCCTAACACATCGTCTGACAATCACACAGAGGACACTGTGATGGTTAATGTTCTGTGTCCACTTGGATGGACCACGTAACAGGTATTTGGTCACAAACCAGTCCAGATGCTGCTGTGCAGGGGTGTCTCAGATGAGATTAACATGTAACTCAGGAGACTCTGAGTAAAGCACATTCGCCTCCATAATGCCGGTGAGCCTCACCCAAACAGTTGAAGACCCTATGAGAAAAACTGTAATCTCCTCCAAGGAAGACAGAATTCTGCCAGCTGGTGGCCTTTGGACTGGAGCTACAGCATCCGATCTTCCCTGGGTCCCCAGCCTGCCTACAGATCTGGGACTTGCCAGCCCCCATAATCATTCCAATTCCTTAAAATAAACCCCTCTTTGTGGAGAGGGAGGAGGGAGGAGGAGGGAGAGAGAGAGAGAGAGAGAGAGAAAAGAGTAGGAGAGGGAGGGGGTGACGGGGAGGGAAAGAGCTTACACACAGACAGACACACACACACACCTTATTGGTTCTGTTTTTTCGTCAGTTCCCTAATATGGAAACTATGTTTTTCAGGACTTAAATACGTGTCTTTCCCCTCAACTGAGACTCATCCATCAGATCCTACCGTCAATGATTTCTTGGGTTCCCTGCTTGGCCATAAAATGTCCTCTCAACACTCAAACATTTGTTCCAGAGTAATTATCTTCTCTTAAGCAAAGGAGAACTTAGAAGTGTTCCCACCCAGTCCTGTCACTTTTATCTGAATGAACTACCCCCTAGGGACTTGAATCACCTTGTCCAGAGTCATCCCAGCAGGAAGTGACACAGCAGGAATGAGAAACTAGGTCTCCCGCCCCAGCCCTGGGCTCTTCCTACCACCTTGTGTCACCGGCTTCCTTTCTCCTGCCGCTGGGCTCTATCGTGTCACCAGAAGCTGTAGTGTTCTTTCATGTTCTCATCAACTCATCAAAGGTACCAGGTTAATTAGATGAATTATTAGGTATTGGCTTACTAATCCTAATGGCTTATAGACGATATTTACAGATGTGGGGACAAAATTAGTTGATCTCCCCACTGCAGACATGACAAATTTGGTTATAAGGAAATATGGATGCTGTCTGACTTTACGTTGATTTCCCCAAAATTAAGAACTTCTGTCCTTGCACTTGTTTTTCCTGGGGATCTCCAATTTCCAGTATCAGTTTCTCCAGAGGAAGACCACCCTTCCCTCTTCACCTGGAGAGGCAGCATGCTGGCTGCAATCTGGCACTGGGTAGAGAGAGAGAATGGGTGGTTTACCACCCCAAATGCACACTGCCCCTAGTGCCCGTGTGTCATTCAGCTCCTCTGTGCCTGAGACCGTGCCTGGAACGTTTTGCCCCCGAGGATCCCCCACGCCATAAAGTCTGGTACTCCCCACCCTCGAATCCTTCCAAGGTGACGCAGGCAAAGCAGTGCTGTTCTATCATTACCCCCACACACCCCGCCACCTTAACTGTTCACTTTCTTTTTAGTTTCATTGATGGTGGCCTTTGTGTTTTTATTTTAGTTATTTTTCTTCTTGTATATGGGATGATTTTTAAGAAAAGGAGAGGAATATCTTCACTGTGCCATATTGAAGCCTTAATGCAATGGAATTGTTATTTAGTTTTATCTTTCTCAGCTAGTACAAAACTTGTTATTAATTATAACCTCGTACGTTTTAATCTTCTAAAGCAGCGAATACACAGCATATCGATTATATCTAAGCAGGCGCAGGTCTGGGCTATGAATCATTTTGCTAATTGGAACTACAGGAAAAATTCTTTGACACTTGGTCTCTTAGGTAGGCTTGTTACCATCAGAATAAAAACAGAGAATGTAATATTTTTCTAGTGGATTGTTCCATAATGAGCATCCAGGAATAATCATTTCAACTGACCACTAAATCCGTGTGAATAATTTAGTATTGGATTTACTGGAATGTCTCTTTTTAAAAACCCATTTCTGTAGCAGTAGTTAAATTTCCATTATGTCAGACCCACTGCCCCTTGTATCTTACGACGTCAGAAAAGTATGCCTTCTGCTGAACCCAGGTAAGAGCTCCCATAACATGGCAGAGGGATAGCACTGCGATCACCTGACTGACCATATCTAATGCTGGCAGCCTGGCTTGTGTGCTTTCTGTCAGGGCTTGTGGACTACTGTGCTTCCCCAAAAATAAGACCTAGCCGGACCATCAGCTCTAATGCGTCTTTTGGAGCAAAACTTAGTATAAGACCCAGTATTACATTACATTATATTATGTTATGTTATGTTATGTTATGTTATGTTATGTTATGTTATGTAATGTAATGTTACGTTACCTTACCTTACATTACATTATATTATATTATATTACATTACATTACGTTATTATATAAGACCTGGTCTTATATTATAGTAAAATAAGACCGGGTTTTATATTAATTTCTGCTCCAAAAGATGCATTAGAGCTGATTGTCCGGCTAGGTCTTATTTTCGGGGAAACAGGGTAATAGCAAATAGTTTGAAATTGCATGCTTTATTTGAAAGTCTAAGATATAATCACAGATTTATACTTCAGATTACAATACACATTTCTTAGTGGCGATGTAGTTTTTAAATCTTAAATCTTCCTTGTACCTCTAACTCATGTAATAGCAATGCTGTGCTATCTGGTCAGGAAAACAAATCCAACATAATTGATGTTGAGAGAGAGAGAGAGAGAGAGAGAGAGGATTTCACTGCAAGTTAAATGGAGCTTTCTGAGCTTTGCTGCAGGAATTTTGACAAAATAATTCGTATTTCAGCATTTCACAGGAAACAAAGTTTTCTAACTTCTGTCCTGACAGCTAGAAATCTATGCAACTCCAAACACAGGAAAGATTTAACTGAGAATCATTTGCCACTTTTTACTTGTTTTAATATAAATTAAAATACTGTGATAACCGCGCAATTATTCTTGAGATTTTTCTTTGTTAATGGGGAAAATAGGCATTAATTGAAATGATGTAAAGATAATAAACAGTGCACTGCACATGTGGTTTCTTTTCAATGTGTTGCTCAATTTATCAAGATTTGAAAAAGATATGTTATGAGAGGAAGAATGTCCAGGCGGCATAAAATAGTCAAATATTTTCAAAACGAGAAGTTCCAATGTATATTTTGACCTCTGCCCTAAAATTTTCCACCAAGCTTATTCCCTCAATGGAGTTTTTATTGTCTTCCCCTTCTACTTTTACTATTACCTTGTTTCCCTGAAACTAAGACCTAGCCGGACCATCAGTTCTAATGCTTCTTTTGGAGCAAAAATTAATATTAAGACCCGGTGTTGTGTTGTGTTGTATTGTGTTGTGTTGTGTTATATTGCATTGTATTTGTATTGTATTGTATTGTATTATACCCAGTCTTATATTATAGTAAAATAAGACCCGGTCTTATATTAATTTTTGCTCCAAAAGACGCATTAGAGCTGATGGTCCAGCTAGGTCTTATTTTCGGGGAAACACGGTAGTAGAGAGCTTGAATGAGGAATCAGGAAAACTGTGGTTCTCCTCAGACGGTGGAGTTGAGTTGATCCGACACACAGGCAGGGTCAGCTTGTCCCAGGTGGAGTAAGAGACCCCTAATACTACCCCCGCCCCCACCCCACTACGTCCCGCAAGGACTTAACGCATTAGTCACTTTCCTGGGTTACAAAACTGCAAAAAGAATACAGTGGCCCACTGTCACCTTCAAACAAAATTTTCCATGAGCTAATGGGACACACTGGTAAATGTGGGTCTGTGACAGTGGGGTGTTCAAATACAGAAATGTGCATTGTTAACAAGCTCCCAGAGATTTGAGTGCAGACGGCCCAAAGACCCTTTCGGGGAACTGGTCAGAGCACAAGAAATGTGGGAGGAGAGGAAGGGGTTTGAGAACACAAAAGGGATAATGAGACGGCCAGACACAGGGGTTAGGAGGAGGAAAACAGTAGAGAGGAGGGAAAGGAAAAAAGTTTGACACAGCAGCAAAAAAAGACTAGCTGGAAATGGAGATGTCATAATAAAAATAAACAAATTTAAATAATTCACAGTGTTTTCTAACCCAGTTTATCTGCCATTGTTCGTTTATTATGCAACACTCTGACCTCAGAATTACATTCTGACCTCAAAGATATTAAACTGTATCTCCTAACTAATCACACAAATCCTTGACCCAGACTTCTTAGACCAGTTTTCTCCTATTCAATAATCTCTAGTGAAGTATAACCTTTTTTATCTTGTGGAATGAATGGCAAGTGAAGGAATAAACGTCAAATTACAAAAATTTCTGATGCCCTAAAATGTATAATAGTCAAAAAGCACTTGAACTTGATCCTGATTGTTGCTTTTTTTTATATTTAGTCTCACTACGCACATGGCGCATTCCTCCTAGGCTCACAGAATGCTGGTGTTGAACGTGACCAGTCCTGGCCAACAGCACTGCTACGAGGACAGCTGGCCTGAGATGAGAGCCTCACGTCTGCATGTCCAGACTCCCGCCCCCCGCCCCATGGCCCTCTCAGAGCTTACCCCACGCCTAACACATCGTCTGACAATCACACAGAGGACACTGTGATGGTTAATGTTCTGTGTCCACTTGGATGGACCACGTAACAGGTATTTGGTCACAAACCAGTCCAGATGCTGCTGTGCAGGGGTGTCTCAGATGAGATTAACATGTAACTCAGGAGACTCTGAGTAAAGCACATTCGCCTCCATAATGCCGGTGAGCCTCACCCAAACAGTTGAAGACCCTATGAGAAAAACTGTAATCTCCTCCAAGGAAGACAGAATTCTGCCAGCTGGTGGCCTTTGGACTGGAGCTACAGCATCCGATCTTCCCTGGGTCCCCAGCCTGCCTACAGATCTGGGACTTGCCAGCCCCCATAATCATTCCAATTCCTTAAAATAAACCCCTCTTTGTGGAGAGGGAGGGAGGGAGGGAGGGAGAGAGAGAGAGAGAGAGAGAGAGAGAGAGAAAAGAGTAGGAGAGGGAGGGGGTGACGGGGAGGGAAAGAGCTTACACACAGACAGACACACACACACACCTTATTGGTTCTGTTTTTTCGTCAGTTCCCTAATATGGAAACTATGTTTTTCAGGACTTAAATACGTGTCTTTCCCCTCAACTGAGACTCATCTATCAGAGCCTACTGTCAATGATTTCTTGGGTTCCCTGCTTGGCCATAAAATGTCCTCTCAACACTCAAACATTTGTTCCAGAGTAATTATCTTCTCTTAAGCAAAGGAGAACTTAGAAGTGTTCCCACCCAGTCCTGTCACTTTTATCTGAATGAACTACCCCCTAGGGACTTGAATCACCTTGTCCAGAGTCATCCCAGCAGGAAGTGACACAGCAGGAATGAGAAACTAGGTCTCCCGCCCCAGCCCTGGGCTCTTCCTACCACCTTGTGTCACCGGCTTCCTTTCTCCTGCCGCTGGGCTCTATCGTGTCACCAGAAGCTGTAGTGTTCTTTCATGTTCTCATCAACTCATCAAAGGTACCAGGTTAATTAGATGAATTATTAGGTATTGGCTTACTAATCCTAATGGCTTATAGACGATATTTACAGATGTGGGGGACAAAATTAGTTGATCTCCCCACTGCAGACATGACAAATTTGGTTATAAGGAAATATGGATGCTGTCTGACTTTACGTTGATTTCCCCAAAATTAAAACCTGAGAATTTGATTTATGTAAAAGTGATTTATGAGCACATGTCCCCAGGAAGAATCAGCAGGGAGTGGCAAGCCAACCAATGATGTGACATCAGGCAAATTCCCTCAGAGGGTGACACTGGCTCAGTCCCAGAGAAGCCCTACAGGTAGGGTGTGTCACACATGAGACTACTTGTCCCCATCAGGAGGCATGGAGGCTGGCATACGGATACCTCCACACCCATCGGGCATTGGTTGAAGAGGGGCAATTAAATTCACAGGGTTTTCTGGAACTCGATATATGTTGCAGTTCTCCTTCAGAGACACACAAGTGATGGCTGCTGGAGTTCAAGTACAGCAGAAGCAGATGTTGGCAGAAGTGGGAAAGGCATCCTGCTTTGAGGGCACAAAGGAGGGCGCCTGCTGTGCTGGCAACACCCTCTGATAAGCTGCTCAGGGCAGACGACACAGTGTGTGGAAAAGGACAGAAAGTGCCCTGGCCAACCCCTGACTAACCTGACTGGAGGTGCTAACACACACACACACCAAAAGGAAATGCCCATCAGAGATAATTCCCACCACAGCGTGATAGAAAAACGAGTCAGAAAGACGAAGACTGTTGGGGAACCTCTATGCTGGCCCCAAAGACCAGGTCCCTGCCAAGTTCATGAGCAGGGTCCCAGTGTGGAGAGGGAGCCACCAGCTCAATGACACCTGCCTTTGGAACAACACTGGCAAGTCTGCAGCCTCTCACTGGATGCTCACCAAGCAGCCTTGGAATTCTAACGTGGCGTCTTAAGGGGACCTGCCCAAAGCGAGAGAATGCGGAAATCAACTGAAACAGACGTCTTCTCAAGGAAATTCATCAACAAAAACAAGCCAAGTGGCACTCCTATTTTAGCCACTGATCGGTATAAGTGGGGTCAGTGTGAGTCTGCCCCTGAGAAATGGGCTGTCACCTACGTGGGGTGACAATGAACTCAGCACCCCAGTTTCCTTTACGCTGAAGCAGCAGTGTTACAGAGCTGAGACAAGTTTAGCAAACTCATTTTTTTTCTGCAGGGCCTAATCTGACTGTCCCAAATGTTCTTGTTGGAGTTTGAGCCATAATAACCTGAACTGAAATTTGGGAACAATTAAGAAATTGATATAGGAGTAGGAAAACAAAACGTCAGCCTTATTTGTGACGATGCTAAACTGGAGAATGAGGATTAGTTCTCATGCCAGAATAGGTGTAGGTTACAGCCTGGAGGTGAACTCACCATCTCAGGCACAGAAGGAGCAGGGACAGACTCCGAGGGAACCGGGTCAGCCCTGGTGGGGGAACCGGAAGGAGAAGGCGACACTTGCAACGTGTGGGTGGGCTGCCGGGGAGAGAAGCATAGTGAGCCAGAACAGGCAATTAACTCTGTCCTTGTCCCATGGGGAACAGACAGAGAGGAGATGGAGAAAAGAAGCATCCAAGATTTCTCCTCAGTGCCTCCTAGAGAAGCCTAAAAAATGCCTTTGTATGGTCCAGGGCAGAATACTGGACAGAGCGAGAAAAGAAATCATACCCAGTGTGTGATAATTATCAGTCTAGCGAATTTCCCGTATATACCAATTTCCAAAGAAAACGAACAATATTACTTTTGTATTAGTGAGTCATGTTTCCTTTCATGATTCAGAGGGTAATTTATTTCTGTGATGTCTCTAAAAGCCTTGTAATCATGCATAACAGTGTAATGTATAAGTTCAATAGTTCTAAGTCTTTACCTCAACTTTATAGCTTTTATAGTTTCTAGACCTTCAGAGTTCTAAATCTTTACCTACATCTTTATAGGTTCTGTAAGTTCTAAATCTTTACCAATAACAGGCAATCCTATGGCTATAACTTAAGGGGAGCGGGGAAGCCTAATTTTGAAAATAAAATGTTAACTGAAAAATCCTAATTGTGTACTTCCGGTTCTTTCTAGTTTAGATAAATAGAAGCTGAAACCCGAACCTTTGTATTGCAATTGAGGGAAATTGGGCACCGATTTAGCTCACGTTACAAATTACAGCCTGGAAAGAAGCTGGATGCTCTGTTGTGTTTCCAGAGCTCTGGACTGCCGTGGGTGACACTCAGCCAGCGTCACAGAAGAGGAAATGCAGACACCGGCAAAGACCAGAATAAGTAAGGGAAGCCGACCAGGGTTTAAGCTAAGGCCCAAAACTGCTAGTCTGCAGTGCAGTGACTGCAATCGGTGGAAATAAAACCAGACTGCTAACAAAAGAAAGGGAGAGAAGTTTCAGCCCAACTTGATCCTTAGAAATGTTTCCGACATGGCTTCACGCAGCCTTTCTTGACTTGTCATATCAGAGAGGGGCTTGTTGTAAAAAAAAAAAAAAAGGCCTTCTATTTCATTCCAAGAAGAAAAATCAAGATGTTATCAGGGTAAGCCTTAACTTCTTAATTGATGACAAATTAGATAATTTAGGTGAAATGGATGAATTCCTAGGAAGACACAAACTACTGAAACTAACTCCAAAAGAAGTAGAAAACCTGAATAAACCTAAAACAAGAAGAAACCATAAAGGCAAATCAAAGTGACCATGGGTTTGGTAATCTCTTAGTCTATTCTGGCTGCTATGACAAAATACCACAGACTGGGTAGCTTATGAACAACAGAACTTTATTTCTCAGAGTTTCGGAGGCTGGCAATCTGAGCTCAGGGCATCAGCATGGCCGGGTGAGCTGCAGACTGCAGACTCTTGCTGGCCCTCACATGGTGGAAGAGGCTAAGGAGCACCCTGCAGCCTCTTGTGTAAGGAAGGCACCAACCCCATTCACGAGGGCTCCACCCTCAGGACCTAAGTGCCTCTCAAAGGCCCCGCCTCCTAACACCACAATCTGGAGGCGGTTACCAAATTCAGCTTACGAATTTTGGAGGAACATATTCAAATAATACATAGCAGGTGATGACTTTTTAAACATGACATAAAAGCACAATCCAAGAAAGAAAACATTGGTAAGTTGGGACTTATTAGAATTTAAAAACTTATGTTCTGTGAAAGACACTGTTAAGAGAATGAAAACCATAATAAGCCATAGATTGGGAGAAAATGTGTTCAAAACACCTATCCAGTAAAGGATTTGTATCCAAAATATACAAAACTTCTTAAATTCAGCAAAGAGAAAACCAACTCAATTAAAAAGTGGGCAACAGATCTGAATAGATACCTCATACCAGCAAGGATGCTGAGCAAGAGGGGACCTCATTCATTGTTGGCAGGGACTGAAAATATATTTGCACCTACTTTGGAAGATAGTTTGGCGGTTTCTTACAAAACTAAACATAGTCTTATTGTGCTTGGCAATCTCATCCCTGGGTATTTACTCATTGATTTGAAAATGTATGCCCACACAAAACCTGCCTGTGAAATGTTTAGAGCAGCTTTATTTACAATAGCCAAAAAACTGGAAACGACCCAAATGTCCACTGATAGGTTAAGGGAGAAACAAAGAGTTTAATCCATGCAATGGGATACCACTCAGCAACAAAAGAGCCTTAAATATTGATACACACCACAGCACTTATCTTAAGCTAAAGAAGCTAGACACCAAAAGATACATGACTCCATTTATATGAAGTTCTAGAAGAGGCAAAACTAATCAAAAGTGTTATAATCACATCACTGATAGCCCGAAGAGGGGGCTAGGGCATCGTTGCAATGGATCCCAGGGAATTTTTTGTGGTGACAGAAGTGTTCCATGTCTTAATAGGGGTGGTGGTTACATGAATGCAACTGAACACTTAAAATGGAAACATTTCACCTGGTGTAATCTATGCTTCATAAAGTTGGAAGGAAAAACCTCCATGACAAATCAGAGCTAAAAGTTAAAGAAGAACCAAATAATTCTCATTTTGTTTCTCTTTCAGTATTCTGAAAAACTTCCCTTTGGTTCTCAATTTGACTGTTATCTGGCTGCTTGTCTTCAGTGATATGATAACACTGCATATCTGTTTGGAATACTGAGCATGAGTGGAAAATTTCAATTTAACGGAAGATCCTGATAGGCCAGACAGATACCCCCTTCTCCTTCCCACAAAGTAATCCTGATCAGTACTGGGAAGAGCCGTTCAATACCAGTTCTTTGAAGCAATTTATACTTCTTTACTTTTCTGATTAGAGCCTTCATTTCTACAAAAACTTGCCGCTTCATATAACTTTTATGATTCCTTGGATATTAGTAGTGGCTACGATTCTCCCGGTATTAGCTTTGTTGGACTATCTGAGCCATAAAAACTGAAAATAATTCACCTAAAAACCTATGAGTTTTGTCCAACTACATAATCAATCCTCCTTTATTGCCTTTTGTAGGTCTAAATATTTGGAAGAATCCATATTTTTATGATTATTTCTTTACCATCCAAATTGAGTTATCAATTTGTGTATTTGTGTATTACTTAGAATATGGTCTACTGCTTTTTGTGTTGTCTCAGCCCCTTTGAATCCTCAGGCAACTTTCTCCCTGTCATGCGACCTCACTGTTACCTGATTAAAAACAGGTAATCAATATTGACTCTCGTTAAAAGTCATTTGTTTCATGGTGGACATTTTTTTTTTTTTAACTTCTTGCCACTAAAAGGTAATCATTCAGAAATACTCTGTGACTTCCCTGAAGATATTTAATATATAGTCTGTAGCAGTCCTGTCCAACACACGTGAGGCAAGCCACACACATGACATTAACTTTTTTAGCAGCTGCATTATAAAAGTAAATAAGAAACAGGTAAAACTAACTTAAATAACACATTTTTTAACCTAATAGACCCCAAACATTACCATTCAATATGCACCAATATAAAAATTATTAGTAAGCTATTTTACATTCTTTTTTCATAATGTGTCTTGAAAATCCCATGTATATTTTACACCTAACAGACATTTCAGTGTGGACTAGCTATATTTCAAGTGCCCCATGGCCACATGGGGCTAGCGGCCACCACAATAGACAGCATAGCTCTGTAGTGATGGGTTTCCTTAAATAGACTCAAAACTTGGCTTCAGCAGCAACCACTGGTGTTTGGCCCACAGCCGAATCAGGTAGTCTATGCACAGTGCAAAATAAGCAACTTTCCCTTTGTTGAGATCCAATTCTTTTCTTTAAGGGGAACTGGGAGACTTACGTAAACACCCTCCTGGCAGTAGGTAAAGATCTAGACTTTTCTAAAAACCGAAGTTTAGATACATAAACCTGCTTATGTCTCAGGGTAGTGGTCTAGAATAATGAAGAAAGTATTTTGACACAAGTCAGGGTAAGAAGTGAGAAGGCAGAAGGATTGGGGAAGTAGAAGGTGAAGGCCAGGGTAAGTTATATAAGTCATGACAACTGCTATTCTTTACAAATTGTACACCTTCAAGTTACATTAACTCTAGTGTTCTTGGTCTTGCAAGGAGGTGAAAAACTAATGTCTTGGAAATATGTTTTGTATGATGTACATCTTATAAAAAGGAGAAAAAAGAAATCAAGCACCTTAACTTTACTATGCACTCAAATCCTGGCCAAACACCTCAAGACTTTGATGAACTGTCACTCATGATTTCTGCATATGGACATTTAATCCAGACTGAAGGATTCTGAAATCCTTTTGCAGATCAGGGGCCAGCTTCCTACTGCTTTTAGGACAGCTGTCAGGAGCTCTCGTATTCACTGCCGAGAAAGAAGCCAAAAGGTCAGTTCTAGGCGCTCCAGTTGATACAAAGAGCCACCTGGCACAAACCGTGGATGTCGGGACTCTGCTCACAAGATAGCTTAGGGTGAGAGTAGAGCCAGGAGAGTGAGCACACCTGGCTCAACAACTTGCACTCAGATGAAGCCCAGCTCCGATAGAACATTCTGGAAACTCTATTGTCTCAAGGTCAATATTACCCTGAAAATTTCTTTTTTCCTTTTTTTGTTTTACTAGCTTATCATTTCCTGCACCATGATTTACTAGGACCATTATATAACCAGAACTTTTGACTAAATACTTCGGACAATTACCTATCTATAACAGTCTATAATATTGATAAGTCTATATCAATATTATAGTCGACAGCATTGATACATATCTAAATTATAAATCCCATAACATGGCCATAGTCACAAAACCTTTCAAAACACAAGACTTCATTGAGATAAAAACTCAGTTCTATATCCACCAGACTTGATAGGCAGGACAGAGGTTCCTGGTTTTTCAGCTGTATTGGTGGGATTTCTGAAACCTCAACTGGACCCACCTTCTCAACTCAGTTACTGAGTCTCCTGTATTAGCAATAAGCTCATTTCACCTACATTTGTCCTATACGCATCTTCAATCAACAGCCTTAGATGCTAATTCCTTTCAACTCCTTCCTGGACTGAAAGATGACACGTCCATCATTAAAAATGACACATTCCAAAATCATACCTATGCTTTCCACATCCACTAAAGTTCAACCCACTCTAAAATTAGGCCACCTTCCGTACTTCACAGTTAATTAAATGGAAGGACAGCAATGAAAATGGAGCAACGCACTAGGCAAAATACCTTCACCTTGTTGGTGCTGGGGACTTGCCAGCTGTAAATGCCGACCTGAAAATCTGGGAAGTCACTTAAAATCAATTGTCTCAAGGTCTCGGATCAATGCATAAAAAATGAAAATGACCACTTTGCAGATTACCTCTTCTCTATCTCTACCTGAAATGCTGATGGCACAAGAGCTGAAATTGAATAGAGTGATCATCTAATTAAACAAGGACGATGTACCTATCGTGCGCACCATTCTCATGCTGTGCTGAGAGAGGAGACTCATTCTTAGACCCTGCCAAGCATCTCCGCTTCCCATATGCTCTATACAGAACAGGCACCAGGCGAAGAAAAAACAAAAAGTCTTCATTGTTCCTTCAGGAAATGCTACAAAATCCAGAGGCCTCTTACCTATTAAGATGCCCAGCATCGCATGCCCACAGCCTCCCATTTCTACACCCTCCCCCAACCATCACAGCTGAGCCAATGGCATTCCATGTCTTCTCACTCTAGTGAAGCTTTACTTTGAGGCCACTAAGGAGATGACAGTCTGAAGCCGAGCTCTTCTGCTCAGAAGGGAGCAGCGGGCTCACATGACCACGCATTCCCCTGAGCACCACTGAGCAAGCACAGCACATTCCTGCCACTCAGGTTACCTCTGCAAAGTGTTAAAATCCACCTGTCATTCCCATGGGCAGAGCAAAATGGCTCCGAACCTCGTCCCCGGGCTCTGCCTTTGATTCCAAGAAGAAATTAGACATGCAGGGAAAGTTCAGTGTCCATAATAAAGAGTGCAAGAAACCCCACAGCAACTCACAAGAGAAGACAACATCCCAGGGTGCCAGCACTGGTACTGGGGCCGGGCCCAGGATACCTAACACTCTGCAGAATGAAACTGAGTTCCATGACAGGGAGAGAATCAGGCCTCTACTCTCACCTATTTGTTAGGCGAATAAGAATGGCCAGTAATCTTTGAATGACCTTCTCATTTCAGCATTATTTAAAACTATTGCTTCAGATAGAATGTGTCTTAAATATTTCCATTTTAAATGTATACTATTTGTGAACTCAACAAAACTTATAAGCAAAGATTTTGCACCCTGGTGACGTGCTAGTCTGCTGCGTCTTTCATTTACGTTTGTTTAGCCAGAACCACAGGTATTTCTTTTCATTTATTTAATTTGAAGGTTCTTAAGCAAATTTTTCATTCTCTAGTCTGCCACAGCCCTCACCACTTCCTACAACCCAATGTTGGGCCCCCAGGCCAAGTCTTCAGATTTCAAAGTGCATCCTTGCCAGTCCCTGGGGACATATGAGTCTGTGGCCTCTGATTAGTTCTAAGAACATCTCTTCAACAAATCATAGATTCTGGGGAGTGTTCTGGTTGACACCATTTGAGCCATTTTTAACCATTTATGCCTCCAAATTTCTAATGCCATTTCGAAGTGTATACATCTTAATTAGCTAACATTGTAGTTTTATTGTAGGATTTAAATTTTAAACACTGGTAGAAGTAGATTATTATTATTTACAAACTTATAATAAAGCTTAATGTCTATGTCACATTTTTCTTTAATAGAAATTAGGCATTAGGCATTAGGTACTTACTTTTAAGAATTATAGCAAAAACATGTTAACCAACTTATAATTTTCTTCGATTTGCCCATTTGGGATTTTCTGATATATAACCCTTCTATTTTCTTTGCCTATATTGAAAACTAGCAGCTCAGCCAACATTCATCTACAGAGAATGTGGGAATCATAAAAGAACATTAAACATTTATTAACAAGATGTGAATGTTTCTGAAATTATATCTCTTGTTATTCTAATTATTTAAAATAGCCGCACTTCCGTTTTCATTTTCACCTACTGGTCAAAAATGACTGGCTGCCCCCCGTATTTTAATCTCAGAAGGGAAAACTGGATTTCCCAGTAAGACTGAGCTTTCCCTGGGCTCTGGACCGTGCTCTGGATTCAATCTACCTGTTTTATTGTGAGCCCCGGGAACAAGGTGGCAGCAGTGGGAGCTGCTCACGCCAGAGCGGCAGAGGTTAGACAGGAGGACGGGGATGAAGGAGAGGAGGGAACCCATCAGGTGGGAACCCTGGCCAGAGGTGGGGACCAGTGCAGAGCCTGGAGCCCAGAACCCGCTGGGATGTGGATGTGAGGAAGAGAAAAGCCAGCCTGTCCAACAATAAGTCTTCACTGAACAAAGCCCTGTGCCATGGTGCTGGGGAGTCAGTGGCGGCGGCTACTTTGTCCCCGCTGAGCCGGTCAGGCCACACAGATGTGGCACATCTCCAGCAAACGATATACCTACACTGGGTAGAGGCGGGAGCTCAGAGGGCCCGCAGGGCAAGTGCAGGAAGGGACCAAATTCCCACCAGCAGCCCAGACGCAGGTCATATTTAATAGCTAACGGGACCTGGGTTAATGGGTACACATCCATGAAAGCTGCGGTCACTTGTCATTATGGATAGGGTCGCTGGGGGTTGAGAAGGCATCTGCTCCGGGTCCAGGGACTTCACAGGTCACAGGGATGCTGGCGGGTGAGGCATCTCGGCCCAGCAGATGAGGTGCCCTTAGACCAAGGTTAGACTGACTGTTCGGGCAAGACGACCTTGCAGCAGCTGTCACAGAGCAGTGGTAAGAGAGCCAATGTACATAAACAGGAAAACTGTTGGTTGGGGGAGGGGGAAGGTGTTCTTATTAACCTAAAATTTCAAAACTTATTGTTGCAATGATCACAGAGCCAAAGGATTCCTGTAAGGATTCCTGTAAGGACTGCCGTCCTGGAAAGCATTCCAGACACCAACCTTGACCTTTGACTGAACGAGGTGCTGTGGCTTCATAAAGATGAGTTTTCATTTACCCTGGAATCACGGATTCAAAGGAGCCCATGGAAAAGGGGCATCCTTAAGCAGAACCGAGAGCAAATGAGGCCCCCCTCCCTCAAAGAGATTGGTCCCCACTCTGCTATTCCTCCTTCCCCACCTCGTGGGTGTAGAATGTTCCAGTGTGATGCTTAGAACCACACACAGGGCCAGGCTTCATCGCCTACAGACCATAGGACATATCGGTGCACACGCGTGGCAGGGCATCCAAAGCACCACAAACCTCAGAAACTCATGAAGTTTTATATTTTCGTATCGAGAAATGCCGGGCCCCACTTAGCTATAAAAATCATTTCACAATTGACATCCAAACATGACAGGGGAACTATGGACGGTGAACACCAAACTCAAAGCTGATTTGGGAAGAAAGCGTATTAACTGAGTTTTTTCACAAACCTCAAGGATTTCCCGTATTTCCTAAAGGTTAAAATTCTGAAGGCTCCTTGTACCTGTGTGATTTACATACCAAAGTCCTCTATTTTGAAGAAACTGTTGGTAAAATAAAACTTTTGAGCACAGGCATTTCTAGCATCTCCTAACACCCAAATGAGCACATCAAACACATCTGTGGAAATAACCAGTGGCACTGATGTGACAATGGCACAATTTTTTCTATATGAAGATCTCTTTTAAAATATTTCTGAGAAACTTTTTTTTTTCCCTTTCTTTTCTCATATTTAGGATTTGGTCTCCAACCCGTCCTCTTGTGTTTTCACTTGCAAAGGAATTACTGGGACGTGTTAAAGATGTGTGATTGTCCACTGTCCTTGGTTTTGACAATGCACTAGGCAATCAGACCTCCTCCAGCGAATCACTGCATGACTCCAGTCTTCAGATGCTAAGTATTGAAGATGACATGTGAGAATAACTGTGCCTTAACCCATCTAAATCATTACCTGGAGAATGCCCTAGATGCCTTCCCCAATTCTAACATCATTATCCATTTTGGACGACACGCTTCTGCAATGAGGTACAAACTAGTCAATATTTTCTAACAAACGAGCAGTAATATTCCTGTGGGTTGGGCCTCGGAAAGGACTTGGCTTTACTTTCTCCCATTTCATCCAAAGTTTTAAAGGGGAAAGTCTATTCATTGATTTACCAGATGTTTGCTGATCGCCTACTATATACGAAGCACTGCCCTAGGGAGTAATGACACAGAGTGAACAAACACAGGTAAGGTCTATGAGCTCACAGTCCTAAAAGCTGCAGGGAGGAAACATACTCTGAACAAGTAAACAGAGGAGAGAGTTGCTATGAAGCACGGCACGAAGCAGGAAAATGGAGTAAGTGACGGGGAAGGGGAAATTAGCCAGGGTGTCAAGAGAGCCTCTGTTTAGAGGCAGGATCAGAGCTGAGACCTGAACACTAAAAGTTAACGACCATGTGAAAATATACATGTCACTGTCAACAGAGGAATGGGGAGGGGACGTGGGCAGGGGGAGGAGGTAAGGCAGGGAAAAGGGTGGAAAGGTCAAGGAATGGAAGGAAGAAAGTAATACATGAGTACAGGGAATGACAAAATGAGATGAAGCTAGAGACCAAGTGTAAAACCGCAGAGATTTTGGATTGTTTTTCCTCTGGGTTCTAGGAAGCCATCAGAGATTTTAAGCAAAAGAGATTTCCATGTTCTAATATCAAATGCTTACATAGATACTGTTCTAAGAACTTTAATATGGTTTCATTTGTCTTCAGAATTATCACCCTTTGGTATTATAGTTTACATGCATTTGCTCATTTTTCTGTTTCCTGCATCAGTAAACAAACTCCAGGAAGGCACAGATTTTTGTCTGTCTAGACTGCTGCTGTATCTGCAGTGTTTATACCAGTGCTCGGTGCATAGTAGGTGCTCAGTAAATATTTCAGGAAAAATAATGACCAAAGGGATGAATCACAAAGGCTCAAGAAGGGGTAACAGAGGAGATGAAAACCCCGTATCTGTTTGGGTTAGGCTGAGCATGAGACATTTTTTCAAACATGTACATGGAGAGGTCATGTAAACAGTTTGGTATACGAACTTGGAGCTCAGAGAAATCAGGACCAGAGAAATAAATTTGGGGATTATTCACAATCAGATAGCCAGAGGACTTAGTGAGCTAGCTGAAACAACTGAAAGAATAATTCTAGTAATAACAACAATAATATCATGATGTACGAAGTGCTTGCAGCACATCAGACCCTTGGTTGGAAGGCAAACACTTTCCTTGGCTTAAATTGGATCTGTCTTCTCATTTTGCTTTCTTTTTTCTTTAAGTCGAACCTTGTAAGCCATGAGGGATCACCCTTTTTAAAACTCATGTGAATGGAAACATTCAAAATAGTTAGCTCCATCCTAAAGGAGATGCAAGCTTTGACTTCTTGGGAGCACAGAAGGAACTGTACCTTTTAATATCATAATAAGCGTAATAATGGGCTGAGCCTGCCTTGGGGAGTAGCAGAAATGGACGGTAGCCGAGCACATTAATAACTGTCTCATTCTTGGTTCGAGGCCACAATGCCACGTCCAATAAAAATGTCACGGCACGAGGATGTTTCACACCCTTCGCCCGCCCCCGCTCTCCTCCATTCATAACCAAGATGTGGCTGAAAATCTTCTACTGTGAGTTGCCTATTTTTGGCCTTTCCCTTCAAAGTGCAAAACATTTTCACTGCTATTTCCCACAGTTCTGAGGAGGAAGAACACAGACACATTTCGACTCACTTGGGGGGTATGTGACGGATGCCCAAGGCTAATCAGGGAGTGACGGGAATCAAGAAAATCAAAAACCCACGTTATATGCTCTTTAAATCTTACTGCTATTTTTATAACAATCTGGTAAGCTACAGAAACTTGATACATCTTTTATTACTACCCACTGCTGTTTCACAGACCCCAAGCTCAAATGAGTCATCTATAAAAAGAGAAATAACTAGAGTGGGACCCAGAAATATTTCACCCCATGTATGCAGTTGCTTCTCCTTCGGTTAGGTACACAGTACCTAAGTACACAGTAGGTCAAACAGTATCCCTATGCCCATCCTAGTTCTGGAATCTTGTGACATCTGGGACTCATCTGGACTCAGTCCAGATAGCTAATCGTTACGTGGCATTTGGCCAAGCGTTTGCCACACTCCGTTTTTCCAGACGTCGAGAGCCCCTCTGGTTTGCCCGTGCTCCCCAGTTTAGAGCATCATCCAGTACGATTATTATTGGTGTCCCTTTATGCTCAAAAGGAGTACGAGTGGGCAGTACATTTGATGACAGTGCTGTCAGTGTGGGGTTCATTCCTGCTCCCCCAGCTGCAGCACCTTCTGTCCCAACACTAAGCCACTAAGGGCCCCCCCACTCCCTGCAAGGGAATTCCCTTCCACACCTTGAATCTCCATCATGGGGTTTTCTTGAGGGCGGGGATTCTCCTCCTCGGACAATGTGAGAAGTGCATATTACTCTTGGTTCAATAGAACCTTTCATTTTAACTGCCGTTCGTGACAGGTCAGATGCCCTGCACACTCCCTTAGGCCATCGCTACCTTGGGACAACCCTGGCTCATGTCCTCTGCATGCACTGGTAGGTTACAGATGTGAGCTCTGGGGCCCGTCTCACCTCCCCCTTGAATAAATATGACACACACTCCATTCTTAATAAGGAAGTGTCTGTCTTCCAAACCAGTGGTTAGAATCAACAGCCTAAGGATTAAAACAGACCCAGATGCTTATTCGGCCAAGACTCTGTGAGGTAGGAACCAGTGGGCCAAGGAAATTTCAACTTGGAATCACGTCTCTCCTTGGAAGATGTTGTCATCAGCTGTGGCACAGCTGTTTGCAGGGGCTTCTCTGTCTGTCAGACGACAGTCAGAAAGAAGAAACGTCCTCTCCCCTCGTGGCACACCCAAGTGTGTGCGGTCACTCCTGGCGATGGTGACCGCGACAACTAACTTATATGCAATGCATTTAATTTTCTCTTTAAGTTATTCTTCTTAGATACAGGAATACGGGCAATAGCAAAAAGGAACATTTACATAATGTTACTACGTGCCAGGCACCGCTCTCAATGCGATAAAAATACTAGCATTTCTACTTATCACAGCCCGGGCACTTGGCACCACGATTACCAGCTGTCTACAGACGTGATGGCCAAAGCCATAAGCATGACATGTGCTCGGGGCCACGCAGCGACTAGGTGGCAGAAGGGGAACCAAGCCTCAGGTAGCCTGGCTCCCGAGTGACACGCAGCTTCTCGGCTTTTCTTCCTTCCTCACTTTACCCAGACTTCCCTCCCCAAATTGACTTTCATTTTACAGAATAACGATCCTGCTGACGAGAACAACAAAGCACACTAAAGGCGAGTGCCTTCACTCTGTCACTGTCCCCTGTCCCCAGGTGCCTGTCCCCAGGTGCCTGGATCCGGGTTGTAACCGCCCGGTGGGTTCCATAAACCTCTGATCTACGCTCATTACAGGCGGCCTTTCCTTTGGCTCCAAATTATGTGTGTATGAAATTCGCAAATAATGTATGAGCAATATTTGTGAAGTTGCTTTTGGGAAAATGTGCACCAAGCCATCTACTGAAAAAGGAGCATTATATTAGCTGTAAAACTGTAAAAATCACATCCTTCTGATATGGTTACACACTTACCTGATCTTAGAGGGAGAATGAATGAAATGAAAGACAGGAAACAGAGCAGGCGAAATCCTCTTATGACATTTTCCAAAAGACTCTGAAGAGCAAATATCATAAACGGAGAGGAGAAATGATATTATTGGCTACATTGAGTTTGGGTAGTGCTCTGGGTTAGGTCTTCAATTCTGTGGGGAAAATGGTTTAAATGAAATTGCTATGAGCTGACCTTGCTGTGTAAAGTCCCAGACTAAAGATTAATTAACCTCGAAATTCATCCGTTTAACGTACTGTGTTAAAGAGAAAACAGGCCCAAAATGGAACCACTGGAGCCAAAGCCCCTGACACCCAACTCAGCCTGAACACCTGACCTCGCTGCAGTGTCAGCCCCTTCCATGAACAGGACCTTATGCCAATCAGTCTGGAATTTCCCAAGGCACACTAGGGAGACAATCTGCCCTACAGGAACCCTGAGGCCCTTCCCCCAAAGAAAGGTGCCCTTGCCTGAAATGGTCCTTTCTTTTCTTTTGCTAATAACTTTTTTGTCCCTCCCAGTTCTTACCTATAAAAACCTTCCATTTACTAGATGGGATGCTGCTTGATCTCATGAATCATTCAATAAAGCCAATTAGATCTTCATATATTCTCAGTTGAATTTGGTTTTTTAACAACGAGTACTGTAATATATAGTGTAAGTATACATATCATGGCATACTGCATAATATAGTATTATACAGTATATATAAGCATCCGTAATATAGCATATAACTGTATTATGCTTACAGATATACTTACACTATATACTTATTAAAAGGAGTTCTGATCACCAATTTCCAACATGGGGGAGGGAGTCCCCCACACCAACACTTCTGTGACACCAGCTGGGTCTCCTACAATTTAACTCAATTTTGAAATAATCTACCTGGAGACAGTGTCAGGTCCTGCAGGTTGGGGGGTCAGTCCTACCGGACTGCCCAGCCCAACACTTCAGATCCAGCAGAAAGTCCACAGCCATCACTTGTACTTCTGACCAATGGGCTTCTGATTAGAGGTTCCCACGACCTCCTCATCAGATTTGATTTATTTGCTAGAGGGTCTCACAGAACCCAGAGAAACATTTTACTTATTAGATTACCAGTTTCTTATAAAAGGATATAACTCAGGAACCACCAGATGGAAGAGATGCACAGGGCAAGGTATGTGGGAAGGGGTACCAAGGCCCCATGCCCTCTTCAAGAAAGCCACTCTCGCCAAATCTCCATGCATTCACCAACCTGGAAGCTCTCTGAACCCCATCCTCTTGGGTTTTTATGGAGGCTTCATTACGTAGGCAGACACGATTGATTAAATCATTGGCCACTGGGGATCATTCCACCTCCAGCCCCTTTTCCTTCCCTGGAGGTGAAGGGGCAGGACTGAAAGTTGCAACCTCTATTCCCTGTTGGTTCTCTTGGCAACCAGCCCCATCCTTAGGTGCTTCCCAAAAGTCACCTCATTAATTAAACCCAGTTGTGGTGGAAAGGGGTGTGTTATGAATAATGAGACACCCATTTCACCTTTATGGCTCGGAAGGGATTTCGGGAACTGAGGACCAGAGATCAGATATTATAACAAAAGACATTCCCATTGCTCTTATCACTCAGGAAATTCCAAGGGTTTGGGAGCTGTGAGCCAGGACCTATGGGCAAACACCGAATATGACCTTTAAACAATGCAGGAGCTAGGGACACTGACCTCCCTGTGCAGTCAAAACCCTGCTTATAACTTTTGACTCCCCAAAATCTTAACAGTAATAACCTACTGTTGACCCTAAGCTTTAATTATAACATAATCAATCAGTTGATTAACTATTTTGTATGCTGTATGTATCATATACTGTATTCTTCCAATAAAATAAGGTAAATAAAATGCTATGAAGAAAATCATAAAGAAGAAAACATATATTTACTGTATTTATTGAAAAAAAAAATCCACACATACGTGGACCCATGCAGTTCAAACCCATGTGGCTTAAAAGTCAATTTATACATATCTTACAAATCATAATATCACATATATTAATAAAAGTATATATGTAGTACATACATTACATATATATGTTTAGTGTAAGTTTATAGTATAAGTAGCACATGAGGCTCTTCTCAAACTTAAAAGATACTGTGTTTCCCTGAAAATAAGATCTAGTCGGACAATCAGCTCTAATGCGTATTTTGAAACAAAAATTGATATAAGACCCAGTATTATATTATACCCAGTAATATATTATACCCAGTATTATATTATATTATATTATATTATATTATATTATATTATATTATATTATATTATATTATATTATATTAATTTATACCGGGTCTTATAGTAAAATAAGCTGATAGTCCGGCTAGGTCTTATGTTCGGGAAAACACAGTATGTATCTATAGAAATGTATAAACATATGAAGGGGAGTAAAATATACGACCCTAAAAGATGCCTCAGGCATATTGATTATTTTGAATTGATTATTTTTGAGAGGCTGCAGACACTGGAGGATCTCTGAAAACAGAGTAGAATTGCCGTTTTTTGAGGGAAATTTACATTTACAAGGGAAATGTCCATTTGCAAGGTGTCATCCTGTCTGTAACAGCAAGAGAGGATGATTAAATCGTAGGAAACACTGACCAGCGGAGAGTTTAATCTGTACAACAATCTTACCCTTGTTTACTGTGCTTTTCCTGGTCACCTCCCATAACTGCCCCCATCTTTCTTTTGTCTTTAGCTAGAGATGGTATTTACGGTGGTGGCTTGGGCCATTTCAGTGACTTCCTCAGTTTTTCAGGGTCTCTCCCCTGTATACAGGAGGAGTGTCATTAAACTTCTGTTTGAGTTCTCTCATGTTAATCTGCCTTTTATTACTACAGGGGGTCTCGGCCAAGAACCTAGGAGAGTGGAGGGGAAAATATTTATCTTCCCCGCTGCATATGAGTGTGTGACTGGCTCAATGCAGTGTTTTACTTTCTATCATTGCCAAGATGTAAGTACAGATATCACCTTCCTCTCATCACTATTTGGTAGCATCTCACAACTTCAATCAAACACATTTGTAAACACAACACAGACTCATTCTCTGACTGAAATGAAGCTGCCTTTTTTCACCCTGACAATGAAATATAAAGTTCCACAAGAAAAAACTGAAAATCATCAGGACCAGAAATACACTGTCAGAATGAATGTGTCTTTATTCTCGCCTTGATCACTGATGTGTTACATAACGGCAATGACTTGACAACAGCCATTTAAAAATCGCAAGTTTACTAATGCCTAAATTTACACTCCTGGAGCTACAGCATTCAGTGCACTTCTTTATATAGATAATATCATAAAAATAATCTCAAGTTTGCAACAAACACTGTATCAAAACTCCATAACATAAGCATTAGTAATTTAATTTACTCAGTGGATAGATGTGTCTTTCCAAAGCATTAATGACAGAATTTTATGGACATCAACTATGGCATTGTAAATGCCTAACCTTATTAGTAAATGAGAGTCAATATTCTTTTTCATTTCAGCAAGCATGAATTTCTTAGAAATAAATCCTTCACTACTGTTCGCTGAAAACCAGATCCAGTTCATCCTCCAAGAGGCTTGGACCAGATGGGGAACAGAATAGAACCGAGAAAGCTATTCCATCAGAGCCTCTAGAATCAAATATTGGAGCTGGAGGTCAGCCACAGGATACTGTGCCCTAAAGAAACCCCCAGCATTTCCATGGACGGAACCCAGGTGTGGGCACTCACTAGTTATTTATAAAATGCTCTCACACAGACAAGCGCTTCAGGAGTCTAATTTTCCAATCACACAAAATAAAGCTAAAAATATAGTACTTTTTTTTTAATGTCTGCTTCGGGGTTTTGGTGAGACTGAAGTGTGCAATATAGGAAAAGTCATCTTTAAACTATAAAACTCAAAATAATAATCATTTCTATTAGAATCAACACCAACTGGGGGAAAAATCCATCTCTTCTTTAATCTTCCTACCACATTAGTGTCTTTTACTTATAGATTACTGGTTTCTTATAAAAAGGTTGATTGTAAAGCAGGACTCAGTAATCAAACGACAACAGCAGCAATAACAATAATGTTAAAGATGTAGAGGTTACAGGTACTTTCACACACACTGATACTTTATCCCCACAGTAACCCACCCCATGGAGAAGTCAGGTGTTATTATGAGCATTTGGTTTTACAGATGAGAGCATGGAGATTCAATCAGCTTTAAAAACTTGCTTAAGAAGAGTCAATAAGTACTGGAACCAAATCTCTGTCTTTCCTCTGCCCCGCACTGCCCAAAACTGACATTTTCATCCATAACTTCATTTCCTTGGTTGGGTAGGTAGGAAAGAAACCCTTTCTTAGCAATATCTGGAAGAGTCTGAACACTGTAGCAGAGAGGGACATCAATCCTGAGCACTTAGCATTCTCAGACATAAAGGGGTATTGCCTGACAGAGCACACTGGCCTGACACCACATGAAACATCACTTCTGCTCGGGTACAATGGTCCTCTGAGTTCAAAGATGAGTTACCTCCTCTCAGAACTTAGTGGATACTCAATAAACGTTTGTTGAATAAAGCTAGCACTTTGAGGGTAGGAGTAATTTCAAATGATTTTCTCTATGATTTTGTTATATTTGAGAAATCACTTTGAGGAAAACTGATGTATGAGTCTCATTTGTGCCTTTGAGACTAATTTTTTCATCAACAAAGTAAGAATAATGACACTTATGGCAGGAGTCTTTGAAGAGAGTGTGTGTGCTAAGGATGAGCTAAGCATTATCACTGTTGTTCTCTTCTGTCTTTTGTCTTATTATCTGAGTTGTTCAGTGTGGTTTTCCTTGGAAAAAAGAGAGAAAGAAATCTACGAGTTGCCAAGACAGAATCCATTCCTTTAAGCCTTGTTACTGCAGAATATCGTTTTGACATTATCGGGAGCAAACAGCACAAACTGAAAAAGGTTTTCTCTAATCATTCAATTCATCACAATGTTTCCTCAAAAACAAAGTCAATAATAATTTTCACATGTAGCAATTGCAGAGAAGTAAAATACAACTGTTCATTTGCTCCTTGTTCATTTAAGGAGAGTGTTCAGTTTTTCTTGCGAAAAAAAATCTTTTCCAACCTTCACTTTGACAAGCATTCTCAAGATTGACAGAAGTAATCTACTAGGAGCCTGTTTTCAAATCTCTTTGTGCCTTCATTTTAAGGTTAGTGTCACAGGCAGGTAATTGGAAGACACATGGTTTAAACCTTTTCAAAGGTTTAAGAAGGTAGATATTTTATTTAGCCTATGGGAAAAAAAGAAGGGGTGATTTTTAACAGAACAGAGAACAAAGAGAAAATTTGCCAAAGTTCCCAGGCCAGTTCTCACAGTGGCACCAACTTTCCTGTGTTGATCCCTCCCCCACACGGCCAGATCTGAATCCGCATTAGCCTGGTGAACTCCACTTGCTCCACCCTGGTGACTCCCTGGGACCCTGGCCCTCCCAACTCCCAATAGGTGGCAGAATCTTAATCGAATCTGAAATATTGAATTTCTTCATTTAAAAGTTATAAGGCAAAATATTAAAATGTGTTAACAATCTCAGTAGTGGGTACGTGTGTATGAATAACTATTAGTATGCCAGAAATACTTAGTTTTTACCAACAAAAAGAAAGGTTGAGCTAACAACAGAGCAAAGCTTTCCTGGTTTCTCCATGCTACAGATAGACAGGTCATGGACTGCAATGCCTTTTCTATCAGAGAGGAAGAAGCAGCTCAGGAGGAGGAGGAAGAGGATGGGTGGGGCTAGCCAAATGTGGCGGCTCCATCTGGTGTCCTTGCACAAGCAATTAGAAGCCACAGGGAAGTGGATTAGAGCTGACAGGCAGAGCTTCTGCACAATGTGCTGTCCAGAGCTAACGAGCGAGGCTTCATTACCTTCTCTCGTCCCTGTGTTAGAAACCACAATGCCATCCAGTCCTTGCTCACGAACCCCGCAGACTCCTGACTGAAGTGCCCGCAGCTTGTACAACCACATTTGTTTACATCCTCACTCACAACGCAGGAGGCTGTGTAACAAACAGAATGTTTCATGTGCTGTACGTGCCCAGCTTTCCAGTGTCTTTGGGCAAGATACCAAACCTCTGCGTGCCTCAGTTTTCTCATCGAGAGAACAGTCCTTATCTGGCAGGGTCGCTATCAGGAGGCGAGTGCCTAGAGCTTTCAGTATGATGCCTGTCATGTGGCAAGCATTCAGTGAATGTCAGCTAGAGGTGTTGCTATCATTAAAGACCCAGCACTCTCTATGCCCTTCTCATACCAAACGTCAGATTCAACAAAATAGAATTATGAGATGATCACACCTAAGCATGCCACAAAGAACCCTGGAGAAAATAGGTCATGTGAGATCATATCACAGTATTTTTATAGCAGAGAAGGCCCTGAACTTGGGTTCCTGCTCTGGATCCATCTACTCTGTGATCTTGAACAGTCACTGGACCATTCCTGGCATCAATTGCTGAATCTAAAAATGAAGATACAATCTATGCTCTCTCTTCACAGGGCTATCCAGACCAAGAAATAGATAAGGCATATTAAGGCATTTGAAGAGTAAGTAGGAAGCATGCTTGCTTCCCCTGTCAGAGTTCCTGAGTGTTTTGCAATGAAATACAGACAACTGTACCCAGACGTGCCCTGAGAACACTCTATAGCCAGGTGAACACAGCACTGAGTCAAGAATCAGGAGTCCCAGGTTCAATTCCTGACTTTCCCAGAAATCCCAAACTATGCTTAGAATCTTCTTACCTTCTTCTATCTCCCCACCTCCACACCCTGCATTTTGTTCTCTCTCTGCAACAGAAATACACAACTTTCAATATCAATGCCAATCCTAGGAGAAAACGACAGCCATCTACATGATATGACATCAGCCCATCCTTCATGAATATGACATTTGGGGTAAATTATTAAATGTTCTGAAAATCTGTATCTTCATCTGTATCGTCATGTGTAGAGAGGGTGGAAGCATGAAATGTAATAGTGTGGCTGGAATGCCTAGTGTTGCACTTAACATGTCATAAGCATGCAATAAACATGTGTCCCCTTCTCCTGAATGCCCATCATGGTACAGCTTCAAAGTCTCTCATCATATTCCATAGCCAGGATTCTCTTTCCTTTAGGTTAGGTAACATATGTCTGAGAATGCCTTAAAACCACAAGGAAATGCCAACACACCCACTGGAATGGCTAAAATTAAAGAGAATAGTAACACCAAGTGTTGACAAGCACATGTAGCAACGGGACACTAGTGAGTGTAAAGGGATAAAAGCCCTGAGAGATGATTCTCAAGAGAAATATAAGCCATCCAACCGGCTTTTGCCATCTCAGCCTTCAACCTGTTTAACCAACTACTTTCTAGCATTTGCATGGTTGGGAGCAAAAGCTGCACGGAATTTTCTGGAGGAAAGAGCTTCCTTTTTAGATTGAGCAAAAAGGTTCAGATCACAGAGGAATAGAAGCTACGGATGAGTCAAGGCCAGGGTAGGAAGTCTTAATGGTACTCATATCCTGCGTACCTGAGGCGAGGGGCGGGGTGGGGAGAACAGGCACACACACAGGCTCCAATGGGGAGGAGACACGGGTAGAGAGGGAAGGTACCTGACACAAACCCGTCAACCCCGGAATGTGGCGCCAAATCATACCAGCTTTGATCAGTTGCCTGGATTGACTGATGAGCCAGCCAGATCGTGACGTGACAAGAAATAATTAAGTATACACATGTTCATGCTGGAAATAATTTCTATGCACAACCAAGAAAGTGGATGGCATTTGAAGAGCTTACCTTACATATATGCAGTACTTTACAATTTATAGTGTTATGCACGTTAATTTATGAATGTTCTGAATAGTGGTTATTATACCAATTTTATAGATGAGCAAACTGGAGCTTCCGTGGTTTCAGTTACCCACGATCCACGAGCTAGTAAGGGGCCGAAATAGGACTCAAGCTGTGTCCATTTGAAGCCATGGATTCTTTCTTCTGTGCCAATGGTTCTCAGCTGGGGGTGATATTTCACCGCAGAGCTGTGGGCAGTGCCTGAAGACACTTCCGATTGTGACATCGGCGGTAGGGAGTGAAGCTCCCTGTGTCTGGTGGGCAGAGGCAGTAGCACTGCTGAACGTCTGCAGTAGACAGACAGCCCCGCAGCAGAGAACAACACGGTGCCAAATATCAATGAAGCCAAGCCAGAGACCCTGCTCCACACAACAGCACGCTTCCCAGTGGAGGCTGTACAGCTGGTATTTTAAACAGCTTTTTCTCAAACTTGAAGACAAACGATCAGATGTAGAACCAAAATACATGAATTCTGCCTCTTCTTCCCTTTCTTCCTGGTTTCACCAGTACCCACGACACACCCTAATCCCTGTTTTCTTCTAACTCCAAGTCACAGCTAGCAGATGGGCACGTGGGTGAACCCACTACCGTGAACTGTGAGTCGGTCCATTGATCAAAGTATCATTAGGCCATGCAGTTGGAAGAAAACAAACAAAACCCCTCCTGCCTTGTGAAGTTACAGCTCAGAGACACCATCTGTGACCAGGCACTAAGTCTGCCAGTGCCATGACCTTGGACTTTCAGAACTGTGAGCAGTAAGTTTCAGTTGTTACAAATCACCCAGTTTATGCTATTTTTCTTATAGCTGCCTAAACAGACACATAGGGTGGAATCAGGGGCCAGAGGGCTCTAAACACAAAGCTGCTATGTCCCCAGGGACACAGTACGCTACACAGAAGCTCACCTGAGCCTTGCTGTGTAGTTTGTATCAGGGCTTCCTCACATAGGCGTGACTGACTGAATCAGTGCCTGTGTTGATGCCACAGCTCCAGCCCTCAAATCACAAGGCTGGCCTTCCTGGGATGGGCAGCAAAAGCCAGCAAAACGTCAGGTGTGAGCAAGGGGCCCACCAGGAATCACACACAAAGCCCTCCAGTTACTCAGGAAATTCCAAGGGTTTAGAGGTTACCTCCCAGGAACCAGGGACAAAAGGCAGACCTCCCTTTGGGTAAAGTTAACTCTTCACAAAGCAGCAGGGAATACTAAGAATGTTAGTAATGGCTTTTGATTATTGAATTCACATAGAATAATTTTATAAATATTTTTTTATCAGTGATGCTATTTATTGAGAGCAAACTATGTGTGAGGCCCTGTGCTAAATAATTTATACAATTACTTCACTGACACCTCATAAAAGCCTTTGAGATGGGTATTAATTGCCATGAGGGACTTAGTTGCATAGAGTAACTGGCCCACATATTGGTAGGGGAGGACCCAGGTTTCCCAGCCACAGGCGTGACGCCAGGTCACTGATCTCAAACACCCTCTATGTCCCTGTGACCCATGCCTGTTGTCCACCTTGGGTGAAGGAGGGGTACCCAGAGCGCCTAGCAACCATTCCCAGGACCCCCGTCTAGAAGGCAAGCGCTGGATATGAGAGGCTCCATTCGTGGGCCCAGCCAGCCCCACATTCACTACCAACTCAAGTCAGCCCTTCCCCTACCCCCCAACTGCACACTTCACAAGGGACAGCATAACACCCCTACCCACCAGCAGTAGAGCTTGGAAATGCCCGGAGGCCAGGAGACTGGCTCTGCCTCTCTAAACTGCTGTAGTTGCCAGCCACCTGGGGGCCCTCCTTCCTCCAGCCACATGGTCTGTAACCTGGATCTTCTTGTCCTTGTCTTTTGGGGCCCCTGTGCCCCACCCCCACCCCAGTCAATGAGCTGAAGTCCAATTTCCTGAGTCGTCCCCACTCACCTCACTTTCTGAACTCTGTTCAATGCCCTGGCCTTAATTCTAAGGATGCCCCGAGTGACACAATCTAACAGGGACTTCCACCATTAGGCAGATTTCCCCACCCCAGAAGCACAGCTCCGACCCCACTGCCAGGCTCAGCCACCGCACTTCTCCTCACTGAACTATCACCCCTGCGAATCTTTGGCCTCCCGCTGTCCCTCCCCTTGGCTGCAGTCTCTGTACCCCCATTGGCTGTGCACCCCCAGTTGGCTTTCTCATCCCACCTGCCCATCCCTTGGCATGCCCACTGCCTTTGCCTCCAGCTGGCTCTGTGTCTCCAGCCATGCAGTCATTTGCACCCCTTCCTGGGGCAGGAGGTGGGCAAGCCATTAAAAGATGGAAATGTTACACCATTAGCTCCCAGCTTATGAGAGATGCTGGAAAATCACACCAACTATCATTTGATGCCGGCCGAGGAACAAAAGGTCCTCTTAGGCGGTCTAGCCCACGTGCCCCCTAGTCCTGTGGGTGATTACACATCCCCATGGCCCTCACCCTGCGTGTCTCCTGCTTCCACATCGACCTGTGGAACCTCTGCACATGTGAAAGCCTGTCAGGAGAGGAGGTGTCCCAAAGCACACGCTCAGAACTAGAGGATTTATTCAGCAAAGGAACGAAAGATCACACCACAGACAGCAGAAAAGAAAAAGGACGTGCCTACTCCGAAGTCTGTGCTAATGACATAATCATTTCCATATGTAAAGGGAGGTCCGCTGACGCAGAAATGCCAGAGTGTGCGCTCTAAATCCGCCACTTCTCCACTCACACACCTGTTCCAGGTGGCTAACCTGCAGTCAGGGAAAAGGCGGAAAAATCAGCTGAGGCCATGTGTGCCATCATCATTGGTCCTCGGGGTTTTCTAGAGGTTGGCAGGAAAAACCCTGAGTGTTGCTGTTTAAAAGTCAAAGCACTTCTAAGAGTCTCTCCCGGCTCGAGCAGCTATTTCAGATCTCTTAAAACCCGCAAGTTTAGCAAGTTTAGCAACACTGGGAGCAGCCCCAGGTTAACTGTTCAATGCATCAAAAATTAACCCAGGCCAGGCCGTGGCTGCTGCTCCCTGGACACTCGTGGTGAAGGTGATGGGTTGGGAGGGGTCCTTGACACCACCTAGCCGCAGTGAGCCCTACAAGAACTGTCGTCTCCAAGAATCAGGAGGCTGCCTTCCCTATCCTGCTTTCAAATCATGACACGCATTTAGAAGATGCGCTTTCCTCGACCCTCGGCACAGCTGCTCAGCAAATCGAGGGTTTGTTGCATCTGCCCTAGACTTCCACATTCCTGAGAATCTGATTCTGCGAAACGCAGCTTCAGTCGCTTCCCTCTCAGGATATTGTCACAGTCCCCGGGAAATAGTCACTTCCTGACTAATGTAAGAATAAAAGTTGGTGAAGGAACAGTACGGCAGCGAAGACCTTGGAAATGTGTCTGCAAGAGATTCCCAGTCCTGTTCCAACTGGGGCAGCACCTATTCCAACAGGGGTTCTCAGTGTGCTCTGTATCTGAGCTAGTGTATCGCATTGCTTTTCCTTGGGCAGTCATTAGAAGGGGGTCTGCCTGCAACTTCTCTGCGGGTTAAAGGGGCCACGAGTGGTACTTTCAGGACAAAGTGGCAAGAAAAGCTAAAGGTGGCGTGGGGTTCAACATTAGGGGTCTGAGGCATCAGAATTAAGGCTTTGTAATTTATGAGTTTTAGGGGGAAATCTTTCTTTCTTCCCCCTTCTCTCTTTCTTTTCCTTCCTTTCTTCCTTCCTTTTCTTTCTCTCACTCTTTTTTCTTCAGTAAACACTTCCGAGTTGCTAACCAGAGCCTGGCATTATGCTAGATGCTGAGTGTTGGCTGACGAACACAGCCGGCTCAATCCGCGCCCTCAAGCAGCTTGCCCTTGGAAGTTCTGAGCAACACCCAATACCTTGTTCTGTCAGTCTGGCGCGGGAGGCCTAAAGAAGCCATTCTGTCTTTCCCTTCCAATCTGAAGACAGGCACCTATGTTACAGTCCTTTTGTCACTAGGAAAAAGCTGGTGATTGCTATTTTTTTTCTTAAGATACCCGCTTTTTAAAAGAAGGCAGATAAAGAAATATTCAAATCAATAACGAAGTGGATCAGTAAACAAGTTCTGCACAGACTGGGGGACACAGCCAGCAGGACAAAAGCAGCTATCAAGTGTGTGCTTCCCAGGGAGCAGACTGGGCACAGGACCGAGAGAGACCTGGTTTAGAACAGACCAGGAAAGAGTTTACTCCGCTGAGACAGTCACTGCTAACACAGAAGGAAGAAGACCATCAAATTCAGCATTTCTTAACTTGGAATATCCTTGAGGACACAATAAGCAAATGAAAAAGAAAACACTCACAGAGAAATACTCACAGAGAAAACCAAAAACAAGCACATATGTGGGAAGCCTTACTGATTTGGGTTAATCAAAAAGTCCACATTAATTAGTGAAAGGTCTGAAATATAGAATCTTACCTAAAAGTATTATTTTCATTATTGTAAAGTTCACGTGGAATACACACTAACCTGCAGCTGCCAATAACAGGAACTGGACAGCAACATGGCGAGTGAATGAGGAGGTTTCGTAGCATCTGGAATGCTCGAATGGCCAAACACTGCATGGACAGAGTCTGGTCATGTCCACAGCTAGAAGTAGGAAGCCACCCAGAGGCCAGCACTGGAGCAGGGGCTCCGGGCATTTGCAGACCCTGAAACCACACACACCTCGAGGAACTAACAGACGCTGTACAGGTGTTAAGAAGTCAGGCGGGGGACACAGACAACCGGGGTGCTAATCTATTTTCTTCTTGCCAGCTGTGTAAGTGAGCTTGGACGAGTTATTAACTGCTCTCTGTCCCCTTCTTTCCTCACTCAGGTGGGCATGAGAGTGGCACGCTGTCCCGGGACTGCTGTGATGCCCGTGAGGAGTGTTAAGCCACTTCTCCCACCGCGTCTCCTCCTCCTCCGCATCACCACCTCTGTGAGGCCTCAGTACCTGAGGCTGGACGGGAAATCCAGCCAAAGCAGCGACTTCAGTGAGCGCCCCGGCCTGCTGTCCACAGGCCCCTCAGCCCAGCTGCCAGTTCCCACAGCCCGTCCTTCAGACCTGGGCTCTTCCCCTGGCATGTCCCCATCCAGTGCCTTGGCAGAGTAAGCAAACACGATTAACCCCAGCAGGGCAAAGCGCTGTGCACCACCGGCCCCCCAGTGGCTGGCCCTTGAGACAGGGGGCCATGTCACTAGCTGGGGTCAGTTGGGCTTGCAGCAGTGGTGGTGGCTAAGTCAGCTGTGGTGCCAGGGAGCCCATGCTCACTGCAGGTCCTATTTGGAGACACGTGGTCTCAGGAACAGAAATGGGAGACTGGGACGACAGAACAACGGAAAGAAAGAAAACTCCCAGACAGGTATGTTTCTGAGCCATTCGCCATTGTGGACATCAGCCAAATCCCCTGGGGACCCCCTCAGGAATGATGTACAATGAGCCTCAGAATTCTTAGCAGAAAGCTTATATACACCAGCTCAGATTTCATTTGTCAGTTGTGACGCAATCGGTGTGAACCCCTCACACGGCCAGGTTTACACTTGTGTAATGAGCCCATAAGACCACCAGGTTTGCATCTGAGCCCCACACCTCAGCTGCAGAGAAGCCCTGGAGCAGAGAGAGAGAGAGATTGCAGGAAACCACATGAAATCTGGTCGGGTTACATCTGTGTGAAGTGGTTTCCAGAGATACAAATGAGCAGAGAGAACGTGAGGCACCAGCCATGTCTGATCCGCAAGTACAGACGCTTAGAAATAAGGAATCCAAAGAGACAAAAATCAGCAATGAACTTGAGTGCTGTCTGTTCTCACAGCAGAAAGAGCCTCTTCGTGGATCCAACAGAAATGACTCCCCGTGCGTCATGAACATTTGGGTCATGGGACTGACTCTCCTCGTTCTTAATTCTATGTTCACCAAGCAACCATCTAAATATAATTTGGCTTCCACTCAACTCATCTTCAGGAGGAGAACATACTAGAGAGAACGTGATTTTCTTGCCCTTATGGCAATTATCGTCTTTATTATAAATGAATTAGGGCAATAGGATTTCCTACATCAGGCACTTAGGAACTATGAGACTGAGTCAGCAATTAACAAACCAAATCATGTTTTGAGACTGAAATGCTTTTGTTGGGTGTGGGGAGAGAAGTTACAAGGGTTCTGATGGCCTGGGAAAGAGGGGCCAGTAAAATTACATTATTTGACTTAATTTGTGCCAACGGACTGTTACGTCTTGGAAAACCTTAAATTATAACACCCATATATAATGACTCACTTTGTCACAGCTAAAGCCTCCTTTGAACTCTGAAGGCCAAGTCTAAGGGGAGTATAAAATGCCTCCAGATGATAATTCTGTGTGTGTGTGTGTGTGTGTGTGTGTGTGTGTGTGTAGAACACTTAACATGAGATCCGCCCGCTGAACAAAATTGTAAGTGAATACAGTGTTGTCATAGTGAGGCCCAGCGTCGTACAGCAGAACTCTAGAATTGATTCATCTTGCAGGACTGAGACTTTACACCCGCTGAACCACAAGTCCATTTCCCTCTCCTCCCAGCCCCTGGGACCTAGTCTCTGTTACTATGAGTCTGACTAGTGTAGAGTCCGCATATAAGTGCAGTGATGCAGTATTTGTCCTGTGACAGGCTTATTCCCCTAGCGTCATGTCCCTCCAGGTTCATCTGTGTTGTTGTAAATGGCAGAATTTCTTCTTTTTTAATGCTGAATCGCATTCCATTACATGTATAGACCACATTTTCTTTACCCATTTATCTGTTGGTGGTCATTTAGGTTGTTTCCATATCTCAGCTACAGTGAATAATGCTGCAATGAACACGGGAGTCCTAATACCTATTTGATATCCCGATTTCCAGACTTTTGGATGAATCCCCAGATGTGGGATTGCTGGGTCACATGGCAATTCTATTCCTAATTTTTTGAGGACCCGTCATACTGTTTTCCATAGTGGCTGCACCAATTTACAATCCCACCAACAGTGCTGAGGGTTCTAACTTCTACTTATCTTTTGTTGTCTTTTTGGTTTTTGTTTTTTTTAAATAATAACCATCCTAGCAGGCGTGAGGTGACACCTCACTGTGGTTTTGATCTGCATTTTCCTTATAATTAGTCATATGGACCATCTTTTCATATACGTGTTGGTCATTTGCCTATCTTCTTTGGAGAAATGTCTATTCAAGTGCTTAACTCATTTTTTAAATCAGATTTTTTGCTGTGGTTGCTATTGAATTGTTGGATGTTAACCCATCATCAGATTTATATGGTTTGCATAAAATCCATTCCATAGGTTGTTTTTTCATTCTGCTGTTTCCTGAGCTGGGCAGAAGCATTTTAGTTGATGTAGTCCCACCTGTCTTTTTTTCCTTTGGGCAGGGGGAACCACATCTGGTTCCCCAAGCCTTGATACTTCGATTGAGGTTGTTTGGTAAATGTAGGTGCTCTATCGCTATTATGGACAAAGTTCCTTTTGCCATGAATATAACCGTGTGCTTTGGCCATCTACAAGCATCCGACACTCTGGCATCCATGGCGACGTAAGCAAGCACTTCCACTGCTTTCAGGATGGGAAGCAATAAACGACAGCTGTGATTATTTAAATGCTGAAGTGGAGCTGAATCTGTTTAATTAATCACAAAAGACATTCACTGCAAGTACGCTGCATGGGCAAAGAGATGGCTGTGATTACACATAATGGGGAAAACCAGAGGCTGTTGCTCTAAACTTCCTTGGTAGTCGTTTGAAAACACAGATATGCCTGCCCTTCTTCTTTGTTCTAGGAATTCATTGCAGGAATATATTTAACACAATCAACAGTGTTAACGGGGAAGGAATGAGTGGAAAGCACAAGAACTTCCAACAAGGTAGTGGTTTTCTTACTCCATAATTCACCATAAAGAGTAGAGATGATGAGTCTTCAAGGGGTGGGTCTTGAGAAAACCTGTGTCGGTTTGCTAAACTGACGGAGGATGGCAAGGGAGGAAAGGGACTCTCTCACCACCAAGACATTCTTTAGAAAAAGTACTTCATAGAAAGAGAATCTGTTTAGGTACTGGCCTTCGAGATGGAATTGCCAGGTAAACTTGAATTTGGGGGAGGAAAAAACATACTCTGCTGTTTATCTGAAATTCAAATTGAACTGGGTGTTCCTTGTTTTCCAGTGTTATACCCCACAACTCGATTTAGATGTCCCTGAATCTAACTGAGTGACTCTACTGACAAAGCATCGTGTTTACTGAAAAGAATCTGTACAATGCTTAAGTGCTTCGGCGAGCTCCAAAAGTAACACCTATCACAAAACAAGAAGGGGAAAAATCACCTGTGTGGGGTAAAGTAGGCCATCGCAGAGCAGTGGTGATTCCCCTGCTGGAATCCCCTGGTGCCTGATGGCCTCTCTCAGCTGGAGCAGCTATGGTTAGGGCAAGGGGCTACTTCTGCTATAGAGAGCGTGTGAGGGGTTTTCCTCTGATTCCTGGACTGCACACCCTAATTACCATAAAACGCTACCTCATTTTGAAAAGTAAGACAACCAGGCCACATGATCCCATGGGAAACAAGCATGGAAAGAGCAAAAGAGAACTGAAGGGTACCAGGCACGGTTCATAAGCTGAGGAAGAGGAAGGCAGCTGTGGGCAACAAGGAAAGTGGCTCGCTCCATGACGTTTCAGAAGGAGAGGGCATGCAGAGAGTGCAGAAGAAAATGCTCTCCGCTGAGGCAGAATGAGGAGCCTGCAGAGAACAATTCCCGATCCCCTCAGTCTCCTAAGAAACAGGAGTACGATTGAGGATTACGACTGGTCTCTGTGGCTCCCTCACAGATTCGCAGGGAGGGCCTGGAAAGTTCCACTTGAGACTCCCAATCACAGTGCAGCGATAACGGTGATAAACCAATGGGATGTCTCGTAGGAGAAGGTTAAGTGAGGAACAGCAATGGGGCCCTCCAGGACCTCACCACGTGATTGGGGATGTGCTGAGTTACTTGGAGATGGGCTGCCAGAACCCACAAAGCAAGCCAGTGATGGCTGGCGGTTATGTTTGTTTTATCTAACAAGTTCTGCCTCCAGAAATTGCTAAACAAATGTTTGAAGTAGTCACTCTTCTCTCCATAAAATCACAGTATGTGTTAAGGAATCCTGCAGTCACTGAACTCACACCGGTTGCACCAGACACTCCACAGGCAACACAGTCTCTCTAGCACATTCTTTACAGATTATTCAATCCAAACACCCAAGACACAGTGGAGACAGCCCAACCCAGCCACACTGCAGCCCTCCCCGCTTCCTCACCCTGGAGAGCCAGGTGCCAGGCACTGAAAGTTGGCCCAAACAACTGGTCTTAGTAGGAGTCATAGTGGGGTGAAGAAAGTGAATGTAAGTCATCTAAAGACAGACAGCGGAGCTTTATTGAGCTGAGCAAGGAAAAACTAAGAAATGTGCTTATCAGAAAAAGTAGACCCAATGGCTGATTCTACAGATCTCACACACAAAAAATACTGTCCATTTTACAGCTGACTTGTCATCTTTGACTTGTAACTCATCAAAAGGGCCATTCTTGACAAGGCAGGGTTCTTTGGCCCTGTCCACTCCCTAAAAAGGCACTACTCTAGCCTGGTCGCTGTTAAGTGACGTGCGGTCTCCACTCCCCACAGGTCTGGTGAGTGCCCACGCGTGGGAAGGATGGGCTCCGTGCAGGACACCAACAGAAGCAAGCCCTGTACACCGTGTGCCAGCTGAGGCTGCGACTCACGGGCACAGCCCGCTGCGGAGGCATCATCCTGAACCTGCTAAGGTGAATCCCTCACATCCAGGAACCCCTCTGCCAGGCACCTCATCTGTGCTGCAGATTTGGAAAAAACTAGGGCAGAGGAATTCTAAAAAAAAAGTGATGGCTGCACTCACCACAGAGTTAAGATGCCGCGTGTATTCCGTCCCCTCCCTCTTTCTTAATGCGGTCATTATGGAGCTAATGGCCTAATTAGAACAGTCCTGCCGCCCAGCACTGTGCCCTCCTGGAGTGGAAAAGCCTGGGTGTGCAACGCCATGAGTTTCCAGGCTCTAACTCCGCTCTAACTGCAGAGAACAAGGAGTACAAACGAGGTGGCGAAGCCGGAAAGGTAGCTGAGAGCACCGCGTGCCTTTCAGTGACAATCCCCGTAACCTTGGGAGAGTCAGCAAGTCCCGTGTCCCTCACACCATATTGCAGCAGGGCCCTGAGTCAATACGCAGGGATGTTAGTGAGGCGTCCTCCTGGGGAGGTGGCGGCCGAAGCATCCATCATGTCACTCTGTCAGCCTGTTCCAAGGAGAGAGCCTCTGAGAGCTGGGCTGGAAGCTGACTGCCCGGGCCCATTAGGCTTCTGTCCCCACAGCGAGGCAGCAGCTGTCACCCTGCATGGGGGGAGGGGGCAGGCGGCAGGTGCACGAGCACACACCTGGAGGACAAGCAGCGCTGCGGCCTCAGAGTACAGAGAAGACAGAGCCCTCTCCGCTCTTCAGCATCAGAGAGTCCAACCTCAGCGGAGCACTTCGATATCAAGCCAGGGAGGTAGGTGATACTGGGGATGTTGATGCTGAATTTTAGCGAGTAACCCGGCGGAGCAAACCCACTTTGTTTGGAAAATAATGTATTTACTAGATAAAAAACAAAGAAGACAAACAACACAAAGGAATATAAAATAAAGAAGAAAGGTGTATGTCATCCCTTCCCCCAGCTCCATTTCCTCAAGATAAGTTACCATTTTCTTGTGCGTTTTTCCAGGTTTTTCTGTGCTGCCTACGCATGCACACACACATGCATCCATGGAACTAATGGACCTATTTTTATAGAAATGGTACCATATCATAAAATGCTATTCTGCATCTTTTCACTTAATAGTTTTTGAACACACAGATATACCTGTATATGGACAACACACCAGTAAATGTGTCCACGTGATTCATCTGCCTGAATAACTACACGGCATTTCCCGGTGTGGATACACCTGCTCTCATTTACTCAATCCCCCAGTGGTGAACATTTAGGTTGTTCTTAGGCTTTTGTTCTCACAAACAATGCTGCCATAAAATGATCTCTACAATATACCTCTGACTTTTTCTGCAAGCATGCGTGTACGTTCAATTCCTAGCCCTGTAATAGCTGGAGCACAGCACAAGTGCATTTTAAATGCTGCTGGATTTGCCAAATTGCTCTCCCAAGACGTCACCTACTCCTATCTGTGCTCATTACCTAAGGGATGCCTCTTCTGCGGCCAATGCAGAGTCTGTATCAAGAAAATCCCAAATAAAGACATGGAGAAAGTTCACAGTCTGACCTATTCTAACCAATAGCACTTGGCTGCATACCTGACTCGAAGCTCAGATCAGACAAGCTCGCAGCAGGAGTGACCTCAGACCAATGCGACGTTTGGTAGGTAAGCGTGAGGAAGGAGAGCAGGGAACACAGATAGTGGCCGTGTGGTTCTTCTCAGAGGGTGCATTCCACGGGCTCCCAAGGAGGTTCCTGCTTTGTCCTTCAGGCCACATGCCACACGCTAGGTGGCTGACACTGCACATCCAGAAGGACACTTGTTTAGTGGGAGAAGGAGGCTGTATACTGAATGTGCATTAAGCATCACAAGAATACACCCAGGCTGCTCACTATTTCCATTACCAGGGAGATGGTATGTTTCATGAAAAGTTTTTACAACCTGAAGTTTAAAACAAACACCATAGAGACCTCTTGGGGAAGGTTGCACTCACACATATGAATGAAGACAATGGAGGATTTGTTTCTCATTCTGTTCCTCAAATTTTTGTTTTTGCCTTCAGAAAAGTAGGAATTGCTCTAGATAAAAATAAAACTCATGCCTGAATGTGAGTCAAAAGTATATCTATCACCTCCTAATATGCGCAACTAGAAATGTAATTGATTTTGTACTGTCAAGCGGATACCTCACTCCCAAGATCTCTCCCAAAGCGGTCACAAAATGCAAAAATCACTACTTTATCCACAGACCCATCAAGAGACCCGTTATTTATTTCTTCAAACCTTTCCAAGACTGAATGCAAATGCTTTCTCCCGGCGCGCCACCTAGCGGATCACGTTGGCACTCGCCACTCTGACTGCTCCCTGGAGGCAAAGCCCAGCAGCACCAGAGAGAAATCTGTATCCTTTATCAGTGTAATCACTAATGACATCATTTGTTTAATTTTGATAAATATTTAGTAATACAATTTACAAGCTCAGGTTGAAATAACACCCACCACGAACAAGTGTTTGTATCTCCCCAGGAGAGAAGAGAAACGTTGTCAGGATAGCATGAAAAGAAAGACTGCCTAAAGCTTGTGTGGTAACCAGAGCTCCCCAAAGAATCACTCAAGAATGTCATCAGAAAATAATCCAAGATAGTTGGCATGGTAACTGGGATGCCAGGCAGTTCTCCGTTGTCTGTGTTCACATGCATTTGGACCTCACGGATCATTGTCCCAAGAAAGCAGGGGGAAATGCTAATGAATCAAATGCCGCCCAAATACTACCTGTGTATTCCACGACCACCATGGTTCGTGCTAGCTCCACAGTGACGATGGCTGGATAATCGCCCGGCTTCTAATCTAGTGATCGTGCCACCAGGGCTGCGTCCCACAGCCTGTTGTGTCCCCACTGGCTCCGAGCAGAACAAAACTGAGGTGACATGGAAGAAGCAACAGGCTGCGTTCCACTCAGAGCTCCTGACGTGGTGGGTCACAAAAGAGATGCAAGCTGCAAGCACACAAGTAATTGTGCACGGCCGGAGTTTCAGGATTCCACAAAGGGCAGTTTAATCACATGCTTTTCTCCTGCCTGGAGTGAACTCATCCATGACTCACAAGCCACACTTCCCCCAGTGCATTTTCTCCATTGGGCAGGGAGGCCTGCACTGTCCCTCCCACTCGGGGCAGGGTCCCCTCAGCACCAGCACACCCCTGAGAAGCTACGTTAAACAGGTGGCTGGAACCAGCCCCACAATGAACACAATAATGGTGGACAAAAGGTAATTTCAGGTAAACACCAAAAGGAAAGTGTCTTCTACAGTTTAGTTTCCGGCAGAGGAATCATGGCACCAATACACAGTCAAGTAAACTCAGAATCAGTTCTGACAGAAAATATTTCCTACTTCAAAAAGATACGGACTCTGAGCAAAAGGGTGCTAAGACTCTAAGCTGTTCCATTCGTCTCTGACGTAGCATGAGGGGCATCTGCGTGCCAGGCACAGAGCAGAAGCTTTGTATGTTTGCGAAAACATTTGTGGCCCTGCCTCTACAAAGCAGAAACAAAGAAGAGAAGGCATCAGAAGGTGTTTTTAGACAAACACATATGGGAAATGACCACATGGATATTTTTTGTGTTACAAAAACTGTAGGTTCTGCGGCCTCATGTGATTAAGAATACTCATCCCTAAGGAAAACAGTAAGATAACCAGAGAACATCACTAGGAAATGCTCCTGGGTCACAGTGTTAGATTGCTGGGGCTGCCATAACAAAGTACCACAGACTGGGTGGCTTGAACAACAGACGTTATTTTCTCACAGTTCTGGAGACTCCAAGTCTGAGCTCAAGGTGTCAGCAGGGTTGTTCCTTCTCAGGCCTCTCTCCTTAGCTTATACACAGCCATCTTCTCCCTGCATCTTCGCATAATCATCCCTGTGTGTGTGTCTGGGCCCTAAGCTCCTCTTTTAAGGACATGGGTCATATTGATTTAAGGTTGAAGGGGTTCAGAACATGCCACCCCAAAACATGCCACTTTAGTATATAGATTATTTTGAGCTAAAGGCAGTGAAAAACCAGCAGACACAGAAAAGGCTCTTTACCTCCCCCTTAAATGCCGAAATTAAAATATAAATTTCCCCTTCTATAGAGGAAATCTCCATTTATAAAGGAAATTTCTGAGTCAAGGTATCTGTACCAGCAAGAGGGCTACTCCCAGACAACTTTGTCACCTGTGAGACTTTTATCTGCATAAGAAGGCAAACTTTATTGATCATAATTTTCTCCCCTCCAATGCCCATCGTTTGCCCCACCAAAGCTCCAAACCCCTGTTCCTTCCCACAGTTCATGATAACATATGCCCCAGCCATCTGGTCACCCACTTCCTTGAGTGTCCTATTTTTGTGAAACTCCCGTGCACACATACGTAATGAAACTGATTTTTTTCTCCTTCTGTAACAGACTTTTGTCAATCTCATTATTAGACCAGCCACAGAACTTAGAAGGGTAGAAGGAAGCCTTTCTCCTAGAAGGCCCACCCTAATGTCTTCATTTTTCCTTAACTGCCTCTTTAAATACCCTCTGTACAGTCACATTCCGAGCTACTGGGTCAGGACTTCAGCACGTGAATCTGGGAGGGACACAGCTCAGCCCATCTCAGGCACTGAAGACGGAGTTTTTAAGGGTCACAAATCCAGCATTCTACAGAAGCTTGTTGAATATGTGCATTGGTGCTTCATGTATGTCTCATTCTCTAAACAGAAGCCCAGACCCCACATAGCTCTTTTAAAATGGCCATTGCCACTTGTTGAATAGGAACCACAACTTCCAACTTAATTTGTGAAATGTATGAAAAATGTTTGAAAACAATCAGATTGTAAGTTTCTAAGAACACAGACAGGAAATAATATTTGCTTGGTCTCCCCCCAGCACAGTTTCCACATTTGTCTCAGAGCGCACGTAGTGTGTTAAGGAAGGGACCTGCAAAAGACTCCACACCAAAGCTGGGGGTCAGCTGATGGGTGTCCCTGTCTGCGGGCGTGGGCTCAGATCCCAGCTCTCCACTCAACGACCTCGTGGCCAAGGTCTTGGTGCCTTAACCATTCTCAGTTTCCAGGACCTCGGCTGTGAATCAGAATGACAATACAAATCAAGATGTTCCTGGAAGGTTTGAGTAAAATTACATCAAATACCAGCTACTATAGGAGAGCCTGGCAAACAATAAATGCCTAATTGGTCAATGGTTGCTACTATTGACGTTGTAAATATCCTACCATGTGGTAAGATGTCTAGTATGGTTACTTTAAACACGTACATGCACAATTTTTGAAGATGGGTTCCTTTATCCAAACCTTGCCTCACTGCTGTCTGCACAGACTCCATGCTTAGTTTCTAATACATTCCTAACTGAAATACCTTGACGATGGGTGTTTGCACCTTTTCAGAAAGGACGTTTTTCTGCATTTGTTAATCAAGTCTCACAGGCTTTGTGCTCTTCCTCTGACTTTCACATGTAGTGCACTGTTCCCTCATTCAAATAGCCACATGTTTGCTTCTTTCTTTGGATAATCCCACAAGTTCATGAATATCAGAAAAAACTCATCTTCAAAGGACTGCATGTTAAAATTGAATTTGCATAAGCATGAATACCTAAAATATAGGTTAGCTACAATAGGGGGTATGATGAAAGGAAAACTCCACTTCTTCTAAGTCCATAACGTGGGTTTTCTGAGCTCCACGGACGTGCCCAGGCCCAGGGACGGCACGATGCCCTGCAGAATTCTAAGCCGTGTGCAGTGACTTGCTCCTCATCCCCTGCCGTCCTGTGGGCTGTGACGTGAGCAGGGAAACGATGAGGGAAAACTGGGAACTGGTTAAAGCACATACAGGCCGCTGCAATCAGAAGGCAGAGAACCTCTCCTCGCCTTTGCTGACACTCGCCTCTTCATGGGAACCAGAATTCAGCAGCGACAGCCAGAGAAACAATCTCTCTTCTCAGTTAGCCAGAGGCAAATAAACTGCCCCCTTTCCAAACACCTCCTGATGACTTCTGTTCAGATCAAAATCCCTTCTTCTAATGTACTTTATTCACTTGAAATAAAAGGGATGTTCGTTTGCCCCACATTGTAGGACATTTAAATAAAATATCACTTTCCGAATGAATCCACAAAAATTTAACAAAAGTACATACAGTATTTTTTAAGCCAGACATTGTGTAGAAAATGTAATGGGACAGTTAACAGTGATCACACCTGAGACCCTATCATCTGGAAGAGAAATAAGACAAAAATTATGTCACAAGGGATGAAAGGTGACTCAGGGCTCTGAAAACCGAGTGACTAGGGGAATGAAATGTGGCCTTCATTTAACGAGGAGAAAAAACTAAAAGCAAAGCTGTATTTTGGACAAGAGAGATCTGATAGATTCACTATTGGAGAGACTGACCCGTGTGGTCCGCCAGGGACTTTCACGAGTCTGGAGAGCTGTCTGGGATGAGGTAAAGGGAGCAGAGCAAGAACTTGAGGTTTAAGGACAAATATGAGGGATGCAGAAGTTGTCAGAGAAGTAGAAGAATCAGTAAAATCTGGGGCCCAGGGCATCACTGCAGGAGAGAGTTCTAGAAAGACAGAGTGAGTGATCGTATCCAGGGGGCGAGAGCGGAGGAAAAGCCACTACTTAGTGAGACCCCAATTCTGTCTTCTTAGGAAAGTTGGCAGACAGGTTACCTGGTAAGTCACGATGAACAGAGAAGGCCGAACACAAAAAGAAACCCAGAAGAGAAGCAGGGCAGATATCCAGCCGGCATGAACCAGTATGACCATTAATGGAGCGGGAGGCCAGTTTCAGGGGTAAAGACATGTCACTAAACAAGGGGTTGGGACAAGGCCAACGCACCCGTAAACCCTTCACAGTGTTTCCACACGGACACACAGGTGCGCACAACCCGGTGAGCACAGGTAATGGTAAACATGGTAACATCCTTAGGAAGCGACGAGTTTGGAGTGTTTATTACTTTTGTTTGCTTTTAGTACAGTTTTTAACTGTAACTTTACACTACTTAATGTGTGATAATTGCTATGTTTAAAACCCAGCTAGCAAAATTCCTGAAAATGTAACAACTGGTTCTCAAGAGCCATGCAAGCTGGTGCCTGCACGTCACCAAGCATGACTGAAGTGACTGTTAGATGTTATTGTTTCCTTCCTGGTGAGTAAATAGCCACTGCCTCCAGGCTCCCCCACTCCCTCTTCGAGAACATCCTGTACCTTCCCAGGATCCAAAAATGAAAGAGATAATTCCTGGGGGTAGAGAGGGCGCAGACACCTCCGGGACCCCTCCCCAACAGTCCCATGTCCTAGCAGAGTCCCCTGGGAATGCCCAGTGCCCCATCACTCCAATTGCATCACCTAGTTTGAATGCCGCCCTTACATAAGCATAGAAGGGGAGGCTCTGCGTTTGTGAAGAGAGCACTCATTGCATGTTGTCATCACCTGGCAGTCACCTCTGAGGTGAGATGCAGAAGACCCTGGAGGCGATTCTCACCGTCCATAGCCATTCCTCTCCAATGACTGCTGAGTTGTCCATGGAGCCAGTCACCTGACTGCTAAGACCAACTCTTAAAAATCACAAAGGGAAGAAATCATTTTGAGTGGCTTACTCAGAAATTCTAAATTGCTACAAATTCTACACAAGGTAAGATCCAGGAAAACTGTCTTAAGATACAACGTCCTCATGCCACCCTTAACTTTGGCTTAGAAGAGAGTGAAAAATGGAGCTGGCCTCCTAGTTCCCAGGGTTCCTGTTTTGTGGCCAAGAAGCAAGAACGCAGAATAAATCAGGCCAAAGAACAGGTGAAGAACGAGTGATGAAAATAAAGTTCTAGGTAAAGAAAAACTGACTCTCAAGGGATATGAGTCAGGCTGAAGCCAAAAAAACCACAAAGCAAAACAGTCTGCCTTGGGGCAGTACCGGAATTCCTGCTCACTTCAGGAAAGTTCTCTTTTGGAAGGACATCTGGAATCCGTAAAATTCAGAAGCAGGAAACAGTGGTAGACACTGTTGCAGGAGTCTCTACTTCTGCTGGCATGGGCGATGACAGCGAACGCAGGCAGTCAGTGTGGGAGGAAGACGGCGTCGGGAGCAGATGAGAAGGTGGGGTTCTCACCCTGGTTTTGCCACCAGCTGGAGGAGTAACCCCATGAAAAGCATTTCGCAACTCTGGGCCTCATTTTTCTCAACTATCGGGAAGGAAAGGTAAAGATCCATAACACAGTGCAGTTTATCTTCAACAGAAAATCGTTTTCAGCATTTTAGGATCTGTCCCCACATCCGTGACTGGCTGTAACGTACAGTGTTACGACTCACTTAGGATCCAATCAGTAAATTAAACAGAAAATCAAACGGAGTAAACCAAGAATGTGTACGAAGGTATGTATGCATCCTCTGGTAACCAGTTCCAACTTGACAGCCACTTGAGATGCCCTAGACATTCAAACTGCTCAAACACGGAGTATTTTGTTAGTATATTTACACTACAGAATACAAAGCGGGGGGCAGAGAGCCAACTGTGGGATCAGAAGCCGCCCGTATTTGTTCCCAGAGCCCAGCCCACCCCGAGCCTCTGCAGACCCCTGCGAGCTTATGTGGCTCTGCTTGGAGAGGCCTTCACCAGAATATTCCAGCCTCACATGATACATACGTTCCTCACTTGCTCCAAACTGTCAACAAGGACATATCTTTGCACATCGGGGTTTGGAGGCATTTTCCCTCCTTTGCAAAGATAAATATGGCACAAAACACTTGGCCCTATTCATTCTGTGTTGCTTTTTAATTGAGTCATAATTTATCTGGGTCACGTCTTCAGGCCATACACAGAGAGGTGCTCCTGCTAAGTTCCTCTGTCATTCAGAGAAAGCCAAACGTCACCAATAGGCTTCGAAGAGTTCCTTTATGGAACCTGAATTTTAAGAATCGAAATTACACTATAAAAATGGGATGTCTAAAGCCCTTCCCCAGACCCAGTTCTGGCAGTAGGCCAAAAGGCATAGCCTGGCATGCTAGTTCCCAGGTCCCAGGGACTGTGTCCTTCAATCCCCCACCCCCACTGGCTCAAGGTCACCCGAACCTCCTGGCCACCTCCTGGCTCTGTGCCTGGTACCCCTGTAAGAGGCCTGCTCCCTCCTCAGGCAGGTCTGGGACAACTGGTTCCAGCTGCGCAAGCTGCAGGCAGATGACCTCGATGACCTTTTGCTTGGAAAAGAGGTGTTCTCGAAATATGATTAGGGAGGGGGCCAGGGAAAAGCTGTCTCAATGAAGCGCCCCCGAAGCAAGTGAGCAGGAAAGCTCTTTTTGCTACTGTTTCTTCAGAGGCAGGGTGGGAGCAAAGGGAGGCAAAATTAGTCTCCAGGCCAAAGCCAACTAAACAGAGGTTAAAATTCAAAGCTGATCCTTAAAGCACATGACTTTTGACTTGAAATTTCTATGGATAATTCCTTGAGAATCATTACCAGCCGAAAGGCTGTGCAAATTAGTTGTTTTCAAAGGACATGTGTTTTGAAGTTTGAATGATTGCAAACTGATTAATATGATCCCGTACGTATTTTTCCCTTAGATCTTCCCCCTGAAATTAGGTTTCGAAACACTGTTAATTCTCCCAGATCACAGGAGACTGTCAGCCAGAAACCAAAAGTTTTAAGGACAAGCACCCCAACCCTGGGAAATGCTGCAAGCCTTTCCAGAGGTTCAAGCAAGCAAATTACACTGACTTTAATGGTATACGCAAAGGCGGGTCTTGAGCACTGTGAGAAGTTCATTGGTTCCCGTCAGCGGACCAGACCAAGCTGGGGTATGGAAACGCATCACGCACCCAGCACCTCTCACACTCTTCAAGACTGGACAGAACCGAGTTGTATAATAAGTTTGCTGGTGAGCAATTCCCAGATGTCTTAAAAAAAAGAATAGAAGACAGTTAAGAAAGGCATATTGGGCTTCAGAAGTTCCAGAAAGTGTGATATTAATCAGAAATTAAATGCCAGCACAGGCTTCCCAGGGAATTTGGAGGCCACTCAAGCTGGTTGACATTTCATTTTATGCACAAAGGCCGCATGGCAAATGTCTTCAGCCCATCACAGTTTCGGTGTGTGGGATGGGGTGGGGGGCAGGTAGGGAAGATGCCAAAGGATGCTGCAGAGGAGCAACAAATCTGCAAAAGGCTCATGAGAGGACGTCATTAACACTCCATGTATTTATATGGTGAGTCACGGATGCAAATTTGAGTACAGAATTTCCACCAGCACCACTTTCTTAACACAGACAGTTTTAATGATTAGCAGAATAGCTAACACTTTTGAGGAAACTGAGGCCCAGGAAGATTGAAAAGCTGCCCCAAACCATGGAGCCAGGGGTGTATGCATCCCAGAGAGCTGCTCCTGCCTCTTCCTGGGCCAGGCACCAAGCGTCCAGCTGCCGCTCATAAGCGGAAGGCTGGGCGTGGCCCAGTGGGACAAATACCAGATCGGAAATGCTGGCACCAGGACGCAGACCTCTGAGCCACCCTGAACTCACTCAACACTCCATTAAGCACCAAATTTCTTGACCTGAGGTTTCCTCATTTGGAGTCGGGTCGGCAAACGGTGATGGGCAGATGAAGGAAACATGCATCCTGGCACAGGGCAGGCAACCACCATGTTCAAGGTTAACGAAATACTCAGGCTCTTCTAGGAGGTCGGGTTGGGCATTCAGCACAGGACCGGGCAAGGTGTCAGCTGACAATGACGCTTCTTCAAAGCAACATCATCAGTAGAGTTCAGAGGTGAGGAAACGGAGGCAGAGAGCAGATAACGCGAAACGTCACACAGGTGGAAAGTATAAAACCCAGGATTCAAGTCCAGGCCGGCTCACTACCTAGAGAGTCTATGCTCTTGGCCATGATATACAACAGATACTGTCAAGAAAAGGAAGATGGACATTCACATCCCAGTACTCACGACTAATTCTTGCTGTAACTGTTTCCTTTTAGAGAAGCTAAACTGTAAACGGCAATGTGGGAGAAATGGGAGTTTTGATTGGAAGCCACTGGGAAAAACGAGCAATGGTGCAGTTTGGGGTCTTTAGGTAACTACACATCTGTAGGAATCTTTTCCTCGGGGTTAGCAGTTTAGTAACTCACCTCCCCCTTCAGCTATGAAAAGCTATTGAGTGGCTGCTACTAGGGTTGGGGATGAGGGATAGCTGGGGACAGTGCACAAAGGGAAGTTCAGCTGTCATCGGGCACAGCTCTTATACAGCGTGATGCTAATTTTATGTGTCAACTTGATTGGGTCGTGGTGCCCAGGCATTTGCTTCAAGCTGATTTCTGGGTGTGCCTGTAAGGGTGCTTCCAGATGAGCTGAGGCTCAAATCAGTAGACTGAGTAAAGCACAGGGCCCTCTGCAGGGAGCATGGGCAATGCCCCATCGCTGAAGGCCCGCACAGAACAAGGCAGAGGAAGGGAGAACGCACTCTCTGCCTGACTGCCGCAGCTGGACACTGGTCGCCTGCCCTCGACTGGATTCTCACCACAGCTTCCCTGCAGCTCCAGCTGACAGATGGCAGACTGTGGGACCCTCAGCCTCCATTGTCACATCAGCCAAGTCTGATAATAAATCTCTCGATGATGGATGGATGGATGGATGGATGGATGGATGGATGGATGGACGGACGGATGATAGGAAGAGAGAGAGAGAGAGAGAGAGAGAGAAATGATAGCTAGGTTTTATTGCTCTGAAGAACCCTAATATACACAGCCCTCCATTCACTCACTCTATACACGGATCTTCCATTGCCTTTTAATAAAAGAACTTTAGAACTCTGGTACATTAACTACAATTCCTACTTGGGGCTGGGGGTGGTGACTAGGGGGGATAAAGCACGTAAAATTGCTGATAATCAGCTGTTTTGACATACAAAAAGGAATTTTCATAAGGTTCAACTTGATTGAGGCTCTTACTGAATTGTCCTCTGCCTGGGGGAGTGGACATCTCCCTGGAGAGCCAAGTCCCAGGCTTCCCAAGCCCCAATCCATCACCCAATAACCATCCATGTGTCTGCCATGTCCCAACACACCCACGCCCTCAGGTGACCCCCCCTTCTGACCTCCCTCTAAACTCCGACTCCTGCCCGGTCACTAATTCATAATTAGGGAAAGAGCTTTCCAATACCAGTTTTAGACAAAAAGCAATTTTCTATCCACAGGTCTAAAAACAGTCAATTCATTTTGTTTAGAATATAGTTACTTATTATCACAAAGCTTAGTCAGAAAATCCAGTCATTTTATAGCAGAAGTTTGCAGAACTGCCAGTTAAAAATGCATCCCTTAACCACTGCACGTCCCTCTCCCTCCAACCCCAGGTTCATTCTGTGCTCTACCCAGAACCCGTTCCTTGGGGACAGCCCGACCCACACGTGCCCGTGGACAGGACACACACTCGCTGACCTGTCCCTACTTGGTGGGCTGCTTCTGGTTATTTCAGCTTCTCCCTTTTCACTTGTCATGGTTCAGACTGAAAAATCCACCACTACTAAAAATCTGTAAAGACAGCGTTCCTTTTCTGGGTGCAACCTTAGTAATTTCTGCTGTTGACAAAGACGCTAGTGCAGCGCCCTAAAGATGCTGTCTCAGGAAACATTTGGTCCTCTGGCCTCCCACGTGGGACAGACATAAGCAGTTCTAGCAGCAGACGGAATGGTTCAGCCGGTCCTGCCTCACCAGCGAATAATCCTCAGACCTCAATATGAAATTGGCATTGACCTGATACCGTTGAACTGACGTCTGCCACTTATGAGAGAGGACACCTCGTTCCATGAGGCAGACAGTGATCCGTTCCACTCTAAAGAGAGAGCAAAACTTAGCAGGTGCAGTGGAAGATTTTCTTTTCCATTTTCTAAATAAAAATAGCACAGGGCTCTGTGCTATTATTCCTTCTAGAACCATCTCAACCAGAAAAATAAATAAATGAAAGGAGGGATGGATCGTCTAGATGTGCCTCTGGAGACTGGGTGGGGTGAAGCCCAGGAGGCCATTTGGACAAGATCGATATCACAGGCCACCGTGAACTCCCTAAAGCCAAAGGGGCGGCTGTGTCAGCAGGAAGTCACCGGGCACTGTAGTAAGACCCCACCCCATATTCCAAAGCCCGCTCCACTTCGATGGTTCTGCAAGTGGGGATGAGGGTAGTGTTATTAATCCTTTTTGCAATTTTTCTTTAGTCTCCCCTATCATCAATATTTTTAAATTACCAATGACATATTTGCTGTCAGTTGTCAGGACTCAAAATTGTAGAAACCCAAATCAAAATAACAAGAAAACATGATGCCTGTTATAGGCTGAATTGTGTTCCCCCCAGAAAAGACACATGGGGTCCTAACCCAGTGCCTATCCCAGTGTGACCTTGTTTACAGATAGGATCTTGCCCGGGGTAACAAAGCTAAAATGAGTCCATTGGGGTGGTCCTATTCCAGTAAGACTAATGCCCTAGTAAGAAGGGGAAATGTGCACACAGACACGCACACAGGGAAAACGCCACGAGAAGACGGAGGCAGAAATCAGAGGGAAGCTGCTGCTAGCCCAGCAATGCCGCCGACCGCCAGCAAACCACCAGAAGCCAGGAGAGAGATGGAACAGCGTGCTCTTCACATCCCTCACAAGGAGCCAACCCGCTGACCCCCTGAGCTTGGACTTCCAACCTCCAGAACCCTTGTAAGTTCCTATTGTTTAAGCCATGGGGTGGGAGCGCTGTGTGAATGCAGCCCTAGCGAATACAGGCAGTGTGGGAAACGGAGGAGCTGCCCGGGAAATCACATTCTCAAGGGCGGGGAGACAGTGAAGAGCGATGTACCTTATTCACTCAGTCGCCAAGAATTCATTTGGTGTCCCCGGTCATGGAGCACAGCCAAGGGCAAGACTTCACAACCCTACCTTCACGGAGCTTTCATTGTGATGGAAGACAAACACGGACGGTGCAGGCACGAGGGGCCCCAGTTTGTGAAGGAAAACTACAGGGCACGACGGAGGTACATAACAGGTGTGTGTGTCTTGAGGTGGAAAGCACAACCTGTTCTCAAAATGCAGTCTAGTCGGAGAGACAGACGAGCAAATCAACGACTGTGAAGCACTGGACGCCTAATGAAGTGAAGTTTCCGGAAGGAAACCTTTGCCGTGCCAGCTGCCCAGTGCCCAGACTCCTCCCCGGGCTGCAGATATTGCCAGTACAGGTGGGCAGCTCTTTTCTCTCCCTGCCACCCTGTGGATTAAAAGTGAGCAGGTGGCCAGAGCGCTCCCGCCCCGACTCTGGGTCCCAAGGGAGTGACTCAAAGGCACAGGGTCAGGTGGATGGGCTCCAGCTGCACTGCGGCCACGGGGCCGGCATTGTGCAGCTGGCCCTGGTGGTGGCCACACGAGGGCTAAGTCCCAAGCCCCAACCAGCCTGTGGAGCTCTCCGGACTTCCAGGCCGCCTCCTCCAGGTTTGCCTTTACTTGTGGGGACAACTAGACAGCTTTCTAATACATCACTTTTATTCTCGCAACCATGGCTAGTGCTGAATTATTCTATACTGGTTCAGTTGTACTGACTGTTGAGACACTGCACTAGTTCTATATGGGTTAGTGAAACACCCTGAATCACCAACATGCACACCCACCCAACTGCCACCACCCCCACTGACTACCACCCAGAAACCTTAACACAGACAGACCCTGCTCCAGAGACACTCCAGGTCACGGAGTCCCTTCTCATTGGTCAGCATGTGTGCACTTCCACTTGGAAAATATTTGTAATATCACCCTCCCCCCTTTCAACCAGCAATGCTGACCCATACAATTACAGAGCTGACATATAGAACTGTCTCCAGTGTGGAATCGTAGAAAAGAGTGTGTACTTCCTCCTTTTGTAAACGAAATGGAGATTCATCCTCAGTAATTATCTACTGTATACATTACATTTTTCTTCCTGCAACTACGGAATCCACAGGTAAAGCCTGTAGCCCTGGCCAAAACTGAACCCCCAAACCTGGGGAATCCTAGGCACCACTAGGGTGCAATTACCATCCCAAGTTGAGTGGAAGCCATGGCATTTCACGTGGAAAACCCTGAGTTCAGTCCCCAGCTTTATAAATGTAGATTACAGTAGGTTGAGTGGAGTCCCCCAAAAAATTCATGTCCATCTGTAACCTCAGAACGTGACCTTATGTGGAAATAGTCTTCACCAATGTAATTAGTTAAGATGAGGTCACACTAGACTAGGATGGGCCCTAAATCCTACAATAGGTGTCATTATAAGAGAAAAAACAGGGATATTTAGAGACAGACATGGGGAAGAGGCCATATACAGACAGAGGCAGAGATGGGGTGATGCAGCTGCAAAACGAGGCTTGCACAGGTTGGTGGACAACCAACGGAAGCCAGTGAGAGGCGAGGAAGGATTCTTTCCGAACGCCATCAGCGGGGGCGCAGTCCTTTCAAAACCTTGATATCAGATTTGTGGCAGCCAGAACTGGGGAGAATAGATGTACGTTGCTTCAGAAATATTACTGTTTCCTAAAGCATTTCTGGAGTCACCATCTATCATTCCATAGTGAGTCCTGGGTCCAATACCCACTCCCCGAATGTGGTCATTTTCAGGACACTAAGGCTCTCACGATTAGCAAGTGGACAGAGATAAGGCCCCCCAAATCCTTCCCAATGATTTGGGGTGGCATCAATTAAAACCTAACTCATCCGATGGAGAAATAGGCTATAACAAGCCACCTGTATGTCCATACGAGTTATTTTCAAAGTTTGCAGGTCATGCTAAGAAATACTGCAAGTTTATGACAAATGGAGCCAGACTTTCTACACTCATCTCGAATGTGAAAAAAACAGAGATGATTATTTCAGAATTTAGAATGTGATTTTCCTCCAAGTCAGGTGCCAGTAACTCTGCAGCCCTATAATTTCAAGCAATCGAAAGTTATAATTAAGTGTTTGTACTTCCAATTCTGAGGGAGACAAATACATAGAGTTCCTGATTAAGGGGTGGGAGCCAGTGAAATGAGCCTTTGGTTTGCATGAAGAAGCTAAACGGTGTAGCAGTGAGAGCACAGGCCTAGGAATGGGAAGAACAGACACGCCTCTGTTTCCAGCCTCACAGCTCCTTGATCACGAGTATGGCTTCACCTTCCCGGGTCTCCGTCTTCTTATGTATTAAAAAAGAAGTATTTTCAGGATTAAATTTTACACGTGCAGGTGAATTTTTTTCGTAATAACATAAGCACCCTAACATGCACTTTACTTTTACTCGATTTAGAAAGCAAGTTTGCAAAGCATCTTCCGAGACACTAACTCATTCAGTCTTCTCAGCAACCATGTGAGGACGGCCGGTTAATGACATTTGACAGCAGAAAACTGAAGTTCGTCCATCCAAAGTCAGTTTATGGGAGAGAAGACATCAGAGCTAAGTGTTCCAGCTTTGCATTTTCAGTTTCTCCATCTCCACGCTGCTTCTCCCCCAATCAGCCGTTTTGTTGTTGTTCTTACTGCTCATGCCCAGTGCCCTGGGAGCTGCTGGCCCCAAAGTGACACAGCAGGAGCTCGCTGTCCATCCCCATGGTCACCTGCCCACGGAAACTAAACCGGAGTGTACTGCTAATGAACAGACTCTGAGAGCTCCTGGGTAAAGGTCAGTCTGGTAAGAAATGGAGGTGAAACGCACACGGACCTCGGGAGCCGGGTGGGTGATGGGGCCACGACGCAGGCCGAGGTGGCCGGGATTATCCCAACAGGAGGCTGTTCTGGGCGGCCGGCTGGGAAGGGCTGCGTCTTGCATGACTGAGTGGGTCTTTAGAACATCCCAAGACCGCTGCGGTATGAAGCCTCCCGCTCACCTACTGGGTGGGGACGTTCCTTCAGGTCACTCAGCTCCTTTGCTCTAATTTTCCAGTCATCAAGCAGTCTTCAGGTCTGTAATGTGGTCTCTTGAGTGAATACTAGAAGGGGCCTTGCAGGTGTCCAATCATTTTATCCCTGATCAAAACCCTTCAACATGCCCCCACCGCCTTACAGAATAAAATGCTCTTGTGTCACTTTCAAAGGCGCCAAAATAAAATGCTTCCTCCCTTTGCAGGATGACGTTTCACCACCCCCACCACTTGGCATCTACGTTCCAGACACAATGAATGAACTGTCTACAGCTCCTCCAGACGTACCTTGTTCTCTTTCACCTCCAGGCCTGTGAACACTGGGCCCTCTTCCGGCAATTCCCTCCCCTCAACCACTCTCATCGGACCTCACATCGGCCCCCCAAACCTTCCCTAAGATCCCATTCCCCAGAAAGGCTGGATTGGGGACCCTGGTACATGTTGACCCAGCACCTGGTCTTAATTCTGGCACTGCCTGTTTATCTGTCCCACCACAAAGTAAGTGACTTGTGGGGAAAAAGGTGTCATTTATTACTGCCTCCTTCACAGAGTTTGGCACCTGGTGCGTCACAGACACTCCGTAAGTATCTGATAATGAGTAGAAGAGTCAAGAAAGCCTCCGGTCCGGAGCCAGACAGTGCTCCAGTGTTATTCATGACCTGGTCTCACTCCCCCAGAGCGGGATCTCCCACACAGCTGGGTTTCTGACATTGCAGAACTTGACAGCATTTTCCTAGCCGGCAAAAGCTCTGAAACCACAGCAGAAAGATCAAATCCTATGTGAAAATATGTCCCAAAATAATGGTTCCGAAATAGAATCACACAACTAGAGAGAGTATAAGGGATCTTTGTTTATGGTGAGAGCTGGCAGCCGGTTTTTCTTGTGGTGTTAGGGCTTGTGACAGCACCCCGCCTCTGGGGGGGACAGGGAGCCTCTGCTCAGATGGGTCTGGGGGGGACCGAGTCTGTGTGAATCCGTCTCCTGGAGAGCCCGGGGCTTCACACATCCCTTTCCTCTTCAGAATACATTTGAAAGCAGCACAGTACTTTCAACATAACTCAATTTTCCAACTCATAATACACTTGGATTTATTTGCAGGGTCTCCTACTTTTTAGATTTTTAGCGGAATGATTGATTCTTTGCTCTGTAAGTTCCCTTTTAGGTTGAAGTATTGGTGTAACTTAAAAAGCTACTGGAGACGCGTTTTTGCTCAAGTGGACCATAAAAAAAGAAAAAATCCAAAACAAAACAGTTCAAGAACTTTCTACTTATTAAAGATATCCTTTAATGCTGGGAAGGTCAGAAGCAAAATTGGAAACTGGAAACCAGTACTAATTCCTGCCACTTCTTAAGAGCAGCCAGCATTTTTCCAGCACTTAACTTTGCACATATCATTTGGCAAGGCCTCCACAGGCACTGTCTCCTGGTTTTAGCCTCCTCAGAGGCCCAGCAACAGAAGCAGGAAGCACCGTGCTCACTCCATCCCATCGATGGGAAGCTGTGTGGAGCGGTCACCCGCCTTCCAGAGCTCAGGCAGCTGGTCCATGGGCCTCACTCCCAGGCCCTCTAATGCCACCACATCACAGCGAGCGCTGGGCAGTTTGCACAGCGTGTCTCTCCCACAACCTCGTTTCACACCAGACATTGTCCCCATTTGTCAGTGAGAGTCAGGCTGAGGTGACTTGTGGGGTGTCCCAGGACAAGGCAGTGGCTGAGTGTGAAGCCACCCCAGGCCTACAAAGCTCTGCCTTTGCCCCACACTCCTCCCAACCTCCCCAGGGGACTTGTGCTCACACTCTGCCCTGCCTGTCACCCAGGACCACAAGGCCGGGCTCTGAGCAGCACCGCCCACCCCAGCAAGGTTCCTGCCTCAGACCAGCCCTCAGCAGCCTGCAGAGCCTCACTCACCCAGAGCAACCCTCCAGGTGCCCTCTCCTCACAGCCACTCTCTCCAAATCTACATACATGCACACAGAGGCATGTGCGTGCTGGAGTGTGCATTAGTTTTCTCTTACTCTTGTCATTATCTTGTATTTATATTTATTATGAATATTTAATTTAATACGTTAGATATATGTTAAATACTGGATATAATTTAGTATAATAAATAAGATTTATATTTACCATTGTGTCTTATACTTGATGTGATGCTATTTTTACAAACCACGGGCTGGAACCATGCACCAACTCTATAGATTAGCATAAAGTCCAGCTCCTGGAATCAAAATTCGCCTCATAGGTGACTAAGAAGTAACATAAATGAAAATATTCTTCAGTTCTAGTCATTTTCATGTTCAAGATGAGTCGACAATGCAATGATGAAATGGACAAACAAACCTGCCTCCAAGTTCAAGGGTAGGAAAGGAATATTCACAAAGCAAGAAGGGAGTGCCTTTGGGGCAGACTTGGCCTGCACCCCCCCCCCCAGCACCAAGTGGTTCTAGCAGCCACAGCGCATGAGGCATGTGAGGGGCACCCACCACCCAGGGCATCCAGAGCCAGCCATCAGGAGTGTGACGTGTCTAGAAACCAGTTATTAAGAACTGACTGACACTAAGAATAATTTTATGCCAATAAGTCAGTGGAGACCTTGCTAAAATACAGAATTGTGAGGACATCGTATATACGGGTTTGTGGGAAACAAAAATGCATCAATGGAAGTTTACTAAAAGATCAAGAATTTAGCCAGCTGAAAATAATTTCAACCAAACTCCCTATTTTAAAGACTCTCCTTCCAGAAAGTACTGATCTGATGCCACACCTTTCAAGAACAGTAATTTCTTAAGACATTGTGTACCCAAAGTTCTTTGAATCTGGGGCAGCAAAATCATTGATATAAACAGCAGACCCACAAATTACTCACCCCAAAAAAGTGCCAATGGCACATCGAGCAGCTGCACACTCAAGGAAGTGTGTGGGCACCCAGATGGAGTGTGGGAGATCCATTAAGTAATACTTTCTGAAGGACATGTCACTGGAACTGCAACTGAGTTTGATTCTTTGATTCTTGTTTCATCTCTTCTTTCTTCTCAAGCAAAAGCATTTGTGGGGGCGGGGGAGAGGGAGAACGCTACACTGGGATTATCTGAACTTGTCATCTTCTCCTCACTCTCCGCTTCTGTTATGTTGTCCTTTTCTTGATGAGAAGTGTCGCCATCTTCTCAATTTCCCTAGTACATTCTGATGGTCACTCTAGACCCCTCTAGCTCCCCTGATGCTCTCAAGTCCAACTGATTATAAATCTCTCCTGGTTTACTCTCCTAAATACCACTCTCATTGCTACCTCTTAAACCTACGCTACCAGCATCTCCGCATAGGTTTTTCAACACGTGTCACCTGGATCCTGCAGTTGTCTTCTAACTAGCCCCCCACTTCCAGTATGAAGCCCTTCCAGCCCATGGTTCTCTCTGCCACCTAAGTAGTCCTTCTAAAAGACAAACCTAAACACATCATAACTCTTACTGAAAGCCTTCAACAATTCCCTAGAGCCTCATGATAAAATCCGAGTTTCTTACAAAGCCAGCAGGGCCCCTTCTGACGTAATCCCCAGGTTAATTACCTCTCGGTGGCTCTCCCCTCTCCTACCTGCAGAACCTCCCACCCACACCCCGTGCTCCAGGCACACTTCACCACCTGCTGTATGCCAACCGATGTCGCCAAGTTTTCAGACGTGTGTCCTACCAGCTCTGGGGGCTATGCCATCCCCACACCTGCCTGCTTCCCCCACTCCTTCCTACCCTATTCCAGTACAGCATCTCTGGGCTGAGCACCTTCTCTGGACCTTTAGGCTCTCAACAGGGCTACGATAATGAGTGACCGAGGCTTCGTCAAATCTTAGTGCGAGGTCAGAACTAGCAGCGTCGATATCTGGAAAGGTGTAGAGACGTGAAGGTGAAAAAAAGCATGTTTTCCAAGGGAAGTGACTGCCCAAGGAGTATGAGAACATCGGGAAGAATGGGGGTGAGAGGGGCTGCACTGAACACGCAGTGACACCAAATGCCTCCCAGAAGGTGGGCAGACAAGGCCTGAGAAGGGATCCTGAATCCAGCAATTCGGGGTTCGTGAGCAGCTTCTTCAAAACTAATTTCAGCAGAACTGGAGGTCGTCATTTTTAATATTTTACTTATCTTCCTTTAATACTATCCTTATTAGTATCCCTTGTCTCTCTTAGCTACTCATTTCCACGACTTCCCCTATACTATTGGAACCTGCATCAGAGATATTCCCAAACAGCCATACAATTTCTTGTTAACTCATTAGAATCAAAGTGTCAACTTGGTCTTTGTAAGTCATGATTTGGGATCATTTACTCCAAGATGTCTTCCTAACCACCAAGTTCACATCCAATTCCATTTTTATTGTAGACAGTGCCGTTTATTCTCTGCCACTGAAACACTTCTTAGTTGTCAATTACATTCAGATGATTTCTTGAGCTTTTTTTTTCTTATATTAGTTGCAACCGTTTCCTTTTTTCTCTAAACAAAAATCTACTGACAGTTGATAACCACATCTCCCCTTGCCAGGGTTTGAATTCACATTTCTGTTTCAAAATTCCCAACTTTTGAGTCACTTTTGCAAGGCAATTGTTTCTTCCCATTCATTTCTACGATCAGGGTGCATATCTACTAGGGCTGCTGCTTCTACTGGAAGGCGTCGAACAGTGTCTTTTTTTGTTGTTTTTTTCCCCAACTACATGGAATCACCACTAGGCTCCTCAGGCAGGGCTGGTCCCTCTCCAGCTAGCTCTTCAGAAGTAAGGTGAAGCGTAGCACCAATGTCTCATTTTTACATATCTCAAGTGCCAAAAACATGTGTCTTGGATTTCCACCACTGACTTGTGCAGGGTCCTGACTCACACTGTCTTGTGGGACAGCTCTTCACGTGCCACGAAATTGGAAGGGGTCCTTTAGTGCAGAGCGTTCTCGCTTATTTCAACACAAAAGACACGTTTTCCTGTTGTTTCCCTTTTTCATGCCTTGATTCCTTCATTACAGTCCCACTCTTGGCTTTTCCACAGTCACTGTAGAAAAGGTTGTAGACTGAAGTCTGCAACCCAGGGGCCCAGGTTTTAGCAGCACAAGGCTTGCTGCTCTTCTGTTTCCCCGGTCTCTGCTTTCCCCAGGTTCTTCACTGCCTTTCCCCATGCAGGCTGCCCCTAGTGCATTCCCAGGACTTCCACAGGGCTCCTGGGGTCTGCACACGAGACTGATGCCCTCGTGTCACTGGAGAGAGTTCAGTCACACAACAGGACAGCTATTTGTCCATGCTGACATCTCCTCCCTGAAGATCCACCTTCCCTTCTGGCTGAATTCAGGAACTTGAAACCAGTGTATTTTTATAAATTGTAAATGGACCTCTTGGGGGTTCTTCCAAGATGCTGCCAAACTTGCCTGTGGAAAAGTCGTCTCTTTAAAAACTGCTTTAAATTCAGAGTTTTCTCCATATTGTTGTTTATGGCCTCAAACTACCTTTCAGCAAAAGCATTTTTCTTGCATGAATAAAAATTCCAAACACTTTAATGGGAACATAAAAGTCAGTTTCACTTGGTTCTTTCAACTGCCACAGGCCTTTCATCAAAAGCCCTGACAGGAGCACAACTCTGTTTTTGTGCCTTTTTATAAGAACTTTGTTTACAGAAGTCTGTGAAATGAAGGCTGCTACCCCCACACCCCCACACACAGACACTTGGGTCACGTGGCCAAGAGTGATTTATATTCAACTAGTGTGAGTCAGGTTGAGGGACGAAGAGGTTCAGGAATGAGTCGGTTCACTAGCTGCTGACAAGGTCAACAGCAGTGTGAACTGTACAGTGAATGGTCCTGTGGGGTGTGAGGGGATTAACGTGGTCGCAGCAGCCTGTGGGTTTGACGTTCTTTCATCCCTTCTGTGTTTGCAGAAAATAAATATGCTCACTACTTTGAGAGTAAACAGCCATCACTTTTGTTTTGGAATTTACACTGACGATCATGAAAATGTCGTATCATTCCTAAACATTAATAATGTCACCTCCAATTCAGTACCAACTGAACAGTCACAATTACTGAAAGAAAACAATAGAACCTCGTAGACTTCTCAGGAGAACAACGACAGCAGAAGAGTTTCCTTAAAGAACATGTATTAAAGCACGTGCCCAGTTTTAGTCTCTCACAGAGGCCCCCATGAGAAGACTCTGAAGCTTCATATGGCACTTTCACTGGCCACGTGCAGGCGGCACCAGTGCCCCATAAAGGGGACACTGCCCTTGGCTTTCCTGGGCATACAACAGCCACGTGGCTTTTGTATTAGATGATGCTAACAAGCGAGGCCACACAGGCACAAAGAACCAGTGCTATATCACATGTCCCTCACTCTACATCATTAATTGTCAAGTGAGTCAGGAACCTACTTATTTAAATAAAAGAAAACCACGTAACTTTTAGTAGACTTTTTAGATCCCACTTCAGGATTCTTCTTCAGAATTTCTGTTTAGGTGCAATCCTTTCCTCCCCTTCTCAAGCCACAGTGGTCCACCTCTCGGATTCCATGCCATTCCTACTCCCTTTTGCTGAAGCTATGAGCTCATCCCCTGGAGTTCAAGTGTCTGGTGTAAAAGCCCCTTGTACAAGGACTGACAATATCGCCAGAGTGAAAATGCCTGCAGTACCTGTCCCTGGAGACCTGCAGCCCCTGGAGCGAGGGTCCCTGGAGGCTCCAGTAGTACCTGTGGGCAGGTCTACAGCCACAAGATAAAAAGGAGCAATCGTAGAATCTCCAGGAGATAACCTGAGGCAAAGCCTTTTCTACGAACCATGTAAAATAACCGGGGCACACATCTTTAATCCATGCACTTAGAGCTGTAAAAGAAGCATGCTTTCCTTTTTCCTTCTCTCTTACTTTATAAGCTCAGAATGATGGCTGAAGTAAACCTGTCCGCTAAAAAAGTCTTGAGGTGAGACAAGAATAAATGTGTGTGACTGTTCAGCTGTCAGAATTCAATGCTGTTCAGAAAATGCTGTCTGGTTCTGCAGGTGTAGTGGTGATTACAGATAGCCTTGAAAGAATGTTCCTCTTATTTCCTTTCAGAATTGCTAACTCCATCAGATCTGATCCACTTTCACTGCAGTCTATCTTAGTGTCGGCTGTGCAAATGCACATAAATAAATAAAACTTTCTATGGTCTCCTATCAAAGATAGCAATTGAGCAAAGCTACCCACGGAAACATTAGAATAAAGTAACCCTATTTAGAGGACACACCATAACCGCTAATAACACTGAAAAGGAATCAGAATGTATGAGTGTTCATACCGCAAGCAGACAGATGGCACTCATCCATTTTAAGGAAATTCTCAGGGATTCATTACTTGCCTGGAAAAAGACACTGTGAGATCATGTCGTAATTGGACTAGAATCTTGTTTGAAATACAACTAAATCAGATCTACCCACCTCATCATATTACATGGCTTATATCAGGGAACACTATTTAATTGATTCTTTATATGCAGTAGAATGGCCAGCTGTTCTCAGTGAATTCTTCTCAATGTCTGCTTTCTGACTGAATGTTCATGCTTTTACTGACACAAGCCAAACACATTCTTGGGGTAAAGTCAGTCTTGAGCTTCTTTGATGTTAAAACCAACTCCCAGGTGTAAAAGCCTCACTTTCCATCAGGAAAGGTTGGACCACGAGCATTCCTCACCCCAGGGACCGTGTTTCCTGCTCCCTTTGTAGCTCTCCACTGGATAAGGGACAGGGCTCTACTTGCAGGGTCACTTGATAAATGCATGTCCCTGACTCATGTCCATGTCCTTGGCTGGCAGGTGACGACAGTTAGCAGTGACAGAATGAGAGCCGGGAGCAGGACACCGCAGCGGGCTGGTGGGAAGAGGGGAGGGGACAGAAGCTCCGGCTCCTTGGCTGATGTGAACGTCATCACACTGATCACAACGCGACCAGGCGCTGCAGGATGAACCGTCTCACACTTGCCCTGATTTCCTCCTTCTTCTGCCTTCCCTCTAACTCGGCCCCTCCAGTTCAGCACTGAGGCACATTGGCTGGATGTTTTCACACCTACTCTGACCTCGTTGGAATGTAACCGCCTGACGTCCTTCAGCTCTGCAGACACTCACTGAGTGAGTGACACAGGACGGTAAGTAACTCTTGAAAAGTCATAAGGTGAACTAGACAAGACCCTTTTGTGAATTTAGAGCCAGAAGATGTGAATTCAAGTCCCAACTTGCCCGCTTAGAAGCCATATGACTTCAGATAAATCCTGATCTGACTCCGTCTGTTCCTTTCTGTCCTGAAGCACAGCCATTGTGCTAGTTCATATCAATGGATTATTGGGATGATCAATGGGTAACGCTGTACATATGAATGTTCTGCAGGCCGCAGGACTGCGCAACGTATAAGTGTATTGCGAGGCTTGCTGTATGCATGCACGCGCGCACACGGGCTCACTTACCCTGCATGGTAAGAACGGCCAGTGCACAGGTGTCCTCCACAGGGGTGAGAAGGGTGCATCTACAGTGGCTGATGCAGGGATGTAACCCCTGTCCTTTCCACCAGAAGCCTTGCCCATCTGTTCAGAAGATGCCACCCATCGGACAATCAAGCCCTTGAGCTAACACTCACTCTACCAAGCCGGAGAGATGTATAGGGAACACTCAGCGAGCTCATGCTGAGCCTGGGAACCACTGCACTCAACCCAGAAGCCTGACGATTCTGCGGGGCACTCCCAGCCAGATAACAACCAGGCTGTCTCCTCGCAAGGCACCCTCGAGCCAAATTTCCTGACACATTTAGTCAAGGACTCTCACCACCTTATGGAAGCCAGGAGCATACACCTGACTGGTTCTTCTCAGGTGAACACCCGGGGGCAGGCCTCTCCAGCCCCTTTCCCAGAAGTGTATTTGGTACTGGAACCGGCTGAACTGTATACACCCCTATGGTAGGAAACCTGGCCCATGCAGGGAGCCATTTTCTCCCTCCACCTGGCAGGCGTATCCTCCATTTTAGGAGCCATCAACTTTATTACTACAATCATTAACATAAAACCCCCCCGCCCGATCTCAACACCAAGCACCACTCTTCATATGGTCTGTCCTAATTACAGCCGTACTCCTTCTGCTATCACTTCCCGTCCTGGCCCCCGGAATTACCATACTACTGACCGATCACAACCTAAATACTACCTTCTTTGACCCCGCAGGAGGAGGAGACCCTGTCCTATACCAACATTTGTTCTGATTCTTTGGCCACCCCGAAGTCTGTATTATCATTTTACCTGGATTCGGAATCATCTCCCACATTGTTACCTACCACTCAGGCAACAAAGAACCCTTCGGCTACATGGGCGGGTGTGAGCTGTAATATCAATCGGCTTCCTGGGCTTTATCGTGTGAGCCCACCACATATTTATAGCAGGTCTGGACGTCGACACACGGGCCTACTTCACCTCCGCTGCTACAATCATTGCCATTCCCACTGTGAAAACATTCACAACTATTGGTATGTGCCAGGTACCACAGGCGAGGCCCTAAGGATGCAAAGACAACATATTCCCTGTCTCAAAGTGCTCACGGCCTCGTGCACACACAGGCAAACAGGTGAGTGCTGGATCACAGGTATGAATGGGTGAGCAGGGTGCTAGGGGAGCCATTAGAGGACGAGGAGGAGTAAGGTTACCAAATCTGGAGGCGAGGTGAGGTTTTCCTGGAAGAAATATTAGAATTAATCCTTAAAGGACAAACGAAAATTGGCCAAAGACAAGGATTTCTCTAAACAGAGGGAACAGTACACGCAAGGCAAAAATGAGAAAGAATGTTCTGGAAACAGTGGCAGAGATGAGACGAGATGTAAAGGGGACACATCAAGGAAGACCTTGTTGTCTGTAGGGAGAAGCTGGAGACCAGTCCTGCAGACCAGTGGCTCAGTCTTTGGGGATCCCAGAGCACTCTGATAATCTGAGGAGCTCTGGTGCTAACCCCAAGAAAATGAAGCAACGGCCATGCACTCACGTACGCCCACTTCCTTCCCTGCCGGCCTGGCTCTGCAGCTCTGCTCCAGGAAACAGGAAGTGGCTGTGGAGCTCCCGCACTGGGGACATGGGATGAGGGCTGTGTTGGGGAGTGTCGGCTCTGGCAGGAGCTGAGGAGACTATATCATGCTGAGGTGGGTCCAGGGACCAGTAGCACAGGGACATTATCTAGTCATGAGATGGTGAGAGTCTGAACGGAAGTCGTGGCAGGCACCCAGAGGGCACGGACTGGCCCCAGGACAAGCCCTCGGAGTGGCTGATGCACCAGGACGGGAGGGGTAGCCTCATTGTTTGGTCTTTGGGAGCAGGTTTTGGAAAAGAAGAAGCAGAGTTCAGCCTGGGTGTGTGGAGCTGGGGGTGCCGGCAAGCCACTCCCAGAGAGGGACATGCAGGAGGCAGGTGAGTGACCATGTCTGGAGCTCCCCAGTCACTCTGGGCTGCAGACAGAAGTCTGGATATCACTGCAGGCAGGGACCAGTCCAGTGATGTGAGCAGACGAGCTCGGCAGTCTGAGCAGCACAGCGGAATGCTAAGGCCTCAGAACGAGCACATGACGTGAGCACAGGCTTAGAAATAGAAATGTGTAGCATCAAACCCACGAATGCACCAAGATGGTCTCAAGAGGTGAGCAAAGGGACTTCCTGGAGAAAGACTGAAAGAAGTAAGCTAAAAATCACTCTGAAAAACACTCCAAAGTCACAGAGAGGAAAGCAAAGCAACAGAGAAACTGCTGTGTCTGCACTGTTCTGTATAGATTTCAGAATGCTGTTTGATCATCTACAGGGTAACGTTCGGTATCTGATCATCTATAGGGTGATACTAGCGTGATTGTTACCATATCATTGCCCTGATTTTACGAAATCGGAAACCCACAGAGGCCGAATGACCGGCCCAAGGTCACATGTCTGGTGCACAATAGAATAACAACTGGAGCCCAGGGCTCCGGGGACTGCAGAGCACGTGAGGCCGCCTGCACCAGAGCGTGGAAAAGAGCTGGGGAGACGAAAAACACAGCACTAGGGTGGGAAAATGCCTTTCCTGCACTGTCTCCCTTTAAAAACCACACTTAATTGAAACTTCTAACAACTAAAGACAAATGTATATCCTTTCTGTAAAGGAATATAACTGATACCAGGGGACAAAACTTATACTGAAGAAAAGGAGAAGGAAAAGTTGTTAGGAAGACCTTTGTGTTCAGAACCTTTATTCAGTTACGTTGAGTTTGTAGTGATGAAGATTATCCTATGCCAAGTACTCGCCGTGGAGAATAGCTCCACATGAGCTGCCAGGGCTCAAGCGAGATGCTGACTAACGATGGCACGTCATGCACACCACGTGCCGCTGCAGAAAATGAATCAGTGTGCACAGGCCTAATCAGAGGGATGTCATACAAGGTTTTGACAAAACAGTATTAACTCTCATAATTTAGGCTCCATAAATAAATGTGCGACACAGCAAAGGTAAGTGCTCACTGACTGAAGACGAGCAGGGAAATATCTTGCCCTTTTTAGGGTTCCTGAAATACACCCAACACACTCCAGGCTCTGGTTTTAGCCCAGTGTCACTACGTCCCCCAAAGGGTCAAGGTCAGAGATAGTCTGCCTCCAAAAAGAGGTAAACAATTCTGTACAGCGACAAGATACCAAAACTCTTTCCAATATGAGCCAATCAATCATTGAATGTGTGTGAGGTTTTGTGTGCATTTCTGACCTCAAAGTTTTTCAAGGACTTCTTGATGAGAAGCAAGGTGACATGAAAGTCATGTCCTGGGTCTTGTATTCTATGCCTGGGCACAAGGCTTGGAGAATTAACCTGTGTGTGTGAAGGGCTGTAATCAAAAGAAAGTGTCCTTACATAAAAAGTATCAGAGATGGCATTATTGGAGTAAAGAGAATCATACTCTGTGGACTTCCAAGTGTCATGTACAAATTAAATCAACAACTATTTATTGGGCCCTTTCTAGGTGGAAAGCACTAAGCTGTACTCTACAGGTGACACAAAGAAGCAAAAGCTTCCATCTCCATCCTCAGAAAACCCATAAGCAGAGGACAGGTGGCTGCCAGAGGCGCAGTGAGGATGGGGATGAAATGGGCGAAGTGGGTCAAAAGGTACAACGTTCCCATTACAGATGAAGAGGTGCTGGGGGTGTACTGTACAGCACCATAAGCACAGTTAACAATGCTCTGTTGTGTATTTGAAAGTTGCCACAAGAGTGGATCTCAAAAGGTCTCACCCCAGGAAAACCCAATGTGTAACTAGTGAGGTACGGATGTTAACTACAGTTATGGTGGTGATCATTTCACAACACATACAATGACCGAATCGTTATGTTGTGCACCAGAAACGAATGTCATATGTCAATTACATCTCAATTAAAGAAACACTGATGAGCCCGTTAGAAAAGACATTTAGATGATGGAAGCTTAAGATATAATACACGGTTCAGAGAGAAATAAAAGAGGATGAGCAAAGTTCAGATCATATGGATGGTGAATGCCTCTTCTGAATTGGCGGCACCGTGCTTTTCCCAGCCCTCGTTTTGTCAGCTCTTAGGAGCAGCTGCGGGGAGGTGTCAGTGACCGACTCAGCTCCTGGCATGGAACCTGGAACGTAGCAGACCCTCCGTAAATGGGAGGTATTTGTTATTACTATTATTCGAATAGTACTACCGACTTCTGCTGAATTAAATGCCTCCCAATAGAGCCCTATTGTAAGCATAGCCCTCATCCTTCCTCTCTCAATTCTTATTTTTGGACACAAGGAAGATTACTGAAGGAAAGAAAGGTGTAAACTCGTGAAATCACTCTTTCCACGCCAACAAAGCTCAAACGCGGTGCTGAGCCCTGGGCCGCACCCCTGTCCCCCCACCTCAGACCGTCCCTTAACCCATTCACCAAATAGATGAGAAAAACACATGTAAATGCATCTTTCCACTGCAAAGCGCAAATGTAAGGTGTGGCTGTCACTATTGTCGCACTGGACGTTAGCCAGGTGGGCCCAGAACCAGCCCCAGCTCCTGTCCACACGACCTACGTGAAACATGGCCATGTTCTTCCCTCTAAGATCTTTGTTTCCTTCCATATAAAACTGGGGTGAAAATGCAGCTGATAAAATTAAACAGCAAAATGTATGCAAAGCCTCTGGCGTAGGCCTAGCATGTAGTTCGTTTGGGATTGCATTCGTTCTTTTCTCTTCTAGTCCCCAGGGACTTCTGCTCACTGACTTTCTGATTGCAGGCATTTACCTTCCACCCTGTAGAGTGGGGCCAGTTTCACTTCAGGATCCTCCATTCCCCGACATCTCCCACATAAACACAAAGCATTTTTTGTTAAGTGTTGAGGAATCTAAACTGCTTGCCACCTGGAAACCTATAGAAGGCATCAGAATTAGCAACCCCCCAACATGCTCCCTTGAGGAGCTCACCCCTATGACTAAAGGAGAGATTCCTTAGGATGGATATCATCTTCTCTATGATATTGGCTATTTTTACATTAGAAGCTAGAAGCATTCATATTCTGCCTCCCGTTGGTGTCCGGGCATCCTTATAACATGGGAACTGGAAGCCTTTATCTTTCCCCTGTTCCCACATACAGGATGGAACCTTCTTACTTGCTTTGCCCTGCTCCCTGGACACTGGGTTCTGAGAGCACGCAAGTGGGTGTACGTGGTACCCTGGCACTAAGCTATCAGAATGCCTGTGACAATCTGAGAACTTCTGACCCCAGGATGTAGTCACTGAATGTGTAATTCACAAAATGCTGAAAGCATAGAGGAAGAAGATGAGAGTCTCAGGTGGGACCCTTGAAAGGAATCATCAAAAGCCCCCCCCTTGATGGAACGTGTGTTGGCACAGTGCAGGGTGGGGGATAATTAAAAGGGGTTCTGAAAAGATACTGTGATGTGGAAAAACACTCCATCTATGTAGCTGCCAGGGACGTTTGGCCCGCTAAGTGGGAGGTGAGACATGGTAGCTCTTCTTTGAACTAAGACGTATCACAAGGTCAGAAACAGTAAGACTCTGAAACCCAACCTGACCCCCTTCCACCCCATGTTACCCACCATGTGGGGCAGCCATGGCTCAGAAGGATGCTGGCAGAGGGGGAAATTGACTGCTGGGGTGTCAACGATCTGTGTGCCCTAAGAGGGAAAGCCAACCAGGTGTTCAGCATGCCATCACTTCCACAGGCTGTTCAGAGGTATTACTGATGCTGATTCTGGAACTTTCAGGATTTTGAAGGGCAACCAAAGGCCCTTGGGGGCAATCTGGCACCCCCCCCCCCCACCCCGTTCCTGTTTCCGAGATGCAAACCCTGGTCTCAGTCTAATCTGGAAACTTTATTCCTAATTACACACCAAATCAACCTTTCCACTAGCATGCCCAAGTACTTCCTGGAAAAAATATGTGCCTTGAGGGTACTGCATACATTATAGGTAAGATTTTTATGGACACGTGCACATGGTGAATATATAATTATAGAATCCCAAAACCAAAATCTGGTTCTGGGAATAATTTAGTTGAGGCATGAAAATTTCACTCAGTGCTTAATTTTGTACTTTGTAATCAGGCATCACCCATTCCTCTCCGGGTAATTACTACGTTGTTTGTCTCTCACCATCACCAGCAAAAGCCCCGATTCTTTAGTTGGATGTTAAAGGTGGAACCATAGCCTTCAAAATGCACCAATGCTTTCCATAGCGCCGGCAGGTCAGCTGGGGCCCCGGCGTGTTCATTCACGGCAAAGTGTGTGAGGTGGAGTGAAACGGGACAGGGGACAGGTGTGCCTGGGGAGCTTGAGGGATTGGCAGGACAGTGGACATGTGCAGTTTGCCTTCAGGACGAGCATGCAGCTGCCTGTCTGAGGCAGGAGGCAGCGATGGGGACAGCATACAGCCCATCTCCCCAGCTGCAGCCATAAGCTGGCCTTCTGTGCGAACCAACAAGATTGGGGCAGGGGGACGAGGCGGAAGCCAAACTCGTCTCAAAACATAATAATGAACCGGGGCGTTCTACTGAAAGGTCAGAGCAGGCTTATGTCTAGAAGCTGACTGGGATGTGGTCACAGGCTCAGAGATGTGGGTTTGTAACCGGGGAGGCTGTGACAGGAAATAAACACAGAGGTGGCATCCGTAGGAGGCACAAGGACACATTCCAATTACCAGGTAGCTCAGTGGACTGTGAAGTATAATAAAGCACAGTGGACCTTTACACAATACAGAGGTCTGTGGGGGGCCGGGGTGCAAGCTGGCCTGACAGAAATGTGCCTCAGTTTCACGCATGACTAACGGGGAGTCCCTGAGGTCCCTCGGGGCCACACACGAGGGCGTCACAAGCTGATTGTCCCCGTGGTGCTAAGAACGAGTTGACAAAGCGATGTTTTACTCTCTGCTTTACTTAGTTTTCCCAGAATGCTCACATCGCTGACTACCTAGAAGATTCTTATTTTAATTTTGTGCATCTCAAATCATAGCTGAAGCAGTCTAATGAAAATGCACTTTGCCGAGGAGCCCATCGACTTAAAGTGTGTTTCCCAAAGTCTGTAGCATGGAGCACAGGTCCTGCGGGGTGTTACTATAACTGCTGGTACTTGGGAACAATGTTAAAAACAAAGGTTGCATAGTACAAGCGTATGAGAGCAAAGGCCTGTGTGTCTTGTTAACAACTATGCCCCTAGTTCTAGAAGATGCGACAGGCCCTCAATTAAATATCTGCTATATTAATAAGTAAGGGTATAAATGATCAAAACTGGGGAAAGACTAGAATATAATCACATAAGGTTAACCAGATCCCTTTACTGCACGTTTCCCCAGAGCCTATTCAGCACTGAGGAGCACAGTGAATCTGCAAGACGTCACCTAGTTGGCATGTTTCCCAAATATAATGCACCACAAAAACCTCTCAGATCACCTGGGAGACTAGTGTCAAACAGACCACACTAAATTAACCATATTTAAACTCTGAGGACCATTCTTCTCCAGGCAAAATTGCACACACCGTTTTTAACGGTACCTTGCAACAGCGATGATTAGCTCTAATGCTATACGTTTCTGAAATAATATCCTAAAATTATTTTAAATGTACATAAGTAGTCCATTCCAGTACTCTAGCTACTTATCGATTGATCAATCGATAGAGAACTGGAGAGAGAGAGAGAGAGAGAGAGAGAGAGAGAGAGAACATCACGTGTGTTACTTACTCCTCCAGGGTCTCTCATTCTGGCAATTATTTTGGTTCCTGACAAACAGTTTTGGCCTATACTGGTTTATGGGGGGGCAAGCAAGTAAAAGCTTCATACCTGCCACTACAAAAAACAGGGGAACAGTATGATGCTGGCTATTCCAAAGTAGGTCATCACCAGGGCTCAAGGAGCCTTCAAGCATGTAGTCAACGGGGAAAATAAAACGTAATTATCCACCAGCAGTAGGCACTGGTGACAGTCCGGGCACGTTATGGAAGGCATGAAAGCCGCACTCAGTCCAGGGCCTGATGGCTGCTGGAGGAAGAGTTGAGTGTGACAAGGGTCACAGCACACGTTGGGAGAAATCAACCCTTACAGGGATGAGACTGTCCCCAACTCCCAGCCTACATGGCTCGGACCCCCGCTCCAGGAGTGAACTCAGTCGAGTACTTCTACGAAACCAATGCCTTGAGACCTCCACACCCCCGAGCTAAATCAGCTCACGGGCAGTGGAAGCTTGTCACGGGAAATCGTTCTCAAGTTCCTGTCTCAAATCTTTGCTCTCGTTTCCCGTGTATCTGACGAAGGGCTCATGCAGTTTCAACTCACCCCGCCCTTTGCAGCCAGCAGAATGACAGCACTGCAGAGATGCAAATTTCTCATTTTTTCAGGGGCCTGATGGGGACAGCCAGGCCAGGTAACTACATGAGCAAATAAACAGTGGAAGCAGGAGATCACAACGTATCTCAAGAATGCAAGCACAAGAAAGTTCATGTTTGTTATAAACTTATTCGGTAGAAAATCTAGAGTTTTTCTGAGCAAAGACATTAACATGAAGACAAAAGTCACGTTTAGCTCATAGGACACGTTTTCTCCTCTATTAAACTGTTCTATAGTAAATATTAAACAGCATATAAACACAGTGTCCTGGTATTTGAGCATTTGAAAGTCAATAGTAAAAAGCATGTCAACTGAAAGGGCAATCGCACCCCCTTACACCAGATGACGACACAAAAGAGCTGAATCAGCCACTGCGACACCGCACAGAGTGAGAAACGGAGCCTTGAGGAAGGGCACCCTGAGCCGACAGGAGCAGCTGGCTCAACATCTGCACGGGCCACGGGGTCACGGGCGGAAGCGGCAGGGGCTGCAACAGGCTATGATGCTGCCCAATGGAAAGGCCCCTTGAGAAGCCAGGGGACACGTGGGACGCTGTCTCCACAAAACAGAATGAGAGAATTGTAGCAACACAACGGACCAGTCACAGCTGGTGACCGTCGGCCTTGTTCCAAGAAAGGAAATGTGCTAACTTACCCTGAAGTCATCATGGGGTCCTGTCCCAAAGCCCCCAAACGTCTTCCAGGGACAGTCCTTGATCTGCACTGCAATCGGCACGTTTTCTCCGAACACACTCTCATTATTATGATAATTATGTATTATCAGAATACGGGTAATATAGATCATTGCATATTATCTGGATTGCTCCAAACCCCTACCTAAACATCCTATAATTTATCATATAATAAATAGCGATTAATAATTATTTACAGTCCACTGTTTTAGTATGGAGATCTTTATGCCAAAGCAAATCAGAGGGCAGGAATGAGGCTGCCCGTCGTGGAGACCGTGTCACCACCTCACCATGAATCTGGCTGGCCACACCCTCTGATGTCTACGACCCCCAGGAACTGTGGACTGGAGTCGAGCCTTCCGGGGCCCAAGCAGAGTGACGGCAGAGACACTGTCGCATGGTCAGCCTGCTCCCAGAAAAGGAAAGGGGCTGACAGGGCAAGCACGGCACTCAGTATCCTGGTTGAATCACTTCTGACCTCACAGACCCGCACGGGTCTGGGGCCATGACAATGGCCCCTGCTATTGGACATGGGGTGCTTGAGGCCACGACTGTGCCCAAGACATCTTCCTGCCCCTACACACACGTGGTCACAAAGTAGGTATCCGATAAGTACTTGCTGAATAAATGGGTAGGCCAAGAGTTTTAGCAGTTAGGAGCATTTTGCATAAAAACAAACAAAATATAGTTTCATTTGATCTTGTAAAAGGTTTAGTACCAAAATCATAACCACAGATATAAATGACGATGCTGTGAATAATTGCCCCCTTTCACTCCATTGTCCCTAATGAGCCATCAAAAAAATAAATCAAGGGTGTCTTTTTCACTCCCTCATTAATAACCACATCTGTGATCGTTTAAAGGCATGTCTCCTTCACCCGTGGAAACTCTGCGGTCAGCTTCACCGAGAATCTGACAGGGGCTGATTTCTCTTGAGCAGAATATCTGCCTGGGAAAAAGAGTTTGGTCTCACTTTCAAATGATTGCTTGACTTCCTCCAAAATTATCTATCTGAAGAAGAAGGAGAAACATTTCTTCGATAGAGAATTTTTTAAAGCGAGTCTATCTCGGGAGGATCTTCTTCTGAAACCTATGCAATCCGGCACTCTTTTCCTGCCAAATCCAAATGCCATTCTGAAGAGTGAAGAGATCACCAGCTGAGTTATAAAATTCGGTTTTTACGTATGAAAAGCCACTTCTTAGAAATTCAGAACTATCTTCAGCTAATTCAAATTCAGAGGACATGCACAGCTCATATTTAAAAAATAAAGAAGTGAGCACCAACAGGAAGAATACTCATTATCCACACTGACAACAGTCAGATAATCGTGGCATGGATTTATAACCACATCAAAAGCAGCAGCGTGGGTCATCACCAGCTGAAGGGCAGGGAGACAGCGTGCCCGCACCACCGCTGGGAGCAGCGTGCCCCCACCCAGCAGCACCCAGCACCCAGCACCACCCCCAGCAGCACCCAGCACCCAGCACGGGTCAGCCCCTACAGTGGCTTCCAGGCCTCGGGTAGGCATTGCCCAGGGCTGCCCTACCCCCGCCCCCCTTGCCTGTCTCTCACTTGCTCTGGTTCTGGCCGTCCAGGCCTGCCTCTGACCTTGGCTCCCACACCTGCACGCGTTCTGTCTGAGCCAAGAGTCCCTCCGCTGGAGCCCTGAGCCTGCTGCTCAGCTAGGGCGCAACCAGTCCCTGGGGGGACTAGGAGACCGAGCTTCTATTCTAAGTCGCTTCTCTCCTACCAGCCAATGACGTCACTTGCCATTAGCAAGTCATGACCTCTCTGGGCTTGGGCTTTGTCATCCGCCAAGTGGGAAAACAGAAACACAATCTGATGGCAAAAACAAAAATGGCTAACTGATGAGGTGACTGGCAATGTGCAAAGCACTACACAAACTGAAATCATTGCTTTTCCTTAATTCCTTGCATGAGCCGTGTAATAGTCCTCTAATCTAACCTACAGGATGTGGTGTCTTCTCTCGCAACTCAGATTGCTGTGGTTCTTCCCCTCCTCACACACGAGGGTATGCAGGGCAGTGAAGGTCATGTGTAGCTTTGAAGGTCAGTCCCAATAGCCTTTGGAAACTGGGGTAACTCTGAGGTCACCAAAGGCCCTTGCAGACAGCCCTCCAGCAAGTAGGGGTTGCAGGATGGATTGCTCCCTCCAGGTCGCACGCTGGAAGCTGGGCATGAGGCCCGGGCACGAGATACAGCAAGGAGCCCTTCTCCTGAGCAGAAAGCCTGCCAAGCGCCAGGATCTGCCAGGCTGGGAGCTGCAGGGACAGCAGCAGCCGCCAATCCCCGAGCACAGGAGTGGTGCCCTTCCTGGGGCCTGTCCTGACAGATGAGGACATGGACCATTTCTCTGCATAAAATAAAGACTGCTTTTCAGCGCAGGGGAGGTCCCTGAGCATGCGCTATTTCCCAGGTACTGCCTGTCAGTCTGAGGACACTCAGAGGTCCCTAAAACTGTCCTAGGTAGTTGTTGGGGCTCCCTCCACTGGTAGCCAGAACTGACCCACTTACCGAGTGGTATAGAAAAAAGAAACTGAGGTGAGTTAAGCGAACCAGCTGGGACTGCGGCCACCTAGGAAGCTCTGTGCTGCAGCCCTGAGCCTCCCCTTGAATGCTTGGCCCCTGAAGACGCGTGTCCCGTGTGCACTGCCAGGTGTTAGGAAAACCTCTAACGCAAGTGTTCCATAGTCTTCAAGCCTTTCAAAGCCCAGACCTCTGTGCTGATGCCAAGACATAGGGGACCTGGAGCCTTGAACACTGCAACTTCGGGCCCTGAAGGTCAGCCCGACCCATCACCCTAAAAAACAACTATTAAAGTTTTTCATATTGTTTGCTGAACTTGTAATATGCACACTTCTTTTGAAAGGAAATAATGGGCTCAACCTTATAGAATTATAACATTATGGAACCTGAATCTCCTTCCAAGCAGCTTAAATGAAGCCAAAGTCCCAGGACGTCCAGGGAGAGCTGCTGGTCCACAGCTCTGAATTACGGGGAGGCCGGGGGGCCACACCATCCACCTGCAGATCACAGGCCGGGGAGTACTAACTGCTTCAGGCTGTCTTCATTCTCCCCTCCTTCCAAACCCACAGGGAAGCCTCCAGGTAATTTTGCATTTTATCTCAAAGTTTGGTGTTCCATTTTGTTCTGTTTTCATGAATCATTCCCTAGTGAAGTTTGGGGAAATACGGGAAAGTACAAAATGATTAGATGTTATGAACAGGTATGGTATGGTGTCTGGCTCTAGAGGATAAGGTTGAGGCTGCATCTTGTGGACTATTAACCTCCGTGGCAGTGTGTGTGGGGAAAGGCTTCCAGAGTGAAAACACAGCGGAGCAAGGTGTAGAGTTTCAGCAGAGAAATTATATTTTGTTCAAGTGAAGCATCATCTATCGTATCAATTGCAACTCATCAAAACCCCTTCATTAATAATGTTTAAAGAAAACATGGAAGTTTTGGTTTGGGGGCAGCAAAGAGAATAAGGGAGGTCCCAGTGTTTGCTACACACATTCACTGTGACTCACCCCAAACACGTGAGGGATGCCCTGGGCATTGCAGGCACTGAGAACACCCCCAAACACCCCCCTGTTCTAAGGCACAGTGGACCACACGTAGGCATTGCCCTGGAGACCATTCTAGACTAGAAGCTAGAAGAAAAAGCAGAATGAAAGAGTGATGAGACATAGGTACCCCGTTCCAGATGACAGAGAGGGAGTTATAAATTGCCTCTGACTCCAGCATGATCAGGAATGCCTCCAATAAGGAGACCACTCTGATGGGGCTTGTTGTGGAGGGAGGGGGGTGACGGAGCAGTCCAGGAGCCCCTGTCACAAAGACACACGGTGGGCATGGGACCCACGGGTTTGTTCTGCTGGAGTTTAGATGGACACAGGCTGGAAGGGAGGGTGGCAGGACTCTCTGCCGAGGCCTCGAGACTAAGAAGCTTCAGTTACGCCAATTACGTTGGTGCCATGGCTCGGGGCCCGCAAGGCTCCAGGCCAGCGGCTAAAGCCCCTCTACCTTCTGTATGGATGTGCTCTCACCCCGTTTTGCTTTTCCTTTAGTCCCTTCTGTTTTTCCCAGGCAGAGGTTTGGAAGCCTGCTCTGGCATGGCCCTGTTCTGCAGAAAACAGCACCTCCTACCCCCCAGTCAATTCGGAGAAGCCCTGTGTCTCGGGTCCTGTTGTGGTCAGTCTAGGTTCTGACGACTGACCAGTCATCAAGATTTAAATCAGAGGGACGGCTGGCTCACAGGGTTCTAGAAATAATGCCTTCTAAGACCTGCATCTTGTTCAGTTCCAAGCCAGGTGACACTTCAGGAAGTGGCAGACATGCACTGAGACATGCGCATTCGTGTGCCCCTAGGACAAATGGCACAGAGTCCTGAAAGCAGCAGGACACCTCTGGCAGCCAGAGACCAGAGGGGAAACCTCCCAGGGACCTGTCTCCCATCATCTCCGCCTGCCCTATATTTATTCTTCACCTAAAAATAAATTTTTAATAGTAGGGGGAAGACAGGATGTATTTTAGGTACTGTTAGAACAAAGAAAGAATTGAAAGGAATCCTATAATTTTAAACTAGGATACAAGAAGACAAACTCAGTGTTTATTTTCAGACATTACAAGATACTACTGCATTTAGGAGTCGTGGGTAAGAATTTATGGCGATTGTTTTACTCGAAACCAGCAAGCAGAACGGTCTACATCTGTACACCAGGACTCCCCCACCACACACCACTTTCTAAGAATAACGTGCCTCAAGCTGCAAGAACCGCTGTTTATAACACCAGCATGAAACCAGCTCAGTGGCACCTTTTTTTAGAGAAGGAGGCTGACACCACCACATTTATTTACTTCGGTGAACAACGTCCAAAGGAAGATTTCTAACTTCTCTGTTTCTTGATCCGTAAGTGCTCTTTAGTCCCTGGCAGATGACACCTGTTAGAATATCCTTCCTAATAAGACCATTGAACGGGCTTGCTTAATGTGTCAGATTTCAAGGAAAATTCCACCTTGAAACCTCTGCTGGTCTATAATGCACACACTGTGAGGCAGAAGCCATAAGGCTATTCTAGCTTTACCTTCAGTTCTGCAAATACTTGGGAGGGAAAACAGAAAGGACCTGGTTGAGGGGACCTCGGGAATTAACAACAAGAGAGGTAAGTGAAGGAGACTCCCTATAAATACAACTGCATGTCGGGAAAGGGGTTGGTTCCGATTATTAGTTTATTTGAAGTTAATCCGAGACCAATGGGCTGCAGGTGAGGCGCACAGAGCAATTCTGATGGAGGAACAGGGGCACGGCTGTCAGAGAGCAGACTGACACCGCAAGGAGGCTCTATCCGCACCACCACGCAACGCAGCCTCAGGACGACCTTCCACATTTTGAGTTCACAGAGCGGATTCACTGCGTATTATGTTCCCCCCTTGTTTGGTGGTGGAAAATGACTAATTATAAGAAAAGGACTCCGGCTACCCAGCGCCAGCGGAGCCTCCCAGAACATGAGCTCAGCGTAGTCTCACGCCCCCTCGTGGAAGGGAGGCTTCACTGCACCTGCTTGGGAGGCACACAGACAACCCACTACTGGCACCGCCTGGGGACTGAAGAGGGAAGTGGGACTCAGCCTAGGCCTCTCTGGCGCCAACGTCATTATCCTGTGAAACTTTGCTAACTTGCACGTCTACTTTTAAAATACCACCCAACGTTTAAAATACCGTTTCACTTTTTAAACGTGTAAGTGTATTTTAAAGATAAAAACATGAATCAGACCGAGAGGTCTGTGCCTGGAGTTGTGGAAGGAGTGTAGTCACCAGGCCCCAATGCATCTTGGACAAGACTCCTCCGATGGCTCTAGCTGCAGGTTCCACGACACTGACCAGCTTGGCAACACACACTTGGGCTGGCTTCCCCACGTGCCCACTCTGCTTCTGTTCCCAGCAATCACTTTCCACAAGAAGCCTCCTATATGCCCACCCTTGCCTCAGCTCTGCGTCCGTGGAGAAGCCAGGCCAGCACACCCAGTAAGCAGGGAGCTGGATCTCCCCAGGGCTTGGGCACACAGGCAGGACACAAGTTTTCGGTGCCATCCTTTTACTTAACACTTTCAGAGTAATTTTTCAAAATGGAACTCCATTATAAATAGCCTTCAAGTAGTTTCTCAAGCCTTTTTTTTCCCCCATCCTCCCTCATGTATCTGAAGTCCCAACGCAAATTATTTATGACAAAGTTAAAAAACCACACTGCTATTATTAAGAGAGTTGAGGGCTGGGAAGACAGAAATTATGTTTAGTTGGTAATAAAGCAGATCTTGGAGTTTCGTCTTGGAAAAATAATAGAAATTGAGAATTAAAAAACAAAACAAAAACCCACAGGCTTTTCAGTGATCTTGTTGTTGGATTCCTGCATCTCAGGGGAGGGGCAGCGGCAGTGAGGGGGGAGGCCCAGCATAGGGCAGCACCCCCTGCACTTGTCAGGGCCCAGCTTAGGGGGAACACTCTGTAGTCCTGTGTGCTAGACAGAGGCCTGGAAAAACCTGGCACCTTACAGGAATTAGTTCTTCGTTAAAATGACCTAAGCAGGTTAATAAATATCACCCAGTGCATTTTCTGGCAAAAACGTGGACGTTGCTTAGTGCCTCCCAAACCAGGTCTTCCCAAGGAGAAGAAACTAAGGCACACAGACGAGGAGGAGGCTGAGATGGGTCAAATGGAGGTAGAAGTGTTGGGCGATAGAGCCAGCCTTGTGAAAAACGGGCACATCTTAGAACAGAAGGAAACTGAAAACCAAGTAGCACTCCCATCGGGAGCACTGCCTTAGACTTCAGCGTTTCCTTAGGCTCTTTGGAGCCCAACGGGGAGCTGATCAAATCTCTGCAGTAGAGACCGCAGCTCAGAATCAGAGCCCCAGCAGCCGTCACCCCTATTGGCAGTGCGGTCCGAGGGGGCTCTCAGCCGGGCCAACCTGGACATTCTTTTTTTTAACTCCTTTCAGTAAATATATAGTTTTATCCATCTTTCCAGAACAGTTTCTTAACACAGGGTCAATAGATATGGATTTATGGCTTGTAGAAACAATTATATCCTTTGAGTATAAAGGATGTCACGGCAACAAAGAAACAACAGGCTTATCTAATGGGCTCTCTACTGTTCATTCAACCCTTAGATTTAAAAAAGAAAAAATGAAAACCAGGTACAATCCATTTGTTTCTCCACAAATCTAAGGAAAAATGGAACTACTTCATAAGATGACACAGCTGTCTAACATAACCACCCATTTTCTTTCCTTTCTGGTACTGAAATTCCATAAATGATACTGTGCATTCCAACATGGACTAAGCATTGTACTTAAAGGACATAAACAATCAGGTATAATGAAAAAGTGATGGCTATTACACAACAGAAAGTCTTTTTTTTTTTTCAATGCTATGAACTTCAAACCTAATTGACTTAAAATGCTTAGGCACAAACTCCAATGGTCAATGGCCAAACAAGGTGTTTAGTACAGGCACCCAGGGAGTATCAGGGGTCTCAGTGACTTCCGTGTAACAGGAAACCTTTTCCCGGGCCGTGCCTCCCTCATGGTAAAAATCCGAGCAGATACATGAGCCCTTCTGTCCCCTGAGGCTGATGAAAGGGCCCTCGGGTCAGAGAGAGATGCCATCCTGCACAGATGGAGACTCATTCTCTTGGAATAAGCAATTATAGACCAAGTGGCAGTCACTGCCCTGATACAAGCAGGTAATTATTCAGGGACGTCATTGCTTTGCACAGAGGGAAGATTAATAGAGAACATGGAGGTGAGAGGATGAAGGAAAATCTACTGGCCTTGGACTGAGATGGGTGGTTTTCCTTAGTTTTGCAGTTGGGAGGAATAGGAAATTAGCATCAGAGCCCCACAACAGTTCAAGCCCCTTTACAGCATCTCCTGCATGGCAGTTTTCTAAGAGGCCAACCATCTGTAGACACCTACACACACGCATATGTGTGCATACAGCTGCAGTCCTGCCTGGGTGACTGAGTAAATATGTATCTGCTTCTCAAATTCTGTAGCAGGGTTTCAGTCGATCTCGATGTCTTGGTCATCTTTACAATATCCCAAGTTAAAAAATCTCCTCACTGGGTTTTAGCCAATTCTGTGAACCTCATGAACACAGATGAACATGAGCAATAAAGATTCTGGTAGAGCGCTCTCTCTTAACAAATTTGAATGTAAAGACATTTCATTTCTGACGGTCCCACCACATGTACGGGAGGAAAGCAAAACCTAACTTAGCATGTGCTTACAAAGGTGGGATTTTAAAAAGCCAAGCTGTGGGCACATATGTGTTTGAGGTCAGGAAGGAGAGCCTGAGGTCCCTTCCATCTCTGTTAGTCTTGTAACTGCTCAGGGTTCCTGTGCATGTCCTTCTATGTGACCTTTCGGCACTCAATAAGGCTCCTTTGAAAACCTGGGAAGTAAGTAGCAATGAAGACTTGCAATCTTAAAATCCACTTATACCCAGGATAGAAAATTTCTGATCAAAAGTTACCCCTCATACTAATAACCTAAACTTACAGAATATGATGGAACGACCGTCATAATGTTAATGGAAGCCGGGAAAACACACAATATACCATTTTCTTCCTGAGGGGCTACTGGTTTTCTGGAGGGCAGCTGGTACCTTTCAACACCCACAAAATAAATGACAGGGTACCTTGAATGCCATTCCTGTGATTGGTCTGTTTGTCCTGTGATGCATGGATTCGCAAGACAGATGCCCCAGGAAATCCTCAAGCGCTGACTGGGGAGCAGACGTCACTGCCATCAGCAAGGAGAGACTAAAAGATACAAATATGGATGTCAAAACCCTAAGAAATAAGACATTACCAGATTCATTACGCTGCCTGACCAAGGGCTTCTGCCTAAAAATTACTTCAGTATTGATAACAAGGCTCAAAAAAGAAAACATTTTCAGAAGTGACAGGTGATTTGTTTGTTTTTTTTTAACCAGAGCCAGTCTCATGCGAATATTAGAATATCGGTGATCTAGTGTTCATGATTATCCTCCCAGAATGATGTGGATTCTTTTTTTTTTCCAAAATGTAAAAAGCATCTTGCTGGATTTATAAGTTAAATATAATCATGATAAAATTTTTGAGCAATATATAAAAGTTTAAATAAGTACAAGTCACCTAAAATGCCACTATCCTAAAGGAACCACCACTGATATTTGTTGAACATATTTCATACATTGCTCTAGAAACACACAGGCAAAAAAATGGAATTATATCACATATGACAATTTTATTTGTATTGCTTTTTTCCCAAAAAACTCAGTTGTTTGTCTTTTAAAGAAAAGAGAGAACATGCTTTGCAAATGTTTTTTCTAAGCCATGATCTATTTATGTTCTTGCTTTTACAGCTTCCAGATTTCTTGTCTTCCTTATAAAGGTTTCTTCAATTCCTAGTCATCTAAATTATGTTTAAGATTTAAATTTCTTGCATTTTCATTTACACTTTGAATTTATCTGAAATTTCATTTTGCATATGAAGCAAGAGTCTAATTTTATTTTCTTCTTGGTAAATTTTCATCTGTGCTGTAACCTTTATTAAGGAAATACTGTACATAACAATTGAATTAAAATACTAACCTTGTCACATATTAAATTCCCATATATCTGAGATCTGTTTATGGTTCTCTCTAATTTTTATTCTATTTGGTGCTGTGCAGTACATTTTAGTAACTGTCATTATTTTCTTATTTATCCTCAGGTATTTTTCTGCTGTAGAGAATGTTTAATTAAAATGTGGTTCTATTTAAGATTTCATCATCTATAATATATAAATTTTAGAGGAAATGGTTAATGATTTTCAGTAATTAAACATTTCCACCCATGGTCAGGTATATCTTTGTCCTTGTCAAAAAAAATTTTTTTCAACCCTCAAAAAATGTATAATTATTTTTCATGTAGATTCCTTATTAAAGCAATTTCTGAATATTTCATAGCTGTTTCTATTATTGTGAATTAAATTTTCCACATTTCCATGTTTAGCTGGTAATTGTTAATGGTTAAGAAACTATTAATTTTTATATGTTAATCTTTTATTTGTCTTTTAAAGTCAAGCTTCCTGGATTTTCTTTTAATAAAATCTTATCTCCAGCCAAATGAAATATTTTGCTTTTTCTTGCCATAATTCAAGAAGCAACAGTGTCCCATTAGGACCCTGATACTCATTCTGGGGTCTCCCATTTTCCCACGCAAGAGGAGCTGCATGCAAACAGTTCAGAGACTTTCTCTCTCTCTCCAGCCAGGGCCGCAGTAACATCCATGGTTCCTGCCTTTGCCAGGATCACCAGGTGCAAGGCAACTGGCTTTCCCAGAAACCACTGGGAACATCTGCCACTCCACACCCAGGCTGCGTGGTTTCAAACAGTCTTTGTATTCTTCCCCCAAAGTTACTCTCCCGTGCTCACCTCCTAGGAAGTGAGATCCACAGAGGAGCAGAGGTCCTCTGCTGGAATGGGACATGAGCCATGTACAGTAGATGCACTGAGGCCATCACAATTCATGATGAGAAACTGGGGGCCTGCACGCAGCTCTCTGTCACAAATTCTGGCCTTCCAATCTTCCCTTTTACCAGTAAAACCTACTCCTTAACTAATACCATGTTAATTCCACACTGAATTTACCCTGACTTCCTTATGACAGGAGGCAGCCCAGAAGGAGTCCTCCTGTGAAGATGCTTTATTTGCCAACCTGTATAGCAATTGTTTAATTTTCTTTCTCCTGTGAAATTTAGTAGAATCAGCAAAACAATTTAAATAACGGTGTTTTCGTTTAATCATTCATTTTCAAGTACTTGTTGAAAATGAATAATTTTGTCTCTGATTAAAAATCACTCTATGACTTTACATTTTAGTTATTAACAATTATTTTTGGAAAGGTATTTCAATATATGTAAGTTGTCTATTTGTATCTTACTCTGTTTTTATTCTATCAACACACTAAAATTAAGAAGTATTTTTATTGTGTCATATCAAATACTTTTTGGGCCACTCCTTCCACAACTATTTGACTTGGAAAAGGTGGTCAATAGTGAATAATTGGGAAAGGGGGGCATTACGGATACATGCAAACTTCCACCTTCCCAGAATCCTCAAGGTATATGCTTCTACAAATATTCATGTATCCCATAGGTAGAGACAGATAGGAAAGTCACACCAGCAACAACAGAAATGTAGTATATAAATGTTGGACTGAAGAAAGACTACTTAAAAAGAGAGGGTAAAGATAGAGACCCTTCATGATTTACGCAGAAGAATTAGGTAGGAAATGTTTGTTTAAAAAAACTATAGACTTTGCATTATTGTCCCATTTGTGCAGATTCCAATAAACCATATATAATCTCTGAGTATGACAGAGCTATTCCCAATAGGCCATGCCTCAAATTTGCAGCGTATTTTATTCAGGGGTTTTATATTGCATGTGGTTTCTAATTTAGACCTCCAAAGTCACTTAATTTCCACAAAGGCTAATACTTAGCTGATAATTGCTAGCACAACATGCTAAGTCACTATCTGTAAGAAGACAGAAAAACCAGGAACACCGTCTGACTGCTTGTTTTTGCTCAGAGATCTTACTTCACCCTTTAATCCCATCCATCATTTCTCTGTGCCTTTTCATGAGCTAGAACAGTCACCTGTTACCCAGAACTGACTAACATCCTTCGATTTTCATCTGGAATTCAAAGAGAAGTCATCTGTCATGAAGAATAAGTGAAATTTAATCAGTTTCAAATTCCTCATATTTTTAAGGTTTGAGCTGCCACTTGTCCTGTATGTCTATGATATAAAACCCTAGCTATCCTGGTTGCAAATATTTTATGACTTTGAACCACATGTGCAGCCTTAGAAGACAACAGGTTGCCAAAGGGACCTGTTTCAGCTTCCATTATTATGATAGTGAGCATTGCCTTTCAGACCCTAGCAATCAAATAGCCAGACAGCTTTTTAAATTTGAAAAAGCTGAGGACAGTTTCTTTGTTCTCAATAGAACCGGGTTCTCTTTGGACTAGAAAAGCAATCCTAGGACACTCGGTGGGAACCCAAGCTAAACAACGTGGCCTCCTGAACTCACTGGGCAGCAACAGATTCAGTCAGAGTTGGAGAATGTGTGGTCAGTCAGGCAAGGAGCTGAGGCGATCAAGATTATAATTTAACCACCAACATCAGTGGCTGACCAGTGTGATGGGGAGTGGGTCCTAAGCAAGGTGAAAGCAAGGTGGCTCTCAGCGAGGTGGATCGCCGAAGCCCTAACCCGAGACGAAGAGCTGAGCAGGCAGCCAGCGGCTGAGCACCATGGACAGCTCCCACTGCGCCGGCCTGTCAAGCTGACTCCTTTGGCCCTGCCGAGTCTGCAATGGCAAAGCAAAGCCCCTGAGAATTATTTCACAGTCCATCTCTCTCCAGAGCAAGTGTTGGTCCACAACAAAGGACCTACTCCTCCTCCACAAGGATCCTCAGTTGAAAAGCTGAGTGGCTGATTTTCAGGACCAAGAGTGGATGCTAGAGGTCAGTACCAGCTACCTCCAGGGCTCTGTCCCTGATAAGGCCATGTCACGGAGGGGTCTTCGAGTGGGGCTCTGCTTTCTGGTCTTTATTTAAACAGAGGTGAGCATCCAAATAAGGAATGTCCAGAAAACACTGATAAATTACAAAAGGTATAGGAAAGTGAAGGAATCAAAATTGAGAACTATAGAAATACAGGAGGAAAAAAATACATGAAAGTATTTTTCCTCCTTTAAAACAAGGCCCAAGATTCTTTACTTTAGTTTTTGGCACCATGGTACCATGTAATGAGGAAACTAAATGTAAATGGCTCAATAATGCCTATTGTAGTAAATCCTAGATCTAAAGGTGACACTTCAGCTTAGTGCTTGTTCCACAGTCCCATTTATGTCTTGACTGTAAATGTGTTGTGGGTGGTTTTGTTTGTAATACTTCCCAAATAGCAGCATGAGGAAGACCACATGCCTTTCCCCAGCAGAACAATTATACCTGGTGAAATTTATGATTTAAAAACAACCATTAAAATCTCTGGAAATTTTCTTCAGGACATACAGCAAATAGAGAAACATTTATTCAAGAAAATCTACTGAACTTCATCAAGAACAGCCAGAGTCTGCATTTGAGCTGAAACCCAGCTCAGCAAGATGGAAGCTACTCCTGGAAGGTGGGGCCGACACTGCAGGGCACCCTCCTCCAGCCCACAGTCCAGGGGGCTGGTTATTCCCCTCAGAGCCCTGATATACATAAAGCTAAACTGAAGGATTGAGGGAGAAACAGCCAGCCCTACACAATAGTTGGAGACTTCCACGCACCAGTAGCAGATGGAATAATGGATAATGGATAGAATAATTATGCAGCAGACCAAGGAAGAAACTGAAGACTTGAACAACACCATAAACCAAGTAGGTGTTAAACATCTACAGAACATTCCACCCAAAAACAGAATACACTTTCTCCTCAAGTGCACGTGGACCATTCTACAGGACAAGCTATATACTAGGCCACAAAACAAACTCCCAAAATTCAAAGGTTTAAAATCATATCAACTGTGTTCTCTCAGCACACTGGAATGAAATTAGAAATGAATGATAGAAATTTGGGAAACTCACGAATATGTGAAAATGAAACACACTCTTTGGGATGATTAAAAAAATTCAAACAGTGACTATGGTCATTACTGTACAACTCTGAATATACTAAGAACCATTGACTCATGCACTTTAAGTGATAAATTGTAGAGTATGTGAATTATATCTCACTAAAGCTATTTATAAAAAAGTAAATTTACTTCAACAAATACACACACATGCACATAGCACGGCTGCAGCAATTTAAGTAAATACATGACAGGGACGTTTTATAAAATAAAAAAAATAGAAAAAAATGATTTGCTTCAAAATATTTTTTCAGTAAGCTCCCTTGTACATGCAAAATAATTATATTCCTATAATATTTCATAACATCCCCATACCCATGCCCGGGTCCTGAATGTTCAGGCCTTTGTTAAGAGGAAGGAAATCTGAAACAAGCTCCACTCTCATCCCAGTTCATTTCATTTCTCCCTTTCGATGTCCAATAGCAGAGTAACCCAAAAGCCTCTGGACACATCTGTGAGTCAGAACTTGAAAAGAATGAAGAAATTGTTATAAGTTGCATAGTCAAGACTTTCTCAACATCTGAGACACATTTCATCTGGGAGCCTGTTACTGTTTAGTTATAGTAAAAACACAGCAAATTAGAGCAGCATTTTTACATTTTCTTCTCTCAGTGTTTTCAAGATTATCATAAAATGTAAGCAGATATCTGTGCACAAATAAAACCTAAACAGCAATATCTAATCTCTTCCAGAAAAGGGCTAAATGCATATCAAGCTGTTTCCATTTAAAATATCAGTCACAACCGGCAGAAAGCACATAAGCATAATAACATAACAGCTGCCGTTTATCGAACACTTTCGGCCAGCCAGCACCACGCTCAGCGCTTTTCATGGATTATCTCTTTTAACCTTCAGGGAAAGTTCACAGAGTATGTACTATAATATCCCTCCTTTCCAGATGAAGGAACTAAAAGTCAGAGAGGGAAAACAACTTCTCTGAGGCCAATACTTCGACCCAGATCAAAATCAGGTGTTTCCGCAGGGCAGGTAGCCACATTCACACAGCTGCTCCAGTTACTAAAAGTTTTATGCCGGTTGGTTAGTCGTTTTCCAAGCCCTCCTCAATCTATGTCCCCACAAGCCCCTTCCCACTTCCCCAGCCATGTTGGCATGTCTCCAGGACCCTCCCGCCTGCACACAACCCAAAATGGCAGCCCTCTTCCCTCTCCACCCTCTGACTGGCTGTGCCCATGCCCCTGCCTTACTAATTGTTCAGTGTTTTCCTATTAGCCCTCCTAGCAGCCTCCTAAGTCTGTGCATCTGTATACACTGTCCCCAGAGCTCCTGGGAGAATACGGCTGATGGCTGAGCCAACACTGACTTCATCCAGGTCTGCTCCCCGGGCATGGCCTCCCTCATGGGTCCCTGACGCTAACCGCCAGGCAGCAGGCCCCAGCTCTCACTCATGCACAGCACAAACCCAGTGTGCCCTTCAGGGCTGTGCACCCCGTTTCTGCAGAGGCATTTGGGCCTGCAAAGGCTGAGACAAGGTTGGAAAGGAAATCAGTACAGACATCAGAAAAACCACTTCCCACTAAGTTGTCTCCAGTACAGCTGTTATCAACACTGCCGTATCACCAGCCACTTAGAAAGCGCTTCACTTTCAACTAAGCAATGGAACTCCTATCCATTTTCTTATAGCAATCACGTGAAAAAGGTTAGCTTCGTTCCCCCTCCAAAGGGGAAAGGCCTAAACGCCACACAGGGTGAGTAGCGCCCCCAAGGCACCGCAGCAAACAAGAAGAAACTCATCTTGAATGCTCTGTTTATTCTGGACAGCCTGCTGCCTTTCTAAATTGATCTGCAATAGGAAAGTGAGTTGCCGTTGCCTCACATATTTCATTCAGCTCAAGAAATGCTTTGACTTGAATTAAACAACTGAGAATAAAAAGGAATTTTATTTGGTTAATTTAGTTATAATTGGCCTATTGTATCCCTTCCTTTCCTGATTGTACTACATTTAGTGCCATAAAAAGGAGGGTATACATTTAAAAAAATCTGTTAGAATCAATGAACAAATTCAGTAAAGTTGCAGGAATATGCAAAATCAACATACAAAAATCTGTTGCATTCTGTTACACTAACAACAATCTATCCAAAAAGGAAATCAAGAAAACAATCCCATTTACAATAGCATCAAAAAAAATAAAATACTTAGAAATAAATTTAACCAAGGAAGTGAAAGACCTGTACACTAAAAACTACAAAACATTGATGAAAGAAATTGAAGAAGACATAAAGAAATGGAAAACTATACTGTGTTCATAGATTGAAAGAATTAATACTGCTAAAAGTCCATATTACCCAAAGTAATCTATAGATTAAATGTAATGCCTATAAAACTTCCGATGGCATTTTTCACAGAAACAGAAAAATAATTCTAAAATGATGATAGAGTCACAAAAGACCCCAAACAGCCAAAGCAACCTTGAAAAGGAAGAACAGAGTTGGAAGCATTACATTTCCTGATTTTAAATTATGTTACAAAGCTTTTACAAATCGAAACCGTGTGGTGCTGGCATGAAAACAGACACAGAGAGCAAGAGAACAGAATAGAGGGCCCAGAAATAAACCCCTGCATATACACTCAACTAATATTGGACGAGGGAGACAATACTACTCAATGGGGAAAGGATAATCTCTTCAATAAATGGTGTTGGGAAAACTGGATACTCACATGGAAAAGATTAAAGACTTACCCATGAGCCCTGAAACCAGTCTCTTAGGAGAAAACATAGGGGGAAATCTCCTTGACTTTGGCTTTGGCAATGATGTTTTTTATATGGCACCAAAACCTCAGACAACAAAAGCAAAAATAAACAAGTAGGACTATATCAAACCAAAAGCTGCTATATGGCAAACAACAAAATGTAAAAGCAATCCATGAAGTGGGAGAAAATATTTGCCAATCATATGGGGGTTAATATCCAAAATGTGTAAGGAACACATACAACCATACAATAGTAGCAAAAAAGAAATTATTTAAAAATGGGCAAAGAACCTGAATAGATATTTTTCCAAAGAAGACATACAGATGGCAACACACATGTGAAAAGATGCTCAACCCCACTGATCACCAGGGAAATGCAAATCAAAAGCCAATGAGGTATCACCTCACACCTGTTAGGTTCCTTATTATCAAAAAGACAAATCCCCAGTGTTGGCAAGAGCGTAGAAACAAAGAAACACTTGTACTGTGTCGGTCAGCATGTAAATCAGTATGCCCATTATGGACAACAATATGGAGCTTCCTAAAAATGGAAATACCATATGATCCAGCAACCCCTCTTTTATGCATATAACCAAAGGCAATGAAATTAGTACTTGGAAGAGATATCCATGCTCTCGTGTTCACTGCAGCTTATTCACAGTGGCTAAGATATGTAAACACTCTAGGTGTTTGTTGAAAACTGAATGGATAAAGAATGTGTGGAATATATTATATATACCATAAGAGAATACTATTTAGTCTTACAAAACAGACATTCTGCCATTTGCAACAATACGGATGAACTTGGAGGTCATTTGTTAAGTGAAATAATCCAGACACAGAATAACAACAACAAAAATCTGTATGATCTCACTTATATGTGGAATCTACAAAAGATAAATACATAGAATGAGGGAGTGGAACGGTGGGAGGTCAGGTAGATGGCAGATATTGGTAAATGTGCACAAAGGTGGAGCTGTGTAGGCTGCATAAACCTAGAGCACTCATGGACAGCATGATGACTACAGTTACAATTCATAGTACTGTACTGAGTCCTGGAAATTTGCTAAAACAGTCGACTTCAGGTGCTCTCACCACACACAGTGAAAGATGGTAACTACATGAAAAGATGTTAATTCACTTGTATGTGGCAATGATTTTACTGTGTAGCTTATCTCATGAGGTACACTTTACGCATAGTAAGTGGTTTCCTATGGTGCCATAGCAATGCCGTGCACTGGACAAGGCACAGGGGACCATGTCCATTGTGGGGCAGAGGATTCCAAGGCTGGAAAGGACAGCAACTTGCTCAAGGACAGTCAGCCAGCAGCGGTAGGACAGGGACCAGTGGGCTTCCCCGTGGGGGCTGCTGGCAGGGAAGGAGGGAGAGCAAGGCCAGGTTTCCGAGAGCCCTGCTCCCTCCAATCTATGGCCACCTGCTCTTCGAGGGTCTTGGCTGGGACAGACCTGTTTCCCACCTCTCTGTCCAGAATCCCTTGCTTTACACTACAGGAGCCTGCAGGATGCCCTCCCCTTCTCATCTAGGGGCTCAGTGCTAAATGCCACAGAGTGGCTGTTTCAGACTCCATCCAACTGTACCAAGACAGCAAGGTTTATCTCAGCTCTGGCTTTGAGCATTTCCTCATCACCGTCTGGATTCAGGATCTCTTGCTGCAGTTACTCCACTCGTCAGAGCTGTGTCTCCCCTCCTGCAGCACATGAAACAGGGCTTGTCTACACTAGGATATCACCGCACTGCACCCACTCGCTCAGCAAGCAGCAGCCCCGCGGGAATGGGAAATGTGTGTGGGAGCTGGCACGGGATCACAGACGTACGCGCACGTCTTGGCAGAGGTGCCAAGGTAGATCAGTTGTCAAGCTATGTCTCTGATTTCCAAAAAGCATTTAAGATTAATTTAAACATCAAAGGTGGAACACATAAATATAATGCTTTTCAACTGCTGCCAACTATCATGATTTGGAAAAAAAAAAAAGCACTGCACCAGGTGTTTTAACTGAATTCACATCTAGGATTAACTGGCCTGGCCCTCCTCTAATTCTTTCCAGCTTTGTTAGAAAACTCTAAGCTGTTTAAACCTTTAAATGAAAACAGTGTTGACTCTTAAATACCTGAAGCTAAAATAAGCTCTGAAGAATTTAGAAAAACCTCTGGCAGCACACAGCTTAGGTTTAGTTTTCATTGAATCTTCCAAGTTATTCATTAAATTATCAACTTGCTTTTGCAACAGAGTTTTTGTAATGCAGTCACTGGATAAAAGCTTAAACCTTAACTTCAGATTTAGTGAAGCTTGTACACAACTCTCCAACAAATACACACACACAAACACACAGAGAAGTCCACAATCGTGTTCAAATGCTTAGCTCATAGTTTTCATAAAAAAATGTTGGCCTTGCTTCTACTATATTTGTATATATATTTAATATTCTTAAATGCATTATATAATCGGGTGCACATTCAAGCACAGGCAATCAATATTACTTTAACTTTCATTTCAGTCACCTTGGTCATAAGATTATAAAACAATTCATAAGAATTTAATGTTCCTTTCCTCAGATAATCTCTGGGATAACTAGATTATTTAATCCTATATTTTAATCTTCTTTCATTTCTAGGCATCTGGATTAAACTGTTTCCTTGATAACACAGAAATTATTCCATTTTTTCTCTTCTCAAAAGTAGGACTGCGTTATCACCGCTCTGTATCCAAATGTCTGAAAGAGTGCCTGGCTTAGAGTAGGTGTTCAATAAATAAATGTTTGTGAAATGAATAAATAATTGTAAACGACTGCTCTTTCTTTCTTTTTTTTTTTTTTTTTTTTTTTTGAGAAAAGAAGATGCTGTTTCAACCAAAACTATACAATAAAAGAGCTTCAAATCACTTTTCTGATACACATGTGAGACACTACATCTTTACCATAAAATATTTAGGTATGAAATATGCCAATTTATCTAGCTTAAGCATTTGGTATATATCAATAAATAAGAATAATTTTTGAGTATTAAGGTATTTTTACCTCAACCTTCAACATTTTCAAACTTCAAATGAATGAAAACCAGTAAGTGGAGATTGAAAACCTGGGAATATATTGCATACAAAAGCATCACATTCATAGGGTGAATATGAGGTGTTTGAAAGGAGATCGCATTTTCCAAAACGAAAATATCACCTCAGAAAATAATAGCAACATTGCTGTTTGAAAGTGAAGGTTGTCTTTACACAATTTGGCTTTGCATTTTATCATTTATCCAAGATAAGGAGTACACATACACAACCAATTTTTCTCCGGGCCTGGAAAGGCCAGTGGTCTCCTCCACCAGAAGAGGACAGGAACCTCCAGGAATGCGGTCCTGACAGTGAGCACCTGTTCTGACTTGACTGGAAAACGCATTCCACGCAGAGGCCACAGCACGCTGTGCAGTGCAGTGGCCCCTCTCAGTCTGGGGAAGCGAGCTTTGCAGTACTGTCAGAAGTCAATATATAATGTCAATTATGGCGTGAAACTGATGATGATCACTGAAGGGCTAATATATTCATTTAAATGTGTGATTGGTCAATTATTGTCCTCCCAGTTCACACTGCTGAGCTCAGATCACGCAAGGAGACAATGAGCCTCTCATTTCACTCTTAAAGGATTTATTTGATCACCCAAGAGACAATGTTCCCTAGGAGGTGGCAGCTGGTCCTCTCACGTAGACAGCTGAGTCTAAAGAGGGCGTCCCAGCACTCCACATTCCTAAAGACACCTGACCTGGCCTCCTTGCTCCATCCTATCCCTGCCCAGCTAGAGGAGACAAGGTGTAGCGCAGGCTGTCGAATAACCCTTCCCCCTGGGGTCCTGGGGTGCCATCCTCCTCAGGGCCACGTGTTCTACACCAACCAACCAGGCCCAGGCCCACAGACGTCGGCCCGCCACCTGCTTCCCCTCTCTGGAGACTCTTATCAGAAACTGTAGCAAAATCTCGATGACACTGAGCAGGTATGAAACTCTTGGCACAGCACCTGGCAGGAAATACGTGCTCAGCACGTGGTAGTTATTATTTATCTTGTGGCCCTGCTGTAAGCAAAGCAATATTACATTTGCATTTGAGAAAGAAGACGCAAGAATGTCCACACCCCTTATGAGAAGCCTGTGCCCTACATTTCACTGAATTCTTTAAGAAGCACTGGCGATGACGTGGGGGGGCAAGGCCTAAATGCTGACTGGATATGGCCAGAGCGAGGTCAGCAGCAAGGGAGGGGTCACAGCCAGCTTTGTCCCAAGGGAATACTACCCGGCCATAAGAAAGGATGAAATACTGCTTTTGGCGACAACATGGATGGATCTGACAGGATCATGCTTAAGTGAAATAAGTCAGACAGAAAAAGTTGAGAAGCATGACTTCACTCCTATGTGGTATATAAAACTGAAAGTAACAAAATAAACAAACAACAAATAACTCACTGATACAAACAGCAATATGGTGTTTACCAGAGGGTACAGGGTGTGGGGGAGGCTGAGGAGAGTAAAGGGGGTCAAATACACTGTGACAGAAGGAGAGTAAACTCTGGGTGGTGAGCACACAATGCAATATACAGCTGATGGATTACAGAACTGTACACTTTAACCTATGTAATCTTATTAACCAATGTCACCCCAGTACATTTAGTTCAAAAAACAGAATCCTAAATCAGTCCTATAGGGCAGGGCAGATTTGACAGGGCAGGTCCCAGTTACCAGCTGTGGGCACAGCCACCCTCAGAGATGCACACAAGTTCACTGTCAGTCCGCGCCCCCCCCCCCCCCCGACAGGAGGCTGACACTCAGGCAATGTCCCTCAGCGGCTTGATTGCACTACACGGGGACTCTGAGCTGTCCCCCTCAAGGGACCACGGATGAGCGTATTCCCCAAAGTGCATTCTGGCTTCATGATGCTCTCTTATAAAAAGAGTTACTCGGTACAAGTGTTTGCAAACAGCCCCCTTGGAGATTCAGAGCAGATTTGGAGGCTCCTAACAGCTCTGCAGTAAAGAACGCCTTGCACTTTATTCAGCAGAGCGTGCTCCACGTGTCTCTGCTAAAGCCTAACACCTATTAGCACCCACAGCACACCCCCCCCAAAAAAAAAAAAGAAAAAAAAAAACAACGTCTCAGGGACGTCCGGCCCTGTGATAGGAAAGCAACTGAGTCTTTATTTTCACTCACTGAAATCCAAGGTTTCCTTCCACGAGGACGCGGGCAGCACGCGGACGTGTGCAGTCCCCGAGCTCTGTCACCGCGGGAAATCAGTCCTATTCCCATCCCACTGGACAGCCGTCGCACGCAGCGTTCACGTTCCCCACTGCGTCTGAATGACCTTACTCCCTGACGCTTGGCCAGATGCCCAGTAATTCAGTAAGAAAGCCCACGTGTTGGTACATCGCAAATGTGTTTCAGACGATGGGTTTCCTTTGTGAACTTGGTGTTTTGCGCATTTAGAAACATCATTTTAAGAAGGGGTCCGCGGACGCGGCCAGTGGTCACAGACATCAAAGAGCCCCGTTCTGCTCGTCTGTGCGCCGGCGGCTGGGACAGGCCCCGAATCACGGCGCACGATTCCCTTGGAAGTCCAAGGCTGTGTCAGGAGCGGCTCCTGGGAACATGAGCGCAACCTGTGGCAATAAACAGGGTCACCGAAGTCTGCAAAGAGCTGGGACGGCCCTGTGCGAGGCAGGGAGGGCGCACGACCCAGGCAGGGCGAAGGGACCGCGCACTCCCTCCGCGCCCAGCCACGAGCGCCTGGCAGGTTGGAAGGCCCAGGACGTGTAGGTGCCCACGTCCTCATACAGAAGAAAGTGTGCAGCCTGGAAAAGGGGAAAGGAGCCCCCCTCAGAGCGCTTCTCTATGACTCATGCTAAGTTACACCGGACAGTGAATTGCTCAGGGGTCACCTGAGAGTGAACGTTGGACGCACATTCACACCAGCCATCGTGTGAGACTCGGCGGCTGCCGGCTGACAGGGAGATGCCCCCTCTGCAGCTGGCAGGGCAAACCCAAACTCCGGGGTCCAGTAAAACTGGGTTCAGGTTCCCCTGCAACGCTACCAGGGTGAAAGCCCATCGTGACTTTATTTACCGAAAATGAAACTGTCACAAATGCAACTGAAACATGGGATGGAAAGTCACCGAAGTGTCCTGTTACCACCGCATGACAGATAACTGTGGAACAAATAATTGTTGAGAAGTAATTATTAAGCAAATCTTACCTAGGACAGAGGAGAGACAGCCTGGCAATATCAACATTCATTGACTGAATATCTCCACTGGAAGAAGGAGAGAAAACTCCTCACCCCAAACAGGTATTCTAAAACCACACTGTCTGGCCCCCAACAGCGCAGCTGAATCAGGATGGAGCCAAGACTCGTTTCTCCAAGTTCCCGAGGAGCCGCCTTCCACTCACTGTTCACTCAGCCGCCAGTTGTCTGCGAGGTTCCCAGTTCCCAGGTGCCCTGAGGGCCAGGACGCCAAAGATGTGAACCAGCCCTCAACTTAGCGGCTGACAAACACATAACTCAGCAACCCGTCAGCAGCTGCGCTGTCTTTACTGGTAGCAATATCCACACTAATGAATTTCTCCCATCTTAACCTACATGCACACACTGGCTCCCAGAGCTGAATCAGTGACCACGCTGGACCCTCGCCCGCACGCCACGTCAGCAGCATTTCCATTCTGCGTGACATCTGATTAGGAAAACATCCTCCTCTGAGCAGCCTGGAAGAGGGGACCGGTGAAAAGATGTAGGCTTCGGACAGAGTCCAGAGAGCCGGGTGGAGTCCAAAAGTGGATTCCCGTTCAGTAATGGTCCTTTGGACAAATTGCATACCTTCTCAGAGCCTATTTCTTCGTGTATACAACAGGGATGATGGAAAGTACAGTATTGGCTTATGAGGATTAAAGGTAACAAGGTAAATAAACCACTGGCATCTATTAAATAAGTAAACTGTGAGAGATTTTTTTTCTAATAAGAAGCTTTTCCACGTCTGTATGTTTTCATCATAACTGAACCCAAAGTCAACGTAGTTTATATTGGCTGCAAATTGGAAATATCTCAGTCTAATATTTTAAAGTTATGTGCATCAGGGACCAACTCCACTGTTCTCCAGGGAAAGGAAGTGAGGTCCAGAGCAGGTGCCGGAGGCCCCCCAGCCAGCTCATTTTCCTTGACTCAGCATCACTCACAAAACAGTCCTAAGTGGACTTTCATCTTGATTTATTTGTCCTTTACATATCATCCCAGACACCTAAAGTGTAATACGACGGCTTTCACAACCTAATTACTCAAGTTAGAAGGAAAAATAAAGACGAAAGCGGCATTTGAAAAACCACAATTTCACACTCATTGTCATTTGGTATGTTTCATTTCTCCCTAATTATATTCACTTAGTGACTTAGAGCAAAATAATTCCCTTAACAAATAGACTTTTTTCTCTAACTATATCTATGTAATGACAATAGAATAAAAAGTTCTCTTCCAATTTATTCTATTATCAAATGCTAATTAAGAAAGATGTAATTTGCATATTTTAGAAGGCTGTTAAATGAATTAGCTTATGATTAAGTATTTTTGAATTTAAAAACTAAATAATAGGAAGGAGAAAGAACTTCAACAATTCTCCATTTCACATCGTCAACCAAACAAATGAAAAAATAACATGAAGATTGCGTGTTAGAAACAGGAGTGACAGGAGTGGCACAAAGGGTCCCTAATATTTGCATGTTCTCTGCTTATAGAAATTATGCTAATGACCTAAATTAGTGATGTATATATGGTAAATAATCAACGAGTGAATTGCTTTACCTTCAAAAACAACTTTGTTGCAGTTATCTATTGCTGCGTACAAACTATCCCAAAACTTAGGGACCTTAAAACAACCATTTTATTTTGATCATAATTTTGTGGGCTGGCAGTTCAGCTAGGCAGATCATCTTTGATCCACTCAGCTTCACCTGGGGTGACTGGGGGACCCATTTCCTGGATGGCTCCCTATTGTTCCTTAGTGTATGTGTCTCCTTGCCTGTCTCTCTCTCTCTCTCTCTCTCTCTCTCTCTCTCTCACACACACACACACACACACACACACACACACACACACACCTTCCAGAGCCTGTCCATGTGCCTTGGGCTCTCAAAGCATGGCAACCTCAGGTCAATCGGATTTCTTACATGGCAGCTAAGAGCTCCTAGAGCTCCCAAGGTCAAGCGTTCTCGTAGGCCTGGACTCAGAAGCCAGCACAGCATCACTGCTCAGTATACTTTTAGTTAAAGTATCACAGAGCCCACCCAGCTTTGAGCAGACATACACCCTCTCATGTATCAAAAAACAGAGAGTGAAAGAACTTGCGGCCATATTTAGTCCACCCCAAATCTTTAAGGTAGTAGTTCTTGACCAAAGCAAATTTGTCCCCCAGGGGACAGTTCGTGGTATCTGGGGACCTATTTGTTTATCACAACTGGGGAGGCAGGTGCTACTGGCATCTAGAGGAAAGAGAGCAGAATGTTATTAAATATCCTATGACTCACAGGACAGTCCCCCAACAGCTAGGAATCATCTGGCCCAAAATGTCAAGAGTGCCAAGTTGAGAAGTGCCACTGTAAAGGTGTGACTTCACTGCAGAAGTGAGGAGTTATTGCTATACAGCACTGTCTCTCCAAAGGCCCCTGGGAGATACAGATTGGGTAGGAAATCCATATGAAAGGCAGCATTAGCCAATAATTTCAATGTACAGAAACACTGAATCCCTGGCGTGCAAGGTGTGATGGGAAACCAGAGATCAATAAGACCTGGAGCTCTGACCTCAGGAAAGGTATGATCCCGTGGTGAGGAGGGTGGGACAGCACAGGACAGGTGTGTACATCATCCCCTGTGACACACAGAAGGGTGAAAGAAGTACCTGGTACAAGCAAGCTCTGTGAAGTCGGGAACTGTGCCTTATTTTCTACGCTATTTCCAACACCTAGCTCAGTTCCAGACACGGTACAGTGAATCAATAAAAATTTGTTGAGTGAAAAACTGGAACTGGGTTCCTATATGAGGGGTAGCATTTGAGAAAATGCCCAGAGGGGCTCCTTCTTGGAAACGCCGAGTGCACTAGTGTCACCCGACCAAGGAGGGCGCCCAAGGTGCAAAGAAACCTGACATTTCCATCTTGGTGTCCCCTAAAGGCAGAATCAAAACAGTTTAGGGTGTGGTGGAGGGGTATCTGGGCTCTCCATGGGCAGCTGGGAGCTAAGGTCTGGGACACCTGCTTTGAGGGCTTCCTAGCTTCTGTTTGTCTATCATCCCATACCTGCTTGGCCCTTTCTCCACAGGTGAGCAGTTTGACACTCACAAGAGAGCGACAGGAGGGGAGATGGCGTCAAGCCTCGTCCTGAGTAGCTGAATGATACGGCGGAAGGAGAGGAAAGAAGAGAAAAGAACCCTGGGAGAGGTTCCAAACCGGGGCTCCCCAAACTGGCTGGGAAGTAGCTTCAAATCAGACGAGAGGCCGAGATCCTGGGGCCTATATTGAGAAAAAAGAGCCCAGTTTGAGTCATTTGCTCTCAGGAAAGGGTCTGCACCATCCCTGAAGGAAGGTGCACGTTTCTTCTGCGCTAGAACAGCTGCCATGTACCTGCTGCTGACTGGAGGCCCAACTCAACACAGGAAGCGTGAACAGATTTTCAATAAATAGGGAAGGACAGAATTTTCAATAAATCAGGAACCAGTCAGAAGAAACTTTGATCTGTTTTTCTTAGGTTGGTTAAAATTTTCATCATAAAAAGGAAACCTATGTAATTTTACTAACCATTGTCACCCCAAAAATTTAATTTAAAGAAAAGTAAAGCCATGTAATTGCTAGAAGAGAACATAACTGTGGGAAAGTGCTTTTTTAATTCTGATACAAAAGGCAGGGCCTGTAGAGAAAAAGATTGAAAGCTTGAATACCTAAAACATATTTTCAAAAGCAAAAGTATAACCCCTGTGCATAAAACCCATATAGTTAAAAATTAAAATGCAAACTAGAAAAAGTCCACAAAATATATGCTTAATACATTTTTTTAAACTCTTAGAAATAAATAATACTATAGATGACCATCCTGATAAAAACAGAGGTAAAGGACATGAATAGACTAATCACAAAAGAATTTCCAATGAATATATCAAAAAATGTTATTCAATAATTAAAAAAAACAATAAAGTGCAATAATTACCTATCAAATTCATAAAAATGTTTTAAAAAAAAGTACAGAATACACATTGTTAGATTTTTAGAGCAATTTAGCAAAGGCTCCATTAATATACACCCATCTGGCCCAAAAATTCCACTTCTAGAAATCCATCCCAAGCAAATTACTGCATAATAAAGTATATGGACAGGGTGTGTTTATCATGCTGTTTATAATAAGAAAAATTAGAAGCAACCGAAATATCCAACAACTGGCAATTACCTGAGTAAATTCCGAACAAAAGGCATGTAATGCTATTTTCATTTGTAATGATAACATATATGTGTATTAATTGACACAGAAAGATGTTTATGATATATTGAGAAGAGGATACAGAAAAGCCTTTACAATATGATCCTGTTTTGTTTCTATCTTGATAGTTGGAGCAAAACTATAAAGTCTGAAATGTCTAGAAACTTAATCGTTGTTTTCTCTGATTAGTGAATGGGATTATGAGTGCACATTGCTGACTTATTTGAAATTTCTCCAAATAATATCATTTATGTAATTTTTAAAATGCTTCCAAGAAAAATATCCTGATAATAGTAGAAGAGTCCAGGGGATGAGTTTTAAGACTCTAAGCACAGAAGGAAGGCAGACAGCAGATAGGCACGTGGCTGTCTGTGATGGGGATTTCCTATGAAAGGATACAATCTTTCCCTTCTACCCATCTAGATCAGGGATCTCAAATGGGATCCCTGTTATAACAGATTAACAAGAGAAAAACAAACGGAACTCCATTAACCTCTACAGGTCACAAAGACATGAGAGAAACCCAGGAAGAGTAACTCACAGACGTGGCCACAACTTGGACTCCAAAAGCATCCTCAGTGAGATCAAAGGAAGAAAGGTGTGAGGGAGGCAGTTACGGCCGGTGACCAGCAACAGCACACTAAACAAGGGCAAGGTTTTTATGCAGCTTGAAGGCCCTGCCTTCTCCACTGAGTCTCTTGTGATTTACAGACATCCTGCTCTTCTAGGTACAGAGAAGACTCCCTTCCAAATGGAGAATTCCTGTGTAAATGTAAACTTCCCTTCCAAAAGGTAACCTATGCTCTGTCGTCAAAACTTCTCAAAAAATCACTTCCAAAGAGGCGTATTTGGGACGGCATATGCTAATGCTCCTTAACGTATTATTCCTCTAATAAGCCGAGATTAAGGTTCAGCATAATATGTCCGTGTCACGTCGGGTCTCCAACTACAGGCACACTTTATTACAGACGAGCGATGACATTTATAACGTTTAATATTAATTGAGCTAAAACCACCTTTCTCAAGATAAAGATTTGGTTTTTGACAATCTAAGGCATTAGTGCTTCTTAATTTTTGTACGCACAGTTATATGCACAAAGAAACAGTCAGTCATTGCCCCCAGGACAGTCTAGAAAGAAGGTAAAACAATAGGAAGTTTTATATTTTTGTCTTTGGACGCTGTTCAATTTTTTTAATTTGTCATCATTTTATGGCACGATCTTGAAAATTCAACAAGGTCATGGCCTTTTTTTTCCTTTGCAAAGAGCTTAATAAAAACTAAATAAAACTCACATTTTTAGTAACAGTAATGTCTTAGTACCAGAAAATGATCGTCTTTCTAAGTCTGCAAATAATCCATCGACATATATTTTGGCCTTTATTTCTAAGTAGACACAATATTTGAGAACTCATGTATCCAATGCATCAAAAAATTTTAAATCTTCATTAATAACTGAAATGAGCCATGTACTGTAGAATTCTCCTCTCCGCTTGACAGGTGGCTGGACGGGGAGGTGGCCGTCTGCAGGAGTCCTCACAGGGGTCTTCCTGAGATTCTTACCTCCTTTCCTCTTCACATCTGTCCAATTTGAAAAATGGAGCAAAACAATGTCCACCTCCTTCCCACCTCATGAGAATTAATTGGATAATCACTCAACAGCAGGAATTAAAACTACTGAGCTCTGCAGAGTCAGCTGTCTGTGCATATTAAATGGGCAAATTGAATTGAAAGTACAATTTTATGTTTAGAGAAGGCTGGAGGCCCTCAGGAGTTTCCAGTGAAGGAGTCACGGTCGGAGGCCCCTTGTCGTGCGGGGGACCCTGCTCGCTGCGCCATTTGTCGTGTAGGAGACCCGGCGGGGTCTCTGGTCCCGCTCCCCATACAAGAACGCAGGATATGGTGAGGCCAAAAAGGAACACCCACGGAGCCATAGGTAGGGGAGTCATACCACTTTATTCTCTCTGGCGGCACTATACTCTCACTGGAGGCTGGATACACACTGTCCGCAAACCGCCATCCACGCTTGCCAGCCCAGCCGCCATCTTCTTGCTAGCCCCATCCTTCTTCTCTTTCCCTTCCTCTCTCTTCGTAGCCACAGCAGTTATATTGTGGCCAATGGCTCACTGGTTACAGCTGACGGCCAACTAGCCACAGCTGATGGCCATGCAATCACAGTTGGCCATTTACTACCTGAGCCAGCACCTGTCTATGTGAGGCCGAGAGCCTGGAAACTACTCTCTGGGGCTCCGGGGACCTGTGCGAGGAGCCTGGGGGTGAATGCAATATCCTGGACACAGCCAGGCTCTCTGGGCACAGCCAGGGTTTCTCAGGGCACCACCAGTGCTTCTGGGCACGGCCAGACTTCCTGGACTTCTTAGGGTACCACCTGTCTTCCCGGACACAGCCAGGGTTTCTCAGGGCACCACCAGTACTCCTGGGCACTGCCAGACTTCCTGGACTTCTTAGGGTACCACCTGTCTTCCCGGACACAGCCAGGGTTTCTCAGGGCACCACCAGTACTCCTGGGCACAGCCAGACTTCCTGGACTTCTTAGGGTACCACCTGTTTCCCCGGGCACAGCTAGGATTTCTCAGGGCACTGCCACTTTCTCTGGGAACAGCCACACTTCCTGGACACAGCCAGGGCTTCTCAGGGCACCACCACTCTCTGTGGGCACAGCCACACTTCCTGGACACAGCCAGGGCTTCTCAGGGCACCGCCACTCTCTGTGGGCACAGCCACACTTCCTGGACACAGCCAGGGCTCTCAGGGCACCGCCACTCTCTCTGGGAACAGCCCGACTTCCTGGGCACAGCCAGGGTACCTTCAGGGCTCTACTACTCTCTCTGGGAACAGCCCGACTTCCTGGGCACAGCCAGGGTATCTTCAGGGCTCAGCCAGACCTCTCAGCGCACTGCCACTCTCTCTGTGCCTCTCAGGGTACCCTGCTGGAACAACAGCGACTCACAATCAAGGTGCTTACATATTCTCAATGGCGGCCAGTCAAGAGACAAAAGCAAATATCCCCCAGTTCCACTAACAACAGTTCCCAAACAAACAGTCAAGCGGTCCATTAAATTAGGGATGGAAGGCAATTCCCCATAGTCCATAGTCATTCACCAGGGCTGTCCTGGGGTGAGGGACGACCTTGACCTCACCCTCATCTCCCACGGAGGACTCAGCAAGCGTTACCTCCTGGGACTATAAGTCCTGCATCCGGGCTGCCTGAGCAGGAACTTCCCCGGCCCACAGGGCTGCAACGACCTTCGCTTTCTCCGGCCTGTGCTGGTTGGGGAACCGTCCACATCTTTCCACCTCTCCACGGGGCTCCATCTCTGCAGCAGCTGCATGGCTTTTCCTGTGCTGGTGGGAGAACCGTCCACGTCCTCCCACCCCTCCACGGGGGTCCAGCTCTCCGGCAGCTGCTCCTCCTGGTCTTCCTCAGACTGGGTGTTCACACGCACAAACTGCTCCACCGTCCTTTGGAGAGCTTTGGCCGGCACCATATCCTGCCGACTACGCCATGTGTCGTGCGGGGGACCCTGCTCGCTGCGCCATTTGTCGTGTAGGAGACCCGGCGGGGTCTCTGGTCCCGCTCCCCATACAAGAACGCAGGATATGGTGAGGCCAAAAAGGAACACCCACGGAGCCATAGGTAGGGGAGTCATACCACTTTATTCTCTCTGGCGGCACTATACTCTCACTGGAGGCTGGATACACACTGTCCGCAAACCGCCATCCACGCTTGCCAGCCCAGCCGCCATCTTCTTGCTAGCCCCATCCTTCTTCTCTTTCCCTTCCTCTCTCTTCGTAGCCACAGCAGTTATATTGTGGCCAATGGCTCACTGGTTACAGCTGACGGCCAACTAGCCACAGCTGATGGCCATGCAATCACAGTTGGCCATTTACTACCTGAGCCAGCACCTGTCTATGTGAGGCCGAGAGCCTGGAAACTACTCTCTGGGGCTCCGCCCCCACACCCCTCTTCAGTTCCCACCCCTCGTCATGGACTGAAAAAGATTAAGCTAGATACCCTGCAAAAGGACGTGCTTTCACCTAAAGCCGTGCCTCATAACAAACCCTGTCTTGTTTTTCTTTTAATACCATGTACCCATTGCTTGTATCTGATGAGTGCCAGGGACACCAACCCCACTTAAGACCAGTGAAAATGACAATGATGGACCAAACTGAGAGGAACCGAGGGAACAGGAACATGAGAAAAGCTAACTTCTGGCAACATGAAATGAAAAATGTCTATTAAATTCCAGTTTAAGGCATAGTTCCTGCCTTCAAGGAGCTTGTTTGTAGTTTTGTCAAATGTATGTATTTGGTGGGGAGAGACAGAGAGAGAATGAGAATCTCTGACATCTATACCAGTGGAGGGAGCACTTCCCTCTCCCCCCATCACCCCATTATTTCTCCAGTTCTCCAGGTCTACCCAAAAAGAAACACAATTAAACGTTCTTAAAACACTCCAAACTGAAGAGCTGCCTTCCTATATATTTTACCTTTTCTTGCAAGGAACAGTTTTTCTGCTAATATCCTTTGCCCAACCATTCAGAAGAGTAAGTGGATTTGAATGTGTGCACACAAACACACACAAACAGAGAGAGAGAGAGAGAGAGAGAGAAACTACCCAAAAGGCCAAGAGAAACAAGCTATCAGGTTTAATTTTTTTCTTTGTTTTCTTAAATATTTTGTTAATGCTGTGTGACTTGCTAGATGTAAATATATGAAAGGAAGGCATTCAGATGAAAGGAAGTGTTTACTTCAAAAGAAACTATGACTTCAATCTATCATTTAATACATTTGAATAAACAGAAAAGCCATCTAAACCTTTTGAATTTTAATACACTTTATGGCCCCTTTATATTCTTCCAAAGTGCCTTCATACTTATGTAATAGAATGAACTACCCACCTGATTCAAATTCTTTCATTGCCTAGTTGGAGGTGGAATTTGAATTAGGAGACCAGCTGGATAGAATAATGGCAGCTGTTGTAAATTCAAATGCATTTTTATAGGAAAAGATACAAACTTCACACTGGATAGTTTAGTGTGCTGTTTATTGCACACCTGGGGGCTGAGTTTCATTACCCACCCACCCTGGTCAGAAGTGGAATAAAATGGCCATGAATCAATCTGTGTAAAAAAGGCATTTAATTTACATGTTGGTTGAGGAGCTCTAGTGTTTTGTAAAATTAGTTCAGTCCAAACAATGAGCTAAAAGCCTGGCTGAAATGAAACCATTCCTTAATCAGGTGGCACAAATTCCCCAAAGCACAACAGCTCGAAGCTTTTCACTTTCCCCATGTTACCTGGGAAACGGCTGTGGCGAAGAGGGGCTGGGAGTGTGGGCTCACCAACAATGCCAGCTCTGAATGCAATGGCCAAAGGAAAAGCTGAGATCGGTTCTGTGAGGAAGGAAGAAACTTCCCTCTCTCCTTCTAGGTTCTTTCAGCTGCTCTAATCATTAATCTACAGGAGACAGATTAGAGTAACAGGAGAAAATGACCAAATTACACACATATACATATGGGAACACCACATACATGAGAAGTGCAAAGACAGAAAGCTAAAAATGAGGTGTATATGGCATTCTGAGCAAAAGGTGAGGTAAGGCGACTTGGTGCTTCAGAGGGAAGGGAGGTCATTTGCAGGTTGGTAAGAAGAACAGATGTACAGCAGTTAGAAGCCTGCCCTGTCCTATAGATAGGCCATGAAAAGTTGTCTCTGGTAACAACTCCTAATGTGAGCAAGGCCTGGAATTTAAGTTCTTTAAGGGAGAAAGAACAGTTTTTCATGGGTCCACAAGGTCCCCATTGCCTTCAGCTCAAAGTAATCCCCACGCCAGTGTCACACGTTGGGAGGCTTGTTCTGAACGCCTTCAGTTCCAATAACAGAAAGAATGTTGTAGAGTCTCTAAAAGAGATCACAGGAGCATTTCCTGAAGACAGTAGACCAGGGACTCTTACACTTTTGGAGACTGTTTTCAGAATATGCTGCAAGCTGAGGGTTTCTTGCTGCCATTCAAGGACTCCCTGAAAGGTGCCGTGACCCAAATTACACTCTCCTATGAAAGGTAGAAAGCCAACTCTGAGGTCCATGAACTGCCTCTGCCCTCATTCCAAGTATACACAATGCAGAAATTCTTAATAAAAACAGCAGCACGCTTGGCCCAGAAATATTTGTCTTTACATCTTCTGAATATTCCTCACAATAACCATGCAATGGGGATTACCTCCAGTTCAGAATTACGGAAACTGAGGCTGAGAGAGAGAAATTGCCTATCTGTCCAGGACACACAGCTAATACATCCCAGAGCTCGGTGGCGGGCGTCGCTTTCCCTCATGGGTAGAGTAGAGCGTGAATTCTTACTATGGCTGACATGATGCAGGAACCAAGCGAACAAAATAATGGCCTTGAGGACATGGAAGCCTTTGCCCCCTGAGCCTGCTGGGGCTGAGACTGTGTGTGGAACCAGCCAGAGGCCCCAGACGCCTCCCGGCAGAACACGCAGGACCCTGCAGGGCCAGCAGGAACGGAACGCTGGACATCCAACCCCAGTCACATTTTCATGGCATGATTTAACCCTGCCCTCAGTCCCTGGTCATACATGTAAAAGGGAGTGGAAGGACAGATAGTGTGTTCATTAGCACTTGGGGACAAAGTGGGATTAGCAGTTCAAATAACTAAATCCATTAACCCACATTTTACTTACATATCCCCTGTCGTGGGCCAGACGTAACTGAAGGCAACCGTCCAGATTCACTAATTCAACCCCTGGAAACATTTCTGTGAGTTTTATTTTTATTAACCAGTTTGGCACTGTATAGCCTCAATTTATAGCACAAGCTTTATGCTTCCTCATTCAGTTTCTATTGAGAAGGCCTACAACCTGAAAATGAAACAAGTGCCTAAATAGTTTACGGGAGCAAAGAGAAGTTGCCAAGAGGTTGTAGGAGAAAGGGCTGAGGTCAGGCGCAGCGCATGGTGGGCGGGCTGATTCCAGCCGTGGCCACGGGGCAGCTCCAACACGGGAGGACGGGTGTGCACGAGCGTGTTTCCATTAGGCTCCTTCCATCTGCGGGGACAAGGGACAGGGTCTGTCGGACACTGGAGTTTACGGGCCACATCTGTAGAAATCAGGGTATGTGGGCAATCCCTCCACAGGTGCACGAGGGTCCCTGCACACAGGGGATCCGGCAGCACGAGGGTCCCTGCACACGGGATCCGGCAGCACGAGGGCCCCTGCACACGGGATCCGGCAGCACGAGGGTCCCTGCACACAGGGGATCCGGCAGCACGAGGGCCCCTGCACACGGGATCCGGCAGCACGAGGGTCCCTGCACACGGGATCCGGCAGCACGAGGGCCCCTGCACACGGGATCCGGCAGCACGAGGGCCCCTGCACACGGGATCCGGCAGCACGAGGGCCCCTGCACACGGGATCCGGCAGCACGAGGGTCCCTGCACACGGGATCCGGCAGCACGAGGGTCCCTGCACACGGGATCCGGCAGCACGAGGGCCCCTGCACACACGGGATCCGGCAGCACGAGGGTCCTCCCGCTGCCCACGCCCTCCTTGCCGCTATGACTCTCCCTCCTCCCCGTGACTGCTCCTGTCATGTCTGAGTCACTGTCCTTCACCACCTGCTCATCTCCCCTTGTCTGGGTCAGTCACCACACATCACCTGCTCACCAGACGGGCCGCCCTGCCGCCTGGGCTCAGCCTATGTTCTTCTGCGTCCATAGCCAGCAGTTCAGGGCGGGAGGTCACCGTTTACATGGTGGTGACCCTGGAATGAGGAACAGTCTGCTTCCCCCAGGAGAACCCCGTCAGGCTCTCCTAAGGTGCTGTTTAGTTACAAGGACACTAGGACCAAATCTGAGAGCCACTGAGGAGCAAGGCAACCCTCTCTCAGAGTCGTAATGGTACCTCAGATCTCTATCTGTGACATTCTGACTGGTCAATGGTCTCTGATCTAAATTCCAGAGGTGCCAGACTGGTCGGCTTATTGGGCAGAGCCCTCCACATCAGGCCACTTCAAAACTGCCAGGTGACAAATGGACCAGGAGCATGCTGACCGGTGCAATCAGCAAGGCCCTGCCCTGCTCCCCCATGGCTGAGACGACGTTCCCAGAAGCCCCTTCTCCACAGTCCCAGGTTGAAGCGGTTCTCACCATCCAGAGAGTGACCTCTGCCCCAGCAACTTCCCTCCTGGGTACGCACCCAGGAGGACAGAAAACAGGACGCAGACAGCTGAATGCCAACGGCCGTCGCAGAATTCTTACAGCAGCCAAACGGTACAAACAACACAAGTGTCCATCGACACAACGTGGATACATGAAATGTGGTCCATCCACACAGTGGGAAGTTATTCAGTCACAAAAAGGAATGAAGTACCGATAAAGGCTGCAAAATGGATGACCCCTGAAACAGTATGCTAAGTGACAGAAGCCACACACAGGTCACACGTAATAGGATTCCATTTACATGAGAGCCTAAAATTGGCAATTCCTAGAGACAGAAGTAGATAAGTTACCAGGGGCGAGGGGAAGGGGAGGGGGACTCACTGCTTCATGGTTAGAGTTACCGCTACAGAAGTTTTAGAAACAGGAAATCCCATGGCTACACTGCAGTGTGTGAATGTAATTAATGCCAGTGAGCTGCACACACAAAATTGTTGAAATGGCTAACTTTACGTTTTATTATTCTACCACAATCAAGAGACAGACAGGGCGGAGAACTCACATGGGACTGGGCAATGGAAGGCGGGCAGAGCCACCCCTGGGCGGGCAGGCACAGGGACAGACGTCTGCAGAGGTGCCTGGTGGCCCAGACCACGTCCTCACCCTCCCGCCAGCCCGTCTGCCTCGTCTTCCTCGTGCTGGCCCCGCTGCCCAACAGTGCTCTGTGCAGGCCCTCCATCAGAGGCCGGTGCCCATGGAGGCAGGGAGGTCCACAGACACCCCGTTTGCTCCACCGAGCAGCCAGCCTCCAATGGCTTCCTAACAGCTGTGCCTGTCCACAGGCCGCAGGGCACACTGTGGGTGACTGTCTCTCCAGCCCTTCCACACCTTCCCTTCCCAGGTGCTCCCCAGGCTGGGTGGATGCCAGCTCCCTCATTCATTGTTTATTCCCAGAACACAGGCAGGCCCTCTGCCTGTCTGGTCGAAGCACCGCACTCCAGGTCCCATTGCAAGTTTTGCTCCGTAGAGAACAGCCTGGCTCTCCTTTCCTGACCAGGGATCTGAATGCAGGGTAATTGAGCCCTGATTGAGGAGAACTCTGGCTTAGGAAGCAGTTTCCACATGTGCTATTACTTTAAGAAGAGGAAAGAGACTCAGAGGTTCAGTGTACTCTCAGCAAGCGAATGACTTACCGTGGTAGTGGTGGCCCAGGCCTGCCCCTTCTTGTTCCTCAGGTGACACTGGGGCTCCCCAGTGAGGGTGCTCCTGGGGGACCCACACGCGCGGTTCCTTTATCCTCGGACCTGACTGTCCGAGTGCGGGCTTCCTCTGCACTTGGAGGACGCGTGCTCCCCGCCCCAGAAGCCAGCGAGTTAGGCCGCGTCCTCCAGGTGACTGTGGTTGAGCTCGTTAGTGCTGCCCTGTCTTTCGTTGTTGTTACTGATTTTCAGACTCAGCCATCACAGGGCATCTGGGCACATGCCCAAGACAGATGCACGCGTACTTACACTCTGAGCGTCCCCATTCTTGCTCTCACACACATTTCTCCCTGAATAAACGAATTGGGCGATGGCAGGGTAGTCAGATGGCCCTGGGACCATGGGCAGTAAACGTGGCTAAACTCCAACTTCAAAGTTCACTGTTGGTTTGACATGTTCCTCTAATGTGCCTTCAACATTCCAGGACAAGTGACAAGCAGGGCCTCGCAGCAGGTGGAGCAGGTGGAGAGCGGCCTCCCCTCTCACTTGCCGAGACACGACACACAGACCCCCGAGGGAGGGGAAGCCTGGGCTCCAGGACGCAGCTGCTCATGCTTTGCTAACAGTGGCTGGCGCAGTCAGCCCAGCTCCGTGACACTCCCAGGAACAAAAGTCATGTACACAGGGAGGCCACTGCCCCAGGCCGATGCTGAGCCGGCACTTTGTCATGCTCCCCGTGTCCCCAAAGGGTTGTATTCAGAGCCCCACAACAAAGCATCACACAGCCAAACTGTCAACAGGGCCAAGGCTGAGAAACCCTGCCCGAGAACTGCTACGTCCCATTTATGTTCTAAAGAGTCTTGAAGGGTTCAGATCATTACAATCTACTTCAGATGCCTCAGTCCATTCGGGCAGCTATAACAAAGTACTATAGGTCAGGTGGCTTATAAACGACAGAAGTGATTTCTCACAGTTCTGGAGGCTGCGAGTCCGGGATCCAGGCGCCAGCAGGTCCCACGTGTGCTGAGAGCTTCCTGGTTCATAGAGGGCTGACGTTCTGTTGGGTCCTCACGTGGCCGGGAACTCTGTGAAGCCACTAGCCCCAGGCACAGGGGCTCCACCCTCATAACCTATCACCTCCCAAAGGCCCCGCCTCCTATACAATCACAGTGGACAGTAGGACTTCACTATATAGATGTAGGGAGGACACAGCATTCAGGCAGTCGCTGTGTCTGTCTCTATTACAACTCTATCACAAGTTGACTGTTTTTATTTCTACCTTCAAACCAGCTTGTTCATCGGCACAGATACAACCTCCACTATATCTCAGGTATTTAACGTCTGTTTGTCATGCATCTTTTTAAGCCACAGCAGGTGTGAATGCTGGGAACCTATTTACCATTTGTGCAGTTCCTTCCCAGAGGGGCACACGGGAGACACTATACTTCCTCTCCCAGTAAGAGAAGACCCGGCCCCTCCCTCAGGATGTGGAAGCACATTTGCACATGGACAGTGACGCGGCACAGCGAGGATGTGTGCGCTCACGTGGAGTGGGCAGTGAGACCTGTGTGCACACAGAAATCATGGCAGGCGAAAGCCAGACTTCTTAGAGATGGTCAGACTCGGTCTGGACCTTTACGGACAGGCAATGGAGGACAACACTGGACAGTGCGTGGCACAGAGGCTTTGCTGAGCGGGCAGAACTCAGACCCCAGATCAAGAAAGCAGCATGGCAGAGGATTCACACTTGGCAGCACCAGGAGCCACGTCTGGAGAGGGAGCCGGGAGCCAGATGCCAAGTTGCCATGAACACCAGGCTTAGGCTACAGCAGAAGACTTTTGAGCAACAAATTGATCCCATGAAAGAAGCATTTTCATGAACCTAAGCTGTCAGTTTGATGACGTGAGGTTAGAGTCCGGGAGGACAATTAGGAGACAGAGCAATGCTCTGAAAAGGGCTGTGATCAGGGAGAGACTGTGAGAGCGAGTGGTGAATGAACAGCTGTGGTTCCTGCTCTTATTAAGAAATGAGAGATTACCAGAAGTGGAACGAGAACAAGGGGAGGATGAAAAATTGAGGGAGGAAGAAGCAAAGGGTGCTATGTCCTTTTTTTTTTTTTTTTTTTTTGAAGCTTCTATAATCCCTCAACTCCGTAGAATCTGCTTCTGCTTCCACCACTTCAGTGAGACCACTTTTAATATCGAGGCCCCGCGGACCTGTTTATTGACTATGTGTGAAACATTATCCTACCTGATTGATCTATAGTTATTTTTCGCTACTTGAATGTTTTCATTTTTTAATGCACATTCAATGTGCATTGTTTTTAATTTAATTGTTTTAATGCACATAGTTTTCAGCACATTCAGGCATTGTGTCAAGCTTAGGGGGGGAAACGAATGTGATTCTCTCTCAATAAACTTATCTAGTCTAGTGGAAACAGCTATTAAACAAGTAATTATGCACATACGGCTTACAGAAATATAATCGTGGCAAGTGCTATAAAGAAAATCGAATGCTCTACAAGTTCATCATGTGGAAGCTCCCTTGCCTTGGAATAAAGACAAAAATCTCCCTGAAGAAATGGTGTTTTGGCTGTGAAGACTTCACCAGATTACGGAGGGAGGAGTCTGACACCCGGAGGAATCCACGTGCAAACTCCATGGCCCAGGGAGGGCTTAGTGCGTCCAGGGACGTGAAGAGGCCAGGGTGGCCCTTCTGAGTGGGGTGCGTGATGCCTGAGAGGGAGAGTGACGGGGTCAAAAAGGGCTGGTCACTTCAGACCTTGTCCCCCGCAGTCAGGACTCTGAATCCAGGGTCACAACAGGCCCCCACTAGCCCACAGGCAGGGGAGAGACATAATCAGATCTGCATTTTAAAAGCATTCCTTATGTGCCCTGTGGGCAAGGGCGGATGGGGTGCACCCAGCCACAGGGGCTCATCCTGAGTCAAGGAGAGGGCAGGGTGATGCGGAGAGGGGGCTGAAGGATGCACTTGAGAGACAGAGGGAGACGCCTTGATAAGCGATTGGGTGTGAAGAGGCGGCAGAGTGCGCCCTGGGAGGGGGACAGAGAGCTGAGGTTGGACACAGGACACTGAGCCGACCTGCAGAGGACAGAACGTGGGCGGTGAGTTCAGTGCAGTTGGGGCAGGAAACTCCACGGCCCTGCCTCCTCCACCCTCTCTGAGGATTCCCGCCAGAGCCCTGACCTCCTCCCAGGGTGGCGTGTCTAGGACCCTGCACGCGATACCCCTCTCTGCTGGCTGACCTCTCCCTGGCTGGGATCACCACCCTCATTCCAGGCTCCAGTTCTGCCCAGGTGCCCAGCTCGCAGACATGCAGCACAGACCCACACTGCAGCTAAGGGCCTGCCACCTCCTCTTTCATGTCTGGCTGGCACCTGAAGTCAACAAACCCAAATCTAAGCTTGTTTCCTTATTTTCTTAAAAGAAAAAAAAAAAAAAAACAGAAAGAAAAATGAGAAAAGAGGTGTCCTGTCTGTTTTCAACCTCTGTTAATGGCACTGCCCTCTATTCAGATGTCCAGTCCCGAAAATGTGGGGCCCATGTTCCTGCACCCCGAAACTCAGTCATTCATGACATGTCGCTTCCCTTCCAGAACAACCTGCCCCGACCTCCCTCCGCCCCCGCCCACTCCAGGCCCCCAGCAGCACCCCGTCTTTCTAACTGACACCCCGTCTTTCTTACTCCAGCATAAGCTGCACATCACACAAATTTATGAGACAAACCAATCATGTCTCCACCCAGCTGTAAAACCTCCACCTGCCCCTGGTCTGAGGACACAGCCTGAGCTTGGCCTGTGCAGCCCGGCACAGGCTGGCCCAACCCTACTCCCAACAATCACTGTGCCACCACCCACGTCACAGCAGCCCTGTCACCCTCCTGCCACAGGCTGATTGTACACTGTGTCTTCTCACCTGCTGCTCCCCCTGCCTAGACGCCTCTCCCCACAGAGCCTTGCACTTCGAATGTCCTGTCTCCTGGGGCTTTTCTGCCTCCTCGGGGGGGGGGGGGGGGGGGAGCCCTGTGCTCCTTCATCTGGGCTAAAACAGGCAAGGCTCACAGACCAGTTGTCACCGTCATCACAGGGTTTGGCGACTTATCTGTCTGGTTGTCTGTATCTGTGAATGTCCCCAGCCCTTCTTTGAATCCTTTGGAGGAGAGAAGCCAAGAGTTTAGGCAGATGTCGGTTCACCTGTCCTGAGTCCTGGCTGCACGTTGGAGCCACGGGGACACGACTTAAACTGGGCATCATCCATCCCATCCACAGAGACGTGGGCTCAACCGATGGGGCAGGACGTGACTCTGAGAGACCCTGAAGCTCCCCGGGTGTGACAAAGTGCTGCGGGCGCTGAGAACCAGCGTGACAAGCAGGGACTCCCACTGGCAAGGCTTCTTCCGCTGAAGAAGAAGAGAGAATGTGAGTGAGGGGAAGAAGCAGGAAGACACCCCCACATGCACACACTGGGTGTGAGACGACCTCATAGACCACGTGCTCTGGCAGCTCACAGGCAAGCCTGCTGGAGAGCCTGCTAAGGGTCTGAGGGCGGGAATTTGCCTAGACGTGCTCAAGCCAGACGGGGAAATCTGAGGTGAGGAGTGTGCGTGAGGGGGCAGGTGAGGAGGATGAAGGGTCACGTCCAGTCTCCCTCCGTCCACTTCTCCCGCGGGGTCGTGTGTTAAGTACAAGAGGCAATGAGGCTGTCGGTGTGTCCGCCCCACACGTCCAGGCGCTTTGGCGGAGACCCAGCATGCGTTAGGCTAAGTCCATTACCTGAGGCGTGGGCCCCAGAGCCACTCACAGCAAGGGTCCCTCACCGCTGGCGCAAGGCCCGCTGTCTGCCAGGCGCCTCGTGTCGTCCTCCTGGCCTGGGAACCCATTCCCACTGAGTCTCTCTGCGTCTGCTCCTCACAGAGCAAGAGGACGTGGCTGTGGGGACACGGGGACTTGGGCCTCCTGCCCCTGGGATGGAGACGGCTCCTGAGCTCAGCATCAGGCCCCTCAGCTCAGCTGGCCGCCCTTCCGCTGCCTGGCCGCCCACAGACACACGACCCACGCAGACATTTGAAGCCGTCACCCGGGGGAAACGTGCATGGGAGGACAGGGTGACATTTGGGAGAGAACAAAATAGCACAACATGGAGGAAGTTGTGAGAGGATTATTTCCTCCTCTTCAAAAGGCTGGCCGGCCTCCAAGAGCACCAGGCAGAAGACCAGTTTAGAGAAGTGAAGACTAATCTGAATGGTGATGAGAGCGCTGGTGTCAGGAATCGGCCCAGCAAACTCATTTATAGCTTTGCGGGTGAGGGAATAATTGAATCTTCCTGTGAAAATGAACATGCTGCATAAAAAGAGATCAAATTGGATTTATCTCCCCAAGTCGTAGAACAACTCATAGTTATGCCTTCTGCCACAGACAAACAATTACACAATCAAAGGCAAGTATCTCTTTACTTCAAAGCCTTACAGAAGATACTCCATTCCATTCTGTGTGTCAGCTTCCATTTAAGTGACTTCCAGGCTGTGTAGGCTGCACCCCCAATTTTTTCTTTACTCCTAAAATAATGCTGCATCTCAAGCCAGGTTCCAAAAGCCATATTCTTTCATCAAAATCAAAACTAACAAGGGCTCTCGGGTAAGGAGATACCATGCCATGCTGGCCGGGCATCCTGGAAGAAGAGGGGGTGCTTTGGCCTGACGAGCTCACGTCCCACCGAAGCAGCCCAACCCCCACCCCACCCCACCTCCTGTGAAAGTGGCCACAGGGAGCTCAGCTCAGCGACCTGGACCTGGCCACTCCGCTGCGATGCTGTGCAGCGCTGTTCTTAGATGCACGAGGAAGGAGGTGGCTTTGTATTTGAAATGTGCCCAGGACTGGACAAGCGAGGAGTCCGGGCGAATGTCCCCCGGACGTCAGGAAGGGCAACAGGCGGCCCGCAGCGGCAGCCGGATGTGAACCTGCGTCATCAGACTGGTTTCACCGTCAGAGTAGGTCTCTCCTCCCTCTCTAATGCTTTCCAACAAAAATAGCTCACTTGTCTCAGCACCCCAGTAAGAAACTGACAGGTGCTATGGAAATAAAATACACAGAAATTATCTGTGACCAGCAAAAAGACTCAAAAAGTCATCAAACTGGGGGACGGCCCGGTGGCTCCAGGCTGTGACTTCCAGGCTGTGTAGGCTGCACCTACACAGTGTGCCAGCGCACAGCCTCACAGCACCACCCTGGGGGAGAGACGACTGCTGGCTGCCCAGGGTGGGAAGAGAGCTCAGAGACGGTACTCAGTGCACTCAGGGTCACACAGCTAGTAAATGTCAGAACTGGCACCGGCAGCCAGCAGCCCGAGGCCACTGCCCACACACTCGGCTGCCACACTGTGTTGACACATATTGGTACCATTTGAGCCAGACACCGTACTAGACATTTCACAGAATGGTCACATCTGGTCTACACTCACCACTGCCTTCTAAGGTGCATATTTATCACCCCCAATTTACCAGTGAGAAACATGAGGGTCCACGGGGTTAGGGCAGGACTGATCCAACACCTGGGCACTTAACCACACGTGGGAACATGGGTGTGGTGCTGAGGTGACCCGGCTGTTGTAAAGTGCTTTGTAGGGCCTCACACCTCAGGGTGTGCACCTGAGATGGTGCCACCATGACATGTGAGTCACCTGAGGCTTCCTCCAGCCCTTGACCTGGCAGTCTGTCCCCTAAGATGAGTTCCTGACACTTAGCCACCTTCTCAAAAACGCAAAACTTCATGTCTACTTCAAAGCATTTCCCATTCACATTCTTCAGGACCACAGTTATGTGTGAGCACATAGTCTACCTACACTCTATACAGCTGATGACACACACTCTACACCAGACCCTGTGCCAGGTGATGACACGTACTCTACACCATAGCCTGTGCCAGGTGATGACACGTACTCTACACCATACCCTGTGCCAGGTGATGACACGTACTCTACACGAGACCCTGTGCCAGGTGATGACACGTACTCTACACCAGACCCTGTGCCAGGTGATGACACGTACTCTACACCATACCCTGTGCCAGGTGATGACACATACTCTACACCATACTCTGTGCCAGGTGATGACACACACTCTACACCATACCCTGTGCCAGGTGATGACACGTACTCTACACCAGACCCTGTGCCAGGTGATGACACGTACTCTACACCATACCCTGTGCCAGGTGATGACACACACTCTACACCATACTCTGTGCCAGGTGATGACACATACTCTACACCATACTCTGTGCCAGGTGATGACACGTACTCTACACCAGACCCTGTGCCAGGTGGTGACACATACTCTACACCATACTCTGTGCCAGGTGATGACATATACTCTACACCATACCCTGTGCCAGGTGATGACACATATTCTACACCATACTTTGTGCCCAGTGATGACACACACTCTACACCAAACTCTGTACTGGTGATGACACATACTCTACACCATACCCTGTGCCAGGTGATGACACACACTCTACACCCTTCTCTGTGGCCGGTATTAACACATATTCTACACCATTCTCCATACTGGTGATGACACACATTCTACACCATACTCCATAGAGGTAATGATGCATACTCTATACCATACTCTGTATCAGGTGATGTGCTAAGTTTGGAGAAGCAAAGAAGTTGGTCTTCTACCTTGTAGGCTTGGGTGAGGAGCACTAAAGGTCTCGACCTAATACATGGTTGACATGAGCGCCAAAAGGGAAGACTTAGACCACAGCAGAGTGATGACTCTCGGCAAAGGGTCAGAGAAGGTTTTCCTGACGAGGTGACACATGAGCAATCGTAACAGTCGAGAAGAGTTAACCAGGTGAGAAAGGAAAGAGCTTTCCCTCCAGGAGTCAGAACTAGCACAGGTCCTAAGAGCCAGGAAGCTTTGTGGATGACACTTGAGGCCAGTAGGGTAACCAGGACCCTGGTGGGAGAAGTGGGAGAAGGCGGAAAGGCCAGGCCAGCTCGGTTAAGGACTTTCTCCTTATCTACCAGGAATGGAAAAGGACTCAGAAGTTTTAAGCCGGTTGTGACTGCTTCCTGCACAGAATGGAAATGACAGGAAAAAATTACCAATGTGGCCCAGTGGGAAATGAAGGAAAAAATTACCAATGTGGCCCAGTGGGAAAAGTCGAGGAAACGGGACAGCGACGCTAGGTAATAGTTACCAAAAACCAAAGAATTCTGAATGGAGCTTACACTTAGTTTACACTACCTAAGGAAGAGAAAAATATTAAGGGGTTTTCTGCCACATTCATCACTCGCTTTCATGCTCCAAACTTGGATTTCATGTCTAGCTGAAGGTCAGTGTAATGTGAAAGGCCTGCCAATCGTGCGGCTCACTTATCACCTTAACGAGCTGCATGTGTCCAATTTAGTTTAACTGCTAGAAAGGGACCATTTTTCTTTTAGGAGCTTCTTTTTTCTGTTATTCCAACTAAATACATCATTCCCTGGCTTACTTTGCAGGTTGTCTCTAACTACTAGAATGCCATCAGTTACTGCCTGCAGGATTTTCACCGATACATGCTCACTGGGCTTATCATTTCTTTGCTCCAACACATTCAGTTAACACTCCCAGGTACCATCAACATTTGCTCCACTGCCTATCACTGCTGTCTGCCCGACTGTGGATGAAAGCCATTGTTTTCTCCATTAGCCACCTGAGAGCAGGCTGAAGGGCAGACGGCTGGAAGGAAAAAAGAACGCCTTCTGCATATTACGGTTTCCATTTTTCTGCCATTTCCTGTGCTCCCTTCATTCATCACTTATTCTGCCTTTCAAAATCCTCGTGTTCGTTGACCCCAAAAGAGAAATAACTTCATAAACTTTAATATATTTTCTAAAGCCTCCTCGCCACACACCTACCCTGAGATCATTCCCCACCCTGATTCCCTGTCAAGAAACCTCCTCTACTGACATGTTGAGAACAAATGAAGACATACAGCCTTCTTTTTCTTGTGTTTTTTTTTACTTTTCTTTTTGTCCTAGACACCATAGATCCCTAAATAGAAGTAAGAAAATATATTCACTAAAGAACATCGAAACCAAAATACAAAACTTATAATGTAAGGCTAGCCACTAAACTGAGAAGTAATTCTGACAGAAACAGAAATGGCTTATATCTTTTCCCAGTGGAAAGGGCCCAACAACGAGGCTATAAAAATCCCATTACTATTGTTACATATGCATGTGACTAGAAATGCATCGATAACTAGACACATGAGAGGCCATAGATTCTGTGCATATGGAGACCATATGCCTCGGGTTTTCGGGGACAGAAATATTATGTCCTGTGTACCCATATGTACAGACGTCCGGACTGGACCACGTGTCCCCAATTTTGGCTGAGAAACTATAGCCACAAAAACTTACATACACAGTTACTGCAAAACCGAAGCAATGGGCAAGTGACGTGTGGCTACAGCCGCTGCAGCACGGGTGTCGACAGATAGAGGGAGGTGCTGGCAGCCACTCTGGGGAGGAGGGACAGTCTCTCATAATTAGCACATGGTGTGGAAGAGCCAACACTATGTTTTATAAACTTGTAACGACAGCAATGCAGGAAAGAAACAATGGGAAGCAGTCAGAGGCATTTTGCAGAAAAATATATGGTAGCAAGCTTTTTCTACTACATTTCATTGGAAGAAAATCTCGCCCTGGCACTGCAGAGTTAGCAATTAGAAAACAGAAATGGCTAGCGTGTACGACAGGAAGTTAATGAAGACAGAGCAGCATGGAGTCACAGACCAGCAAGTCCATGGAAGTGACCGTGAGTGACCTTGGCCACTTCCCTCGCTACTCCAGAGACAAGGGGGCTGCTTGTTCATACCACGACTGTGATGCAGGCTCATCTATGATTTATCTGATACCATGCGTGGTTATGTCTAAATTAAACACTTGGTCAAGTAGAGATGATTCTTTCTAGTCCATACCTTTGTAAGAAACCCTAGTTAGGAATCAGCCTCCAGAATCTGCCATGGCTTCCGGGCCCAGCTTCCCCAGCTACAAGGTGGTACTTAGATGCTGTGAGTTTTAGTTTCCTTGCCTGTAAAATGGGAAATGATCATAGTTGCTTCCTGTGTAGTACAGAACTTATCCTGGCCCAGAGGGAGGTCTGGTCTTTGCCCACCACTCTCAGGGGGTGAGCTCTGGGCGCCGGGGACTTCCTGCCTGAAGAGCGTTTTGCAGGCGGTATTAGAGAAGCGCAAGACCAAAAGAAATGCTACTGATGAAATCCGTGTATTTAGGGGAATGATGCTCCCTAATTTAAAGATAAACTTTGAACAATTGTAGGTACGAAGACTGGAAATTCTACAATCAGAATGCCCATCACAAGGAAAGTGCAATAAAGACCCACGTGGCTGGGGATGCTCGAGGGGTGCCCCACCCCCATCGGACGTGCATCGTCCTCTTGGAGAGCCCAGCTCCTCGCTAAAGACTTGGTGCCCGTTCAGGCCTGGCCATAGGCAGTCACAAAGGCTTTACCTGGCAGACCTCATGCAGATTTGGTGCACGGCCAGTGCCCTGCGGTCTCTGGAGAGCTGCCCCCCAGGACTCAGCCCCCCAGGCCATCCACTCTACACCTGTCGGCATCCTTGGCCCGGGCAGCCCCATCCGGAGCCTCTTTACTGGGTCTTCAACAGAGGCTTTCCACAGGCACCCTCCTTCCAGGGCGAGGGCGGAGGGAGCCCGGAAGAGGCTTTCTCCAGGCTGACTTGGTCCTCAGCACCTCCACATTCCCTGCCCTCAGCCTCCCCGTCCAGGCAGCCCCAGGTCCATGTGAATGCAGGAGCCTCGTGTGTGGGTTCCCTCAGCAATAGATGACCCGTCTGGGCCAGCTGACCCCTGGCCAGTGTGCTATCCTATGGGGGCAAATGGAACAGGGGCCTGGCACTTTCTGGTTTAGCCTCTTGCTTACACTATTGCAGTAAGTGATAAAAGGCTGACTGCTCCATCCACCTTGGCGTGTGGTGTAAATCAGCTCCTCTAACACCTGCGAGCTCTGCTCCCAGAACCTCCAACAGTGCATATTAAGAGTACAGGACACTCCAAGAATCCCAAAGCAAAGACATGTATCCAGTAGGCATTTCACAGGCCCATTTGTAACGAGCATGTCTGTTATATGCTACCTATCAATAATGTTATTTGTGAAAGATAGCATTTTAATATAAACTCTGACATAAGAAATTGCTACAGACCCGCATGGGCCACCTAGAGACACCGGGAACAATAAACAAAAATACACATCATAAAATATAAACTAGAGCCCGAAGCATCCCTGCCTATGTCACTGATTTTGAAGGGAGCATTTCCCGCCGGGACTACAATGGAGGAACCTGTCCTTCTGTGTTACTACGGTCGGCTCTTTTTCTGAGTGAGCCATTGAGGAACTCTGAAGGTCATTGCGAAGTATGGATGAATGTTTGTTGACAAATGCTTGAGTGTTTTCCACAAAGTCCTGAATCAAAGAGTAGACTTAAGTAGCTGTGGAGTGGAGTAACTAGCTCTGGAGTTCGGTTACTAGCTCTGGAGTTGGGGAACTAGTTCTGGAGTAGAGTAACTAGAAGCATGACTTGCGATGAGAGGACAGCCAGGTAGCTGCCCCTTTCAGAACACGGTCAGTGGGAGCTCCGTCTGGTGGCTATGCCACCTCCATCTGATCACACAGTGAGGCCCTGGGAGGGAACCAACCAGAGTAAGCAGCAGAATGCACCTGACACACGTTTCGGTGCCCTGGAGCTCATCACCGTGCTGGGTGCTGCAATGTGTGTAAGTGGGAGTCGCAGGCCCTCTCATCAGAGTGGGAAGTGCTAGTGGAGAGTCAAAGCTTTCACACGTGACCTGCCAAAGGACATGAACAGGAAATAGAGTGCCCAGTGCCAAGGGAATTGTCCAGGCATTAGATTGAGTTCAGGGAGACACGTCTCCATGAGCTGAAACAGGCTCCTAAATCAGCCCTGTGCCTTCAAGGGTATGGAGAACAGGAACCCCATGAGATGGTGACAGCAGGGACATCTGTGTAGTTGGCCCTGAAACTCCTTCTGTAAGCCGACACCCCCTCACGATGGGACAGGAGGTGCTGCAGAGCAGAACCCCACCTTTCAGAGAAGATCAGATGCCAGGTCTCCACACCACAGAGCTGAGAGCAACTGGACACAGCGTGAAAGGACATCATCAAATGACAGTCCCGGAGGTTTGGTAGCAACCACATAAAAGGCAAGATAAAAGTTTACTGAGGCTGTTAAACTTCACGGTGGGAATGGGAAGGAGCTGGAACGACAGCTTGAAACAGAGGAAGTGGAGGAGGGCCCACGTGCTCACAGCTGAGACGGGGATGAGGAGGGCTGGGGACCAAGCCCATGCTGTGCCGGAACACGCGGAAACTCGCTGTAACAGAGGATTACTACGTGGTGACTAGGAACCACTGTCACAGAGCAGCCGCTCACTTTGCCGCCGAGGGTGTGCAGAGGCTCCACCACGGACAGAGGGGACAGCTGGCAGTGCTGGGAGCTGACACAGGGCACAGCACGCGTGCACAAACACGCCTTGAAAACACACCCCGGCTATAACTTTAGTACAACTGCTAATTCCTCTCGGCTGATAAAATCCCTTGGGACACAATGTTCCCACGAGTGTTCTCCACGCATCCTCTACAGTGAAGTTCCAGCGCAAAAGCAAATGCTCCTGAGAAGGAAGATAATCGAATGGCACTGTTCCCAGACCCAGGGATGCTTAGCCCCACCTTCTACCCTCAAAAGTCTGGGGAGAGTTGGTACTTTCCTCCTCCTAGTCCTTTCAAACACTCGTCTCCCAGGAATGTGGGGTACTACTGTCAATAGCGACAAGGGGCCCGAGTGCCTCAGAGGAAGTTCATGTAGTTGAGGAAAATATAAAAACACCCCATTATCCTTTCAGCTTCCTGACCGACCTGAGCAGCTGTGAGCTGGTCCTGGAGCACACTTTGCGTTTCTGTGTCCTCCAGCGAGGGTGCCAGCCTCTGGCAGGCGTTTCGATCCATCTCACAGCCTGAAAGGGCAGTTACCTCCCCTGGACACTCTGCACTCACAGTGCCCAAAACTCAAAGGAGACGCCACGTAAACACTGGCCGACAGGAGGACCTCGTGTAAGTCTGACAGCAGCCTCTTTACAAAGCAGAAGCCCATCAAATGCATATGGGAGGCCGTGATGTGCTTTCCTGGGTCTCAGTCCCAGCTCTGCCACCCAGTAAGCATCCAACCTCGTAAGTCTATCTCAGGTTCCCCAAGGGGTTAGGCATAAAACACCCTCTGCATGGTTGCTCTGAAGATTAAATGAGATAATATATTCATTCATTACTCATTGCATGGATTGCATGCCTCTCCTGTGACGGGAGCTGTTTTACGCACTGGACATTCAGAGGGGATCAAGGTGGGGCTCATTTGGAAACTCTGCCCTTTGGGGGTCTTCTGCAGCAGCACACTCTGGGCCTGTCTCCCCATCCCTCCCTTGCTTTCCCCCAAGAGGGAACAGGTAGCTTATCTGATGGGTGAACTGGGAAAGAGGAGCTGCCCTGCCCGTAGGCTCAGCACTTGCTGTGAGCTCCTGGGGCAAGCTGAGCCCTGCACTGAGGGACAGGCCTGCAGATGGGGCAAATGGAAGGGGAGGGCGTCCCGTTCCCTAATGACACGGAATCTGTTCAACACGGACGTGTTGATCCATCTGCTGGGGAGAAGTATAATCCACTACCGTGTCCAAAATCCCATCCTGCTCTCAGAGTTTGCGTTCCACGAGACAGAGGGAGAAAATAAACAAGCCAAGAAATGAAATAAATGAACATTTCAGGTGGTGATAAGTCCCATGACAAAACTAAAAACGGGACAGAAGGGCCACCGCTTTAGACGGGACAAAGCACCTGGCCCAGCAGACACTGACAAGTGGCAGCGGCTCCCTGCCCCCATCCCAAGACTACAGTACGAGAGGTAAGACTTTTTAAATAGGCCTTTGGGGATTTTGCAGACAACTAGACAGTACATGTGCAGAAGTCATGTCAACTGGATTCTACCTCACGGAATCTGCATAACAAGGTTTCATTCATTCACTCATTCATTCATTCAGCAAATACTCATGTGTCAGGTACTAGGGATACTGCAGGGAGCAGTTTACATTCACTTCCTGGTATATTCATTTCCCATTGCTGCTGTAAAAATTGCCATGAAGTTGACAGTGTCTAAAATAACATAAATATATTATCCTGTAGTCCAACACAGGTCTTACTGGACAGAAATCAAATCAAGGAGAATCCCTGCCTCTCCCAGCTTCCAAAACCACCTGCAGTCCCTGACTCGTGGCCCCCTCCTTCTCCAAAGCCAGCAGCAGCGGCTGACTCCTCATATCGCACCCTCTGACTTCCTCTTTAGCCGGGATCATCCAGGATAATGTCATTTCAAAGTTCCTAACCTCGTCACTCAGCAGAATCCTTTCTACTGTGTAAAGCACCATAGTGACAGGTTCAGGAATTACGACGAGGACATCTCTGAGGGGACATTATTCTGCCAACCACACTTGGTCTCATGCAACTTCATATTCATGGGGAATCCGCTACCCAAGGTCTCCACTGATGCTGCCGGCCGATGTTTGTCTAAACTGAAACCACAGCAGGAGCCTGGACCCCTGCGTAGCTTGTCACCACCCAAGGGGGCCACGCAATTGGTTTCCTCTTAGGAACGGATGGGAGAGCAGAGCTGCTTGTTTTACTGTTAGGACTGAGCTCAGGCGTTTTGTCGGAAGAGACAGTAAATGAAAATACCAACCCTGCACCATGATTCTTTATCTACTTGGTTACTTAGCATAAACTGGCTGCACAACACACAGGAAGGTAACCTCAGGACTCTAATTAACATTCATGAATGAACCCTGCGTGGTCAATTCGTTACATAAAATATTTACTCCTTGACGTTCTCTTGTGACTTCAATTGTCAGCATGTATAAATTATGTTATTGCAGATTTATTAGTAAATCATTCAGAGTTCTCCAGTTCTCACTTGGAGCCAAAGTAATTACCATCAGCCTACTCTGTGGCCCTGGAGTCGAGCACTATGGTAATTTTTTTGCACGATATTTAACTGGTACAGTCATGTCCGCCCCTGCTCTTTCTTAATTCACAATCAACAAGTGAAGTTCCCAGAATGAAAATAACCATTATTTGAACCCAAGAGTCAATGTGTAGGACTAACAAAGCATAAACAAAGTCTAAACTTTAAATGAAACTCTGAAACCAGTGGGGAAATATGCAGGCGATCTTAGCTAAGGCAAAATGCTCCCCCGGACCAGAAACACTAGGTGTCTTATTCCACCCAATCTGACACTGAAGTGATCATTTTGACTAATGCACAAAAAGGCTGACTCACAAGAGTACAGAAGTCATGCTCAGAAATCAGAAGTGTCTAGACTAGAAAGGTGTCCCAAACTTGGGGGGCAGGGGGCAAGCCATCCCCATGTTTGTCACCTCCTAACAATGACAGAGAAGTTGGCTCAAGTCTCTTATTAACGGCAAAATAAAAGGGCTGAGCAGGTGTCTTGAGAAGGCCTCTCTAGCTGTCACTGTGCACACTGTTATTCCAGCAGGTTAATGAGAGAACTGGCTTTTACAAAGCAAGTGCCACAGTCCTGGAGCTGCAGCTGAAGGGTTCTCCCTGTTGAAGATCGCGTTGGTTGCACGCCTCCATTCTGCCTTTGTCTCTCTTTCTGTCTTACACCCGTCAGTCCAGCTTACTGAGCATCTAATGAGCGTTTAGGAAGAACCAAGGGCTCCGTAACATCTCCTGATAAATGGAGCCATTCAGGTCTTCATGGGTTTGCTGTGCAGTTCTGCACTAGCCCTCTCTGCCTCCCTTAGGGCATGGGCTGTGCTCTTAAATCTATGGATTCTGTTCATTCACTTTCCCCAACTAAGTCACTGTCCTCAGATCTGTGAGTTTGAATTCTTTTCCTTTTCTCATATAGGAACTTTTCCAGGCTGAACTTCTGTTTCTCCAGATCTAGTCTTTCATTTACAAACAAGTCTATTTCTGGATTGTCTCCTTTTCCTAGAATAACTTTCTAGCATCAATAATAGAATGTTACTAAGAAGTAAACTTCATTTCAGCCTCACTGACTATATTCCCAGAGAAACATAGTAGAATTCATTGGGCGTATCACTTGGGAAAACACTTTTGAATGGCTTCTAAATGAGGTAGAATAAGCTAGCCTCTACATCAGCAATAAATAACCCCCACATCTCAGTGACTCGACATATGTTTATTTCTCACCCACACAACATTGAAAAACTCTAGGACATCTCTCCATGTGGTGACTCAGGGATCCAGGCCACGATTCTCTCAACATGTGTGGCCACCTGTTCACAGGGAAAAAGGAGCTAGAAAATTCAGACAAGCTCCTAAGTGCCTCAGACTGGAAGTTCCCGTGTCACTTCCCTGGGAAGTGGAGTGTTCTCAGGCCAAGTTAGAAGAGAAAGCAGGGCTGGCTAAGCACTGGCCACCTGCTGCGTTCTAGCAAAGAAAAGAGGTGGTGGCCCTGGCAGGAGGGAGCCCTGATGTTTTCCCCCACATGTGACTTCAAAGTGCTTTTCTGTGTGAATGAGGCCATCAGAGAAGCCAGCAAGTCCACCAAGTGGAGAACAGGAAGAGAAACTCGAGTGTGTGTGCAGCAGAAGGACTGTAACCGGATCTGGAAAGTGTGCCCAGCGTAAGGCAGGTCCATGGCCAGAGTCAGAGGACAGCAGGCAGAGGGGGTGCGAAGAACCAGCGGAGCGAGACCCCCATTTCCTCCGACACTCAGAGTAATATGAAGACATTCAAACTGGCATCAGTGGTGAGAAACATAGTCAGCTCCCAGCTGCCATCTTCCAACGGCACTCCTATTACTTTTGGTTAATTTAACTTTTTAATAACCCTGTCTTGTGATTACTACGAGCGTGAGCGTCACCTTGTCTGTCCCGTATTCCCTAAGGTCTGCAAAGAGAAGTGCTGCAACAGGTGATATTTTCAGAAATGAGCATCTGTTCTACTCTAGACCTGTGAAATAGAGTCGTTCCACCAAGTAACATGTCACGGGGAGCAAGCAGAGGTCTTGCCTGGGCAATAGCCCAGAGCACGATCCGACCAATGACGGAGCTGAGAATGACAGCAGCGCTCGGGAGGCTGCGCCCCCATGGCTTGCACCAGCATGCGTCTCCTTGCCAGCAGCAGTGGAAGTGCCCACCCAGCTCACTGCGCTCCTTTGTGCAGGATACGCCCATGCTGGCACCGCTCTGCTCTCCTGCACCTCCTGCTGCAGGAGCTCCTGGTCCAGGGATAACTAGGGAACTCTTAGAACAGCCTGAAGGTCACCAAGGAAGAGGAGATGGCAGTGGGACAAGACGTCGAGGAACATAGCACCCGGTCCTCCTTCAGACACACCTTCAAACATAGCCACCCAAGTGTGTCCAAGGCCAGACATCTGTACCTGCCGATGTGTGTGCACTACAGGAATTTCTCCATCAGCCTGAAGAACACTTGCTTTGGGCATGGGCAGCGAGAACTGAGGGCAGCTGCACAGGACTGCCCTGGCTGGGTGCCTGCTGGATTAGGACACCTCTGGGGAGGGTCTGAGACACCACAGCAGGGTGGCTGGCTGGGCGCTGTCACACCAGCCCGTGGACCGTGCCTTCTGGCTCACGCAGCCACCTGAGCCAATCAACTAGGGCCACAGTTCCCGCTGGGTTGGCCCATATAACGAAGCAATAATTTAAAAATAGCAAAAACAAATTAAGAAATCAGCCACTAATAAAAAAGTCATTGTGTGTGTGGTGGGTTCTGAAGCTTGATTCATGCCACCCAGCAGATTGGGCTAATGTGCCACGTGACCCGAAGGAGATTTACAGAAAGCATGGCCCCTGCCCTCAGGGGTTCCACACCCCTGAGTTTACCAATCAAATGATTTTCTATTTATTAATGAGATGAGATGGCTATAAATTCACATTCATCCATATTCCTAACTGCTAAGTGTATCAACAGAATGCTTATTAAAATCATCTGTCTCCATTTGTGTCAGGATCCATTAAAATTATAATTAATCTCCCCAGTATTATTTCTCAGCATTTGTCCTAAGAAAGGACATATCATCATTTCTACCAAGACACAGACAATTTCTTGCTACCTAAATGCCCCTCCTTATTCTTCTCCAAGACCCAGACAAATCCCATCTCTTTTCTGAAGCTGCCTCAGACCAGTCTGGATGGTCTCTTTCTCAGGACTCTGATAACATGGATTTAGGGGGCAATTAATTCACTAGTCATCTTTTCATGTGATTATATCTTACCACACCTATTGGAGTATAACATTCTCAATGGCAGAAAGCATCAATACATCCATCCACAACATGTAGCATAATATTTTACTAAGAGTAGTTATGAGCTGAATGGTTGTCCCCCCAAAAAAATCCTTATGTTAGGCAGCCGTAACCCCCAGTGTGGTGGTGTTAGGAGATGGGACCTTTGCTGAGGTCATGAGGTGGGGACCCCCCTGATGGGATTGTGCCCTTATAAGAGACCAGAAAGCTTCTTTCCCACCCCCTCCAGCCACCCACCCCCACCCCACCTTACCCTGGCACCATCTGCCCACCAGGAAGAGGTCCCCCACCAGAACCAAGCATACTGGCACCTTCATCTCAACTTCTAGCTTCTCAAACAGCGAGAAATAAATTCCTGCTGCTTAAGCCACAGTCTACGGCCTTTTGTTCCAGGAGCCCAAGCAGACTCAGACAGTAGCACTCAAAAAAATAGTTCTCAGCTGACTGAATGAACGGAGAGGCATGTAGGGCCATCAGCAAGTGTACATGAGTGTGAGCAACCACAGGACAGAGCTAAAGAGACCAGAGGTCAGTCTCTGCTCTGCACTGTGACCTCGGGCAATGCAGCCTTTATTCCTTACCCATAATAAGGACATCACAATGTCTGTGTAAAGGGTGGCTTCCAAGGCTACATAGATGCTATCTTTACTGAAGATGCTGCTAGTTATCTACTCAGTATTTATTCTCTTCTTCTTTCTTACTGGAAAAATCCCAGTTTTGTTCAACGTATCAAAACACTTAGTTAAAATGCTTCCTTCACAGACTCAGTGCTAGCCAATGAGACGTAGGCAGAGGTTTGCTAGGTGTTCCCGATTGTTTTTCTCCTGAAATAAACTCTTCTTGTTTCTTCCGCCTCCTCCTTCTCCTGCCTTCCTCCTATCCTCTTATTCTTCACCCTTTTTTTTTTTTTGTCTTCCTCATCTTTGTTTGCCGGCCTGGACTGTGGATGTGAGATGGAAGACGTGCAGCTATTTCATGACTGTGAGAGGAAAACTATCATTAATTCAGCAGCATTACAAGAGCCTGCCCTGTACCAGGCATCATTCTCAGTGCCTCGGGGAGCTGACATTCTAGGGGTGGGAGGCAATAAAAAACAAACATAATACGTAAGTCAGATGATGTGTCAGATGTGGGAAAAAGAGCAGGGGGTTAAGACTGGAAGTGGTGGGGGGAGGGTAGCAATTAAAAGCAGCGTGTTAAGGATGAGCCTCCCCGAGGGGATTTTTGGGCAAAGACTTAGAAGACAGGACAGAGATGGAAGAGGGAGTCTGTGGAGATTATTTTCAGAGTTCCCCAGTTTTCTAAGTGAATTAAGAAGCAAAGTCTTTATCAACGAGTGAGTAGGGTCACAAGGTGTCAGGAGCGTGAGAAGCAAGGGGTGTGAGATCAACCAAAGCCACGTGCTGACAGAGGCAGCCCAAAGCCAGCAGTGTGGGACCCTGGTGCCACCACAGAGCCCCCACACCGGTGTGTGACTGCTAACTCTGGGCCTCTTGTTCATGTGAGGAAAGTAAACTGAGCTGGTCAATCTGCTTAACTTCCCACGGCACATAGCCCGATGAAGTATCTAACTTAGCTGCCGTGAAAGTCTCCAGCGCAGGGCCGTAGGTGCCACATCTGGAGCACAAGGTCACATGTCTGTCACAGTGACCTTTAATCCTGTAGGTAGGAACTGCTGAAGAAAAGCAGCAGCAGCATGGTTCTGCACAACGGCAAATCACTTAATAAAATGTGAAGGATCTGAGAGTTTACCCTACTTAGAGGCGACAAGCTAACCCACCACTCCATCAGGGGCGCTGGCAGAAGCTGCAAGACCCTGGGTCAGAGACAAAGGTCTTCACTGCCCACTGCAGTAACCAGAGCACCCTGTTCTCACTGGTTCCCCACGCCAGCGACACGGCAGGCCTAATGCCTGCACACACAGTGGTCACATTACAGGAAAGAGACGCAAGGCCACTACTTCCTGCACAAGCCAGTCCCCTTTCCCTGGGGAGCAAGCAATGGCATGAACGTGACACTGTGGTGGCCTTGAGCTCCTCGGTGACTAGCTCCGGAATGGAGATGAATCAGCCTTGCAGCCTGTTGTCCTCAGCAGAAATGGACAGGGACACTCAGGACTCTTGGCCAGCCGCCTCCCCCAACACGCTCTGCAGTGTAAATTATTTTTATACCACATTCCAGAAACCACTAGGTGCTGCGGCCTATCCAGCCAAACTGCAATTATGGGATTTGTTTATGGAACTAAGTGTGGAAGGGAAACAAGGTCCAGACACTGCCAAAGGATTTGCACTCCTTCAAGAGGCTGTCAGAGTTATCACCAATTATCTCGCTGCTCACTGAAGCCCAGGCCCCAGTCCTAGCCTTGACTTTGAATTATCCGCACCGTCCACTAACTTGTGCTACAGCCAAGTGCTGGCCTGTCGGGAAAGACGTCAAGGCGCTTCTGCTGAGTCAGGACACACTAACTGTGTCGCTCGATGCTCATGAGGCACAACTTGTTCCTGGTTGTTTATTAACATTGGAGAAAAGGACACAGTCCTAAGTGATGTTACAGCCGGCGTAAAATGCCAGGGAGGCTCAGGAACGAAACACACTGTCCGCTTTCAACTCACAGCCGAGCCCAACAGAACTCACATCCTCTGATGTCCTTCCTCATGTTTGGCCCCATTCAAACATACAGTATTTTCAAGAAATAGCTCCCAAGCCCTGCGGAAAAGACTGAACAGTTACCAGAAGCGGGAGAAAGCACTGTCGTGCATTCTTGAGCATACTTTATACACGGAAAATAAATTAGACCATTAATAAGTATCATAAATATGTAAAAATAAATGGTGACATAGGAAATGAAAACAGCATGGGGAGCAAGATGTAAAGAACTACCGTCGTGGAAACACAGTAGCGGGCGGATGAGTCAGGGTTCAACCAGAGGAGCAAAGTCAGTAGCAGATACACGTATGTAACAGAGAACTGACTCACGCAGCTGTGCGCACTGGCTAAGAAGCCTGAAACCCAGGGGACGGTCGGGAAGGGACGATCACGAATAGGATGGACCCCAGGAGGGTGAGCTGACGCTTTCAGTCTCAGGCAGGCAGATGAAAAGGAGGGCTCAGAGCAGGCTGGAACCCTAACCTCAGAGAGAGCCCAGCTTCTCTAGTGAAGGGCTTCCACTGATCGGGCCGGCCCACGCAGGGTACTGTCCCTTTTGGTTACTCAAGCTAATTGATGGAAGACTGACTACACCTGCAAAATCCCTTCAGAGCAGCACCAAAGAACGCTCCACTGACTACCTGGAAGAAGGTGCACGTGTGCTATGAAACAGCGCCTCCTTGTGGCCACACAAACTGGAACACACCAGAGGGCGATGCAGGGACGGCTCGGCTCAGCCCAGCCACGCTGACGCACCCCGGCCCATCACAGCATGGAAGGCACAGGTTCAAATCCCACCTCTGCACCACCTGTGTGAAATTAGGGGGTACCTGGGTTCAATCGCGTTGTCCACAGACTGGGAAAATGACGTAAGTCTTTCAGAATGGTTTATGAGGATTTGTTCTTTTATGGAAGTCCTTAGCTCAGTGTGCAGGAACACAGAAGTGTCCCACAAGGCATCACTAATATGGTGTGTTTGTGCGCGGGCTCACACCCACGTGTGTTTCTGAAAAGTATCTTCCTTCTCTTAACTTCCAACCATTTGTTTGCTCATCTTCTGGGACAACTTTCAATCTGCAAGAATTAGCAGGCACAGGGCACTTCAGAAAGACACTTAACTTCAACATGAAGAGCCTGGCACTTTTCTTGGTGACTGTACAAGAGTGTGATATACAGATGATGTATTACAGAATTGTACACCTGAAACCTATGTAACTTTACTAACCATTGTCACCCCAATAAACTTTAATTTAAAAAAAAAAAAATTCTTCCCAGTTAAAATAAAAGCCCTTCTTCAGCGTTCCTTTGCCCAATAATGTTGCTTTTTTCTTTTTCTTTTTTTCAAAGGGGGAACGATTTCATGGCTTTCAAGAAGTCTCCATACAGACACCAACTGGTTGTAGGGCTGTGACTTAGAAGCCTGTCTGAACGCTATCTCTGCGGGGTCCCTCCTCAGTCTTCCCCCCCTGAGGACAGACGTCATCTTTCCTGGGCCCCTTCCTCCCACCCCTCTTAGGAGTTCACAGTTGCAGCCAAATTCCTCCATGAAGAACCATCCACTAAACACTTTATAAGAGGCTGTTTCTGCTCCCCATTTACTTAACAGGCTTGTCAAAGACACCCTGAGATACACAAAGAGACTACACATTTCTCAAAAACTTTCCCCATACAGTTTCTTTCATTCACGTCCCCTTCAAGTTCCAGTGCTAGAAAGTGAGGCTCAGTATTGAGGCTGCACTATTCTCGCTTTAAATCAATTCAGTCCAATCTACGGGCAGCGCATTTGTTTTAGCATTGAGGCAAGCACTTTTCTGAAATTTCTCAGCTAGTAACTCTTAGGTTAATTTTTTAGACACTGTACCCAGCAGAAAAGCCAAAAATATAAAACCTTTAAAACAGAGAAGACTGTGTTGTAATTTTGCAGTAGGCACAGATGTCTTAGAATACAAAAAGCACTAACCACGAAAGAAAAAAAAAAAAGTTTAAGTAATGCAATTAAAATCTTAAAATTCTGCTCTTCAGAAGATGCCATTCCTTCTTGAGGAAACAAAAAGACAAGATTCAGGATGGAGGAAATAGTCTGGTAAGGGACTTACAGCTAGAATATACAGAAAACTCCAATAACTCAATAATAAAAAGAGAAACAACCCAACTTTTTTAAATGGCAAAGACTTGAACAGACATCCAACCAAAAACAAAGATACATGAACGGCCCATATATGAATATATGCTCACTCGTCATCACGGAAATGCAAATTAAAACCACAAGGAGACCCCCGTGCCAAACACTACAACAGCTAGAATTAGACAGGGACATGTTCAGGCGCTGGAGGGTGTGTCCCCTGCTCTGAGGTGCTGCTGGCAGAAGCAGATGATGGAGCAAACACTTTGGAAACTATTGGGCAGTTTCTCATAAAGTTAAACATGCACTTGCCAGACAGGCCCAACATTTCCGTTTCTTGGTATCATATTTATTCAAAAGAAAGGAAAACATACATCCAGAAAAGGACTTGAATATGAATGATCATAGATTTACCCCCAGACTGATAACAACCCAAATGTCCATCAACAAACTGTGAGCGGATAAACAAACTGTATTTTCCTACAATGGCATACCATTCAGTGATTAAAACACATGTATCAATATTTAGTTATATATGTTAGTGATACACACAACGTAGTGACTCTCCCCAAGATTGTTAGGATAAGTCATACATACTTTACTGTATGGTTCCATTTATATGAAGCTTTAGAATTAGACAAACAAAGCTGACATAATAAAAAACTAAACAGTGGGGGAGGGGTGGCCGGTTAGCTCAGTTGGTTAGAGCGTCGTGCTAATAACACCAAGGTTGCCGGATCGATCGCAGGCACATGGGCCACTGTGAGCTGCGCCCTCCTTAAAAAAACAAACAAACAAACAAACAAAAACTAAACAATGGTTGCTTCAGGGTGGGGTGTTAGTTGGCTAGAAAGACTCATAAGGGAACTTTCTCAGGTGATGGAAATAGTTTATACGTTGAGAGAATGGTGTCAAAATTCCTCAAACTTATTACACTTAAAAATCTGTGTATTTCATTACGTACAAGTCATACTTTTAATAAAAATAAAAATTGCTATAGCTCTTTTGTATTTTGTAGGTTTGATTAATGATCGTCAGCTTGCCCAAAACCTGACTTAAAATTAAAAACTCACATACAAAAAACATTTACAAGCCCACAAATAAATGACCTCACTAGTATTTACAGACTCATTTCTCATTCCCTGAACTGCATTTTGCTGCTGCTGTTGTTGTTGCTGTTGTTCTGGCTGCTAGTCGTGTAAGCAGAAGAATTTATTAATGTCAAGTTTATGGGGAGGCTGAGTCTCTATTAAAATGATAATCAATTATTTATAGATCACATATTATATACAATGTGGCTATACAGTATTTCTTCTTAGGAAACCATGATGCTATCAATCCTATGCCAGTAGGACGTCGCTTCAGTAACAGTAACATTCTTTCCTTTCATTTGTACAAAGTTCTGAGTGGACACCCGCGCTGCAGGCATAACCAGGGAAAGTGTAACCTGCAAAGCTGGCAACAACCGTGACGATGTCCATCTTGACTATTCCTTCTGTGTCAGGGGAGTTAGATGCAAATGATAGCTCAATGTCTGGATGGTTACATTATTTCTCTCTCACGTTTAGTTCCTGGAACAGAGACTGTGTGGGTATAATCAGTTTTCCCTGACAACTCCGACCGCTCAGTCACTGTGTACAAGACTGAGACAGACCGGCACACACACACACACACACACACACACACACACACACACACACGGGGCAGCTTTCTCGCCCTCAGACGGGCAGGATTCCTTTGACTTGTTAGATGTCAGCAGGCCTCAGTAGGTGCTAAACTGCATTATCTGTGCAATATTACTATTAATGTGACACATTAGCTCTGTGTATTGGCATAGTGTATTTTTCTTTCAACGTGGACTGTATGTGCTAAAATTTAATTGAGAATTGCTACCTGTTTGTGTGTATATTTGACCTAGGATTTTCCTTTGGTAGAGGTTAGTTTTTCCTGTCATGTTTTAGGGTCCAAATTATAAGAAAACTGCATTCCACCAATGTTCCCCAGGCTACGAGCACAGATAATAAGGTCGCATGTATCATTAATGTCCAGAATTATCAAACCTTTGGCCCCGATCAATGCAATGCCCTCCACCAAAGTCTCTCAAGTATTTCTGGAAATCCTCAGGAAGAACCTTTGGATTCTACAGAGCAAGTCTCTGAGCTCCTCATTTGCATCTGCTTACAGAAAAGCCACAAAGGGGTAACCCCACTTGGGACCTGCTTCCAGCATCTTCCGAGAATGCTGCCTGCCCAGAATGGGTCCCCCAGCAAGTCCCAAACTGCACAATCATGCAGCTGCCCCTTCTGGAACTGGGGAGAAGGCCCTTCCCCAATGAGAGGGCGTCCTTGCATCCTGCATCACCGGAGGGCAGCCACCCCCCTCCCTAAGCCCCATGTGACCACAACCCTTCTGCTCCTGCAGGTAGCCCCTCCCTCTTCCCACAGCGATCAGACTGTGAGGCATGGAGCCTCCTCAAGACAAGTGAGCAGGTTACTGGTCGGACTCTCACACTGTGGCCTGTAATTACGAGAGAGATTTATTCTTTACACAAGCGAGCAGGAGTAGGGGATCTCAAGCTGGGAGTCCCACCAAACTACCACGATCTATGGAATTCTGTATATGAAGGTGAGGCTATGGCCCTTTGATCACTGTGATCTTTTGACCAAGAAAGAGGACAGGGATCCAGGCAAAGACCCCTTTAAGCAGGATCAAGGTCTCCGCAGTGAGAACCTCAGTACGAGGCTCGGTTCACGTGCCCCTCGGCCAGAGCACCCAGCACGCCCCCCTGCTACCTCTCACGCTGTGGCACAATCAGGGCGGCAGCTGCTGGGCCAGACCTCTCATGGTGCTGGGCCTGGCCGGCCACACCCCTTCTTAGAAGGCAGAGTAGGCAGGACAGGAGCCTGGACGCTGGTCACCTGCTGGCTTCCAGGGGGAGCCTGTCTGTCACCGAATGTCCAGCCATCATTGACAGGTGCGAACTTGAACATGTCCTTGAAGAAGGGACCCGGTCACAGTGAGCCGTACGTATGTAGCAAGAAGCTCTGCCTGCTCCCGGGGTGAGCTGTCCTCCGGAGACGCCTGCCTTGGAGCCAAGCGGAGCAGCCCTGGTCCTGCTCAGCCGGACGCTGTGGGGGCAGAGCCCTGAGTGCTCGTCTCCCCGGCTCTGGGGCCTGTGAGTTCAGCGTGGGACCTGTAGCTCCATCTCCTCCTGTCTCTGCAGCCTCGACATCGTAGCGGCCTCCTGCCATTGCCCATTTCTGGGATTCCCTACCATCTCCCGCGTCGGCCAGCAGCCTCTCCTTTCCTTAGGGACAAGTTCATGCCATTGAGCCCCTCGCCTGTGAATCCCTGAAATGGTGACTTAGTTGGAAATCAGATTTCTTAGAGTGGTTTCCTAGTTATGACTTCCCCGGACTGCTGTATGGCTAGGTAATAAGCGACATGAACAAGCAGCAACTTTTCCAAAAATGTTTCAAATGATTCTTTTAATAATAGATATTTTTTATTTAGAAAAGCTTTCTAGAATTTCTCAAACCTGAGCAGTATTCTTGTTATTCTTGTAACTTTTCTTATTTTGCTTTTGTTGCTAATTCATGAATATCTACATTTTCCATCGTATCAATTGTAAAAGATTTTTTTTAATTGGATTTTGTTTCTTATGATGCCAAGTATTTATCAAATTAATTAGCCCACTGATGAGAACACTCTTTCATCTTTATATTAACTATTACGCTCCTTTCTCATTCCCAATTTGTTTGTTATTTTATTATTTAGTCTAATAAAGTCTTATCATTTTCATTAATTTTCCTAAAGTAAATGGATTTGGTTCATCAGCTCTCTTTATTTCTTGTTATTCACTTCTGCTATTATTTTTTAACCTGATTTATTTCTCTGTTTTTAACAAATGCAAGCATTTGTGATCACACATTTTTCTAATCCTTATTTGGTGGCTAAGCATTCTTTAGTGGTGATGGGTAATGTTTATACTTTTTATGATATTAAATTCTGTTACTGTATTTTTTATCTCTTCCACGAGGAAACATTGTTTGAATCTATAATCACATAGAGCTGTACACCCTTACATTTCACCATCATGCATTTCTAGTCCTACTTTACATGATGAACTTGGCCTCTTGGTAATGTTTTGACCTATTTTCCTTCTCAAATGAGTCCCCTGTTAAGTCTCTGTGGAATCTTTGGCTGCAGAGATCTCTTGGCTAAAATTCCGAGGTCTCTGGTGTTAGAAACAGTCTCTCAGCAGGCAGACGGGAGAGTCCGTTTCGTTCAGACACTGTGTTTACCTGCTCCATTTCTTTCACCACTGCTTTAGAAGTAAGATCAAAAGGTCTCTCACGTGAATAATTCAGTCTTTTCTATCTTTTATGCTCTTGGCAGTCAGTGTCTGCTCGGTAAGGGATCCCTTTGAAACCTCCCTATCTCAGGTTGTTTTTAACCCAGTGTCCACTATATCTTCTGGCCATGTTCTCGTTCACTCTCTCATTACTCTTTATTTAACAACTACTACATTCCAGGTGCTGTTCTAGGCACTGGAGACAAAGCGGAAAGAAGGCGCCTCCCTTCGGTCAGAGAGCTGACATTCGCTTGGGGAAGACAACATGGCACACAGTGTGTCCGCACGTGCAAGGTGCTACTCAGAAGCAGGAAGCAGGGGGGGACGCTGCCCCACCCTGGGCTATCAGGACAGCTGTGGACAGGATGGCATCTGAGGAAAGGCCTGGTGGCGTGAAGTGCTGTGCACAGTCGGGCTGCGCCTCCTCTGGACGCTGCCCGCCCGCTGCCTCCTTGTCTTGTCCTGGCCCTTCAGCCCACCCCCACAGCACCAGTGCTTGTGCCAACGGCTGCAGCCTGTGTCCTCCTCGCAGGTCCTTCGATGTCGCTGGCAGCTTCCTCCAGCATCACGTCTGCCCTTCACAGCTTCCTGCGGCATCTTCAGTCTCTCTGGGATATACCAGCACCACACACATTTTCAAGAGCGTTGAGTGCACAGATTTGCAGTGAGTGTTTCTTTTCAGTAAGATAGTATTTCTTTTCTAACAGAGTTGGATCAGCTCTCCAAGCATGTCACACACAGGGCCGTGCTGCAAAGCGAACCCGAGTCCCTGGGCCCTGGACCCTGCCCTTCGCAGTTACAGTATCTGCCACCACGTAGCTTTAATTCCACTTGCTGCTTTTCCTCTCCATCCCCTTCCAGACAATGCAGCCAAAATGCCATGAGGTGCAGCCAAGTGAGGTACAGAGCCCACGGGAACAAGAGGCAGGGGACAAGGGACCTGCTAGGAGTATTGAGTGGTGAGTGGAGCGAGCGAGATGGAGGGCTGGGTGGGGTGAGCACAGGGTGTCACGGCCCCAGGGGCTGGGCAGGGTGTCTGCAGAGGAGAGTGGCCAGCTCAGGGGTGCAGCCTGAACAGGGAGAGGCCCCCATGCTGCCAGAGATGGTGATGGAAGAACCGTGACTCACAGGGAGACTGCCCAAACAAGTAAAGGCGATCAGGCTAATGGGAGACAGACTTTTCCCTATCAGAGGAAGAACAGACTTACAAACATGGAAAGGAAGAAAACTAGAATAAACCCTGTCAGATTAGACTTGGAGGTATCAGTGTGAATTGCAGATAGGTAGATTAGATAGATAGATAGGCAGTTATACAAATAAATACAGGTGTGTGCGCATGTGTGTGTGTGTGTGTGTGTGTGTGTGTGTGTGTGTGTGTGTGTACATGCCCACAGCCCCAGCAATGCCCACTAAGAGAGCCTGGGAGTGGGGCCCCCCATCGCAATGAGCACCCGTAGTGCCTAGAGCTTGGTTTCTAAATACCTTGTCATTCCCCACTGAAAAGAGCAAGTACTGAATGCAGAAACAGTTCATTCGAGGACTGGAGATGGAAAAGTACATGATACATCTGGAACATTTGTATCAGGAAGAAAGGACCTGCTCAAAGAATGATGATGGAAGAACGTCAGGAGGACATGCGATGGAAGGGGCCCCCTCTGGCCAGACCTGGGACAGTACAAGCATCAAAACCATAGTGACAGCAATGAATCACACCTCACTGAGTAAAATGGGATGTCACTGTCCCATATTCAGCTACTAAAATATGAATGAACTGAAGTGTGATGAGGAAGGGGTGACTTAATTAATCTGACATATCAAAGGGGAAAGGGTAGCTTTCCTGGGAGAAGCCTGGCAGACACCACCACTGCCGAGCGACCCACATGAGCACCAACGTCAGAAACGGGGCACGCTGAGGTCACATGCCTGGTAGGAAGCAGTGAGGACACAGCACCACTGCGCCCCTGCCAACGACAAGTAACCTGAATCTCATCAGGACCAACGTCAGTCAATCCCTCACCGAGGGATGTTCTACGAAATAACTGACCTGTGATCTTCAAAAGTGACAAGGTCATAACATGCAAAGAAAGGCTGAAGAACCATTGTGGTCTGAAGGGGACGAAGACACATGACAACCACATGCAACGTGGGCCTCCGGACTGAGCCGTTTTTCTGGGAAGGGCATTGTTGGGACAACTGGCCAACTTGAATGGAGCAGTAATAACATAGCGACGTTGTTTTCCTGATTCCTATGATTGTGTTTTAGAGGAAATTACATCCTAACGTATGCAAGAGTGATGGGGAATCAGATTGGCTACTGACTGACTCTCAAACAGGTCAGCAAAATAAAAGGCCTGTGTACTGTGTTTCCAACTTCTTTGTAAGCTAAAGGTTGTTCCAATGTTTTAATTAAAATGACAAAATACCACAAGAATGAACTGTGTTGCTTTTCAAAATGTGCTGGGTGTTTTTTGAAACACGTTATCTTTCCCCCAGCCTTTATTACCGACCCCTTTGTCTCCGCCATATTCCCAGGACTGTTCACGCGCCCTCCTACGGGTGGTAAAGTATTTCCAAGTCATTCAATCCTCTTGGAAATTGAAGTAAAATTTCTTCTCAATCGAAATCCCTCCACCCTAGATCTCCTGAGGTTTGTTTTTTCTCTGAGGCAGAAAAGAAGATTCCAGACAACCAAAAAGAGATTATGCTCAACACAAAACTCCTGCAGATAATTTGTGTCAAGTTTGCTGAAAAGTTATTGGAAAAAGAAATTAGATGTATTATAGAATTGTCCACTTGAAACCTATATAATTTAATTAACCATTGTTATCCCAGTAAATTAAATTGAAAAGAAAAAAAAAGATTTAAAAAAATTAAATTAGAAACTGTGTTTTTCTTACTGTACACTGTCTGCTAACCCCCTCCCTCACCTGGATGGCAGACGTGCTGGGTAAAATATTCCACGTGTCACTGGGGTGTAACAGAAACTCAGAGAGACACCTCAAAAAGCAGTGTGTCCTATTGCTCGTCCTGAAGACACTTACGATAGCGTGGCTGTGGTGTCAAGTTTCAACCCATTAACGGTCAAATAAGTGAGCTTGTCTTATTTCCAACCATCTGAAAATCACTGGCAATAAAGTTCTATTTCCTTGAGCTGCATAAATAATCTAAAATAATGAAAATAAAGCAGGACCAGCAGACCTACCGTTTCTCATGTCATGGGGAAGTCCCACTGCTTTATTCAATATGTGCTATGCCTGTCTCATGCGAGTTGGCTATTGTAGATGTGCACACTAACTGCACTTCACGCTCTCAATAGTCCACCCAGGTATATCATGTATGCAAGTTCACTGCCATATAAAAAGATGAGATGATTAGAAATGCGTTCTGAATCAGTGCATCCCGCACATAGCAAGATGCAGGCAGATGAGTTAGCGGTCGGTACACACTCCACTCCTGTTTCCATCCTTTCACCCTTGTTACCTGATCCTTGATGTGGTCGGAACCAACCTTCTTCATGGCCACAGAGTCAATGGTGTTTTTCTGCATAGGTCGAAAACATATATTTGTAAGAAGAGGAATTAAAATATATTCTCAGTATTTGAATGCAAAAGACAAAGCAAAAATAAGTAGCGGCCTTCTGAATATTAAGAAATTGAATGAGTGTTGTCAACTTTCGAAGAAATAGCAACTTATTCCATTTCACATTCTGCGTGTTGTAAAATAAAATATTCTGAAAGCTGAAAAGTGGCTACCATCCTCAGATTACCACTTATCTAAAATTACAATTCAATGCACTGAATGCTTTGAGCATAATGAATTGTGCCTTCATGAGCACAACAAGATGTATTGAGTATGTACACTCTATGCCAGGAGCCAGGCGGGGTGGTAGACAAACAGATAACTAAGTCGAATTCTGTCCTGATGACTTCACACGCTAACAGTGACAGCCGACGAGCCCAGAGATCATGGCAAACGTGCTAAGAGCCCCCTTGGTCCACTGGGGGTGCAGAGGAAGGAGAACCCGCCCTTGGAATGACAGGTACCACTGGGCCATGTCTTGAAGGAGTCTGGCACACTGGGAGGGAAGGGGCGGGAGGACCCGCCACAGGCCGGGACCAGGCAGCGGCCGGTGTCCTCAGGGGGTGGCTTCCAGTTCCTGACGGTTGAGCTTGGGGCAGGCCTGGGGCTCGGAGATGGTGAGACAGAAAAGGCCATGTCTTCCAGCCCCTCACCTGCCATGTTAACGAGCATTGACTTAAGTAGGAAATGTGGTCACCTCTAAGACCTAAAACCATACCCAAAGTCTCCTGGGTAAATAAGCACCTCAGCACATTGCCTTAATTTAGCCATGAAGTAAACATTTGCTCAAGGGTCTATATGAATCCCAGCTACTGGCACCAAAGATATGTTACAAATTCAACACCAGGCTGCTCTGCTTTGCTCCTGACTGGTTTCTTGTTATTCTTGTTATTCTCCGAGGAAATGACCAACGCAGCATAGCATAGATGACTAATCAGCAGTTGGTACATTTGGATTTTTTTCGTCCCTGCTGTCAAGCACAGCCAGCTAGCAGGGCACCTCAAAAGAAGGTTAGCATCACAAAATTCCACCAATTTAGAGAATTTGGGGGAGCATTTAATAATACCAATTCTTAAAAGCCCTGAATTTTTTTTATTTTTTAATGGTCTCAGGTATACAATCAACTGAAACCAGACCAAAAAAAAAGCACTAACGAAGTATGAAGCATGCCTACCATGTTTCCCCGAAAATAAGACTGGGTCTTATATTAATTTTTGCTCCAAAAGATGCATTAGGGCTTATGTTCAGGGGATGTCATCCTGAAAAATCATGCTAGGGCTTATTTTCCAGTGAGGTCTTATTTTCGGGGAAACACGGTACATAGAAATATTCTGGAATGGGCACGTGGTTCCATCGCTTTCCTCTTTCCTGCCAAAACCTCCAAAGATGACCTTGTGTGTGGTCCTGGCTCCCTGCCTCCCACTTAATGCTCAAATGTGCCATCGTCCTGCTGTTGTAAAATTGCTCCGAGCTACCTGTTAGCTTCCCCTGGGTCTCATCCTGTGTGACTCTGCTAGAGTGGCAGCTTGTATTTTCAAAGAGTAGCCTTGAAAAATCTCCCATTTCATGTTCTCTTCTCACAATATGACCTCATGATCTTGTCCCAGATACATCAAGAGGTGTGGTCTATGTCTCATGCCCTTGAACTGGGAAGACTTTTGTCGCTGTCTCAACTAATAGAGTACAGCGAAGTGGCACTATGTGACTTCCCAGGGGAGGTCACAGAAACAACACAGCGCTCTCTCTCTCTCTCTCTCTCTCTCTCTCTCTCTCTCCTCTAGCTCTCACTCTCACTCTTCCTCCCGCCCTCCCCAGGGGACTTGCTCTTAGAACCAAGCCACCGTGCAGAAGGAAGTCCAGCCCATCACGGTGAAAAGGCGATGGTGGTGCAGCCCCAGCTGACATCTCAGTGGGAAGCCAGCACTAACCACCAGACATCTTTCCTTAAGGAGTGTTCATTATTATGTGGGAAGGCAAGGGAAAGAAATGTAACAACAAGACAGCGACAAACACCATGGTGGGGAAGCACAGAAGGCTAAGAGAACACGCAGGAGAGACTCAGCCCAGCATGGGATGGATGGGGGTGGGGTAGTAAGAGTTGTTTCCAAGGGGAAGCGAGAGAACCACACGGGGAAAGGAATGTCTGAGCTGAGACCTGAAAGATAAGGAGTGACCAGGAGGGAGTGGGTGGGGAAGGCGTAGAGTGTACATCCAAGGACCTTCCCAAGCGAGCCCCACCCTTCTGTTCCAGCCTCGTTTCTCCTATTCTCTCTATGCCTTGTCCTAGGTTATAATTACACACAGGTAGGTATGTCATCATAGCATTTGTTCAACACGCAGATACTTACTGAGTGTCTAAGGGCCCGGGATCACATTGACAGGTACAGTCACTGCCCTCAGAGTGTTCACTGTCTAGTGAGGGAGTGAGATCACTTCACCCAACAGTGTTACAAAGTTCCCTGTACACATTTATTCAGTGAGAGGATGCAAAGATAACTGTCCAGGACATGGGGACCGAACCCAAGAACATAAGAAGAGCAGGTTTGAAAAGATAAGGAGAAGATGAACTTCTTGTAACCATTTAATTCAAGACATCCAACTGACAACTGAAAATAAGGATTGAAGAGAGCAGTGCGGGCTGAGGATGGCAGCACCATGGGGATCGCACAGCACGGTGGCACTACAACATGGTGATAATATAAGACACTGGCAGCACAGCACGGTGGCAGGATGACACCCATGTACTGGCATCAGACTGAACTGAGTTCAAATCCAAACTTCACCACCTCTTAACAGCCTCAGTTTTCTCATCTATAAAATGGGGATGCTAATGGAAGAGCTTCCAGAGAATAAAATAATGACGGCCATTGTAATTTGGGGGGCATGTTGTTTATCATTATGTACAGGATGACTTAAACTTACTGTTTAGCATTTGATAAGAGGAAATAACTTGTCTCCTTTGAATTTGGGCATTCTTCATTCCAGTTGAAGATAATTATACAACCCCCCCACCCCGTGCCTTTCGATGCTGGCTGCTGGAGACGGCCCTGTCCCTACATGTCTGTACTGATGCTTCAGGTAAACGTAAATATATGTTTAAAGGATCTCTCTTTTCATATAGGCACTTTTGAGGAAACAAAAAGCTGAGATCAATCCATCGTCCTAAGTGTAAAACGTAGTCAATGAAAATCCCCTCACGTCATGTTTTCCTTCTTTCCTCGCGGGTGTTATGTTCAGACCAAGAGTCCAGTGGTTTCACCTCCACGAGGCTTCCAGTTCTAAGTCTGTGGCATTTCCTCTCACACAGGTCCCATCACGCCACAGGGCTGTAAAGAAAAGCAGCGTTCCCTCTTCCTATCACTCAGTTTTATTTCCTAAAGGGAGGTCCCACGGAGCTGCTTGCTCACCAACAGTCATCAGTTTCAGGGCTATTAAGGAGTTTCCATGAAAATAAATAGACCAAGGCAGGCATCATTTTTCTAGGATGAAAAGAGGAATTTTCATGAGATGTGGCCACAGTGGAGTCAGCAGGCAGGTGGAGGGTCACCCATCCTCCCTGGCGGCCTTTGCAGGGGGCCACTGTCACACTGAAGGCCAGGTCAGGGCGCTCAGAACTGGGATGCATCCAGGACTTGTCTAGTCATGCCAGTCGAGCAGTCCTGGCCTCTCCTTCCTGCAGTCTCACCAGGTCTCTCCCTCACTCTGAGAGGCTAGGTGGCTCAATTGAGTGAGAAATTCTTTGGACAACATCAGTGCCATGTCCACGCGCTCAGCACTGTACGAGGCACAGGAAGCTCAGAAACAAACTAGACACACATGTCCAGGGGCCGGCGATCCTGGTTGGTGCCTGTGGTCGCAGGGAAATGTTAATACACACAGTCCCCAAAATGGACGAGTTTGGACTATAAGCCATCCGTTCATCCTGCGCCGGTGTCTTGGGCCTGTCTCTACCCTCCTCCCTCACCCTGTCCTCCTCCAGACGTGACCTTAGGGACGATCTGCTTCCACAGCTTCGCTACTATGACAAGTGCAGCCATGGATACGGCTGTGCTAACACTGCTTTGAGATCCTGATTTCAATTCTTTTGGATAAATACTCAGAATGGGATGGCTGGGTCAGGTGGTGGTTCAAGGTTTAATTCTTTGAAGAAGCATGATTCCTCTTATACGAGGTCAAATTCCCGGAAGCAGACAGCAGGCCGGTGGTGGCCAGGGGCTGGGGGAGGGGCATTCGGAAGTTACCAATCCATGGACATAAAGTCCCAGTTAAGCCAGATGAGCAAGTCCTAGAGCCCTGCTGACCAGCACTGTCCCTAGAGTCACCAATGACGTGTAAGTGTTCTTACCAAAATACAACTGAAAGAGAAAAGAAAAAGGATTTGGCAACTAACTCACGCAAAGGTGTTACGAGCACTGGTAATTTGCCACTTAAATGCACTCGTATTCATGAAAAGAAAGGATTCTCAAATGATGGACCCTCAGGATTTCAGGCAGGGCTTGCATCTTCCTGACACGCCTCCAAACACCCATGAAAACCCTCCTCTCCTGCCAGCACAAACTGTCCCCAGCGGAGGCTCAGTCCATGCGTTATCCCCTGCTGCCAGACAGCCCAGGTGACACAGCCTCGCCAAGGGAAGTTAACCAAAGCCAGCAGCTGTCTCAACTTCTTGTTCAGTGTGCCAGTCAGCTGGTCCGCTGGTCAGCAGTCTTCACTGACCACCCGCTCTGTGATGCAAACCTTCCAAGACGTGGAACCCACCAAATTTCATGGTGAACGTCGAGATTCCACACCGTACATACCTTCTCTGAATGAAACATGCTTCCATATAATGTAGCACATCTGACTAATTTATTTAGTTTTCTTCTAACAGCGATTATAAGGAAGCAAAACGAGTTTGACGGCAGAGGGCTCAGGTCTCGAGGTAATTTATTCAGACTTCACACTCTCTAAGGATAATAAAAGGCTGTAAATCCTCTGCTAAACAAACTCAGCAGCAGGGAGCCTCAAAATGTATTCCATTCTAGATTAGCAACGATTAAATCATACCGTGATCTATTTTAAAATACAGTGATTTTCAGGACAGCATATGTTTAAAACATTCAGTTTTCTCCTTCAGCCTAAAATCAAAAATACAATTCCTTCATTTCCTCGAACAATTGTTCTTCGATTTTTCTTCAGCTCCACAGCTGAGAAGGCCCTTGCTTTCTGCCTAGAATACCACTCCTGACTCCATAAAGTACGTACATTTATCCGTTAACCGTCTTGCATGAGATATGCATGGCCGTGCACACTGGGAACTTTCTGAGAACTGAATGAGACGTTGAAGAGCCCCCTGCACAGGTCAAGTGAAGAGATGGATTATTAATGTAGAGCCAGCTAGCAAAGTGGGCTGCAACCCTCCACCCTCCTGGATTGCTCCTCAGCCCCGTGCACAGGCACGGAGGAGGCCATGGAGAGAGAAGCAGTCCAGTCCTGGACGGAGCAGGAGCAGGCTGAGCTCTGAGACCCAGAGACAAGGGTGACAAGTAGCTGGCGGCGGCTGCCTCTGTCAGCTGCCTGCCTGACCCCGACATCTGTCCCAAGCCCTCCCACAACGGTTTAGCTCTCTTCACGCTGCTACTGACGTGGGGAGCCCTTTGTACCCAGCACAGTTCTCAGTAAGTATGACTGGGATCCAATTCGCTGCCACTTGATAAACACGAACTGAAGAGACCAGATTTCTCCCGAGGCCTTTGCACTGTGAGTCAGACGATGTGTCAATGCCAAGTGCAGTCAGTGCATGTCCTCATGTCCGCGGGACACATGTGACACTCGCCTACATGTTGTCGTGTCCATCAGACACTGGTACTCGCTTACTGGTGGTGCCATGTGGTGACATGCACACACGTTTAGGAACACTCGGCTGACACACGGCCATTTCTCTCTCCTTTCCGGCACCACAGGACTTCCCACACCCCACCCTCCAAAGCTTTCCATCCAGTGACCCACCTCCTCTCCACATATTTACTTCAGGCCTAATTTATGGTAATTAGGGCAATGGCATTCTATTTATATCAGAACTCCATGGGACTCTCTATAGTGGTTTTTATATATTCACTATATGGCAAAGTTAGGTAGCTCTTGTTTTACAACATGAGTTTAGTCCCTCTCCACAAAGCTTTGTGTCCCTTTTCTATAAAGTCCCAGGGTAAAGAGCCCTCATCTCAGTATTGCTAACAGGTCGGAGAGACGCTCGGCCCCCAAAGCAGGAGCACCAGGTACTTAGCAGGTGGGTTTGCTACTCATTATCACTGTGAAGTATGGACCTGAAGACGCACCTCTGCTGGGAGGACTCGCCAGCAAGTGCATGGACCATATGATTTTCCTCATAGCGTCTCAAACGTCCCACGGCCTATGTCCAAAAGCACTAAGGAACATGTGTTAGGTGATAAATGAAGAGATGCTAAAAGAGACTTTGGGAAAGTTCTATAAGTGTGTATCTGAAGTGGCTTAAATACAATCCTTCTTAACGATAGGACCGTGCCTAGATGACTTATTAAAATAACTCCTCACAGATGTATTCCTAAGTACAAAGGCGGCTCAATATACACAAATCAATCAACGTGATACATTGCACTAATAAAATGACAAAAAAGAACCACATAATTAATCACATGGTAAGCATATGATTATCATATCATTATCTCAGATAAAAAGCATCTGACAAAAATCAACATCATTCATGATAACACTTAACAAATTTAGCATAGATGGAACATGTCTCAACATGATAAAGGCCATATATGACAAGCCCACAGCTAACATCACACTCAATGGAGAAAGGTTGAAAGCTTTTCCTCTAAGATCAAAAATAAACAAGGGTGCCCACTCTCACCACCCTTATTCAATATGGTACTGGAAGTCCCAGCTGGAGCAATCAGGCAAGAAAAAGAAATAAAAGGTATCAGAATTGGACAGGAAGAAGTAAAATCGCCTCTATTTGCAGATGACATGACTTTACACATAGAAAATCCTAAAGACTCCACCAACAAACTATGACTTGTGGATACCAGAGGCAGAGGGATGGGGGAATTAGAGGAAGGTGGTCAAAAGGTACAAACTCCCAGCTATACGATAACGAAGTCCCAGGGCTGTCACGTACAGCATGGTGACTCCAGTTAACAGATACGTAGGAACATTAAGAGAGTAAATCCTGAGTTCTCATCATAAGGAATTTTTTTTTTCCTTTGTCTTCCTTTTCTTTTTATTGTGTCTATATGAGAAAATGGATTTTAGCTCAACCAATTGTGGGAATAATTTCACAATATATGTAAATCAAACCATCATGCTGTACATTTTAAACTTACACAGTGATGTACGAGAATGTCAATTATTTCTCAATGAAATGGGAAAAACAAAACTCCGTACAGTAATATACATATATATAAACCATTTCAAACGAAAGGATTCTAATTTTTAAATGCCCTACAAAAAAGATTCTACATGCTTTTTTTATAAGCTTTTGTAGCATTTAACAGCCCTTCCTTGCTCTACTGTTAGTAATAGTGGTGGTGGCAGTAGCAGTGGAAGTTCTACCTTTAATCTGCAAGTGTTTCTTAGCTTTTCTGTCGCTCATGGACCTTGTTGAGAACCTTTTCAAAGCCATGGACATCTTCCTAAGTGTGGTGGACTGATGTGCATACATAATTTGATTAAATAAATACAAATAAATATTGATCGCCTGATAATAAAATAAATGATATGGTTGAATTGTGTCCTCTCACAATTCCTACATTAAAACCCTAATACCCAGCACCTCAGCATGTGGCCCGTGGAGAGAGGGTCTTTACAGAGGTGAGCACGTTAAAATGAAGTCACGAGGATGGACCCTTATGCAGTATGACTGGTGTCCTTATAACAGAAGGAAATCTGGACCCAGAGACACAGGTAGAGGGACAACTAAATGCAGATAGACAGGGAGAAAACAGACATCTACCAGCCAAGGACAGAGGCCTGGAATACGCCCTTCCCTCAACACTCATGAGGAACCAGCCCCGCCAGAGTTCTGCCTCCAGAACTGTGAGACAGTATGTTTCAGTTGTCCAAGCGGCCCAGTCTGTGGTACTTTGTTAGAGCAGCCTTAGCAAACGAATACAATAATTTCGTGAGATCCCGTCATGTTGATATATGTACCTGCAGTTCATTTTCACTGCTGTCTGAACATACCAAAATTTATGTGTCCATTCTGTTGCTGGTGGATTTTTTCCAAAGTCCTGCAGTGTTGAAGGATGCTGCTATAAACAGAAATGCATGCCTCCCAGTGTGTCTGTACAAGAGCTTCTCTGGACTGTCCAGGACTGCGAGTGCTGCATCAAAAGATACATGTGTCTTTTATGCAGACTGTTTGGAAAGTGGATGTACCAATTTATGTTGCAACTGCCAGTATATAAAGGGTTCCCTCTGCTCCTCAAACTTGCCAGAACTTCAAATCATCAGAATTTTTCATTTTTTACCCATCTGCCAGGTGTCAAATTGTATCACATTCATTGGAAGGAAGGAAGGAAGGGATGGAGGGAGGGAGGGGGAGGGAGGCAGGGAGGGAGGGAAGAAGGAAAGAAGGAAGAAAAGAAGGAAGGAAGGGTTTCATTGATTGACTTACATTTAATATTATCATCATTATTCATCTGTTTTTTTTATTTTTCAACTTGTAAAAATCATGCAATACGATTTAATGTTAGTATTTTGTATCTCAAAACTTGTCAGTTTATGAATGAGCACAACTCGAAATAAGAGAACATTGTTCACTCCCAATGACCCCCCAAAATGCAAAATTTAAGTTCAGGGTAGTAGCCACAATACCAAGATGCAGACTCGACCTGGAGAATTTGTGGAAAACAAGTACTATCTGATGTATTTCTGTCTCAGTGTAGTGAGTGTTAATGCACATCTATGGCTACAATTTTTGGTTATTTTCCTAGAGATTCTTCACTAATGATAAAATGGTATACAGCCGTTAGAAATCCTATCGTTTTTGGATAATGTTATTCACTGGAGAAAATCACCTCATAGTGCTCTCTTGAAGTAGGAAGAAAAATTGCTCTTGATCCATACAGATGAAAAGCACACAGATAGGACTTAATTTCCCAGCCGTCAAAATGCAGGTCAGTGGTAATATTTAAAACAGAAGCCAAGTGTTGAGCCCCCATCGCTGCTGCATGCATTAGATGACGCCAGTTCCCTAGGTCAGTATTTGCCTTCAATTCTCACTCCAAAGAAACAGCTTTCACACACTTCATATAGTCTTCTTGACATGAACTTAAACTTACAGAATCAATATTTTAGAGCTGAAAGAAGCTTTAGAAATCACTCTAATCCAATCTCTCCCATCTTAAATACTTCAAAAACAGAAGAGAGAAAATGGCATTCCTAAAACCACGCAGCTATTTAGCGACGGAACCAAAAGAAGAACCTGGGTTTTCTGAGTCCCAGACCCGGCCCCTCCCACAGGGCCACCTGTACAATTCACACTGTACACCGAGCAGCCCAACATTTCACAGTTAACACCTGTGAGAGAAAACCTTGGTTCTCTGGACAGGTCTGCATAGACCTGAATACGTAGCACTGAGTGATGGAGATTGAAGAATTTCTCATTGGGTAAGAAACGTTGCATTACCAAAGAAATGTTCTCTGTTTGAGCAAAGAATCCCGAGAGCAGAGAAGCCCACGCCGACCATCAGCTAAGCCCAGTCAGGTGACGGAATCGTGAGAAATAATAACTGTTGCTATTTTACGGGATAGATGACTAAGCCTTCATCCTCAGACACATTCTGTCTGCGTGAGTGTGTCTGCGTGCATGAGCATAACTACTCCGGACTCTGTTTGTGCCACTTACAAGCGCTTTGCTTTCCACTAACTACTCACGTTCTTCTGTAACGTGACTTCTATCGTGGTTCACGTCATGATTCCTTGTTTCTGAGCAGTTAGGTGACCTCCACATACCCGCTATTACACATCCATAACGAGCATTCTTGTACACAAATCCGTCCACAGATATGTCTCTGCATTCTTTGGATGGATGACGAACATGTAATTATAATATCCAAGGGTTAAATACTTTTTATGGTTCTGGTCAAGTTGCATGGAATAAAAATTGTCCCAATTCCACTCCCACCAGCTGTAAAAGAGAATGCTAATCTCTGCCTCCGTGATCTGACATATTGTTTTGTTTTCTATTACTGTTCCAATTTAGTAGATGAAAAATAATTTCTAACTGTTGTTTTAATTGGCCTCTCATTAATACAGGGTTAGACCTTTCTTCGTGAGTGTGAGAGGCCTGTGGTCACCACACTTTGCTGCCTCAACCATGCAATAATGTCTTACACAATGTTATCTGACAGTCAAGGTTAAATAAACAATGCTACCAGGAAAACTACATGGAAAGAATATTCATACACGCACAGCAGGAATAATTTTATAGTAAAGCCTAAAAAGTCGTAATCAATTTTCCTGACAGAAGAACTTCACAATCCATTGATTTTAAATCACATGGATGGATGATAAAATGTCTAAAACATTTGTACCTATCTATTTGTTACCTATCTTTAGAAGAAACAGTAAATCATTTCTGGGCAAACCATTAATTGGGGAAATAAATTTCAACCTGATCAAAGTTCTAAAACAATTATTTTATACTATGAACTATTAGTAATGGGAACTAATTCTCAAATTCCTCTTCCACACAATTTTTAATTAAATTGAGTATGTCTGGCCCTCAACAGATATTACAGGTAAACAGCTACTGCTGGTGCTAAAGGTTAGCAATATGGTCAAATAAGAGCAGATCTGAGCAAACGTCATTTATAATGTGATGTGCTAGACAAACAGAATTTTTAAAACTGCAATGCCATATAAAATATTTCTTTCATCTTGCCTCCTTTGAAATATAATAAACAAAGAATAACAAAATGTTTTAAAAGACTGAAATACTTAAATTGAACTTAAAGTTATTTTTAGGAGAACGCCACAAATATAACTTTAGATTTAAGTTGCATTTTCACATTATTATTAAGAAGAAAAACAACTAAGCTTTTGCTCACTTTCCTCCTCTCTTTCTACTTCTTGCACGCACCAACCCCACTACATGTTTCCCCTGGGTTCCATTTCTGCCCTCGTCTTTCAGCTGCTATTCATTATTGGTGTACTATGGGAGGGTATCAGGCCAAGCTCCGGGTAGACATCGGTCTCTGCATCTGTTTAATAATCACAAGAGCCTCAGGTGGCAAAGGAGGAAAGTGAAAGTGAAAGAGGTTAAGAAACTTGGCCAAGTCACAAACACTGTCTCCCTGAGTAGCACCGTAAACTAGTTTCACCAGCTAATTCTAAGATGTGATGCCAGCGAGCTCCCATTCCTCCAGGGACAGACTGCATTCAGGGGACCCTTCCTGACACCTGTCACACTGACTTATGGTCCTGAGCTACACAGTGGTAATACGTGTGGCGTCATCCCAGCCCCCTGCCAGGTGAGCAGCGAGGGGATGGAGGACGGATTCCAATCCTGCAGGCAACTCCCAGTACAGACGCTTCACGCGAGCTGCCTTTTTTGTGTTTCTACCCATGGGCCTTCTCTTTCCGCTGCCCCTTCATCAGCTCACCCCAAAGGTCAGCACGTCTCCCTTAGAGGGCAGCAAGCCCCAGCTCATGAGAAGGGGAGAGCACAGGGTCGGTCCCCATGTCGAGGGGTCTCCATTGCCGTGCTGGGTGCTGACACGTCCCCAAAGAGCTCTACTGGCCCCTGCTGTGCCGAGGCAGCCTTGTTGCTTGGAGGGGACCACACTTAGTTGAGTCTTTCTATGGAGTGCACCCCCTGAAGAGAGGGTCTGGGATTAGGGAGACGGCAGAACGCCCATTCCTCCTGCCATAGCTAGAGCATGGTGTGCTTTGAGGTGCAGGCTTTAGAGGACATACTAACCTAAGTGAGACTTCAGTTGCTTAGTGATTAATACCAACTGTAGGAAGCAGAGGGAATGTTCCAGAAGACGGATGCTGGCCTTTGGTGTCAGATAACCTGAGTGACACATACGACCTCAGTTGTTATCAGCTGTCTCATCTGTACAGGTGGGAAAAGCAATGTCCACATCCCAGGGATATTGTGCAGATAAACTCAATAATCACATGGCTTGAAAGCGTCTACACCTAACAGGTGATGATTTCTGTTCTTTTCTGTTAAGCTCTACACAGATTTCTACAGTTGCAGTCATTCCAAACAGCAAGTTGTTGTAAATTCTTCAAAGAGAACAAAGGGGCAGTTTTTGACTCCCATGTAACAGATTGGGGAGAAAAAGGAGTAGGCACATTTTCAAAAGTATCAAATGTGTTAGAAATGGGAGAAAACACTGAATCATCTCCAGACATTGACTCTAATGTAATTTCTATTGTTCTAATAACGCACTTTTATAGAGAGATCAAGTTATCGTCAAGAAAATGGTATCCTGTTAATGTCTTATTAATAACAACTCCATTCAGAAACTGATGTGTAAGAAGAATTCAACTTGTTCGAAAAGATACAACTTCAACTGTATCGTTTGGTTAGAAATGTTCTGGTCACACAATGTCCATAATTACTGTAATTCTCTTCCTTGTTCAAGTCTGAAATTACACTGCTGACATCCCTTTAAGTGACAAAAACACTTTCAACAACCAAAAAGTTTTAGATACGGCTTGTGCGTCTCTTTTGATTGGAAGTTGGTCGAAAGCAGCTGCAATGTTTCTGAGTTAAGCTCTGTTCCAATGTCCTCATTCCGGCTGGAACATTTCAGTCTCTGTTGCTTTGATTGCAATATTGTCCACCAAGATGGGCTTATGATTAATCCACGTTATTAAGATGACTCACGCTCCTTTCAGATGGCTGTTGAAAATCCACAGCAAGAACAGCCTTGAAAGTGATTTGACTGCGGATGTAGGTGAGTGGTGGTTCTGTACTTTTCCCTTCCATAATTCAGCAAAGTTTAAGCAGGACACACTTAACATCCTGTAGGCTGTTGTGGGTTCTCGAGGGCCCTTCGAGTGGCTGGGAGAAGAGTCAGAACTGCCGTGTCCCCAGGTGGGGCAGGTGAATGCCTGGACACAGTCACTGACCAGGTAAACAGACTGGAGACCCAGGCGGAAGTCAGAAGCAGGGCTTCTGGGGACAACACAGCTGATGTGCCTGCCTCACCTGTGGCTCCCGCAGAATTCCACCCATATCCGGTTGGGGGGTGGCTCTAAGACACACCCAGCACTGTGCCAGGGTGGCCACTTGCTCCAAGTGGATCTAGGAGATTTTTTTACATTAAAAGTTTAAATTAAAAGTAAAAAACAAATTTAAAATAAAAATCCACTGAGATTAGTTTGTGCTGGGTATTATGTGAGCACGTGTAGTGGTGGGGGCACAGCTCACACCCCAAATCCACCTGCTTGCTGATGTTGTGAGGGGCAAGAGCCAAAAAGCCCACAGGGAAACCAGCCTACAAAAGTCACACAGAGCAGATGCACACGAGAAATGAGCTTCCTGGGGACGGAGTGCCCAGGACACTGTCTACCACCCCCAAGGTCACTTCCTATGACTGGGAGCTATGAGGCTCTGTCATTACCATGGATCCTCACGTACCTCAAAACAGCATAACTGTGAAACCCCCAGCACCAGAGCCAAGGGCCACCCCTGCCCGCCCACAGCCACAGGATAGCTGAAGGTCCCGGGGGCAGCTGAAGGAAGCCTCCATAACTCTAAAATGACCCTCACGAGTCCCTTGGCAGCTTAGGGTGTAACTAAGGCCTGAATCACAGCTCTTTGGTTTTTAATTGAATGTTCTTTCATTATCTTAAAATTGCTTATTCTGGATAATGCAAAAGTGCAAAATTTGAAACCAGAACATGGGGCTCAACTCCTGGCTTTATGACTTCCTGTTTCTTCATGACGGGAAATTACTTAATCTCCCTGAATGTCTATTTCCTCCTTTAAACAGAGAGATGACAGTAATATGTGTCGTGTCGATGTCTGACCGGATGGTGTCCCAGGGGTTAGGTGTTTGTGCCTCTGGGAGCTGGAAGATGTGTGGAGCTGGAGGCAGGCAGAGCAGACATACTTTATTCACAGGCTTCTCGGGACACAGCCAAGGGTTTCTCACTGTTGTACACAGCTGGACATTCTCAGGTTACAACCTATGGCCGGCAGCAGTCTCATAACTCGTCTGCCCACAGCAGCAGCCCTGGGGCACAGCCCCCAAGGGCCCATTTCTCAACAGCCCCGAACAATACAGCCCATGGTCTCCACCGTGTGTCTGCCTCAGCCCATTCCTGCCTCAGCTGTGTCTCTGCCTCCTCAGCCTCTGCCCTGCCCCCTAAAATGGCCCGATCCCTTTATACCATATAGAGACAAAACAGGCACACAGCCAAGGTGCTTACCTAAGCGTGTAAACAACGTCTTCAAGATGGACGGCGCTTGTGCGACATTCTATCTTATTGGACCAGTGGGCCAGTCAGGGTCAGGGCCAGCAGCGGGCTGGGGAGGGAGCCTGACCAACTCTATTTTCCCTACATATGTATCACTATTTTTACTGTTACCTCCTTTATAAAGCTTTCTCTAGTTGTCCAGGATGGAGTTGGTTTGAATGGAACTTGGTTTACATCTCTGTACTAACAACGGACACTGGGAGAGCTGATTTTATGTGTCAACTGAACTGGGCCACGGCGTGCAGAGACAGTTGGTCAAACATGATTGTGTGTGTGTCTGTGAGAGTGTCTCTGGGTGACGTGCACATTTGAATCCGCGCAGTAAGTAAAGGAGATTGGCCTCATCCAATCAGTTAAAGGTCTGAATGGAACACACACACACACACACACACACACACACACACACACACACACACGAATAAGAAGGAACTCTTCCCGCCTGACGGCCTTTGAGCTGAGACATCAGTTTTTCCCTGCCTTCACACTCAGACTACAATATGGGTTCCTCCTGGGTCTGGAGCCTGCCGGACCAGACTAGAATCACACCACCAGCTCAGCGGGGTCTCCAGCCTGCCAATTACAGATCTTGGGACATCTCTGCCTCCGTAATACGTGAGTCAATTCCTTATAATAAATCTCCTTCCATATAGATGCACATCCTGTTTGTTCCGTTTCCCTGGAAAATCCTAATGCAGACATACTATATTATAATTCTCTGCCTGTTGGTTTTCTCCTTCAGACTACAAGATCTACAATTGTGGGAATTATTGCAAAAGCATCTTTGTAAGCACAACACAGCACAACATCTGGCACAAAGTAAGTGTTCAATAGACATCAATGGATGAATGACCACCTCTCCAATTGCTTTGTGGCTGTTGGGAGACATAAATAAAATATGTGGAAGAACTCTGAAAACAGTACAACTCTATACAGAGATTAGCTATTTCTCTGTATCAGTCCCAGAATCCAGTCTTACTGGAGAAAATCAAACCAAACTAGGACTTGAGTATCTCTAACCTCTCATCACTTCTCGGCCTTTTGGCGAAGATCAAGTGTGGAGTATCTCTAACCTCTCTCAGTTTTTCACTAATCCCTTGTTGCCACGCAGAAGCCTACCCATCTGTCTCCTTGTACCTGTCCCTAAAGAAAGGAGAGTCTCTGAGACGGATCCTTTCAGGGACTTTGCTTCACCTTTGTGCTTGCACCTTATGTTGTTGGGGAAACTGACCTTAAAATGGTTCCCTGCCACGTGGAACGGAGCTAAAATGGTGGCCCCAGCAGAGAGAGAAGTCCCCAGCCTAAGCCCCAGCCCACTTCCACATAACCCCCTCCAAGCCACACCCCGAGCCAATCACCAGACGACACCTACCCCTTCCCTGACTCAAGGAAGTCCCCAACCCATAAAACCTTGCTCAAAACCTTGCTAGGGGCTCAGTCTTTTGGGAAGGATCCCGCTGAGCCTGCCAGCGTAATAAAGCTGTGTTCTCCCTGATCTCCGTGTGCCGCTTGAGTTTCTTGGTCCTTGCTGTTTTTCTGCAATGTCTCCCTGTTTAGCCCCAGAAAGATGGCTGGTCAGCCAATGACAAGTAAGATTCCCCACGGGGTGGGGGGGGACAACTGAAGCCAGGTGCAGTCGAGTGGGGACCAACAGGAGAATCCACGGGGTTCACAGAGGTGGGCACAGCCCCCACCTTCCCCCGGCTAAGGAGAGCCTCTGCCTCTGTGGCGGCATTCCTTCCCACAACCTGCAGAGGAAGAGATTCAATGGTGTGCTCTCCATCTATTCATATGCATATAGGTTTTGTCCCCTGGGGAAGTACAAACATCCTGAGACTTAGGGTTCAGCTTCCTGCAGGCAACAGTGATTGGCTTGAATCAGTTTCCTGTTATGATGCATGGGATTCACAGATCTTGAGATTGACAAGCTTTATCTCCTTTTCTTCCCCACCTAAGTAATCAAAACTATGCATAGGCCCTATGGTGCTCAGTCCTTGAGGCTGCAGACCCTTGGCCCTGCTTGCACTCTATTCATGGCTACTGTCTTTTCTTAACCCTGCACTGGCCTCCTCACTCCCCACAACACTCTTCAAATCCCTGAGGACAAATAAGGTGGATGAGGACCTGATCCCCCATCCCCAGGGTGGGCACGAACTTTAAAAAGTAAGCACGTAAACAAACAAGATGATTGCCACTGATAAGAACCTGGAAGAAAACAGTGCAAAGTCATCCTGAAAGCAGAGCCTGCTTTAAATTGCACCAGTGTCCCCACTAGGAGAGCTCTCCTTTCCTGTGTTTTTTCCAGTATCTTCTGAGCTCATTTTCAGTTTCTCCCACCTCAGGAAGGAACTTTAAGCAAACTCTGAATTCATCCAAATGTTCCTAAAACAGAGTTATGATCACATCATTCTGATGCTTAAAAATCTGTGTTGGTTTCTCTTTTCCTACAAAGTAATGTACCAACAACTTACTCGCACCCAAGGTCCTCTGCAGTTTGGTCTAAAGCTGTCTACACCTTTCCATCTTGTTAATCTTTGGATATGCCGGCCCGCTTTCTATTTCCTGAACATACTACACCCGCCACCTCAACCCCATGACTTGACTCACTCCACTCCCCGAGAAGTCCCTTCTTACGTCCTCTGACTTTCAGTCCCACCCATCAGCACAGAGTCCAACACTTAAGACCCGGACTACACGGATAATGGGTCTTTGGTATGTGTTTTCTGCTTAGTCAACATCAGGTTCTTCCTTGCCAGCCAGCAGGCAATCTCTGCTCCGCCACGTCTCGTAGTGCTTGGTCCAAAAACTCCCTTATGGCATGTATCTGGTTCTGCCTTGTGTTATCATTTTTTAGGAACATGTCACATCCTCCATCTGGGTTATTACTTCCTTAGGAGAACAGACTGTTTTTTTCAGCGATGTCTTTCCTGCAGTCCAGTACAAAACAGTCTCCAATAAGTGTTTGCTAAATGGATCAATTTGGTGAATAAAAATGGCACAGCAAGTAAAATTGGAACAGCCCAAACTTTTTTCACATGTTTCTACTTCAACTGCTGACATCATGTTTCTAATAAGTCTCATGTGGATACTCTGATCACCCCTACGGAGTCTGGTAATACACAGTCACCACAGAAGTTCTGAAAGTGAGAATCCTGCCTTTTTACCAAGAGTGACCACTTTGGTGACAATGCAGAAAATTATGTGATGGGTATAATTATGAGCCATTTCAACAACAAAAATAAGTACTTGTAAAGTTCTCTTTTACAAGAAGTTCTAAGTTTTTGAATGGTGAATCTACTACACAGTTACCATGACAACATCCCCCGATAGGGACCCCAAGACTGGAAGCAACATCAGAACATCCTGCTAGAGGCTGGCACAAGTGGCCCGCTAGACAGCAGGCATGGTGGTGAGGCCATCTCAGGGGACCAGCCAAATGACCACGGCCACATAAGGAATGCTCGGCCAGATGGGAAGAACCACTCAGTTCTCCAACTATTGTCCCACAGGATCATAAGCAAGTAGAACAGCTGTTTTAGGCCCAGACTTGTGGGGTGTTTTGTTATCACTGCATGAGATCACTGACTGCTGTCTATAACTATGGGAATGAATAAGAAATACGTGGGAAAATGCACACTGTGGATCAGGACACTCTAGATAAAAGCAACAAACTAGGTATATATTCAGCAGGATGAATAGATGAGGGGAAAAAGTGGAGGGAAAAAAGTATGAATAAGAGACAGATTTATAGATCAACACCATTTAGGTAAATTAAAAATTTGGTGAGTAGACTAGACAAAATTTCAATTTTATCATATTATTTAATCTCAAAACAGTTATATAGTTCTGTCTCTTCTCCAAACGTGCCAATGCATTTTCTATTACACACACACACACACACACAAGCACTATCCTTACTACTGTTGGGACGGTTTTTCCTGCAGGCCCCCGCTAAGAGTTCTATCCCCCCCTTATTTGAGCTGTCCCCAGCAAGCTCCCCCTAAGAGCTCCATCCCCTTATCGGAGCTGCCTCCCTCCATCCCCTTTTCGGAGCTGTCTCCCGCGGGCACCATAGTTAGAAGCCTCCCTGTCAAAACAATGTTGAGCTATCACATCTGCCAGGGACAGACCTCCCCGGCACCCCGGCCAGATTTCCCCCCAACCCAGAGGCCCAACCCTATAAAACAAAGCGCCCAACCCCAGTTAGTGCTCAGTTCTTTGGGAACAATCCCACTGAGCCCCTGGCGTAATAAAGCTGTGTTCTCCCTGATTGCTGCGAGCCGCTTGAGTCTTTCGGTCTTCGTCATTCTTCCACAACACCACCTGTCATAATGTTTTCTCTTTTTTTCATTAACTCAGTAGAGGCCTCCATATTTTCACTTTATCTTGTCTCCTAAGAAGAAACACACACCACTGCACCAAATAATGACAGACAGACCACTCCAAACACCCTCATATAAATAGCTGTTGTAAACATATTTTAAGAATGTAGTCTCATGAAAATATCCCTCCTAAAATTCTCAGAGTACTAATTACAGAGCTCAGCTAAACTAGGCAGTGTACGATTTAGTCATATCAATGCAGCGTCACCCTCAGTGTCCCCAAGCCTGGGGGGCCACTGGAGTCCCCCTTTCTTCCTGCACTCCCACCAGCAAAGGCAGACTGGCTTGTCACATCCACGTCACACAGTGGAGGCCACACCTGGAAGTACAGAGCGTAGAATAAAAATACGGTGCTATCAGCTGCCATTTTAACACAATTGAAAAAGGCAAAGTGAAAGTTTAAAATCAGTGAAACTCGCCCACGATTCTATCATGGAAACAGGCACACAACTCATCAGAACACAAAGCCCTTAGCCCAGTACTGAGCAGTCGGCCAGTCACATGACGACTTAGTTTTTTTCTGCACAGTCAGACTCTGTCCCCGTACCAGCCCCTCCTCACCCCACCCCCTCTGACTCTCTGCGCCCCACCCAGCAGAGGTCCCTTTCTCTCTGTCACACTGCCACCTCGCAGGTCTTAGCACCCAAAAGCATATGATGGTGCTTGTCCATTTCCCATCACCACTAATAAAATATGTGATCAAAATTATCAGGCCACGACCCTTCATTTATAAAATGGTCTTATCTTCTCCAAAGCACCTGGAGACATCATTGTATTTCTTTCCAGGTTCTTCACGGTTTTCTGACTGATACTGAGCAAAAAAATGGTCAGAACCAAAAGGACAAGTCAGAGAATGAAGGGGGGGGGGCATGAGATAACAAAGCTTTTTATAAGTGTGAAGCCTCGGGACCATCCAAGACATCTATTTGCTTCTCAAATATTAAACAGCAATTATCTCCTTGACCTTCAGAAAGTACGAGACTGTTAAGGAACTTGCCAAGCGTGCTAAAACAGGCTGCTCTTCGTTCAGAAATAATGGTCATTAACATGCTACCCACTAAACCAAATCGGCCATGGTGGCAACTAATCATGGATTTCATTCATTTGTTCATTAAGTAAATTACACTTTTATTGGTCATTTACTGTGTGCCAGGCACCGCGGGTTCTCAGTGCTCCAGGGGGAAAGGAGCCCACACAGCTCGTCTCCCCGGCTCTTCAGCCTCCTCTTCATCCAACAGATGGACTGGGCCTCCGGCTGCACCCAAACACGGAGGTGGGACAACTCTCCCGGGAGGCCAGATACCCCAACTCTCCAGTCCGCTCACGCCGCACTGCCCGTGGGGACACGCAGCTGCCGCCGCACTGGCTGTGGGGACACGCAGCTGCCGCCGCACTGGCCGAGGGACACACAGGCAAATACGAGAGGGAAGCTTTGGTAGCTTTAGGAAGCCAGTCGCGCTTATCAGGTTAGATGTCGTCCAGTATTTTCATCTAATTTTCCTCCTTGCTACTGCAAGGCCGCCTGGTCCTGTTTCCAGGCCCTTTACTGAGAGTCCAAAGTTGCTGTCAGCGCCTTTGAGTGTGTTTCTACCAAGTGGGCAACAGGAAGTGAGCCGTGGGGGCGCCCACAGCAAGCCCACGTAACCCACCCACCACCAAAAAGGACTCTGCAGACTGGCGTGTAATGACGATGGGCCCCAGGGGGCCCGAGGACAATCACTGCCTCATGGGATTCTGCAGTTCTTCTCGGTCACAACAGGAAGTGACTGCAGAGCTCCGATGCAGGCATCACGAGTTCTTTTCTCACAGCAGAGGTTACTCATTGTTTCCGATCCCTCCGAAAGCTACACGGAGTAGTTCTCCTCAAATCAAAACATAAGTGACTACTAACTAGTGTAATCACCTAATGTACAAAGAAAAACACATCCAAGCAAGTGATGGAAATGTTTGCAATCACGTTATCCTCTTGTTGGCCTAATAAATGTGTATCTTAAAGCTCAGGCCACAGACTCGTTTTTCCAGACTGTTCTTAAATTCAGTGTTTCTATTTCAGGTTTTATTGATGCTTCAGGTGTGAGGGGTTGGCATGGAAGGGCTGGGTTGGAGGGGGAATACGTGAAGTTCAGACAGTGCCTTACGTCCACATTTTGTTTTCACCGTGTTCCTGAGAACTGTCAACTGATGTAGCAAATAAGATTATAGGTGTCTGTCTATTAATATATTGCTAAGGTTTCTAAAAATTTAAATAAACCCAAACTTTATATATATTAAAGTACAATCAGGGAATCACTATTTAATATAAGTCTATGAAATATAGCAAGCCCTTACTGAGGAATACTGGAGATCTTAAAATTTAAGACAGAAGATAGATAGATGGATGGATGGATGGATGGATGGATGGATATGAATAAATGAAAAGATGGATGAATAGATGGATATGATGATATATACTGATGATATTTTTAACTTCCATACAAAATATTTCAAGCATAATCACTTAGTCACTTCTTAATATTTTGCCATGTTGGTTTCATAACACTTTTTTTTTTTAAGGATTCTCAGTCCCTTTACCATTCCTCCCTTCCCCTCTATCCAAATTTAAACACTCACTTGACTTGACATTTATCATTCCTATGGTTGTTTTTAATGGCTTAAAGTGCATTTTCAATAAATGCATGTTTCAATAAAATACACAGGAGTTGTTTTCAAAGGTTTTTAAACATTATATAAATTGAATCACACAGTAACACTGTTTCTGAGATTTATTCATGTTCTTGCACATACATAGCTCTGGTTCATTCACTTTAACTTCTGTATAATATTTGGATTTTATGAATATACCTCAATTTTTACTCATTTTCCTGTTGATGAACATATAGGACTTTTCCAATTTCTTACCAACAGTATTATAACTATTATACATCTCTCCTTATGCAAACGTGCACAAATTTGCCACTGATATACTTAGAAACAGAATTGCTAAAGAGCGTGCAAGTTTTCAACTTATTAGACAATACAAAATTATTTCCCAAAGTGCTTGTACTAATTTGTAGCCTCACCCGCAGGGCACGAGTTTCTAGGCTACACATTTTTCAGCCGGTAGTTGAAATCGTCAGATCTTCACATTTTTGCCAGTTGAGGAATGTGAAATGGCATGTCACTCAGGTTTGTTTTTTGTTTTGTTTTTGTTTTTTTGTTGTTTCAGGTGTACAAAACGATGTATCCCAAAGAGATAACTCCCCTCCCCCAATCTACTACCCCTCTGACACCGAATATAGCTCTTAAAATTCCATTGACTCTATGCCCTATGCTGTACTCCACGTCCTGTGACTATATATTGTTTCCCCCAAAAATAAGACCTAGCCGGACCATCAGCTCTAATGTGCCTTATGGAGCAAAAGTTAATATAGGACCCAGTCTTATATTGTATTATATTATATTATATTATATTAATTATATTATATTAATTATATTATATTATATTATATTATATTATATTATATTATATTATATTATATTATTATATTATATTATATTATATATAAGACCGGGTCTTACATTGTATTAAAATAAGACTGGGTCTTGTATCAATTTTTGCTCCAAAAGATGCATTAGAGCTGATGGTCCAGCTAGGTCTTATTTTCGGGGAAACATGGATCTATTATAGTTGACATTCATTATTATTCAGCTTCAGCTTCAGGTGTACACTGCAGTGGTCAGGCATCTATACTGTCCATGAAGTGGTCTCCGTAATAAGACATGTGCCCATCACTTGGGTTTTAATTTCAACTCTGAGGACTCATGATTTGGATTATTTTTCACATGTGTAGTGGCCACCCGTTCCTCTCCTGTGACCTGTCTGTCCACATACTTTGTCATTTTCCTGTTGAGTTTCTGGTCTTTGGCTTATTGCTTTGAAGGAGTTTTAGTATATTCTTGATAGCAATCATTTTATCAGTCATTTTGTCACGATTTACAAATACCTCTCCATCTGTGGTTTGTGTTTTCATTTGTTTATGAATGGAAGTTTCAATTTTATACAGTCAATTTGATCCACATTTTTTTCTATCATCTTGTCTTTTTATTTAAAAATCCACCCCCCCTACACAGAGGTCAGATATTCTCCACTGCTTTCACTTCAAATTTCAAATTTTGCTTATGTCTTTAGTCTACTAGAATGTATTTTTGTGTATGGTGCAAAGCAGGGAGTCTAATTTTAGTTTTTTCATATGGGTCTCCAATTGTCCCAGCACCATTTACTGAATGTCCTATAATTTCCCATCTGATTTATAATGCTACGTTGCCATAAACTGTCTCCATTATGCATGAGTTTGTTTCCGAGTTCTCAATTTTCTGTGTTTATAAATCGATGTTTTACCCTCGAGCTAATTTCACACTGTTTTAATTACTAGACGTACCAAAAAAAAGTCTTAAAAGCATGTCCCACTACCTATTTCTTCACAACTGTCTTCTCCATTCTTAGCCTTATCGTTCTCTATTAGCTTATTAAGAGTAAAACATTTTTGCAATTAGATTGCAATGGTATTGAATTTGTAGTTTAATTTATGGAGAACTGAAATTGTTAGAGTGAGTCTTTCCATCTATGAAAACAGTTAACTCTATTTATTTACATTTTCATTAATGTCTTTTGAGAAAGTTGTAAGTTTTCTCCATAAAGGTGTTTCATATCATCAGTTGGTTTGTTCCCAAGTACCACAGAGTTGCTTTTGTTTTGGGTGGATTTTTTGACAGTTACAAATAATACATTATTTAATTAAACTTTCTGATTGTTGATTTTAAAAGGAATTAAATTGATTTTTCACCAAGATATTTTATCCAGGAACTCTTCTGAATTCTATAATTTTAATAATTTCCCAGTGGTTTAGTTTGGGGTTTTGATGTAGAAAATCAGGTTATTTGCAAATAAGTTTCTTTCTTTCTAAGCCTTATTCATGTTTTCCCTTTTTCCAGTCTTACTGCACCACCTCACATCTCTACCCAAAACATTTGCACAAAGTTCACAAATGGACAAAACTAAAACGTTTAGGAATCTATACTTAGATTATTAAAGTACAAAGAAAAATGAGTATGTAATTACCCAGAAGTCAGAATCATGGATATCTTTAGGGAAAAGAGAGGGAGTTTTCTTTGGAAAGGTACTTGAGGACTCGTGGGGTTATGGCAATATTGGGAGGGGGTTATACAGGGCTTTGAATTATAGTAATTCATTAATCCGTACGTTTTTCCTTCATACGATTTTCTATATGTATTATAGTTTACAATTTTACAAAGATTTTTAAACTGTTTAAAATGAATTGGAGAGAATTCTCTTTGCATATGCTCTAAAACAGTTGGTTAAATATTGGTATTATCTGTCCTTGAATATAAAGTGAAAAATAAGCTTTGAATTATTTGAACTTGGTGGGTTTTTTAATATATGGATTTTTGATTAAATGAATTTCTTTAATATTTCATTCGCATGTTCCATTTCTTACTGAATCCATTTTTGGTATATTTTTCTAAAAAAAGTTTTCTTTGTTTTACCATTGAAATAGAGTAATGCATGATGCTCTTGTATTTTTAAATCTCTGTCAAATAAGTACTTTTGTCCATTTTTTTATTGCTAATATTATTTACATCTACCCTTTTGAGGGTGATTTTTACTTTCCTTTGTATTTTGTTCTGTACTTTTTAAATTTCTTATAAAAGCCATGTATTTCTTCTATAATCCATAACAATCTAAGAAGTCTATTTCAATTTTTAGAGGAAAAAAATAAGGCCTCTGGGAATTCTTTCATTACGTGAAGAGGCACCTTATGAGGCAAAAAAAAAAAAAAAAGAAAAAAAAAACTCCCCCAAATGTCCCCCTAATATATCTAATGAGCAATCTAACATTTCACAAAACCATGCACGTAGGGACGCGTATCAAAGGAAACAGGCACCTTTGTATCTCATCTTGCCCCACGGACGGCCCGACGCTGTGCCCCTGCATGTGCTCACTCTCTTCGTCTCCTGAAGACAAAGTGTTGCTTTGTTTCCATCTGGGTATTGGAATGAAATTTTTGGCAACATACTTAGAAAGATCACGTCCCTCAATGGAAAGGAAATAGATTAAAGCCTCTTCACCAAACCCTAATATTCTGAGAGACTGTAGGGTCACAGTGGTACAAAAATGGTTTCATTTGCTCTCAAGCAGGAGTCACTTACCAATGACTTGAATTCATGTCATGCCCCTTAGCTGCACCTCAGTTTTTATTTTAAATAAAACGTGGTGCCACAGGATCTCAACTTGTCTTTATCTTGTTCTTTAAGCTACAGAGCTAATAAGTAAAAACATCATCCTCGGAGGTCAGCATTTAACTGCCAATTTCTTTTTTACTTCTTAGGGACAGACAGTCTCTCCACCTTGTAATCCCATCTTCCACACTCCACATACTCTGCAGTTGGTAGTTTGGAAGGGAATTCTGCAAAGGATCGGAGAGGTGACCTGTCACCTGCATGGTGCACAGACTGCTGAGAGAGGACTTCTCCCAGTGCTTCTTAGGTGAATTTCATCCCAATTACATACGTCTTCAGAGACTGGCTCTGGAATTTCACAAAAGCTATGTTCCCAAAAATGAAGCTATTCACTTCTCTGGACACACACAGCTGTAAAACCTGCCGTGAAGAAAGACTTGGGTACAACCACTTGCCTCTGAAATGACTTGCAGAATCACATAAAAAAGCACCATTTGTCTGAGGATAGAAGCGCTTGACATTCTGAGTCAAGTCAGGACAAGACTTGTAATTGTACTCATATCAGCAAAGGCACTGGGCTGGACTTTGGTTGTCTACCTACTATGTGAAGGGTGACATCAGCTCATCATTGTCACTTCTTTCCTTGGACAGACTTTCGTCAAGTATGAAGCTTTATCAATTCAACATGTCCTCTTTGTAGGCTTTATTTAGCCTGGGGTCTTGGTTACCACGATTCTCTTCTGCATGGAATCCTAGAGGTCGCATGAAGGCAAACCACCAGGTTAGAACCGGGACACAGTATCCCCCACGCCCTCCTCAGTGCCCAGGTGATGGCAGCAAACACTGTTACTGACGTCTGCGCAATCACAACGCCCTTCACGTTCTAAAATGGAACGTTTTCAGCTGCATCCTGCCGTCCCCAGCCACACATCTAACGTTTTCCTTAGTTTAGTTGCTGAGGAGGGAGAACGATGCTGCAGCTGGCTGTTATATATATCGGATTTCCGATCCCAAGATGGGTGTAACTAACTTCCTTTCACATGGAACAACTTCTCTAAGATTCCAGTACAGCAAGCGGAGAGCAGAGTCACGAACCCGTCTTTAATTCATGGAGAGTTTCAATTTCATCATTGAAAGTTGTCCGGGAGTTTTAATTTGAGCTCTGAAAATGTAGGCATATCTTCAAGTTAAATAGACACTGAAGGTTGAAAACAGGGAAATTACTGTTGAATCACAAATAAGTTTTATTACAGACTGTGGCAGCATAAATGTTATTAAGAGACAGGTAATCACCTGTGCGCGCTCTGCACTCAGTAAGTATCTGTTGTATTAAAGTAACAGCTTGGGAAGGCGCCTGCATAAAGGCAGCCCCACTCTGTCACAGCCGTGGTGTCTTCTGCACTTGTGCCTGGGTCCCTGTCCTCCATTGGACTTTCTCAGCAGGAAATGAGCTCCCACAGGGATTTCTCCTCTCACCTCCATGTGGTCTGTCACACTGTATGTTCACTGTGCCGATGGGACAGTAAGAACACAGTGATCTACCTGAGGGCCTGGGTTACGATTCAGAACTCTTGGCGATTATCTGCCCAGAAAACTGACCCTGCTGATTTCTGGAGGAAAGATTGCGGAGGGGAGTGTGCAGGTACAATACATGTTTGTGCGTTAAGAGTGGCATCGTGGCTTTGTCACTGAAAGCGAGGACATTCACACCTACCTCCACCTCCCACAAATTTCCTACAGGGATGACCTCCAGAAAGAAGCCAATAAACGGTTGTTGAACAGCTACTAAAGGCACGAAATGCGACACTGGGATGGGCAGCATGTCAGACAGAATTCTTAACTTGAAGGTCACTGAAAGTCATTATCATAACTAAGAATTCTGAGTTTGACAAATATTAATACATGGTGTTCCTCGTTAGCATATCAAAGACTTCAGCCAATTAATCCCACCCCAAAACATAGACAAAGAATCATGCCTGGGGGTATCATCTCCTTTCCCAGCATTTGTGGAGAAACCTGAAAAACAGGACAAAGACTTTTACCCCAAATTTTTATTAGGAAGCTAAACTGTCAGAAACTTCTAATTACATAACACAGACATTAAATCAAAAGTATTTGTGCTCACCTGGAAGGTGGGGCTTAGACTCAAGGCCATAGGTGAGGGGTCTGCCTCCTCCCTCCCCAAAGTCTTATCATCAAGTTCAGGGGTGCACACAGCTAGTTTGGAAACATGCCCTGTGCCAACTAACCAGCCCCACTGTCTGTGCGGAGAAAGTGAGAGGGGGAGAGGACAGAGGCCTCATCCTGCTGTGCCCGAGGCAGGAAGCACACAGGTGACAACACCCTGGGCTCCTACCTAGCTTCAGGGCCCAGGCGGGAACCCTGCCCACCAGTAACATGAGCCTTCCCTCTGCCTTGTGGCCTCACCGCTCCAAGTGTGGTCCCAGGAGCTGGTTAGAGATGCAGAATCTCAGGCCCCGCCCCCAAAACCATTGGATCAGAAGCTCTGGTTCAACAGAATCTGCAGCTGCTTCGCCAATACATCAAGAAACACCGAAGCGCTGCCCGGTAGGCGGAGTCCAGATTTGAGCTCAGACAGCCTGGCACCAGGCTTTCCCCTGTGGGCCGAGGACTTGACACACGAAGCCTCCCAGGCCATGAGCCACCCACGCCCTGTCCAGTCTCACTGAGAAGATGGAGCGTTGCACTTTTGCCCAAAAATTTGTGTTCACTCTATTTACACAGAGGCTACCACAGGGCCTACGTGGCATGAAGTGCTCACATTCAGGGTCATTTACAAAGGGAAAATATTATGGTTTAAGGCATATCGTGTGTGAAATCAGAACTGGATGCTATAAATGATAATGAACTGTATAAAATACAAACTCTTTCCATAGTACTTCCCGAAACTGTGCCCTCCTGAACTGCTGGACACGAACCTCCTATGCAGACAACCGGCTATTGCCCAGAACTCGGCAGTGTCCTTCGCCGCTAAGAACACACACTGAGTGTCTACGGCGTCTATGACAACTTCCGTACGTGCGACACAAGCAGCATGCACCGACGGTCCCGTGAACTGCCTGAGACTATTGACAAACATCCAAATAACATGACCCACATATCAAAGATGCCTCCCTGCGCGCACGAGACCGTGTAAGAGGGTGTTAGAATACCTGACTCCTCTTAGGCAAAGAGGAGCGTCTGTTTCGTTACCCAGCCACACCTCCCCTCCCCGCGTCCCAGGGCACGAGCTGTGGGGCGAGCCGCAGGACCCATTCCATCAGTGAATGTGCGGAATGTCCACCTTTGTGTTGCCAGCCCCCTGGGCACCTCCTGTACTGAACAGGTGCTCGACAAATGCTGACCTTCGTTCCTGGGGTCAGTGGCCATTGTTCAGGGGAGAAAAGATTCCCTACCCGTGATTTATTATAATAGAATGCGTGCCACGAAGTATGAGCAAGAACGTGCAACTGAAGTGTGAAATACGAGCAGCAGCTCAAGGAGAATTTCCAGGTCTCAAGCCCAGAGCACGTGCGGAAGACGGAGACCAAGAACTTCCATTCATCTGCTACACGACAGTCTCACCACCTTCACGTATCTTAAAGAACTGAAGTCACCCCTCAGTATCCTGTCCAACAAGTCATGTTCAAGTCCTGACACACGACCAAGTTTCAAGCCTTAAAGTGAAAAATTAAGGGACAATTTTCTCACATAGCCCAGCCACCTACAGAATTGGCGGAGGGGGGGTGGGGGGGTGGAGAGGGGGGCATGCCACACACAGAAGTAATGCTCTCTGAGGCTGGTAGGTTTTTAACATAAATCATAGTGATTAAAATACACAGTGACACTTGCTAATTTAATAACACCCTTGAGGACTAAACGTGACTGGTGACATAAATCCATGAGATTTCTTTACGCTCTATGCCTCCGAAATGAATCTTTTAACCTTTTCCTAATACCACTGCACAAGGCTTTCCATTTTTGCCCCTCCATGAAACAAAGCTTTGCCGTCCAGGGTCTTCTATTCTCAGACAGCTCTGAGAATCTGTTTAAAAAATAATTACAAACATGCCATAATTATCTCCTTATGAAAGAGAGACGTGCCCACAAGTCAGGACGGGCATCACGCAAGCCCATTTTAGCCCCTCAGGCTGCGTGGAGTAAACAGAGAAACGTTAGCAGGGCTTTTTGAGAGGCCGGCTTCAGGAACCAATTTCTGCTGCGGGACCATTCATTCCACTTAAGCAGAATGAACAATAGGGCAAATGAAAGATTTTGTTGTGGAACTGTGGCCAACAGTCTTATTACAGAAAGAAAGAATCTTGTTCTGGGAAATTGGGTGGATGGGGTTTATAAATCTGTACGCAGATACGCTTAGTATCTTATCCCATGGCAACTGCAATTTCTTGTGCCCCAACCAAAGGCAAGAAATCAGTATGTGTTGGAAATGCACAAGAACCAGGGACAACAAAGGACTATGGGGGATGGAGGGTTGTATGTAAATAAAAGACAAAATAATTTTTATCGCAGGCTCCACAATCTAGTTATATCAAAATGTAACAACAGTTAATGCAACTGCAAACTAAATTTCAGGTTTTTAAATATTGGATTGCATTATGGCCACATTAATAGAATTACAAATAGAATGTACTCATAATGCCATGACTTCAACAAATCAAACCGCATTTATTTGTCCCTTTTTCCTAGTCCCTGTTATAAAAGTAGGTAAGTTTTGCTTAGCTTAAAGCACACTGCAGTCACAAAGTACTTGACATTTAAAGTCAATACAGGATGTTTTAACTCCACCATTATGACCCCAGGATGTTTACTCTACTTATTAATAACAATATTTTCCTCAGAATTACAGCAACATTAAATGCCATTAAGCCAAAATAATCCTTTGATTAGTTTTGAGACTGCATAAGTAAACTGTCTGCATTTTTCCATTTGCATCAGGACCAATCCCTTTCCATGTAAATTTCACAACACAAATTTGATTGATTCTTTGGTCTCTATCAAACTTTGCAAATCAGCATTTTTGCCACTTAGCATTTTCTTAGGTGCCCATTACTCCTTCCAAGTCTAATGTTCTTATGGGAAGTTTCAGCTACTATCAGTTTTAGTTTAGATTTATCATTTCCACCAAGTCTAAATTTTCCAAATAAGGTACAGTCAACACATCACTGCAGCTAAAATAGTAGAGTTCAAAAATTCTGTTTTACTTACACATACGTTATGTAACAAGACTTTCCTTTTCTTTTTCACTGGGATTGTCGTCCATGACTGCGTAAATCCCCTAACAGACGCAGCACAGGTAAGTCCTCCAGCTTCTTAAGGTGATGCTTTGAACCTGCCTCCCCTTCCCCTTTGAAAACAAGAGAGACGGGGCCAGGTGGGGCCAGACTTACTCTGTGCTTTTCCAGTGGGGGCGCTGTGGCCTCTCTTCCCCCAGGGCGCTGGTACCACCTTTATCAGGAAACACGTGTCTAAACAGAAGTCTGTTTCCCAGCTCTGTATCCTGCTCCATTTGTCTGCTGGTCCTCTTCTTGCACCAAAGGGCTGTCTCACCTTTCCTGTGGCTGGAAAGGAAGTCCACCTGCACCACAGAGCAGGCCCTGCCTATTGTGCTTCTGCAAAGTGACTTGGTGATTCCCAGCTTTTTACATTGGTGTACACCAGTTTCATTGATTTAAGGCATGATTCTTTTAAACGTTTTGATCCCTTCCTCACACTTCTCACCTGTGTTTGCTGACTCTACGCTAAATACCTACTTGACAATATTCTCTCTCATAATGGTCCTTCTACCTCCCAGCACCAGAGTCTGTAGCAGGATGCAACAAGTTAGGGCGCCGGCTTCAGAAACAGGCGAAGCTTAGCTCTGTCTGTTCCCAGACGTTCACCTCTGTATATCTTAACCTCTCCGAGCTTCAGCTCCTCACTGTCACACCATCTCCCCCATAGGGTTATCGAGGATTTGAAAAGATACAGGGAAAGCTGTTGCACAGTGCCTGCCACACAATAAGCTCCAAGTTTGAAAAATCAAAGTTCTTACTTCATGGGGGATTCTCACGGCCTCCCTGGCCAACACTAGGTCAGTGAGCGATCACAGCGGTTTCGTCTCGAGTCTATAGGCACGTAAAAAGGAATGTATTTTTTACACCCATTTCACTGTGACTCAATCATGTGACTTATGTCAACCAGTAAACACACACTTGCCTTTGGGGCCCTTTCTGGAGTTCACTTTATAACCCCAGGAGGCTGGAAGGTAAAGTGAGAGGAAAGCTAAGGCCGCCGTCCAGGGTAAGGTTGAGCAGCCAAGAAGACTCACATTTCATGGTCCCAGGCAAGACCCAACTTCCGCACTTTTCCCAGACGATGCACTCGCCCACGCACCGTTTTCTGGAACAAAACATAATTTTAGGTACACTGGAAGCGATGGCGGTGGGAGCCTGGGTCGCTGCCTGCGTACTCGTTTCTCTTGTTGCTTTTGGGGGCTGGGATGTCGTTTGAATCCTCCTTGACCCCGGGGCAGCTTTTTCTTCCCCGACCTTCCCAGGAGCCTGGTGACTTTGCACTGGCCAGCAGCTCCGAAACCTGCATCATGACCCTTGCTCACAGCAGCTCCGTTTCCCTGGGCGCCCTGCTGTCCGCCTTCCTTTCCTTCTGCTCATTCTGCTGAGCTCACTCAGAGAGCTTGGCTCTCGACCCCAGTGGCTTGTGCAGCCCCGGACTAGACTGGCAGAAGCTCATGGAAAATGCAGGTGTGACTCCTTGAAGCTGCAGGAGACCACAGAAGACTTCTGCTGCTGAAGTCGGGGGCCGAGTTCTTCCACGTACAAAATGCCCACTGTAGCATACGACCCCCTTTCACACCCAGTGCTTTCAAAGTGCATTTCCTTACATGACAAGCATAGGAAAAACATTTTGCAAAGAGTGCTTTTCTCATGTGCATACTTTCTTTCTGCAGCTGCTATAATCATTAGACTTCGGAGCTGTTTATGACAGTAAAACTATCAGGTCACATGTAAAAATCATATCTGCTCAATCTTTGGTCTGGTTTTTAAACCAGTCAAGATTTTACAGCTGGAGAACACGCAGAATAAAAATATGTCCTTTGATTCTACACTAGTGTGGGTACGTTTTTCTGCACCTCAGCCTGGTTTCTTTGCCAACTGCATAATTAAGAGTTTGCACCTGGTACTCGAATTGACTGAGCATCCCTGCTTCTGCTCCTCTGGATGCAGTTAAGATGCCCCAGCATAATCACCCTCTCACTTTGCAGACAAAAGGCTTCCTCTCAGACAAAGGAGTGTGATTAGCAAATGCCTTTATTTCAAGTGTCTGACAACTTAATTTCAATACAAACAACTAACATAGCCAGCCCCCAAAAAAGGGTTATTGGGTGTCACTTATGACACACAGAAGTAATATAATAGCAGTATTTTCATCCTTGAGGTGTCTCCCTGCCCTCACTGTTGATCCCCACAACCAGCAGTGAGGTGGGGTGAGGGCTCCTGGGGGCAGCCTGGTGTGAGAGGGGCAGCGCCTGGGAGGGCGGAAGGACACCCCTGCAGAGGAGTGGCTGTAATGTGGCGAGTTTGCGCATCTGTAGATGCTGTCTTGCGCCAGTCTTGAGCTGTTAATGAAGCCCACCCCCATCCACCGCCCTCAGCGGGCTCGCACCCTCCAGGGTCCCTCTGCGCCTGCTCCAACGGGCCTGGGCCCAGGCACCACCAACCAGAGACAGACAGTTCCTATGCCAGGAGCCCCAGGAATTATTCAAATTGTCCAGTCCACAGGGAGCTTTGGAAACCTAGCTGACCCCAGCTGCTGGCCACACCAGAGACGCCCCCTACAGCGCCAGCGTGCTGTTACGCCTTCTGCCTTGCCTTTGGGGTACAGCCCCCTGCATGGCCCTGCCTGGGTGTGTTCTCTCCTCTGAACTGCCTGTCATCTTCCGAGTGTCAGCATGTTGTGTCCTGGCATCAAAAGCATCTTTAAATCTTATCAATGGTGGCCTACCGTGAGGTTTGTTTCTGGGCAGAGGGGAGGAGGCTGCACTGCAGGCGTGGGAGTACCGAGGCAGGAGGTGCTGGGGCCCTGGCAGCGCATCCAAGCACAGTGTAGTCAGCACGGAAGAGAGGAGAGGCATGGGGGTGAGGGGGCAACGGAGACTTGTTCACCTTCTCTTTCCTGGTTCTCTACCATGAACTTACTCTTTTTTCCTTTGTAAACTGGACTTTGTGGCAAGATACTCTGAGGTTCTATGTCAATACCTTCTCATCATTGCTTCACCCACCAATTTCAGCATCCATTGATGATTCTTGCCTAAATTTACTGTTACAGTTTTGCCAAATGGTGAAGACGAAAAGTTTTTGGAAAATGAAAACTAGTAACCTCAGAGATCTTGTGCAGGGTCGCAAACTACAACATGAAGGCCACATTCAGCCCGCTGCCTGATTTAGAAAATCAAGGTTTTTGGAACACGACCAGGCCCACTTGCTTGTGTACTATCTATAGCTGACTGCATGCTGTGATGGCACAGCTGAGTGGACGCGAAGGACACTGTATGTCTCACGAAGCTGGAACTATTATCAGGCCCTTAAAAGTTTACCAAACCTGGCTTTCAAGAAAATATTGCATTTCTCAAATAGCTACCAAATGTGTTATAAGAAACTAGAAACATAAAAAGAATTCTAATAAAGTAAAAACCTGATCATCAAAACAAATAAAATTCAATGCAAGAGTTGAAACACAAAATTGAGGCAATATTCCAGAAAGCTGAACAAAAGACTAAAAGATGGAAGACAAAAGAGATAAGACATTTGAGATTATCAATTCAGAAGGAATGACAATTGATTAATAAAAGTTACAGAAAAGACAACAGAAAATACTGACATATTTTTTTAATCCAAAACTGAAGTACTCAAGTTTTTAGATTAAAATGACCTATAACAAATGAAAAAGACCTACTTCAATGCACATCATTTTCCAAATATCAAGAAAGAATAGTAATTCTAAAAGCTTCCAGAAAGAGAACAGAAAGAGACCAGATCAAATACCAAAGAACCACCAAACTGGCATTATACACATCAACAGCGGGATAAATATAAAAAAAAGTCTTCAAAGTTCTAAGACAAAATATCTTCATCCTACGATTTGTACCCAATTAAATTATCCACCAGACATTTTCAGAAATTCATGGATCCAAAATGTATCTCCCACCTCACTTATCTTAGACTCTGCAAGAGAACGTGTGCCACTGAACAAAAAGGATATAAATTGAGAAAGAGAGAGACCAGATTCCAGAAGACAGACGATTCAAATGGGAAAGTCCCCAGGGTAACAACTGTCCAGCAGGGCTACAGAGAAGATGTTTATAGTAAAGCAAACAGAGGCAGAACTCCGGGAATGAAATAGTCTGGGAGGGACAAAAAGTAGAATTCATACATTATTTAGTATGTTTAAGCATTTAGGGGAAAAAATATTAACCAACACATGAAAGATTGAACAGAACTTTAAGGACAATTTCAGGTTCCTTGAAAACCATGCAAGTGAAAAGGAAAGACAATTACTCATCCAAGAAAAATAAAAAGTTGTAAAAGAAAGCAGCATCACAGTGCTCTATGTGACCCTGCAGGGAGCAGTATCACAGTTACAGCAAATCATGACAACTTATCTAAAACTGCAGGAATAACTTGGTGTGATGGAAGAGGGAAGGTGGCTGGTGTCACAGCGCTTATCTAACGTGAGTCAGCAGATGTCTAACACTGGTAAGTCCAGAAGCAGCCACATTTCTATTTAAAATATGGAAGCCAATATAAGAAACAGCTTTTAAAGGCTGAACATTATCTCAGACCTTGAAAGGGCAAGTGGAGGCAGAGTGTGTCTTCCAGCTCTAGGAAAAGACAAATGCCAGGACTATGAATGCCCCTCCTCTGCTTCACTCAGCCCTCCTCCGGCACTGCCCGAAACCCTGTCCTTCAGAGTCAACTCAGCTATGAAGGGGCTCCCACAGGCAGCAAGTCAGAATTATCCCACCTCCTTCATCCTCCCACAGCAGCTGGAATATTCCTTATAGCAGTTTCCACTGATTTCGAAATAACGACTGTGTATGGATTATGAGCCTGGCATCCTGTTACGTGCTGGAGACAGAACAGTAAACAAGACATCACACACCTGCTCACACGACGCTCAGTCCGGCGGGAAGACAGATGCTAAGCACACATTGAATTCAGTATGGACAAGTGTTGTGACACTGAGCCCTGCCCCAGGAGTTTCCCTGTGTATCGCCATCCCAGAAGTACGATGCTTCCCATTCCATCCAAATATCATTAAACTGGGGGTAAAGAGACTAGCACTCTTTCTCTGGCTCTACCTTGCTTCCAATATTTTCAGGCCATCTAGTCCCCCACAAGTTAACCCACTGAGTTCAAGGAGTCACCACACATTGTTTTGTGGTTGCTTACCAATTCAGTCCTGCAGGTGACAAGTGACTTCTGCCAAGCGCCTCCTGAATCTTGTCCTCTTCCATCGTGGCTCACTGCTCAAGCCACTGCCTCTCCATCTTCTGACTCTCACCCAGGTGGGCCAGGTGCTCTACGCCCCTTTGGTGACACAATGAAAATACTGCATTATGATCACCTGTGCTCTCCTTCCCAAGGGCTCTGCCCCAGGCCTAGGAAGTCGGGAGGGTGCCAGTAGCAGGAATCTTTTCAACAGTTCTTTGGCCAAGGACCTAACATCTGTCCCAAATCTTTGACTGCTGTCTTCAAGCTCTTTATTCTACACTCATACCACACACACACCTCAAAAGAGAAAACTGATCAGATCATTTGCTGGGAGACGAATGAGAAACAAAGAAGAGGGACATCTAAGTATGGGTGCCCCAAGAGGGAGCAATATGGCATTTCAAAAATCACTTCTGAGAATAACTATAAGTGGAAGATAAAATATAATCAAAAAAGAATCAGTATAATCAAAAACAAATTTAGAACCAAATCCCTAAAAAGCATATGCTCAGATACAGGATGTTACCTCTGTGTGAACCGCAAGCATCTGTCAATTCTCTGAAAACATTTCTGCAGAGGAAGCGATCACGCTCACTCATCTATCTGTCCTCACTTACAGGATTGCGTGTCTTAACTGCATTTCTATCACGCTTCGCTCTTTTAAGCAGCAACATTTCTCCTGATGATTTCAGATACATCTTTCCTTGTGCAATAGGCTATTTGTTTTCCTTTGTTTTATTAAATACTAGTAAATACCATGAAGTTGTATTTAAATATATTCTCATTTGGGGTTCTAACCAATAAAGAAAAAAAACGTGTCTACACCACACACATCCACACACACACACACACACACACACACACACACACACACATTCACATATACAGTGATTGCATGCTTAAGTAGAATACCTTGTCAGGGCAGAAGAGAAGTAAATATCTTTTTCCTTTTTATTTTATATAACTTTTCATCGGAATGTGTTATTTCCATGTATTTAAAATTTAACTTAATCCTCTAAACATTAACTTTAAAATGACCCAGGAATCATCATTTCTATTGTGAAATAAGAAGGCATCAAATGGACGACTGCTTTATTGTAACTTCCAACACCAAGAACAGACCTGGTTAGTCCAAAATAAACCAATAGCCAGCAACGCCATGTGCCCGCTCTGCCGACACTTAGTACTGCGTGCCAAACCAGTGGTTGATCTTCGCCACACTGAGGTAGAGCACCAGGCTCACAATGAAGTGCTCTTCCGTCTCCGTGATCCACACCAGCTCCATGTGCAGTCTTCCGGCCGAGTCCGCGTAGTCAACATGGTACGTCTGTCCCCAGAAATGAGGACCATCCGAAGGCCTGGGAGAAGGCCTCATGCAAACCGGGGAACTGAAACACCAAAAGGGGTGCCCATATTCGTCCAAAAGAGTCATGTCCACTATAGAACAACTCTACAAAGCAAGCACAAACATGCGTAAGTGTAAGGATAAAACGCCCACTTAGACCTGGCTTCCAGGTCTAGTTAATAAATCGAGAAATGTGCAAGTGAAGCCTGTCATGGGGGTAAGAGTTAAGTGACAGGACGGAAAAAATAATAAAACAGCAAGAGGAAAGAGCATATGCAAAGAGCGTGAGGGAACGTGGCACATTTGCTAGAAATGACTCAGCGCGCTGGGCAGGGAGGGGGAGTCGTGAGGGCCGGTCAGGTCAGCTCTGTCCATCACGGCATCTCTGCCACTCGCTTGCAGTAGCCGGTACCAATAAAGGCATGCTGGGTAAAGGAATGACCACAATACCACGGGTGGGAGCAGGGAGAATAGTGGCGTGGCTACCGGTTATTGTCATACCAGTGAAGAGATGTCAATTTTCAGTGCTAGTAACTCACAGGAAAGAAGAGATGGAAGAGCCACTTGCAAGACAAACTGAGCAGAAGCTGGTATCTGGAGGTGAGAGGAAGGGAGTCGGGGCTCTATCTCCTCCTCGCTCCCATTACAGAAGAGGAGGATGTGGGGAGAAGGGGGTCAGGTTCAGACACGCTGAATCTAAGATGCAGGTGGACAGACACCACTGTGGGGACTGGACTCGGGGAAGAGACAGATGGGAGACACTGATACTCACTAATATTATTAAGGAGCTATATTTTAAATTTTATTTTTGGTTATGGTAAAATACATATGACATAAAATTTACCATCTTAACCATTTCCAAGTGTCCAGTTCAGTGGCGTTAAGTACTTTCACATGGTTGTGCTACCATCACCGCCGTCCATCTCAGAATTCTTTTCATCTTGCAAAACTGCAACTCTTGACCCAGGAAATGACAATCCCCCACCCCCTCCTCCAGCCCCTGGCAACCACCCTTTTACTTCCTGTCTCTGTGAAACTGAGGACTCCAGGTACCTCCTAAGTGGATCCTACAGCATTTGTCATTCTGTGCCTGGCTTATGTCACTTAACATAATGTCCTCAGGGTCCATCCATGCTGTAGCAGGTGTCAGAACATCCTTCCTTTTTAAGGCTGAATAATATTCCACTGTGTGGAGAGGCTACACTGTGTAGCCATCCGCTGATGGACACCCGGGTTGCTCCCACCTTTCGGCTGTTGTGGAATAACTGCTATGCACACGCGTGCACAATGTGAGCTGGATCTTCTAACACGTCCTATGTACCAGACATGAATCCAAGCAGGTTACTTACACTGTTTTATTTAGTTCTCAAGAAACTAGGCGGTAACAACAAGGCTAAAATCTACTAACACTTAGTTTTCCAGATATGGCTTATTATCCGCCGTGACTTGTGCCCAATATTAGTGTTTTATTAATGACAACACTTTCTCTTACAGACCAGCATAAACTGAGCATAGACATCAGCATAATTAAAGATATTGAGAAATACTATAGATATCGGTATGAATGTACATTCAGAGGTCTGTACACTATTAAATGTGGATGAAAGTACTGACCATTTGGACCTGCATACGACCAGGTCAAAAGGTCTTGACTCAAAAAATGTGCATCTTAGAGAAATTTAAGGAACACAAACATTCCAAAAGTTGAAAAACATGAGACGTTTACTAAGTGATGGACGTGACCTGGTTCCAGCTCCGGAGGAGACCAGAGTGAAGACCAGCCCCGTGAACCTTCCCTAACCCCTGACATCAGAGAGCGCAGATGGGAGCAGAAAGCTCCTCCGCCCCCGTCAGGTGGGGATGACCCAGGGGCCTGGACCTCACTGCTGATGCTGCGCCAGGTCCTGGAGCAGAGCAGGGCGGCCCCACGACAGTCCTCTCCATCCTCTCCTATACAACAGGGACCACAGCTCACACAATAGGGACCACAGCTCACAGATGGAGGAGAAGGGCCCCTCTACACTGCAGCTTCGGGGGCTGAGAACAGGGAATGGAAGCCGATCCTGAGAGTGGGGAGATGTCTCTGTCACTGCTCAGGCGGCCGGAGCCCTTCCGGAAGCAGCAGCTCTCAGAAGAGCCGTTTGAGGGAGGCTGTCGTGTGGCCATTACAACTCCCAGATAACACAGCAGGTGATGAGAAGCCAAGCCTTGCTCTACCCCCTCACCCTTCACCTAACACTGGTATAATGGTCTCTTGGTTTTCTTATTAAAATCTCACCAAAACCCACCAGGACAGAGATGGTGTTCAGAATCAGGACCAACATTTCAGAGGAAGGTAGAGAAGAAGGAACCAGGAAGGACTCGCCAAGGGGCACACACTCCTAGACCAGGATGGATACACTCATTAGCCGCATGCCCTGCAGCCAATGACTTAGTGTCTCCGCTTTCAGCCCCCTCAGCTGCCCGATAGAGGTGTGAGCCGACCGTCTCCAAAAGTCCTCCAGTTCTAAAGTCTGGCATCATCCACTTCCTTCCTAGCCTAGAAAACGGCAAGGCACACGAACCCCTTTAATAACCTCCCACAGACACTGACACCCAAATCCAAGTCCGTTACCATGGTGCTTAGGCCCTGCATGAGCCGCCCCAGCCTGCCCAGCTCCCCTCCTGCCACCCCTCCCTCTCTCCGCACAGCAGGGAGCCGTGTCACAGCCAGGAGTGGCAGCCTGGGAGCTGGCACCAGAAGCACAATGCATCGGGTGGGTGGATGACCTCTCCTGGGCTTATCCACCTGCCTCCAGCCTCAGCAGGCACCCAATCCCGTGGCACAGGCCAGAGGCCATCTCCTCCTTTCTTCCGGACCGCGCTCCGTCCTCCTCATCCTGAGCTGTCTCCTTTTCCATGTTGTTGCTTTTTCATAGCAAATCATTTCTGTCCTTGGGGGACAGGGGAGGTAAGGCAGGGGGTGTGCTTTACAACTGCTCACAAACCTTCCGCCACACTCTCTCCTCCTTCTCCTCGAGAGAGCTGCTTCCAATATGCTTTCCTACATCAGTCTCCCTGGGCGAGACCTTCTAGAATGCACAGCCCCAAGCAGGAAGCAGAACTTTTGTCCCTGAAGTAGTAAGTCGGTTTTTCTCACCTGCACCCCACTCACCAGTGAACTCTGCCAGATTCAAAACTCTTGAATTTTGACGTTCTTCAGCGTCTGGGAAGAACGCAGCGCTGGCACCCACGGGAACACCATATTCCTTTAAAGCTGTGGATTTTACAGGCACCATCACCTGTTATCACCCATTCCGTGGCAGTACTCATCGGCAAATTGGCCAAAGCAGCTTTCTTCTGGGGGGAGGGGCACCACCACAGCAACAAGCTGACCCTGTGACACACCCATTGGCGGTTCTACTGAACTCCACTCATGTAGCAGAAAGCGAACCGGAGTTGGATGTACTGAAACACCCAGCTCAAATTAAAGCTGAGGCCAAGCTCCACATAGAAGCCTAACAAAAGAATCTCCACCAATCAGCACTTGTGATAGGAGCTGAGAGCAGACAGACCAGAAGAGCATTTTATTTTGAATTAAACTGGAGACTGAAGGGAGCTTGGCTGTTCCGAACAACAGTGAAATAGAGCGGTAACCAGTCACAGGGCGACTGCATGGGTCCACTACTAACACATCAGCCTGTAAGCATCTCTACGTGTATCTGATATCATAACCTGGCTTAAGGAACAGGTAAAAAGGATTTACTTATCATGTGATTTTTTTGTGTTGAATAATCTCCCATATAAAATTATGAGCTGTTGAAGTTAAGACTCCAGGCGCTGAAGCCATAGCTACATCCTATCTGAATGACCTCTGTGCCAGGGAGCATTGGCTGGGGCCCCCCACAGTCTGGGCTCCTCTGACAAAGCCTCTCCTGGGAACAGTAAGCCAGGGGTACCTCAGAGACGCCTTCCTGACCTCGTTTCACTTCAGACAACGTGATGTGGCAGGCAGCCATCCATCTGTCATCATCATACATGTCACCCTCGCCGTCTGTCCTTGTGACCAGAATCACAGGTTTGGATGACGCACTTTCTCACTGATCTGGGCTCTGATAAGCATTGTACGAGACAGTCACTAGGAGACTCCTTTTGGGAGGTGGTTCTACAATTTCCAGGAGAAGCAGGGTTCTTTGTTGGTTGGTTTTTAATAATTATATGTTCCTAGGAAACTTGTTCTATCATGTGCCCTTGCTTATAAAGAGTTTTTAACTCCTTGAAACTGATTCTTAGTACAGTTTAGTTTCCATGCACGTCGGGGCAGGGCGGGGAGGGGGAGGGTCAGGTAAACTCCTGACTGCAGGGCAAAGATTAGGGACACGGCACCCCGGCCTGACTTCGGTTCTCTGGGAACTCAAAAGACATTTCAGTCTTAATACTGAACCCAAAATTACCGGCAGCACAATGCAAACCGGCCAGGGCCCAGGGAGAGGGCACGCACTCTGCAGCAACTCTCACCTCCACCCAAAGCCCACCTGAGAGAAGGGTTTCTAGGGAACACTGTCCAGGGGACACGCAGTCCATTCCCGCGTTTCATGACTCGAAATCCTGGGTTTAGATCCAGCCGTTCTGGTAGAAACCTGCAAGCGTGAGTCACACTGGTTCAGCACCATACAGGACCACTCTGGAGTTCGTGAAGCCCTACCCTCAGCTACCGTCTCTGAGAGCTGCTGGAAGAAATCTGTCACTGCATTTTGCTGCTAAACTCTACTGAGCTTTGGCCCATTCTGTGGCTCAGTCTGCCCTACATATCCGCCCACCGGGGACTGTGTTTTTAATGATTGGAGCCAGAACGAAGCTTTGTTTCCCGGTATAATTACTACATTTCCCTTTGAGAACTAAGGAACAGCTCTCTTCCTGCTCTCAACTACCAGAAAAGACAGAACAATGATTTTTTTAATTATGCTGACCCTCACAGTCTATTTTTATTTCAGTGTTCCATGTCAGTGCAGATTTTTATAAGACCCATCTAAATCCATTTTTGAAAGGTCAGGTCTGTGGTCTTGAACATTCTTTTGTGTACAACAAACATAATCTTTACCAAAATTTAAATAGTTGCTTACACGCAAACAGAACAAAATATCTCATTATACCAACCAGCAAGTGGCCGGAGGGTGACACAGCTGACCTGAACAGCCGGGCTGGGACTGCACACGTCCACCTACACGTGGGTTGTCTCCAATAAATACTGTAGATGTACTTTCCTTTAGATGTTCTTCATAACATTTTCTTCTGTCTAGCTTACTTTATCGTAAGAACGCAGTATAAGACACATGTAACATACAAGATACATGGTAACTGGCCGTCCTGTGATCCGTAAGGCTTCCAGCCACCAGCAGCCTATGAGGAATTAAGTTTGGGGGGAGTCTCAAGTTCCACGTGGATTTCCAGCTGCGTGGGATTCAGCGCTATTCAAGCGTCAAGTGTCCTTGGTGACAGGGAAGTCCTTCTAACGCTCAGTGGTCTCACTGGCTGTGGCCTCAGTCCTTATAACTGATGGTTCTGACAAGGGTGCAGACCCGTGTGGTAAAGAAAAGCCACGTCACTGGAGGGTCCTGCGTTCACAGGACACGGGTCCCCCTGAATATGAAGATCCTATTCATCCCACAAAATAAAGCTGGGGAGTAACCGAACCAGGGGCAGCCGTGAGCACAAAATCCCAGAAGAAAATGAAACCATGTCACAACATCCCCCGTCCTCTCCCTCTTCCTCCCCGCCCCCCACCAATTCCCAACCACTAAACCAACTCTTCCATCCACAGGCTAATTTTTGATAGGGGTATAAACTGGTTTAACTGTTCAAGGAAATAACTGTGTCCTGGAAGTCATAACTGCAATAAGTTTTAAATTGGTGGGTAAGTAATTAAGACATTTTGAGCAAATGCTTCTTTGCCTGGTCTAAGCCACAAAACGAACAGACGGAGGGGCCCCGAGGTGTGCAGTGCCGGTGCCGCCAACGCCGCCCAGCCCGCTGCTGCACGCCGCTGCCTCTGCCACTCTCCACAGAAAACAGAAGGTCCTCAGGAAGCATCTGATGGACGAATCACCTGACTGCCAATGGCTGCGACACACATACCCCTCCAGACGCCAGCACAGGAAATCCAGGACTTTAAAAGCTGCATCACACACGTATATCGACAGACATTTTTATTCTACAAAAACCAGGTTACTTTAAGAAAAGAAAACAACAAGTTACCTTTATACAGCCATCAAAAACATCAGTTCTCCAGGAGAGGCCAACTTTTCCAACAAGAGGAAGGTGTTCTGTGTTATTTTTAAAATGGATCACAATGAGCTTCGCATATCCATTTTCAATATGTCCTGAAAAGATTTAACAGGTTTCAATTACTATAACCAATGCAGGACAAGCTGAGCCTCTTCAGGTTTGCCGCTCCATAAAGGATGGCTCATCTGCAAGGCCGAGTCACTGACGGAGGGGGACACTGCCAGAGCTAACCGGCGTCTAGCTTGAGGGCAGGGCCACGCGCCTGCACCCCAGAGACAGAGAAATGAGGGGGAGCTCTGGAAAAGTGATCCCAAAGGTGAGTCGGGGAGAGGACGGCAGGAACCTGGACTCCCACCCACCCTGTCACTGGTAGAGCAGCTAAGGAGGCAAAGGTTCTGCTGATGTGTTGAGCTAACAGCAGTGACAAGTGGAAAGCCAGAACTGGGGAACCTAAGAAAGCAGACCCCAGGAAATGGGCCAGGAAGGACACTGAATGTGAAGGAGCAAGGAGAGAGATGTCGGAAAAAGGAGGGGTCTGGGAGTTCAGCACGGGCGCACATACAGGAAACATCGCTGCACACGCTTATAAATGAGTCAGACTCCTCGCACGTGCTCACCAACAGCTTGAGAGCAGAGGCCCTGCCCCCCGCCATTCTGACCAGCGTGCAGCTCAGAGCAACCTCGCCACGCAGGGCCCAGCACAGCCCAGGCACACCCGCCTGTCAGGCCTCTTGTGATGGGGCGACTTCCGTCCAGCTACACATCACACAACCATGCGCACACATCCCGGAAAGCGACCAGCAGCACCTTCGCTTGTATCAAAGACCTCCTCAGAGAGACACCTGAACAAAGGTAAGATGTAAGTCATGGGGCAACGCAGACGGAAGAAGGACAGAGAAGAGCAAATGTGTTTTGACCCTAGGTTGGTTATTTCACGGGACAAAGTAAAACCAAAGCTAAGCTGCCGTGGCAGCCAAAGCTCTATTCTAGAAATTCTATATGGAGTTCTCACTTAAGTGTAGCCAGAAGATTCAAACCAGGGCTCCACCAGCCGGAGCCAGCGGCCTGTTCTGTAACACAAGGCACTGTAAGTGACAGCCCCCATCAGAGAGCAAGCGCTTGGGGCCCTGCAGGAGGGCGCTCTCAGCCTCCGCGACACACAGCCATTGCCCAGGCTCGCTTTTATTCCAAGGACAGAGGCTGCCGAGCAATTAGCAGGAACTGTGAAGCTTCGCTCCTCCCCGTCGGTGCAGGAGTGAATGCCAAACGACACTGACCCTCCCCGGCAACAGCGCTCTGGTTCCGCGGGAAGAGGGAGGGCTCCGAGGGGGCGCAGTAATGACAATCTGAGTGGACCAGATGCGGCTCCGTATTACTGCACAGCCATGTGCAAAAGCAAGAGGCCTCCGACTGGCCACGGCCCAGGCCGGCATGCGTGCTGGCAGCTGGACGGTGCCAGCCAGAAAACCGACATTTCATTGTCCATGTGGCTTGTCCTGAGGACACTGCAAAAATCGGGCCCCAAAGTACAACAGCCAATAACATCTCAACAGCAACTGTCTGAGCTAATGAGCACGAATCTCGGCAGGAAGCAGGGGCTGCTGTTATTCTGTCATTACCAGATATGCCCCTTAGAACAACTACTGTGACATCTGCAGTGTCTTAAAAGGTCAGAGCCCTTTCCACTACCCCAAGGTAACCACTATTTCTACAAGATTTTTAAAAAGGTAAAGCTCTTTCCACATTTAAACAACCGGCACACAGAAAGTATGTGTGAACATGTAATTAAACAGGTCACAGTTTTCAGTACTTACTGTACACTAGGCATGGTGGGAAGCACTTTGTATAGCAGCTGCAAAGACTGAGAAGAACACCTTAGATAACACTATTCATTAGGCATGCGAGTTTTTGGACCCACGGGGGAGAAAACTGGGCACACAGAGGTGGACAGCACCTTGTCTAATGTGGTACTGCTGATAAGTGGCAAAGACACGATTCAAACCTTGCTCTGAGTTGAGTCCATGTTGTAACAGATGAAAACACACAAGAAAAGGGAAAACAATCACCTATTAGTTAAAATGCTGAGAGTGCATAATGTGGGTTTAAATTCTCATGAAATTCTGCTTTCATATTATGGCCAATAGAGAAAAATCTATAAATGAGCAGGCAAAATATGCTGGGCAATCATTTACAGCTCCCCAAAATGTTTGGTAATTTCTGCACTTGTGAGTCCCACACTCACTATTGCCCATTCCCAACCTGAATTATAACTAAGTCAAGAGGGACCTGGATTCCTTGGCTGTGAGCAAACGTACCCTTAGTGAAGTCCCGTGTTCCTTAAACCATTCAGAAAAAATCCTAACATTAACTTACCAATACATAAGACCACCCCCAAAATGCAGAAATGCCATTCGAGGCTCACCGCCTTTAGCTTCCAGTGACAGGCACTTAAAGCATGGCCTGGAGAGTTGCAAAGACCTCATTGTGAACCCTGCCCAGCCACTCAGTAGCCGTGCAACCACGGTCAGCTCCACGCTGAGGAAAATAAGGACACACATAGAAAGTACTTTATAAGCCTTTGTGAAGAGGAATGGAGCTAATAATAAATATTAACATTACAGGGTATTTTATTACATATACCAGGCTAAGTATGCTAAACACCTTATAAGCATTATCTCAACAAAATATTCTATCTAAAGAGCCAGTATACGTCTAACCAGAAAGCAGAGATATACCATGTTCATGGACTGCAAGGTTCAATACTATACCCATATTGATCTATAGATTTAATGTAATCTCAATCATAATCCCAGCAGGCATTTAAATAAGTAATTTATAAATAATCAGAATAAATAAATAAATAATTAAAGTTGACGAAATGATTCTAAAATTCATACGGAAATAATAATAAGGACCTAAAACAGCCACACAATCTTCAAAAGAAGGAAAAAGTTGACTTCAAAGCTTACTGTAGAGCTACAGTGATCAAGACAGTATGGCACTTGCTATAAAGACCCATCAATAGAGCAACAGAATAGAATAAAGGCATTCAGAAAGAAACCAATACTGTTACAAGCAACTGACTTTTGACAAAGATACCAAAATAATGCAATGAGAAAACAAAGTCTTCTCACAAATGGTGCAAAAAAAAAAACAAAAAAAAACTTACTATCCACATGGGAAACTAAAATGAACCTCAACTCTTACCTCATACTTTACACAAAAATTAATTAGGGATGGATCATAGACCTAAAATGTAAACACTAAAACTATAATACAGCTGGAATAAAGAATATTTCTGTAACCTGGGGTACAACAAGCTTTTAATATAGAAAAAAGAAAACAATGACCACAAAATTTTACAAGTGATAAATTAGATTTCATCAAAATGACAGACTTCTGCTCATTAAAAGATATCATTAAGAAAATGAATAAGTAAGCCACAGATTGGCTAAAAATATTTCCCAATCTATCTGACAAAGGAATGGCACCCACAATATATAAAGAACATCTGCAATTCAGAAATAAAGAGATAAACAACTCATAGTTTTACAAAGGCAAAAGAATTAAGAGATACTTCAAAAAGAAGGTATGCAAATGACTAGTAAGCACATGAAAAAGTGCTTAACATAACTGATCTTCAGAAAATGAAAATCAAAACCACCATGAGGTACCACTACCACCACACAGGAGATCAACTAAAATAAAAGATGAATCACATCAAATGTTGGTCAGGATATGGGACAACCAGAACTCATACATTGATGATGGGAGTGTAAATGGTACAACCATTGTTAAAAAAAAAAAAGAAAAAGAAAAAAATTTGCACTTTCTTACACATAAAATTTTCTTATACATAAAAAAGAAATTTTAATACATAAACCTACAATAAGACCCAACAATTCCAGTTCTAGGTATTTAGCCAAGAAAAATGAAAACATATGTCCATAAGAAGAGACTTTCACAACAATTCTATAGCAGCTTTACTTATAACAGCCCAAAACAGAAAATAAACCATATTTCATGTCCATCAACAGGGAAGTGGGTGAGCAAATTGTGGCATATTCAGTCAATGGAATACTACTCATCACAATTAGGAATGACTAACAATGCTGCAACAAGACAGCTGAAACACAAAGACATTTTGCTAAGAGTCTGGACGTAAAAGAGCACAGTGAAAGAATCCAGGAACAAGAGCACATACTGCATCATCCCATTTACATGAAGTTCTAGAACAAGCGAAACTAATCTAGGGTGAACAAAAATCAGAAAAACGTATGTGGAAGTTCTTATACTAGTCTTGCGATTTTTCCTAAGTTGGAAACTATATCGAAATAATATGTTACAGAAGAACTGGTACTCAGGCCAGGTGAGCTGCTAGCTGGGTCAACCTTCCTGCAACGGCCCTTCTGCTTATTGCACTGGCTGCTCCTTTCCTACCCGACCTATAACGGGCAAGCCCCAAATCTGTGTCCCCAGATCCGCACTCACCCTCCTACCTCCACTAATCTTGTCCTTTTCTAAACCCCACTGCACACGCTGTAACATTTAATTATATTGAACTGTTTCTGCATGTTAGATCTGTTTCCTCAAGCAACCTACACTCTTTGGGAATAGAGGTCATGTCTTCTACAGTGTGTTAATGGCTTCTAATAACATTTCTCATTTCTCAGCTATGATTAGAGTTCATTTTGCTGCCTCATAAAGAGAACACAGAAAAGTTGGGAAATAAAGCATGTGGGGAGGATTGAATGACTGACTGATTTTCCTAAGGCAAACAAAGAAGATGGGAGGGGGTTAAATTAGATCAGAACTGCCTGAAGCAGGAAACACAGAACACAGTTTAACTGAAGAGATAAACCCAATTTCACTGGGGAAATTGAATGTGATAGAACCCTAGATCGCCATCTGAGAGACCAACTCAGTAACACACGAATACATGGGACAGACATCAGTAGCGACACTGAGGTGTGTGTAAATCTTGGGTAAAAAGATAGGGAGACCCTATAAACTCAAAAATATTTGCCAGAGTATTAACATTTTACAGTTGCAGAGACCTGATACTGCAGAGGAATAATTAATAACCAGATGGTATAGACTCTGATGATCAAACAGAATCGGCACTAACTCTTCTGGATAGAAAAATCTTTAATATTTCCCCATTTCTGTTATGAGTGTTTGTAATATTTATGTTATGAGGTGTCCAACATAAATCTCCTCAAGGCACATAAAGCATGGCTTTTCTCTTTTTCTCAGCTAATTATCTTCAGATGCCTCTCTTGTTTTCCAAACCCCTGAGCTACAAGAAATTTACGTAGCTATATGTAGACATAGATCATGGAATATCAAAAGAGAGGTGGTCTCTGAGCGTAAGGATCAGAACTCCCTCTTCCCGTTTTGCTTGTTATACAAGTTGAAAACGTCAAATGAACTGGAGCTGTATTGGTGGGAAACTGAAAAAAAGGAACTTCCAATTCTTTAGGAAATTTCCGTCCCCAGTTCAGGCTTGGTGGATGCGATGACACCAATAAAATCTCCTATAATCTCGCAAGCCACAGGGTGTCTACTTCTTTCATAGTAACTGGACCCTAGAAGTCTGCATTTGCTGGTGGTATTGTTTCTGATACTGGTGACAACTACCTTGATTTTACAGAAAATAAAGTATGTACTTAGACTCTTTAAAAATTCACTGTTCATTAATTCAATCGTGTTTGAAAATTGCTTTTTCTATTAATTTATTTAAATGTTCAGATTGGCATTTTCACAAGACCCAGCTCTATTTTCCATGCCTTTGAGCATAAATTATTTTTTCTAGACTAGGCCTTCCGAAGATGTTTAAGGGCGCAGTACGTGGTTATTTATTTGTGCACTCCAACACCTGTCCTGCGTCTCTTGCTGAGCATTTTCCAGGGTTCCTCCGAGAAACACACCCACGTAGGTCAGCCCCGTGCTTCAGGGGGTAGAAGCGAGGCTCAGAAACACAGAATCCCCTTCGCCTGGCCACAGGACCAAGTCAGGGATGATTCACAACCCGACCAGAGCCAAGGAGATGTGGTGAGACTAGGGCACGGGAGAGGGCGGGGGAGTCTTGGAAAGGACAGCCCCAGTGGACACGCATTTGTAATTGTCCCCAAAGAACTGCTGAGTATTCAAGAAGTTAGAAAAACAACATCAAGGTGAGCAGTGCTCTGTTAGCAAAATCTAAACAAAATAAAAATATCATGTCCTTCCTTTTGAATGATTACAAGAATTCAAATCACCAAAAAGAACAAATTGAAATCTGAGGTCCAATCTCAAACAGAAGCCAGAGCCCAGAAATGCAAGTAAAGATGAGAAAGGCTCACCTGAAGGACATCAGAACCATGAAGCCCCTCCTTGCGTGTCCCATGTCACAGCAGAGCGAGCCCCAGGGGCACAGCCTGCGAGCCGCAGAGGCGCCTGGCGGCTGACTGCTCTGCTGTCACCAGTGTGAAACTCTCACTCATGTTCTCACAAGGAGCCCTGCGGCTGCGCTTCACACTGGGCCCCACAAATCATGCAGCCTGTCTTGCCTACACGTGAAGTACCACCTACTCCTGATGTGTTCTGACCCAGGACATAGCTAGCTGGGAACTCCTGGCCAGTGCACAGAGGTTTGTAATGCTGAGTTTTCATGGGTCACCAGATGCACGAAGCAGGAAAAATGAACTAACACCACTGATGAAGATGCCATAAGGAATTCTCTGTTCTAATTTCTCTAGGTAATCACCACCCAGACAGGACTGTACTGTTTCTAATGGCTCCCTGTTATGATAAATGCTTAGAGAGAAGATGCTGACCTAGAAACACAGAAAGTAATTAGTATCAAGGAACAGAGGGAACAAAAACAGTCATCTGTTTTTAGGGCCGCAACATTAAAAATGAGATAATACGCTGTATGTGAAAAATATTGGGGAAAAACGATGACACTCTAAAGGACTTTCTTAGAGAAGGTGACCTGGCTTATCAGTTTGTGCTGCTAATCACTTGAACAGCCCTGTTCTGGGCAGGAAGGAAGAAGCTTCTGAGGCCCACGACCTCCTTTTGTCCCCTCAACATTTTCTCTTATGTCTTACAGAGTAAGCACTGAATATTTATCATTTAATCAGTATTTTAATGGAAAACATATTGCAAAACTCTACAGGACATAGAAGAAATCTACCAAACATAATGGAAACAATCTGAAAGAATTAGTCACCACGCAACACGAAAGTGAAGTATCAGTGATTGGAGAAAGGTACAGGGTCTACATAAGGAACATTTCTCCCAAAGGCCGTGGAGGAAACGTAAATAAATGGAGACAGTCCAAACCCCTAGACAAAAACATACCAATTCCTTCCAAATGAGTATACACACTTCATAGAAATCTGATCAAAACCCACATGCAGTATTTTTAAAATCTGGCCAAGTAATTACTAAATACATCTAAAAGAATGGATGGATGACAAACACTGAGAAATCTTTGGTAAAAGTTCATTAGTAAGAAATTTCATATTTGGGGAGGGACGTGTATTTTCATAACAAAACACACAGGTAAACCTGAAACGTCTTGTCTGGCAGGGACACAAGCAGAAGGGGAGCTTAATGCAGCCATGACTTGTCAAAGTGGCAGAATACACACAAATACAAGGAGAGAAAACTCCCCAGTTCTTGGGGGAGGAATCCAACAAACGTCCAAGGAGCAAGTCAAAGGAACCTTCAGGGAGAGAAGAAAAGCCACAGATCCTCTTAAGTGACTAGCAGGTGGGCTCAGAGGCAGACAGTCCTGTCCCCTGACCAGTGGCTGGCTGAGGGGGAATACTGTGGGGACTCTCTTAGGACAATCTGTTAGGAAATGAGAACTGAGGCTTCTCCTGACTCGCCACAGCAGACCTGCTCGGACCCGGAAGGGCAGTGTGGGTGTCACCACGCCGGGAACCGAGCCCCCAGATCGGTGCTGCAGTCCGAAGCCAAGAGCCTCGGCTGTGGCCCTGCGTGGACCAGGCCAGCACTGCCGGGAGCTAGACACCCGTGAGTGTCTCCCATCAGGCAGCTCGGGTGCGACCCGCCCCTGTGACTTGGGAATCTCACCCCACGCACCAACAGTTAACCTGGGTCTCCTGGTTTGATTTTAGTAATATGTATTTTATTTTTTTAAAAACCCAAAGACCTTGTAGCAAAGAACACGAGACAGAGTTAAGAAAATAGAACAAAGGGGTATTTTGTTCCAAGAAAATACTCTGACCGTGAGGCAGAGAGCATCAGCTGGCCAGCACTCACTCCGAATGCTCCTCTAGGAGAGTTCTGTCTGAATGTAAACGTGGCTCAAACCCTTCGATTATTTGTGGTCCCTGCATAGTTGAGTCTACAGATCTTTTCGTTAATCTTAAGTAACTTATTCTATACAATGCGTTCTATCCCAACACTCTAAAAATACATACATATCCTCTAAATGATGAAGATGTACTCAGATATATAGATACATCGTGGTACAATTAACTAAAGTAGTTTCTAATTGCTTTGCTGTGAGTCCAGTATTTATCAGAATAATGTGACAGAAGAATGTGAAACCGCAAAAGATGCATACAGGTATTTCGCTCCGTGCATCTGGGAATCTATCACCTCAGTGATGCCGTACTGTTTCCTGGCTACTGTCGTTTATAGAGTCTTCCACATTTCATAAGACCAGTCCCCTCTTACTATTCCTTTTCCAAATTTAATCAAGACCCGAAGGGGATCACACAGGTGTTTGCTTTATGATAATTTGTTTCATGCATTTCTCTATGTCATTTCACAATCCAAAGAAGTTTAATTAAAAAAGAGAAAAGCAAGGGAACAATTAACGTGATATACAGAACAGTGGTGACACAATGTACAGAAATGGCAGAAAGCAAGGTACCTGAGAGCAGGAAGGGACAAACAGGTGACTTCCAAGTTATCAGTAATGATCTATATTTTAAACTGTGGTGGCTACATGGGGTTTTGTATGTTTTTCTGTAGTCTATACACACATCACACATAGAAAAGATTATTCCATCTCATAATGAAATTTTTAAAACAAAAATTGATCAGCCATTCCATATGCATATGTGTATTTTTCTAAATGGAGTTTAGGCTCACCTTCGTTAAGTTTCTTGATAAATTTCCATTGGGAGTTTTTAATAGAACTACAAGGAATCTGTGGACTAAACTGGTACATCCTCAGAATTCGTATTTAAAGATGGAATGATGGGAATTGCCCATCGGGCTGTTAAAATTCGGGCCGTTTATAAATTATGTCATATTGAGAGTTGTGTCCTTTCTGCGCTACCTGACCCCTTCTACCTCGCCTGGACCACTCCCCCTTGATCCATGCACACTTCGGGCACCCTCAGCTCTCCTTGGGCTGCTCTTCCTCAGAAGCCTCCAGGAATCCCATGTGCCTGTGACATGGCTCAGCCGGCTTCCCTGTACCCACCCGTGGAGGGCAGGCACCACGTCCCTGTCTGTTAGTGAACAAACCACATAAACAAGCCGGCCTCGTCCCCTTTACTTCCTGCCACTCCCCACAGATGGCCTCCTTAGAGTCAGGCCAAGGTCTCCTTCTCACTGATGACAGCAGATAGAGCCACTCAATTCTAAGGACAAGACGATAAAACAGTTTATCCTTGATAGAGAGCAAGTGTTCTTTAAAAACAGGGGCAGAGTGCTGTCGTGCCCAACTGCAATGACATAGCTGGAATTTACTAAATATACAGCATGGTACCACAAGAGAGTTTCTCAAAAACCGTAGAGGACATTCGTGGTTGTACTTGGTTAGAATGTGAGAATGACTCTGATGGCAACAGCGCCCTCTGCTGGTTCCCAATTGAAGAACCACATGCAGAGGAAACACATCTGAGTCTTGTAGTCTTCTTATGGTGAAAATTTGTTTTCTTGCTGTGAAAACAACTGATGAGAGGTGAATTATCCCCATCTCAGTTTCCCATCATCCTTCATTTTACTTAGCCTCTTGCACATTGTAACAACCATCTAATCTCCACGGGGGGTTATCAGCATTAGCAGAAAATTGGCTTAAAGCTGCTTCAGACGCCAGCTGACAAGGCCCTGTGTGACTACACTTCCGATGCCAACACGTTAAAGAGAGAACCACTTACAGTGAAAAGTACAAATACACAAGAGACAGTGCGGCCGAGTGGCTGGCTCTCAGCTCTGGGGCAGCCGCCATGTGTGAGCGGCACGGAATTGGAGAGCTGAGCGCCGCTGTCAGCTTCAGCCACTTCATCAGTAACAGCCTGGGAGAGACAGCAGGACCCAACTCCCAGGCCTGCAACTACGAAGGGTAAGTTCAATATTAATATAAGTATCAGCCGCTCGGCAAGAACCTGTGCGTGCCCACAGTGTTCCCCCACTTGCATCTTCCTCACTATTAAGGGCACAGCTTGGGAAATCATATAAATACTAAAAGTGATTCAGTGAAAAGTAGAAAACCTGATTGCAACTGGATCAGAAACAGATAAAAGAAAATTAAAACTATAGATGTTCTAATCTGTGAGTGTAAATGAAAAAACACTAAATACCAAAGAACTGAAACCAGTAGCTTAAAAGTCAGCACACACATGACATGAGGAGCTTGTCTGAGGGATGCTAGGATGTTCACTAGTGCAAGATATTTTAATAAAATTCACTACATTAATAGTGTAAAAGAAAAAAATTATGCAGATCAATAGTTGCTCAAAATGTTTGATAACATTTAACAACTATTTGTGAATTCTTTTTTTAAAAAATCCAACTTATCTAGGAATAGAAAATTTCCTTAACTTGTAAGAACACAGAACAAAAACCTAGAACAAACATACTTCAAAATAAAACACTTTATTAACCTAACACCCCCATTAACTGGAAATACAAAACGATTCAACTTCATCAAGGGGAATTTGCTCGTGTCTTTCAAGATTACATATGCATTCATCTCTGGACCTAGCAGATGACCAATGATGGCACAATCCTATGTCTAAGACAATAACCCACAGACAAGCTGGCAAAGTATGAAGCGAGTTCTGAACAGAGCTAGTCATTGTGCCACTATCTGTAACAGCAAAGGTTGGAAAGCACTGAGAGAAACCATTAACAAACTACTACATAGCTGTTGTGTTTGTTTTACTTTACTTATTTTATTTTCAGAATACCTGTTAGAAAGAGAAAGGTATCTATCTCATTATAAAGAATAATCTTCAGAATATATTATTAATTGGGGAAAAGCAAGGAACTTAAAAGTGAGTATAGTGAGCCTCATGACAAAGCTGGGAGGAACATGAATACGCTGATGTATAGCATTTTATATTCAAAAAGAAACATTTAAAGAATAAGCCAAACACTCATAATAGAAAGGGTCACCTCTGGAGGGAGGGAAAGAATAGGGGTCAAGGGACAAGAAGAGAAGTAAACCTCTCTGAACTACCTTGTTTTATACTTTCAACTTTGGAACTATGTAAATGTGGTAATTTAATGTAAAAAAAAAAAAAAAACCCAAAGCAATCCTGAAAAATAAAAAATTCAACAGAAACAAACAAATTGTATATCAAAGTGGTAGCATAACCACACAGAGAAAGATTATTTTAGGTAACTTAATTTTCTATCTCTAGGATGAGATAGCATAAGCACAGAAAGAACCACAAGGAAATTCTTAACTAAGAGAGTATGCAATAAATTCATTACTAATAATAATACTGGTTTTGTCATTTTGAAATTATTAGATATTGTGATGTTGTTTAGAACAAACACTTTTAATCTAAGGGAAAAAAGTACAAATATATAGTCAAAGAAGTAAATTAAAAACCCTAAGATCTTTAAACAAATGCATGATTTATTTCTTCACATTATAAAATCTACAAACTTCTTAGCTCTGTCTACTGAAAACTCTAAAAGGAATGAAAACCTAAGTAACGTGTGTCTTGAGGATGCAGATTGTGGTCTCTAAACACCATAGTGCAGTAAGAACTGAAAGGAACCAGAGCTCCGAGGGAAAATGGCCAATCCAAGGTCTAGACAGGAAACAGACAAGATGAGCCCCAGCTACTTTGTCACGCTAAAATGCAGGCAAGCCACCAAAGACGACTAGAGTCATGTCAAGTCACAGGAACAGATGACCAACCCACGACAGGACAATTTGAACATCACAACAGCAATGTAAAGAATAATGACTGCAAATATACTAAAATACATCAACATATATTTTAATCCATGATTTCATAATAACATCCCCACTGCTAGAGCATTAACTCACTATTCTATAAATAAAGAGAACGAATCAGGCATATACCTGACCTTTCCTGTACTAATTATACTTCATGGTAACTAAATAGTTAAAAGAAAATGCTCCTTTATAAAAGAAGCCTAGATATTAGATGTAGAAGGAATGACAGAACTAGGGAATCACCATTTTCCAATCGCTAATAACAACGGACACAGGTACCCATCAACTGGTAAATCATCTGGTCAGCATTCATGGGAAAATTCATAATAAAAGGAGCAGGCTGAAAAATCCCTGAACTTAAACTTGAATCTATGCAAGTTTTTACACCAAACCTCAAGTCTATAGGATACAGAGAAATGATGTCAAGAGAAAGAATCAGACAAAGCAGAGAGGGGCGTTCTTTCCCTGGGCTGAAGCCCCTCCAGTCCCTGCCTCAGCTCTGGTGACCATACCCACTGCTGTGGAACGTAGAGGGCTGGGCTGTGGAGCCTTATCCTAGACAGACAGGTGCTGCACTGGCCCTGTGGCCAAAGTCACCAGAGTCCCTGGAGAGAGAAGGGAAGACATTGGGGGAGAGGGCACGGTGGGGCGCAACAATAAGGAAAGCATCAGCAGAGGTGAGTGGAGAGTATCCAGAAGGCAGAGAGACTGTGGGCGATGAAGGCGACAGCCAGAGCTGAGGCGCTTGGAGCTGGCTGAGGGATTTCACAAGTCCCAGAGTGCACAGGGGTCTGGGAGGATACAGTACCAATGGATGGTGAGTGACCAGTTAGGAGGACAGTTCTTAACTCCCATGTAAAAACTGGTCCCTGTCCCCTCCAGCCTTTTAACTTCGTGCTAAAACAAAAACTCAGTGAAGTGTCACCTTTCTTGGTAAAGAGATCGCGAAAGGTACTGCACAGGCAGAAAACCCCGCCGCTGTGCATGTCGACATGCAGTTGGTAGCCGTGCAGGCCATGCTCTGGGGTGTCATCCAAACGGGGGCTATGAGGAGGCAGCTCGTAGGGGCTGAAAGGCAAAACAGAACATACACACACTTGTCAACACCAGAGATAGAGGGCTTGAACTGACAACACGCTTTCAAAAGTTAACATCCATTCACAGCACCAGCCCCTACCAACCCTCTGCACTAGCCCCAGTAATCTGCAATACCATCAACTCCCTGCTCCGTGTTCCTTCTAGCAACTTCTATAAAAACAGGCAAAGACAGGAGTCCAGTAAGTATCCACCAGACCCCCGCGGTGCACGTGTCTGAGACCTGCCCGGGACAGCAGGTCTGCAAAGGCCACCCTGCTCCGCGGTGGACACGGATGCCCGGCAGGAAAACGCACCACCAGACCTGCTACTGCAACTCCGCAGCCCTGCCGGTTAGGGGTCTGGACGGAGCGGTCAAAGCCCGACGAACAGAGTCTTGTTCAGCCAGGAAAACCTGACTGTTACCTTACTAATACGGTAACAAAGCCACAGGCCTTCAGGAGCTTTCCGGGGACTGTTTATAAAGTGAGTATGACAGCTGGAGGAAGGTGGACCACCTGTCCCCACCTGAAGACCTTCGAACTCCTTAGAAGACACATGCTGGACAGACCAAGCAAAACCTCCTGCGCAGGCCAGCCTGAGCCCGCCTGCGCCCCCAGGCCACGGGTCTGCGTGCAGCCTGAGGGAACCACCTCAGTGCCTTCGCAAGGGCCTTCTGCAGTAACGACGGACCCCGCCCTGGGAATCACATCCTCCGGGCCCCAGAACAGGTAAAGCAGGTGTGTGCTCACGAGTAACCAGCCATGTCAGCAAACGCTAAGGACGTGCACCTGCTGGCTGGTGTCTGCTGACTATGAACAGTGTCTCTGCAGCCACTGTCAGGGCGGGAAGATGGTTTCGGTTCTAACTGCTGGCACTGACTTCACAAACTCAAACCCGCGGCGCACGGATACATACAGAGCAGCCGAGCCTAACGTGCTCCTCTCCGCAAGGTGATGGAGGTGCAGATTCGCAGTAACAAAGGCCAGCTCCTCCTCCCTCTGAAAGTCAATTAGAAAGAATACATTTTTCAAAGGACATAGTTGAGTCTTTCACAAGGTCATCGTGGACACGGCAGCGCGTTCACAGTACACACGACTCGGCCCTTACAACGAAGGCTGCGGTCACCACAGCGCCGACGCACTGTCGGTTCCTAAGGAGATGCGTCCATCACGTGACAGCAGCCCACGTCCACCCGCGAGCGCAGAGCGTGCAGTGCTGAAGGGACTGACTCCCTAGTATTGGGCAAGACCAAAAGCCCGAGGGTGGGACACACGGTGACTCTGAAACTACATCTTGGCAGTTCCAAGCTGTTGCAGACTCTTCTCAGAGATGAAGACAATTCTGCTAAGAGCTTCACAGACACAAGATTAAGTCCACAAATACTTAGCGTCCGTGGCACAGCGTTCCTCTCTCAGAAGTACCTGTATGAGCTGGCAAACGCCGTGGGGATGATCAGATTCCAAGTCTTCTTCACTTGTCCGTCAGGGGACAGACAGGAAAATGTGACCGTAGGGGACCTGACAGCCATCTTTCCCCAAAGGCACAGCTGATGCGGCCTGGGGGAGGTAACCCAGCGCGCGCCATCTGAAGGGCCGCTCCGAGGGGCCAGACAGAGGCCAGTGGGTCAGCCAGACCCCTCGTAGCTACGCAGGCTGACAGAGATGGATAGACTCAAGTGGAGAAACACAGGACAGGGAAACTGGCGCCTGGCCCACGGGTCCCCTCACACAGAGAGGAGGGAGAGACCAACGGCCGTGCTGGGCTGTGGAGAGACAGGGGCAGGAGACGAATGATGTGTAGGTACTGGCTCTGCCTAGTCCTTGTACATAGACACACACTGCTGTCGTCAGAATCACATTTGTGAACTGCTATCTTCAAATGTCCGCTGACCAAAGCCACAGAGGAACCTGTGGTGTACACAGGACATCGACATCACACTGTGCTCCTCATGGAAGTGACCGCCCAGAAAGGAACCCAGAGGAGGGAGCTGGCCTGCAGCCTGACCCTCATGTGGTGGGAAAGGAGAAATCCTCAGCCACTTTACCCTGAAGGGCAGATGGCACTCGATGCCCCAGCTACAGGACCAGGAACACGTGGGAGACACTCCTGGCTTAAACAGACAGACTTTGGCAAAGAAAGGACATGGAAAGACCAAAGAACGGAGCATGGATTGACCGGAGGAGAAGGGAAGAGGCCTGTGATTCAAGGAATACATGAGCAAAATCATCCAGGCAGAACAGGTTGTCGCTTGTGATGGCAGAGTGGCAGAGGAGCCTCTCGCTCAGCTAGAAAAATGAAGTTGGTAAGGTGGCAAGAGGGAATGCACTCGGTGAAAGGTCTTAAAGGACTGTCCCTTGACATGGTGCCCAGGAGTGAGTCAGTGTGGGGTTGTGAGTGAGGAAATGGCACAGTCCACGCAGGGGCTCGAGTCTTACCTTCCACAGCCCCACCAGGAGGCCTGGGTTTAGATGGAAGATCCGAATGAGTCTGTCACAGCCAATCATGGTGGATTCAGGGAAATGACTCAGACTGTACTTGGCAATTAGAGAGTGCCATCTAGGTCTTTGAACATGCATGCCAAAGAAAGGAGAGAGAGACATGAGCATCGGCGTCTGCAGCACTGTCGATCTACTGAATGCACCTAAAAAATACTCTGGAGGGGCGTGCCAGTAACATGCGCCTGGCTCCTAAGGGGCACACTGAGGAGCAAGGCACAAACGACAGACATACATGAAGGGCGAGATGCGCACAGCCCAATTCTCGCCCAAGTCTGTCTTCCTTCTTTCTCCTCCCTCCTACTGTTTACTCCGTGGCCCAGGCAGAAGTAAGCTGAAGAATCACGCATGTGAGGAAGAGGAAAACCACCCACTCTTCTCTTCCCCTCGGATCCGAGCACAATGCTACAGTGTAAAGTACGTTCTCTCCGTGTTTCTGATCGAGTGAAGTGACGCGTAAGCCAAGGTGAAATACTTTCGATGACAAAAGAGCAGGTGGCCTCAGAAGGCTACCTGAAAGTAAAGGCACCTTCTAGAGCTGTCCTCATATCCCTCAGATAGTGAAAGCTGTAACTTAGAAAATAAATGTAAACCACAGCCATGAGTGTATTCATGAGGAGACACACTGGGACCTCTATCAGAACCAGTGCTGACAGTCAGTAACTGCACTGTGTACAAACACAACTCAACTCCGCTACTGCTAAGACTTAACACCAGTAGAGTGATGTACTCTAGAAGCACTGCAATCATAGACAGATGTCTGTCATCCCAGGAACCTAGAGAAAGTGCAGGAAACTATAGGGAGAGTAGAACTCAATGGTCCTTTAACATAGCTCAGCGAGGCCAAACTCCCTACGGGGCTGGCCCCTTGCATTCAGGAGTCGCCCCAACCCTGAAGAACAAGCCAGCAGGGGACAGGGATTCAGAAGTTCACCCAGTAGGATAACGTCCCTATGGCACTGTTTCCAAGTGAAGGAGGCTGTGAGTACCAGAACCAGGCCCAGCCCCTCGTTCAGTCCAGAGAACTCCTGTACTGAGAACCTTCCCGGTGGTTAGGAGAGGTGGTCGGTGAGCCCCATCTGCCTTGCCCCACAGGTTAATGACATGGAAGGGAAGGTGACATTTATCCAACACTGCTCAAGCATTTGGGGAGTGACAACATAAGCAGCAGAATGGGGAGCACTGGGGCAATGAAAACAATTTAATGAGTCTGACTAGAAAGGTATAAATTACAGGGAAATTCAAATTGCAAATTACATAAGTACAGCTTTCAGGTTCTTGGGAAAAAGTCCTCCTGGAGGAAACAAACAGAAAAAAAGACCAAGCCTCAGCTTTGCTGTCACCCAGATGCTCACAAGACGGAAGTATCCGCTTACAAACCTGCAATCAGAGTGCCAGCAAAACAGATTCCTGAAAACGCTGTCAGTGTTTGCTCCCCAGTGGATCAAATGCTGGCTGAAGTCCACTGAGTTTTAATGGAAATAAATTACACTCACTGAATTTTCCCAGTGAATTCTAGCATTTCTGTCACTGTGGCGTAGGTAGTATTCCCGGCCTGGATGACAATTTTCAGGACCATAGACAGTATGTTTAACCGAACTTTATAGTTCAACACCTTCCATTTAAATGAGTCTTTCATAATCATTTTCATCCATGCTAATAGTTGTGTCCTAGTTCTGTAAACAGTATTTCATGATATGCAAGTAACATCCTGTCCAGTGAAACTCACCCTCCAAACATAATCTCACGGTGGCACACAAAACCTGAGTGCTGCATTAGGAAATTTCAGAGACTTATCCAAATAAAGGCACCATTTTAAAAAGTAACTGTTAGCAAAATAGCTTCAGTGATATACTCAGGGGAAATGATTCCCATGTTTTTCATCAGGGCAGTAAGGATATTTTCAGAAAGCAATAAAACCTGGATTTCGCAGCACTGAGAAGCTCAATGCTTGTATGCACAGCATGCACACTAGGTCAGGGCTCACTGAAAGGGTCCTCCCAGAGCCTGCAGCAGGGAGAGGAACCAAAAACAAGCCGCCCCCCCTATAAAGTTGCAACAATGTGTCTGTACCCAGGGAAACCATGAGAGAATGGCATCCCTCCCTGCCTGGAGACAGCAGGCCCAGATGTGAGCTATCTCAACACCTTCCATAGACACCTGGGCGGGGAAGGCGTGGTGAGGGGGAACTGCAGCACACAAGGCCTGTAAAAACACTGACGTGCAAATGGCACCTTAGGGACAAAGGACACTGAGACTATGAAGGAGGTGGTCCACAAGTAGAGGGCAGGAAACCGACACTGGAGACTGCAGCTATGAACTTTGCAAGCTCCGGATGCTACAAATGCCATAGACCAGCTGTTAGGAGAAAACGACTAATGGTGAGAAGACTGAGCAAGACGCAAGCCTTGTGATGAGTACGGGCTCAGAGCAAAGCCACCGCGGAGAGAGTAATAAGCACTCAGGAAGCACCAGCAATGTAATCACACGTATCTGATCTGCGCATCTGACAGTGAAAGCCTATGATCGTCACAGCAGCCATGCCTGCTAAATGCGCCAGTGTCAGCCCCCTTGTTACCGATGAGAGAATGGACGCACAGAATGAGTAAGTTACCTGCAGAAGGCCACAGAGCGAGAAAAGCACACAAACATTACTGGTAATTATGGCTTTATGATCACATGTTTATACTCTGGTTATTATTCCATTTACTAAAGAAGGAAAATATAACAGATAGATTTATATATCTTTGTGTTCCAATGGTGAAAGCTAAAGACCTCAAAGGTTAGCCATCAATCACCTAGGAAACTTTAACTGGAATGTCACCCCTGACTGTTACAGATCGCCAAGATAGAGGAACCCAAACTGAGACCTAACGTGATGAACCCACGCTTTTCCTGTTCTACAGCGAGACCCAGAAGAAAGAGAAGCCGCTGACACACCCTCCAATTAAAAGGCACTGGTGGTATTTTTAAATTACAAAGTAATACCTACTAGTATTGACACATGAGATGTTCTCACCCCAGAGTTCTGCTGAATTAGCACTTACCCATTTCTGGTGGGGGTTCTGGACCGGTCCATAAACACGGGTGTCACGCCGCACAGGTGTAAGGCTGACAGTGTGGCCAGACGTGGCCAGGCTTTGCCATACCACACAATCGTCACGGATGAGTCATTTACGGAAAGCTCAACGTGTTCCATGACATATTCTCTTCCACTCTTTTCTTTCAATATAATTACCCAACCTAGACCAGATATTCTGGAGAAAGAAAAGCAAGCTAAAAATGTTTGCCTCGTTGAAAAAGAAAAAAGGGGGGAAAAAAAGCTCAAGTCTACCTCACATATCATCTCTAAAGCATCTAGTTCCCTACAACCAACGCCAGGGTTCTGAGAACATGGCCAACATAAGTTTTCATTTCACCAACAGTGTTCTCTTTGGACCTTTGTTCCGCACCTAACACACACTCACTGACATCTACCAGGCTCTCGGCACTGGCAATGCCCAGGGAAATAAGACAAAGGCCCTGCCCAGAAGGACAAATGTCTGGAGTGCTCTTTCCTTACTAGAGCAGATTACTAGGTTATTTCTGCTTTTCATAGAAACTTTAGATTATCTGAATGAAATAGGAAAATACTACACATCTTACAGATGCACAGAAACACACAAGTATCTGGAGACAGCCCCTCTCAGTATAAAGTGCACATATGTCCTACCTACACAGTTGTCTGAGCTTGTGCCACCCTTCATTTTAAGGTGAGCTCCACTGAAATGTTTAACAGAACTCTCGAGTAACCGCTATGCCCACTGGTAAAGAAGACGCGCATACCTGATGGCCTCTTTGGTTTTCATGGGAAGGCCAGTGTAAGGGCTAACAGGTTTCAGAAGCTGAGCTAGTGCTGCTTTTACAGAGGCTATTTGTTTTGTGATATATGCTTTCTTCCAATATCCAGCTTCTTTATCCTCAACTGACAGTAAGTTCGCAGACACGGCTGTCTTCGCTACTGAATTAACTTTCCAACTAGATCTTTTAGGTGAAAAGGCAGTTGAGTAGATTCTGATCCAAATAAAACTGGGGGAAAAGAGAAAACGAGTAAACTGTCTAAGAGACATTGTCACGGACCTGTGGTTGCAATATATTAGTTTGGAGGTGCACAAGAATTTGTAAACGGTCTAATTCTAGCAATATTCAGACTGAACATTTACAGTTCTTCCCGTGTCAAGGTGAAGTGCAGTCTGAGGTAAGTGCTGCAGCTTCGCCAACCCCACAAACACTAACTGAAAGGAAAAGCTTGTTTCCCAGCGTCAAGTTAAGGGGAGTGACCACCCAAACCACTGCCGTCTACACCAATAATTGAACAGCAGGTCTATTACAGAAAAACAACAAGAAAGGTGTGGTGTGATTCCTATCTTGTTATTTTGAATACATTCATGGCTTTAAAAGGTCAGAAAGGAGATATATAATGTATATAAACACACATAGAGAACTATCAATAGTGTGTGACTAAGTTGTTCGCTCTTTTTGCTCTGTTTTACTTTTTCAGCCATGTACCTGGGCGGCTTGCACAGAGTTAAAAAACAGATCGTTAACAGCTCCCAATGACAGTTAACGTTTCTGAGCTCCTGTGCTAAGCGCTGAGTCCGCGCTTTGTACACAGCCATTCATTTAACCCTCACAGCAAATCCATGAGACAGCTACTGCTACTGTCCCCGCTGGACAGACGATGGAACTGAGGCCCACATGTGCCCATGCCTGTGGACGGGAGCCAGTGGACCCGGGACTGAATCCACGTCACCTGGACCAGACCCCACACTTCAGGCCCTGGCTTCCCCGCCTCTGCAGTAATGGACAGAAACGGACTCAAAGGACCTCAGCAAGTTATCCCGACACAGCCAGCCCGCCGGCCACACTGCTGGAATCCGGACTCAGCTCTGACCCAGTCTCGGGTCCTCCCACTCCCCGACGGCAGGCCACAAGAAGTCACCCAACAGCACAGTTTCAGGGGCCAAAGCTGAGCCAGGGCGCCGCTCTCCCAGCCCATGTAAACTTCCCTTGGGGAAACTGAGGCAGAGGTTAAAACCAGTTTCCTAATGTGAAAGGTGATATTCACATAAATAAATGTAATTATTTGCTAATTTAGGCCTCCACTCTCTGTTTAGTGCAGAGTGGATGCCAGCGCCGATGGCCCAGCGGGAGGGCAGACTGTGACTCCCCTGCAGGAGGGGAGGTCCTGGCCTCAGCTGCCTGGGGTGATGATGTCTTGGTCATTCAGTAAGAACCATAGTGGAAAAGGAGCACTTCTCAGACGCACGGCTTGGGAGCACGTCTCCTGGATCAGACACTCCATGGACTTTCAAACAAAGTCACTGTGGGGACAGAGCCAGGAGTGCAGTTTCCAGGCTCTCTCCCTCACGTGGAAAGGTGCTCATTCGGGTAGTAAATGTCCATCAACTGTGATTGCATGGCCATCAGCTGTGGCTAGTTGGCCGTCAGCTGTAACCAGTGAGCCATTAGCCACTAATATAACTGCTGTAGCTACACTAGCAGGAAGTGGGGGCTAGCAAGGGCGGATTGTGGATTCCAGAGAGGCGGATGCTGCCAGCGAGAATATAGTGGTATGACTCCCCTACCTATGGCTCCGTGAGTGTTCCTTTTTGGCCTCACCATGTCCTGCGTTCTTGTGTGGGGAGTGGAAGCTGAGACCCTGCATGACACCCTGCATCACAGTCACACATGATCAGACCCCTGCTGACATCTCTTCTTAGGATGACTTTTTCCAGTAACTTCTCATCCCACAAAACCATTTCACACCAAACTTTTGCGTTAAAGTATTTGTTTTCAGTTCGGAAGTTTGACATGATTCCGTACAGACTCCAGCCTTCACGAGGTAGAAAACGACATACGGCCGTGGGGAGGGGAGCAGAGCATGAAGCCCGCACGTGCCCCCTTACAGTTACCACGCCTGATGGATGTATGCCGGACCACTTCCACACGTTATTCCTTTACTGTAAGTGGGGCCTGAGGAGAATAAGAACGTGCTAGAGAAGCCAAGTGTTCTGCAGACCGTTCCCCTGATTACTTGTGAAACACAAATGCCAAGTTTCAGAGGCTTGCATCAGTCTCCAAACCCAAACACATTCATTTCCTGATCACAAATGTTCCATCCTCTTACAGAGCAAAGGCGAATTTGAGGACAAGACTTTATTTATCTGATCTGCCTATCGTCAGGCACAGAAACCTTCAAACGAGTTGTTCAGAAAATGGGGCCAATTTAACGTTCGGATAAACGGCATCTCCCAGAGCGCTGCAAAATACAATCCCCACATGATGCCGCAGATACAGCCTGAGTCACACGTCCCTGTCACCCCACGTGGAGACCAGTGCTCCCGCTGAGGGCTCGATACACACAGCAGGGAGGCCGCCCCCACCGAGGTGTCCCCCAGAAGGCAGCAGTGTAATTGGCTACAACATGTGCCCCTGTCTGCTCTTCAGAAGCAGGGCTTAGCAAACCCCATTCACTTTCCAGAAACACTGTTGTTAACCCATTCAATTATTAACGCGTCCTTTCAATGAAGACTGACTGACACTTGTAAACACAACTCAACTTCCACAATTAAGACTCATCCGCTGAAAAAGAAAACAAACATGAGGGTAATTTCATCAGAACCCCAGATTTTTAAAGGACAACTTCCAAGAAGTGGGATGGCCCATACGAGTAATATTACTCGAGCTGTGGCCCCAAATTCACTGAGAGGCCCAGCGCCTGCACCCGATGGGCATTGAAGTTAGGTGGGGAGAGGCGATATTTACAGAAACAACAATTCATAATTTATCAGCTTATCTGAGTACTCGGAGTTCTAGCCTTAAATACATTAAGAACCCTCCAAAAAGCGACAGTTTAGGACATTGGGTTGACCCCTTTCTTGAAACATCCCTCGCTGCACTTTGCTTCAGTAAACGCCTCCAGCTCTTGTTCATGGTCATTAAGAGACACATGAAAATGGCTCTGCATTCATTCTAGAAAGATTGCTAAGACCGTGATTTCACACGATGTGTGTGTGTTTATTGACATAAATGGACAGACAGACATCTACTCCCCATACAGAAAACATCGTAAAATAAAAAAAATAAGAAAACCGCCCTTCCCACTCTGAGAATGGTTAATGTCCCTGCTAATTAGAAGAACCTGACTGCAGATTCCAGAGCATAGAATTAAAATGTCCAGAAATGCAGGCTAGGGATCCGCGTTTCTCGAACCTTCCCAGTTGACCCTAAGCAGCCATCCAGGCACTGGCACTGAGACGCAGGGCACCACACGGTGTTTCCCGCCCACCGTGTCCCCGGGCTCCGCACGGTTACCAGCCTCTCTCTGCCATCCGCCATTTCCTCATCTATGAGACCACCAGGGAGACTGGCACCCCTCCCCTTGATCTTTTCCCTGGTTGATATGTGTGTTCTATGTGGGATCAGTACCTGTCTGATCTTCAGATGCTGAAGCCAAGATGTGCAGCTGTAGCCACGAAATTCTCACCATAAGTTAGGAGGAGCCCCCAGCTCACCCCCAACATAAAATTATGAGTTGCAAAGATCTGAGCGACAACACAAAAGAAGGCTTTCACTCCTTTTTCCACAGATGCCCCACTAGCCCAGGTGAGCTGGGTAAACCTCATCCCTGGTTCCTGCCTCCAGGGACAAAGCCTCTGACAGCACATCCCAGCCTGTCTCCTGTGCTGCTTCATGCGTCCCCCTCCAGCAAGGTCCCCCATCCAGTCAGGTCCCCACTCCAACAAGGTCCCCCCTCCAGCCAGGTACCCACTCTAGCAAGATCCCCCACCTAGCAAGGTCCCCCCTCCAGCCAGGTCCCCCACCCAGCAAGGTGCCCCCTCCAGCAACGTCCCCCCTCCAGTCAGGAACCCCCTCCAACAAGGTCCCCCCTTCAGCAAGGTCCCCCCCTTCAGCAAGGTTCCCCCTCCAGCAACGTCCCCTACCCAGCAAGGTGCCCCTTCCAACAAGGTCCCCCCTCCAACAAGGTCCCTCACCCAACATCCCCTAACAAGCAAGGTCCCTCCAACTAGAAAGGTCCCCCCTCCAGCAAGGTCCCACGGCTGGCAAGTCTAGGTTCTCCCACAACCCAGCCAACAGAGCCCTCTCCCCTTCTTTCTCCAGGAGCTGCCTGGCTGCTGGCAGAGCACACACAGCCTGTTCTGCAAACCCAGGGCCAGAGGCAGGCAGGGGCAAGGCCCACAGTGCCCGAGACTGTGCGGGCAGGTCTGCTGCTCCCAGGGACAGGCTGAGTCCTGCCTGCTGCCAGCAGACCAAAGGCTGCCTTCTCCAGCAGCTACTCCAATAACAAGTCCAATCTTTTTCAGTTCATGCAAAGAATATTCCTTCCTTTAGGCAAATAAATAGAAATTGTCGAAAATATTACACAGCTGCTTAATGCATCAGACATATCTACGTCTAAGTATTTTCTTGAGATTAAGTCTTTTAAATTTTAAAAAATGGTTAGAAAGGTCTTACTCGTGTTCACGACTTCCATCAAAGCACCACCAAACCACGACAGGGACACCTGGTTTTCTCCTTACTTGTCATTGGCCAGGTGATAAAAGCGCCTGTTCACACAGCCAGCGCACAGCAGGGTCACAGCATCCAAGTAAGACAGTATCTTCAGCAGGATTTCCGGAGGCATGCTGAGGGAGAGGGAAAAATCAGGAGTGGGTGAGCTTTACCCTCCACGCAACCGAGAAGACACACAACAGGCCATTCGTCTCCAAAGGGGAGGTGATACACAGACCCTTCTGGACACAAGGCAACCTGCACCCTCACCACCAATTATTTTCTCAATTGATATGCTCTGGTTATTACAATTCTCAGACAGAAACCAATACAGAGACCCCAGGTACAAGGAGCCAACTCCCTTGGCATTTTAATCATGTTCTCACCCTGACTCAGTGAGCGGGATTTCACTGCCTCCCTAATGAAAGTATTATTACTTGGTGAGATAAATGGAAATAAGACAGAATGCATTCTTAGCTATCAATAAGAAAAACACAGAATAACCCCACCCAAAACAAAAAAACACCGCAACCACAGGTGGAGTAGGAAGTGTCCCTTACTTCCCACCTGACCTAGGCCAGTCACGCCCCCTCCTTCTGCAGGGCCTCACAATGCCACTGCTTCCTCTGGGCTTCAAGGAGACACCAAGCCCTGCAAGGTTTTCGGAAGTGTCTTTTTCTTTTTCCTTTATATGCCTCAATAAATAGGATGTTGAGATGCACTCTCAATATCCCACGCATTTCTATGATTAGAATTTTACAAACACTGTCAGAATCTGAAAGTGGCTAGAACGCATCACTGGTGACAGCAAGTGAGGAAGGGGTACGTGTGACTCTCAGGCAAAAGGACCCGGGAAAAGGCAGCTATAGGAGTTTGGGGCGCGGTGTCCAGGGGCTGGGGACTGGAGGGGACAAAACCCTCCAGCCAATTGAAAATGGCTTGCCAATACTCTCGAATTGTGATTTCAACCACTTTGAGTGTTTAAGTTACGATGAAAGTCAGGTTATCAAACCTTTCATAGGGAAATAATCACTCCTAAAATTCTGATAATAGTGAGAAGCAGTGAAGTGGGTAACATACGACAAAAGATGAGTAACACGTGACATTTGATCCATGTCACTGCGTAACTGCTCTCCTTGCCCAAAAGCCTCTGGGACCTTTAACCAGACCTTCTGGGAGTTTAAAGGCGCTGCTTTGCTTGGGTCTGAGTACAATGCAAGGCCTTCATTCAGAGTCCCTAAATGAGATGCTCTTGGTGAGAAAAGTCCTTGAAGGCTAGAGGTAGCAAAGCTGCAAGCAAACACATTTTTATGAACCATTCGGGTGACGTACTGCATGTCGTTTTTATATTTTGATTCAACTATTTCACAAAAGTTCATGGTTATTTTCTAAATCAGTGTCATTTTTTAAAACGTAGAGTTGAACTTAAGCACTTCAGAGAGGTATCCAACAAGTGTAAGAATTATTTAATCAGAACAAAATCGCATTCAGGAGGGGCCCTGGAGAGCCCCACCACTAAGGTAACAGCGGGGGAGAGGACTCTCATCTGTGCGCTTCCGGCAGGAAGAGGAAGCTGCCACTAGACAGTTAGAACACCTGAGACCAACGACGCTCCCAGCCATTCCCCACAAGGATGTTGCAGCCAGACCGGGTCACTGTCTGCCGGGTTCTAGTGACTTCCCACTGCACAGGGTAGGCTAGGGGAGGATGCGGAGAGAAAGGCGAGAGGCAGGACAATCTCAGAGGTTCAAAGTGTGGGAACATGAAAATCTGCTTTAGGTCAACGTGCTTCCCTGAGAACGGACGTTCGCATGTGTGTTCATTAGCAGGACTGTGGGAATTCAAGTATGAAATGCCCTTGTCCCTGTGCCATCGCGGGGATCCACAGCGATGTTCCTGCACTCACAGCTTCCCTGCTCCCTGCTCCGTGGAGGAAACGCAACCCTCCTTGCAAAGCCACTGTCTGGACCCCAGCACTGGGTCCCCAGCCCGCGTCCACTCAGGGCTGCAGCCTTCTGCTCCTGCCTCCCGCTCCTGCATCGTTCCCATCAGCCCCTGAAACGGCCCGACATCCGCACCCTAAAATGCCCCTCACCCTGACCCCAGCTCCCTGCACCACCAGCTCCTTCTCACTGCTGAGCTTCCGGAAGAGAGAACTCAGCCACGTACCCCTGCTGCGGCCACTGCCTTGCCTCCCACTTGCTTTTCGCCCTTCACATTTCGGTGTGACGTAAAACATACAAAATAGATATATATAAACGAATGCCAGCCCGTCCCGTCCCGCTGGGCTGAACCAGCTCTTGTAGCTGCCCACAAGCTCCCTGCCTCCACAGCTGCTGCCCCCCCACCCTCCCTCCCTTGGAAGCACCTGTTTGCACCATCTCCTCTCGGGCCACACAACACACGCCTGCCAGTAGCTTGGACCTCGCTGGCCTTTCCTGGTGCCTTGGCTGGTTTTAAATGTCCCAGCTCCCCCACGCCTACTCCTGAGCCTTTCTACGTTCACCTCTGTGCTGTCTCCCCAGGACACAGGGTCCACGTCCACGGCTGCAGACTCCTCCCAGCCTTCACCCTGAACCAGGCTCAGTCAGCCACTGTCCTTCAGAGGTTTGTGCAGCCCAGGCGTCTGTGACTCTTTTCTGCCCCGACCCTGTGCGTTTCCACCCCAGTAGCAGCACCCCCACTTACACATCTGCTCAAGACTGCAGGTTCCCATTCCTACTCCCTGTTTCCTCCTCACATCTACATCTAATTCCTAAAGGAACTGTGTCACTTATGCCCCAAGTATAGCTCAAATTTGCCTGTGTCTCTCTAGCTCCCCTTCTTCTAGAGAAGGGAGACAGGTAAGCAAGCAAACAAGATAGTCTGAAAAATCAAATGAGATCGCACCTCTGTGCTTAGAATCAGCCTAAACTCCTCCCCAGGGCCGAGGAGGCGGGGCCTGAGCGGGGCCTCCTCTCCGGCCCTGGCCCAGGCCCGCCAGGCTCCAGCACCTCTGTCTGTCCACCTGCTGCCCCTCTCTGGACACTCTTCTCCACGCTCTTCAACCTCAATTTTCAGTTCTCAATTTCAATGTCACCTCCTAGAGACAGCTTTTTTTTACCATTCTCCCCGTTATTCTGCATCACAAAGTCTATTTCTTTCCTTGAAAGCACGTATCCCAGTTTATAATTAGTTATTTTCTTTAATCCGTCTCCCCCACTGGACTGGAAGCACCATGAGAACACGTGAGTGGCTCACCATTTGTGTCCCAGCTCCAAGCACAGAACCCGGTACACAGACGGTCCTTGAATTCCATGGATGGATTAACTGAACTGACATTTGTTCTCTTTCTCATATCATATTACTACACGGTAGTTTCTATTCCCAGAGTATAGGGTTTATAGCTTAAATGATGTCCTCAATTAGATCTTTTTTGGCTTTTCATTTCTTTTTAAAAACACGCTAAAAGTATGTACACTGTTAGCTGAGCTAGTTATGATAGAGTACTAATAGCCCAAAACTTGAAAGCAGGCAACTTCCATTTTCATCTGAATGTTGCCACCTGCAGACTACGTGAGCCTCCTTCCTCCACTGTGAAATGTCTATGGTGATGCCCAGCTTGCAGGCTCCACACAGCGCTCAGCACACAGCGGCGCCCCATCGGCATGTTACAGAATGAATCCACAGGCGAGACAGCAGCCATTTCATACAGTCATTTAAAGAAAAACAAGATTCTACAGATCTCGTTGCTGGGGTCACTGTACAGAATCTTGCCATGGCCAAATGGGTTCCCAAAATACTTCAAGCTAAGACATTCAGACACCTCCTGAGCTTTCAGAAGAAGATACTTTCATCTTCTTGCTCCTTTTCCAAGGGAGGGTTCTTATCCACTGGAAAGTGAGTAACTGAAGAACATTTTTTTAAAAGGAAAATTAAATTTACTTGTCACTTTTAGAAGTTTCGCTTCATAAAGTTGGTCTAATGATGATGGTGGTGACAGGCTGATGACTCATAAAACACCGTGTCGTGCATTCTTCCTACACAAGTCTATTCTTGGAGAGCTCCAAATGGCAGCCTGCTGCACGCAGCATTGTAACTTGCTCTAATAATTCCATTTCTAGAGCCCCCCAAAGGCTGGCAGGAGACCTCTGCTACTTACCCATCCAGGGACACAGCGCAGGCAGCAGAGGGTCCCTCACACTTCCTTCCGCACCTGGCATCCTGCTTCAGCATCGTCCAGCCGGCAGCAAATTCCACCCCGGCTCCCTTTCTGAAAGTAAACATGGAAAATTCAAGTTACTGTAACGAAAGGTGAACCATCCATTCCCCACTACAAAACTTTAAAGGATTCGTAATCTCCAAAAATTATTCAATGAGGAAGGCCGGAAGGAAGGGAGATGAGTCACGAGCCTAAAAACTGGACTTACTCGGATGTGTTAAAGCTAAGATTTAACACGTGTCATCTTATAGGCTGTCAGAATCAGAGGTGCTATAAAATGTGTTTAATGAAAGCAAAAGGGGAAAAGATAAAATGTATCGACTGGCCAGTTTCAGCACCATACCAGGAACCTAACAAAGATAACATCAGTAAATTTAAAAAAATTTAAAACCCTAGATTTATGAGCCGGAACTGCCAACACGATCCACGACTCTGCTGACCTCTGGGACGATGACTGGCCCCGACTCACAGGTCCCAACTCACAGCCACCGAAGTACCAAACACTCATCCATAAATTTTCCCACATTTTAACAGCTCACATTCAATGGAATATATACTTTAATTGTTCATCTTCTTTTTTTATTTTAGTGGTACATAAAATGTGAATCTTATAATCAATGGCTTTTAAGATGTGATGAAATGGTATATATTTTATACAATCGGTACTTTTCAGAAGTTCCCAAAATAATTGCTTAAAATCAGTCCTCAAAATCAACTCAGTGACAGGTGGATAGGGCTCTGAAACACGCAGGAAGTCCTGAGCCCAGAGCCTCCCGCTTCTAGGAGGCAGCCTGCAGAGCTGCTGGGGGATGTGCTCTTCCTCTTGGAAGAGGTGAAGTGGCCTCTTTACCCCACACACATCAGTTGCTGACCCTCCTCCCGCCAGCACGCTGCTTACGGGACTACAAGCCAGACTGCACTTATCTACGTGCTCAGATCACCAGCCTCATTGCTCGGGTATGTACTTTGTTCACCAAGCGTTTAACCACCATCAGCTTTTTCCACCAAGCTGACTCCCTGGGCATATTTGGACTAACGCTCAAAGAGGATATGGGTGATCATTGGGGACAAAAATGAGGGGTCCCAAGAACTTGGAAGGTAGGGCAATAATCTTTCTAGAAGCTGAAGGATTTTCATCCTCATGGACCGCCCTGAGCACACGATGGCCTCAGCCCCAGCACCACAGCAGGTAGGAGCCACGGGGAGTGTCGTCCAGGGACTCGGCATAGCCTGATGCCTACTGCAGAGACAGGCACAAGAGGGACACCTGTCAGCAAGCATTCAAATTACCTGACGTTGCCCATGTGCTTCTGAGCAGCCAGAGACCAAATTTCTCTCCCCTCGATATATTTTTCTCTTCAAAAACAAGCACAATGGCTGGCACATGGCAAGCCCTCGATAAGCTTTAGCCGGCATCCCAATTCAGGAGGCTAAACACCGGAAACCTCTCCAGATCCTGGAGGGTAACAAATTCACCAAGGTCAAAACCGCTGAGCACCCAGCCTCTCCATTCCAGCTTCAGCGAAAGGCACTTGGTGTGCTTCGGTCTTATCTGACTTTCAAACCAAGGTGTACTTGGGAAACACAGAGCCGTTGGGCTGACCCAGTGGTCTTCCATCTGCTCCGCAGACCAGGAAGGAGAGGGAGAGAGGGCAGCAGGATGCTAATCTGGAAAATTTAGCAATGCCCGCTCTGCCTTTAATCAGAGAACTCCCCCTGCGCTATATATTTTTGTACTTCCGTTGAAAAAAATTTTAAGCAAGGATTTCCATGGCAGGAAAGCTTCAACTCCACTGACCTGGCTCTCACACAGTCATCAGAGGTAAAATACAATTTCCTAATTGTGTTACTTTCCAAGAGCTGCCTTAACAAAGTACTTCAAACTAGGTGGCTTAAAACAACAGAAATTTATTGTCTCACAGTCCTGGAGCCAAAGGTCCAAACTCAAGGCGCTGGGACGGCCATCCTCCCTTGACAGGTTCCAAGGAAGAACCCTTCCTGGCCGCCTCCTAGCTCTGTGGCTGCCAATAACCCTTGGCGCTCTTTAGCTTGTGGCAGCATCACTCCAATCTCTGCTCCATCTTCCCCGTATGTCCTTGGATCTCTTCTCATACGGACATCAGTCAGATTGGATTTAGGACCCACTCCAATCCAGTATGACCTCATCTTCCCTAATTACATCTGCAAAGACTCTATTTCCAAATAAAGTTACATCCTGAGGTTCTGGGTGGACAAAATTTGGGGGATGGGGTACAGTATTCAACATGATATACACTTTTTTAAAGTATACATTTTTGAAAAATGTTTTATGTCAGTATAGTTGGTATACAATATTATATTAGTTTCAGGAGTATAACACCGTATTTTGCCATGTATAATCCACACTATTTTACCCAAATTTGTGAGGGAAAAATAAGGATGCTCATTATACATGGGTAGTACTAATTCCGTATCTATATAAATGTTTTTAGTTCTTTTATTTATGTGTATGAGTTAAAAAGTGTAACTCTAGAAATCAATAACAATATCCGTATGAAAAATAATACTCTGGCATATGGACAATCGGTTTTGTTGAACTTACGATGAACCTGCAACGACGGAGTTCTTGGCCTGCTATGATGCGTAAATTTGTTACAGGTGCATAAAATTTCTTCTACCTTGTATCTGTTCTTGTGTTTTGTAATTATTTGTTACATTTCTTGTACCGTAATGTGTTAAAAAATAAATGCTAAAATTCTTTTTAATACAAAAAAAACAAGTACCTAAATGTAAACAAATAAAAATTTGAATTAACAAATTAAAATGAAAGATTTTTTCCCCCTGAAAGTTTGGGCCAAAAAATTGGGTGCACATTGTACACGGTAGTGCACTATACGTGGCAAAACATGGTAAGTCAATATTTTTATACCTTACAATGTGATCTCCCCACTAATTCTAGTAATCATATTGACGTCACCGTGCAAACTTATCACAATGTTATTGACTATATTCCCCTTCCCTTTTTCACCCATCCCCACCCCCACCCTTCTAGTAACCATACCTTTGATCTGTTTCTATGAGTCTGTTTTTGTTTTGTTTTGTTAGATTCCACATATAAGGGAAACCGTATGGTACATTTTAAAATGATCAAAAGCACTTCTTATTTTAAGTGATTAACTATTCTTATAAGTTCTATATTAACCTGTATCACATACTGAAAGACAAAATACTCTCAGTTGACAAAGATTTCTAACACGTAAGACTTACGTAAAAGGAATTTCTATTGCTCCCCCATCAAACAACAATATCTCTAAGGAGTTTCCAACTGGTGTCCTGTCAATCCTGCAAGTGTGAAGGGTCATGCCAAAAAGTTTATACACACATTGTATGAAGACGAAGGAATGTCTCTAATTTTTTAAACAATTTTGTTTAATTAGTGAATACCATTGTAGTTAATCAAAAATAATTTATTCAAAAGCATTACTAAATTGATAAGTTTTTTGCCATTATGTATTTCTTCAGTCAAAAGATGCCAAAAAATAAAAACTATTACCTTAGCCCTTTCCAAGGGAAATGAATAAAAGTAAGTTAATGTGTATTGATCAGTTTCAATCTAGCAAACTAGCAAAGACCAAATAAATGCTAAGGACTCGTGCTAGGTATTGCAGATAAACAGGCATTCTCATTCATGGCTGGGAGCAGAATTTGGTACGTTTCATATAAAAAGCCAAGTCTGGAGATGTATGTCAAGACTTTAAAAAGCATGTACATTTTTTACACCAGGGATTTCACTTCTAGAAATATAACTTAAGGCAACAAAATGTGCCCTATGACATCACTCAAGAATGTCTATCTCAAAGTTGTGTGCTGGGACAAAAAATACTAGAAATGGTGCAGAGATTGGCTAAGTTGCATGGCCCGCATACAGCTACCGATGTTCAGCCAGTGAAAATGCAGTTTTAACACAGGGGGAAGCATCTGAAACAAGTCCATGATGTCTTCCAGACGTCTGTATAACTTGATCCCTCACCGCCTTCAGGCACTCATTCCAATGCCAACTCACTGAGAACTTCTGGCCATGCTGTAAAACTCCAGTCCATCACACATTCACACACACACACACACACACACACACACACACACACACACACACACGCTTTATGCCCCTTCCCTTTTTCTCCTTAGCACATGTCACCATCCAACACCACACGTTTTAACCAGCTCCCTTGTTTGCTCTCACTGGAACGTAAGCTCCATACTGGCAGGTATTCTGCGTGAGTTTTATTCACTGCTAATTCTTCAACACACCTGGCATGCAGAAGGCAGTCACTCAATAAATATCTGCCAAATTAACAATATATCAATTGGTAAAGCAGGTTAAATCACTATACATTTATACATGATCTTATTTTTGTATTTTTCTCTTAACAGAAAAAGTGAAAGCATACATACAAAGAAAAGAGGTCAGGCAGGAAAGACAATAGGTGTTAACTGGTAATACACGTGATTCACAGGATCACAAGGGTTGGTGGTGTTGGCTGCCTTTAAATGCAGGCTGGAGGGGTTGAAAGGACAGAACTCTGTTTATTTTCTAATATTTCATATACTGAATACGTAATAAATTGTGAGGGGGACTGTTGTTTTAATTTCAAAACTGAGAATCCCATAGACAAGAAGGTTTGGAATGAGTTTCTGAGCACAATCCTTTCAGCTGGAGCAGGGGTTCCAGAGGCACTCACAGTATCCTGGGGCACCAGGCCCTCCGAGATCTAGGGGCACAGCCTGCAGAAAGTGCAAACCTTCTTAGACGTCTCTTATTTGATCTTAAAATTCAATGCAAATGTTGTCTTCTACCAGATAACTTATCTGTGTTTATCTCATTATAAAAAGGGATTATACTGCTTACCAGTTAAACTACGGAACACTTGCCCCCCAAGCCACTGCACTCACTTTCCATGTGGGGAAGACGCTCCATGTGTTCCCTGCCCATTGGCACCTCTCCGCTTGAGAAGTACAGCCCGTATGTTGCTGTTTGTTTTTCCACAATTAAAATAGATCTCATAATTCCCTCATTTCACAGAAGACTAAGGCGCTAAGTAGGCAATTACAGTGACTTGTGTGAGGTCCCAAGCTGGAGGCCGAGAGCCAAGAGCCCCTCACCTCCTGCTTGCTTCCAGAGCTTTCTAACGTATTACTATGTCACATAGCTCATCAGCACGGCTTGGGGGCTACTGAAAGCACATCTCCATTTCTCCATAAACTAAAGGCACATTTTTAAGGGCCACCCAAGTAACACATCAGTAAGTTCCATGCCTGTCCTCATGCAGCTCTTCATGTCTATAAAGTGCACATTTAGCTGATATAATTAGTAAGATGAGATTTAGTTTACAAACATTTTTTTTTCCAAGCTACACATTTTACCTGACAGCTTTGAGTAAGTTCAATATTTTAAAAATCTATTTCCTACAATAGCCAAAACTTGGAAACCAAAATGCACCTTGGTAGACAACTGGATTAAGAAACTGTGGTACATTTATACAATGGAGCATTACTCAGGTATAAAGAAGAATGAAATCTTACCATTTGCAACGATATGGATGAACCTAGAGAACATTATACCAAGTGAAATAAGTCAGTCAGAGAAAGACAAATACCATATGATCTAACTTATATGTGGAATCTAAAGGTCTGAATACATGAGCAAAGTAAACAGAAATAGTCTCAGAGATATAGAGCAAAAACTGATGGTTGCTAGATGGGAAGGGGATGGGGATGAGGAAGAAAGGGAAGGGATTAGACAGCATACATTGGTAACTACAATATTGCCACAGGGATATGAAAAACAGTTTGGGGAATATAATCAATAACGTTGAAAAGATTTTGTAGGGTGTCAGTTGGGCACATGTGTTATTAGGAAGACCACTTCATGGACAGTGTAGATGCTTGACCACTGCACTGTATACCTGAAGCTGAAGTTGAATAATACTGTATGCCAACTATAATGTAACATTTACAGTCACGGGATATGGAGTACAGCATAGGGAATAGAATCAATGGAATTGTAATAGATATATACGATGTCAGCGGGGCAATAGATTTGGGGATGGGGGGTTATCTCTTTGTAAGGGGTGAAATGTCTAATTAGTGCATTGTTTTGTACACCTGAAACGAATTTAAAAATAAATAAATAAATAAATCCCCACCAGATCCAGAAGAAAAAAAGAATACCAACTTATTTAAAAAAAAAAAAAAGAATACCAATTTATTAAACCATAGTGGGGGACACCAAAAAACAAACAAACAAAAAAAAACTACTTCCTGGGCCTTTTAATACCTGCTAAATCAAAGAAATTAGGCCAAGTAGAAATTAAGCTGACTTGATATGCTTTCTGCTATATTTCTTAGAGCTTATATTTATTCACATTGCATTTAAAAGGGAACCGTTGATTCCATATTAACATCTAGTCTTTCTGCATTGAAACATTAAAAATAGTTGCCTATTTAGACCATATCATTCTTAGCACCTGACATTTCTTTACCAAAAAGATGTATGTATCACCAAAACACAGGCTGACATGCAGGCTCCCTGCCAGGCATAAGGCCAGGCCCTCTAATTACATCATTTCACCAGAAAGTTCAGTCAACTTACAAAGTAACAAAAAATTCATCATATAAAAATCATTCTGCTTCCCACTGAGAATGATAAAGACTAATTTTAGTAATAGTGGCAAATTGATTTCAAGTTCCCTGTTTAAATTTGTCTTTCTCTCCTACTTAATAGAACTTTTGCAGGCACTGTCACCATTTTGTTTGTCACAAGGCTTGTGGTGTATCTAGCATTACAGATATTCACTTAAGAACCAACTATTATCATTGCACTAAGGGACAGGGCCCTGCTTCTGAAACCAGGGTAAGTGAGGTGATGGAAGCGTAGAACGGACATGGGACATAGTCCTGGAGATTCAGGGGAAAAACAAATAATAAGTCATGTGGTATATTAGAAGGCACAACATGCGTGACCTTTTATGTCTATAAATCAAGAAGACTTACAAGCAAAAAGATAATCCTCAAGCGTGCATACTGTGCTTAGCATTACCCTCTACTGGTGAGCTAACTGGGATGGGTCCAGAGCTAGGAACAGGGAAAGGGACTGAATAAGACACCATGACAGCACGTTGATATTTCCGACATACTGGATCATTCGCTCTGTGAAAGGAGCCATTACCCTTGAGCGTTAAGCTAAAGATCTTTCTGGAAAGCAGCTGCAGCCTCCTGCTCGCTGCCCCTTCGCCATCTCACTCCGCGAAGTCGCCTTGTCTCCCTGTTGGGGAGGCCCCCTTTTCAGCTCCAGGGTCCCCAGAAGAAGTGGAGGCGACAAGAACATCTCAGCCCCAGCACTTGAACGGGAAGACTGGCAGAACAGGATCTGGAGCCAAGCACCAAGGGAGCGCCGTCTAGAGCCGTCCCTCCGTGTTTGCTTAGAAACGCAGACTTGCCCTTGAGTCCAAGTGCAAAGTGCCCCCCAGGAGGGGGCGCTCCCAGACCACCCGCCTGCCGGAGGGGTCTGCCTAGGGGGCTGTGTCCTCCGTCGAATCGTGGGAGGGTAAGAAAATCATAACGTTTGCCTGAGTAGGTAGATTCTACTGCTCGAAGTTACACAGTCATTAAAAAGACAAAAGGTGACTCCGGGTCTCAGAGTAAGGAAGCAGCTTCGGGGACGCTTTCGGAAAGCCATGCCCTTCCAGGAGCGGCAGGTGCAGCGGCGAACGTGCACCTGTCTCCGCAGGTGGAGCGCATCCAGGCGGCGGGGTCTCCGCGAGGCGAAGCCCGAGGGTGGAGGGGCTTTACCCCCAGTGCCTACTAACCGAGCGGAAGCAGAAAGAACATCTCCCCGAGACACGGCTCTATTTGTATGACTGGGGATAACCCCACGTTTCCAAGTAGAAGAGACTTCCAGACCTTGCCCCACACAAAAGCGCCCCGAGCGACACGCCCGAGCCCGACCAATGAACATAAAGGGAAAGGGCGGGAGGAGTGAGGGGCTTCCCTCGTGGGGGCTCCCCAGTCGCGCACCCCCGCCAGGCGGACCCCACCCGCGGCCCCCGACAGTCACCTGAACCCGCCGCGCCCGGGGGCCGCGCCGACGCCGCCAAGCGGCAGGCGCCGCGCCTGGAGGCCGAGCCAGTGCTGCAGCAGGAGCCGGCCGCGTCCAGTCGCCATGGAGACCCGGCGGGAAGGCGGCGCTGCGCGAAGGCGGGAGAAAAGGGCAAGCGGCCCAGGCCACGCCCACCGACGCCGCCCGCGGCCGCCCCGCGTGCGCGCAGGCAGGGCCGGGAGGAGGCGGGGCCCTTTGATGCTGCGGCCTAGCCTCCCGCTGCACCAGCGGTTCTGGAAACTTCTGGGGCCTGGCTTTTTCTCACGCAAGGCCTGGAGAACGCTGCGCAGCAGGTTAGCAGCTTAGAGCTTGTAACGCCTGTGTGGGCAGCGTGGGGCCTGGTCTCGCCCCACGTGATGATGGCTCTAGACTAGTCGGCACTACATAGTCTCCCTTCCTTGGAAAGAAACTGAAATGCAAAGGCGACATCATTTGCCCATAAGGAGTGGCGTAGCCGCAATCAGGCCCTGGAATTTCCCCCTTTACACAGTCCTCTCCAGGGGACCCCAAGAACAGGCGGTTTGCAACTGCTAATGTGACTTTTGCAAATCCTTCTTCAACTACGCTGTGCCTAGAGCGCCACTCAGCCACGCAGACGGCCCCGCCTCCCTGCCAGCTAAGCGCCGCGCATGCCTAGGCGGACCGCGCAGGTTTGTCTGGGAGCCGCGCGCTGTGGCCGCCTTGCACTGTGGGAGTTGTAGTCCTTGTGCCTTTCCAGCTGCAGCAATTCTGGGACAAGCGCCGTCCTCAAACTACTATTACCAGCACTCTAAGGGATTTCCCAAGTTGCTTTGCAAAGGTATGGCGGGGAGAGTGTGAATGTCAGCGTAGAAGGTAATCAAAACACTTTAACTCCAGTGAGAAGAGGATCTGAGAGAAGGGGAGGCGGACTTGTCATCTTAATACAGGCTGCTGGAGCTCACGTTTTTGCAGAACACGCCGTGCAGAATTACAGGTGTGAATGTGTGCACTTGAATGCACGTCCGGCTGGGTGTGTAGTGGGTAGTGAAGCTTTGCTCATTGTAGTTCGCACTGTCCCTAAACGGAGCGGGTTTCTGTGAACATGATTTGTACTTTCCTACGAGCTGTTCAGTATACGGAGAAGCTGCACAGGTCCTCCGGGAAGCGGTTGTTTTTGCCGCACTTTGTACTTAGTAAATCCTGCTTGAAGACTGAGCCCAGTGTGCGACGGCTGCACCGGCAGGAAAAAGCGGTGCGACCTAGATGCACCTTAGGCGGCGGCCCGAAAACCATCTGGACGCAGGGACAGAGCCCACAGAGCGACAAGGACGACAGCAGCAAACACGTGTCTGTGCACAGTCCGAGAGGGGAACCCGCCGTCTCAGCGTCCCAGAAAGGTAACAGGGAAATCCGGTATTGATCAGTCTGTCAACAGACGTGACAAGAGCTGCCAAGGCCGTTTTATAGAAATTCGGTGATAAAAATGGGGGGGAAATGCACGCAAATTAAAGGCAGAACCGCTCAACATAGTTTAGAATCAGAGAATGCAGGTCTTCAATTTCCTTCATAGATTTGAACTCAGATTTGAAAGTTGATTTTGATATAACTGTTGAATTATATCTAGAAAATTTTTCTCAACTTTTATTAGTTTTGGTGTGGAAACAGACATATAAAACCATTGTTTAATACCTTATAGACAAGTGGATTGCCAAGATGTTATTTCGTCCATTTGAATCTCACATTCACTCCTTCACACTTTAGTACGCTCGTGTATGAGACACACTTCCCCAGTTTCACACAACTGAAAATTAAACGGAAATATCCGTAATCTCAGTTTTCTAATATCCAGGCCAGTGCTGGGTGGGACAACCATTCACGAGTATTTCTTGAGCTTCCATTTTCTCCATGCTTAGGATTTGAACAGATGGTAATGGGTGTGCCAAAGAAATCCTAAACAAATAATTTACCACTTAATTGGGAAGAAAACAGATACAGAGTGAAAACAAATGGTGAAAAAAAAGATTAGTTGTGCAACAAAGAAAGAGTACTTGAGAGCATAATGATAAAGGGTAATTGGATAGAATAAATACAAAAGAGAGATTATTGAGTCATCATAGGGGTTAAGTCATGAAGTTCAACACAAATACTTCTCTTGAGTGGCTGCCATGTGCCCAGAGACTGAGTTGGAGTCTGTACTACGGAGTTAAAGATGTCCAAAGCATCCCTTCATGTGCCACGTGCATCACAGACACAACTATAAAGAACTATACGATAGGAAAGGTTAAATGCAATTTTGTCAGGGAAAGTCAGAAGTTTCCACAAATGAGATAAAGCATTTTGATTTATTTGTTCATTTCACAAATAATTTCTAGGAAAAAGAAAAGTAAAAAGGAAGCAAAGAAAGCAATTCAGACACCCATGCTTGTACCACGCAGGGATGACTATTGTTAATATTTTAATTTCTGTCATTTCATGCACATACTTTTTAACAATTTTAACAAAAATGTAATTGTACCTTACTAACTGTTTTTGTAATCTGGTGACTATGTCAAAAATATAATCTACTTTTTTCATTCCTAATAGCCTGCACAGGGTTTTGAGGGATGATTAAAAGTTCAGCACGAACCAACTGAGGTCAGAGGCACAGAGGTGTCAAACAGCATGTGTCAGGTGATCTGGCTCCAGCGACAGTGCTGCTTACAGTGGGGCAGGGCCTGCCACTCAGCCCTGTCTGATCTGCACACCATTCAAGAGTGAATGGGTGGTATCAGCTAAGACTATGTCTGTCCCTTTTTGTTACAAACTCTTAATATTGAATTTAACAGTTTGGGATGTTAACAACTTTATTGGCAAACATCATTTTTCATTTCAGTTAACTTTAAAAACAATACCATTTTTTAAAAAGGTGAATGGATGGGAGCAGTATCCCCTAGTGTGGACTGTGTTGCTTCCTGGTTGGAAGAGGCTGTGTCACGTGGTGGGGTGGAACGAACAGGGTGCAGTGTCCGCCATGGGATGGGGGTCCCAGTGCCCACACGGTGCATTCCTGAGCTTTGCTAACCTTCGTTGGGTTCGTTCCCCAACACATGGAGTGCACGTGACTCATCAGCTTCCCGACATGCGCCCCTCGTTACTCTCCACTCTTGACTGACATGATGGCATCAAGTGGACAGATGTGTTCTGCAGAGCACGCAGGAAGCACAGTCCCAATAAGACCTTGTGCAGTGATGGGAATGATCGTGCGTGAGCTGTCTCCATATGGTCACGGCCAGCCCCCTGTGGCGACAGCACGTAAAATGGTGCTAGTGCGGAGGAACTCACGTTTTATTTCATTTTAAGTTAACTGAAAGTTAGGTTACTTTTAACAGTAAGCTGAAATAGTCACGTGTGGCGTGTGCTACTGTATTGGACATCCCAGATCCAGAATGTCCAGGTCACTTAAAACTATGTTATGACAGGGTGGGAGATTTGGCAAATCCTGGGCAAAACCATAAATATACACTGCTGGTATCTGTTTCATGTTACTACAAATTAGTATTGTTCCTTCTCCGTAGAAGTGGAAAAGAATGCATTCTCCACATCAATGGCCGAGACCATGAGGCTGTGCTAATGAACGTCCGTAAAGTTACCGTCTGTGTGGGGTTACTGCTTGGTTCAATTTGCAGTGGCCCCCTCATCCTCTGGGTCTGTCTTCTGGTTTTTGTAAGAGAAGACTGGAGAATTACATGGGAATGTGACGGGCCCACCACCCTGTATCTTTAGGCCTTTAAGACGAGCACTCTCTGCCATCCCCTCTTAGATGCAATACTGTTTCTGATTTGGTTCTGGTTCACAGGGAGGTCCCACTCATTGGGTCTTGAGTCCACAGCTCACCTACTACAAATGCTGAAGGGTCCCGCCTGTGTCCCACACGTGTGACTCACTGGTGTTTTCTCTTTCTAGTGAAAGAAGCTGGAAGAGATTTTACCTACTTGATAGTGGTGCTTGTTGGAATCAGCATTACAGGTTGAAAACACAGCAAGTATAATACCCCAGATACCTTTTTACTTAGTGTTTGTCTCACTCTGGCTTTGCTTGATCTGTTTTTTCTGTGACTTTCAGGTGGCTTGTTTTATGCACTTTTCAAAGAACTTTTTTCTTCATCCAGTCCTAACAAGATATATGGGAAAGCCTTAGAAAAATGCAGGTCACATCCTGAGGTGAGTCGCCAAGACTGAGTTGCACAAACTCTGATATTAGGGAGAAAATATCGGGTTGGGGGAAGTGGGCCGAACTCACATACTGGTTCTGTCTGGTGAAGTTTATTAAACCACATGGAATGGCTGATTTCTGACTGTGGCATTAGCGCTTTGTCCAGAGGTGCGTGTCAGGGTGTTTTCTTCTTAATTGTACAAGAGAGTCGTTTCATTAGTTGTCAGAGATAATAAGTGGTGGACCAGAATGTTCCAGAGTACTACACCCCTGTGATCAGTGTCTAGTCTTCTTTTAAAAACCTGATTTGTGACCTCATGGTCACAATAGTCATTCTTACTGAGAGCATATTGTCAGCCAAGGACTACTCCGCGTTTCAGTGCATCATCTTCATTAAATCTCACAAAAACCATTTGTGACAAGTACTGCTAGTATCCCATTTGCAGAAGGGGAAACTGACACTTAAAGACATTAAAATAATGCAAGTCGTAGCATAATTAAATGTTAGGACGCATCTCTGAAAGGATGAAGAGTTGCCACGTTACTCACAAACTCAGCCTTTCCTAGAGCTTGAGCATTTTGAACAAAACAAAGTACACAGAATAAACGCAAAGAATGGGATGTTATTAAAGTCATAGCTGAATTTGCTGCCTAAAAGAGCTCGACAAATCATAATTGAACTTGAACAACTCAATCTTGTCAACATGTACAAAGGGCCTATTCTTTGCCAAGCACTGTGCCTGCTTAAAAATAGAAAACCCTAACGTCCTGAGGTGTTTAATCTATTAAATTATTTAAAAAGGTTTTCCATTTGTTTCAGCCACACAGTTCTTAAATATCTCTCATCTTACACATGATTCCTTTTTATTTATGCCTGAAAAATATGACACTAAAAATGCCCAACACAAAATAAGAAAAGTTTTATAGGCTTGAGGCAATATTTGTTTGAGTTGATATCAAATTTGTTTGTTTTTTTAAAGGTTCCAAAATGTTTGCAGTTTGAATTCAATAAAAATTACATTTCCACTTCATTGTGAGTTTTCCCATTGGGAATAATTGATTCCCATCTCTGGATCTGGCTTGTTTTAAATAGAACCTTATTACTTGTTTGTTTGTTTTCACTGTGTCTCATGACTTAAAAAATCGTTTTTGTCTCATAGCTTTTAGTATTAGACCCCATTGATAAATTTCACTGGAAATGTTCAGACACTTAACTATTCGAACACTTTGTTTTATTGTGTTTGTTTTTCTAAGGGGTATAGGAACAGCTCCGTTTCAGCCTACACTGTTCTGAAAGTACAAGTAACATCATAATGTTCCCTGTATCAGTCTCTGCCCATGAAATGTTGATTTATGGGATGATTTTTGTGAAATAGCTTTTTTCCCATCATTGGAGTTGTCATTTTGAGACAACTCAAAATTTTTTTTTTTCTGTAATCACTTGGTTGGTCAGGAAATACTTCCCCAGGAGATTTTTTTAAATGACACTTATGAAACACTACATTGTCTTTATTCTGCAGGTTATAAGTGTCTTTGGTGAGCCTGTGAAAGGCTATGGGGAGACGACAAGGCGTGGTCGAAGGCAGCATGTCAGGTACTGCACGTCGCTTGAATCTGGAAAGCTCGGGGATAATTATTAAAGGAATGGAATTTAGACCTGTGTTCTTACATTATCTTGACAGTTTTATTGAATATGTAAAAGACGGGCTGAAACACATGCGTGTGAAATTCTACATCGAGGGCTCCGAGCCTGGGAAGCGAGGAACAGTGCATCTTGAAGTGAAAGAGGTGTGAGGACCGTGGTGGGCAGATGCAATCCTGAGTGCACCGTTACGGAAAGTACTGGAAAGAAAAATGACACCTTGAAATTCTTTTTCTTTTTCAGAACCCAGAAAGTGGCGAATATGAGTTTCGATATATATTTGTAGAACTTGAAGCCTATCCTAGAAGAACTATTGTCATTGAAGATAATCGAACCTAAGAGAATTAAAAGAACCAGCAAGCATGCTGTTTCTTGAGGGTTGTTGAATGGTACAGACACTCAACGCTGACCTTCACGGCTCTCCCAGAGGCGATTTGGAGTAAGATCGGGAAGAGGAGAACTCATAAAAGCCAATGAAACTGGGTGGTTGTTGCATTTAGACAGACTGCATTCGAGATGATGTCTGGTAGAGTGAAAAATCATGAAATAGAGCACATTTTATGTTATATTATTGAATCATCGATCAAGGGCAGTATTTCTGCTCTACTAGCATCTTTTCTCATGGTTTAATAAATTTTTGTTAAAAATGTTACACCATGTAAATAAGAAAATAGAGTTCAGTATTTTGTGCTTTTTTTATGTTCTATCGCTGTATAAAATGAAGACTATGTGAAAGCTGTCAGAAGCAGCTTCTTTCCGTATACTTTGGGATCTGACTTAGAATTGTAGGAAACCAAAGGATAAACACACACCCTTCAAAACGGTTACAGAAGGTACACGTGTGAGTTTCAGTAGAGCTCCTGTTTCCCACCAGTTGGGGGCATCGTGTGCAGTGGGAACAGTGGGTGCTGTGAAGTGGGGTGGACCTCCCTGGTTCCCACCCGGTGCGTGGGCCTGTGCAGGGACCTTCGCCTTGTCCAACCTCGCTGTCATGTTTGTCAGGCAACGCATGGAGTGTCCCCACCCACTTATTAGAACTTGTGCTGATACTTTGCCAAAAGAAGCATGGAAGTATTGAGTTTTGTCTGAGTTTGTGTAATGCCTTTTTTGGATGTGGGTCCCCTATTTTATCTGACTTATTTACAGGGCATTTGGAGAAAAGTGACCTTAACTTACAAAAGTGTAATCGCTATCTGCGTGAAGTGCTGTATATGCTGGGAGAGCTCTAAAATGTCCTTATCTCTGGTGGCTTCAGCTTTGAGGCACCCCCCATGAAATGCTGCTCCCTCAGAACTGTCTGTAGAGCACTTTCTGATGTGTAGTTGAAATTATAGGAGATTTAGATTAGACGGACACCCAGGCAAGCTATCCCCCCTCTTAAAGCCATCTCCCTCTTTAATTATGAAAAATCGCCAACATTTAGGAAATACAGAAAATACCACAGGAGACATGCTTGTCTCCCTAACGGAACACATTTTACGTTCCAGGATAAACTCTCCTCTTGGACTTTGTCTCCTAACCATTTTTTCCTCTCCTTGCCAGTAGAATGTCCATTTTCAGTATCGTGGTCCTTGACTGAAATGTCAGCATTTCACAGGCTGAGGTCTGCTTCCTCTCTGCTCGAAAAAGCAGCCCTACTCAAGACCTGCTCAGGCCACAGCTCGATGGAAACGGGCCTCTGAGCAGCTCGGGCTTTAGCCTCCCGACCCTGTTTCTATGGCGTAGGGCCAATTTTTTTCCATCTTCATCTTTATGTACCTCCCACGTGATGATACGCCCATGCCCCTTTCAGGTAGGAGCTTATCAAGTTACTTTTATAATCAGAAATAAAACCAGAAGGAAAAATCTCTGTGCTCAGGTTCTTCTGTACAACCATGGGAAAATGTAACTGCAATTTTTCAGATGCCTTTGTTTTCTTTCCCGATGAGAATTTGATACTGCTTTTCAGAATCTCTTTTAAAAGAGCTTCTCTAGTCAACTTGGGCATCTCTGATTCTAATTCTGGCATCTGTCCCTGGGCTCACTACCGTGTTCGAAATTGTGTCTAAAATCTGGGTCCACGTCTGACTGCTCATGCCTAGTATCCCCTTCTGTCATTTGTATGAATTTGTCATCTGCTTCCAAGGCGTTTGTTACATCATCCCCAATTAGTGAACCCTTTTGTCAGAATTAAACCTAGAGCAGCATTTCCTCTCTGTCTCCTTAATGAAGAAACTGTTGGTAAGACAAGTCAAGAATTTGTCAGGGCAGCCGGATGGCTCAGCTGGTTAGAGCGCGAGCGCTCAACAACAAGGTTGCTGGTTCAATTCCCACATGGGATGGTGGGCTGTGCCCCCCCCCACCTGCAGCTAAAGATTGAAAATGGTCGACTGGACTTGGAGCTAAGCTGTGCCCTCCACAGCTAGATTGAAGGACAATGACCTAGACTTGATGGGCCCTGGACAAACACACTGTTCCCCAATATTCCCTAATAAAATTAAAAAAAAAAAATTGTCAGTTTCTGCTTTTAGCAAAGAGATCCCCAGCATATCTACCTCCTTCCATGACGTTTTGATCAGTGCTCATAACCATTTCCTTCTATTTAGTAAATGACAATGACATCACTTCCATTTCCCATATTCTCATCCAGATATGGTTCCCCAAAAAATTCATGGATTTCTAGTTAGGGTCATATTCAATATACTACTATATAATGTACTCAGTGCAGTATTAATGTGTCCCATCTGTTAGATTGCATTAATTCAAATACTTGAGAACACGCTGTATGTCAAGACTCTTTGCTACGTGCAGAGAACCCTAAAACGAAAAGCAACTACCCCTGTTCTCAAGGGATGTCAAGTAGATAAAATACAGCATGTGGTTGCTCACTGGTCTCACGCGGGGCTTGGGCAGCGAGTGGGCCGGGGCAGTCAGGCTTCAGAGGAAGGCGCCACTAGAGATGAGGTTGGTGGGTGGGTAGGAGGCTACCGAGGAGAGGACATTCTCAGCCTAAGGAAGAGCATGTGAAAAGGTCCAGAAGCTTCTAGGAGCACTAGATAATTGGCACGGAATACAATTGAGGGGGGAGGGGAGCTACTGATGTGCCAGTGGTGAGCAGCTGCAGACCCGGCCCTCGCCAGGGAACCCTTCTCTGCTCCGGGGGGACACTGTGGAACCTGTTAGATTGTCCTTGCTTGGAAAAAGTTGAAAATGTACATGCTGCATAACCCAGGACTTTCTCCCGTAGGTGTTTACTGTAAAAAAAAAAAAAAAAAAAAAAAGAAAAAACCTCTGGCACACACTGGAGCCAATTACAACATATATAAGCACAAAAAACTGGCAAGTGTGGCCAGGAGATTGATACAAAATACTGTGGTATACAATTTCACTTAGCATGTACTATGGTCTTAATGGTCCTGTCCCTCCAAAATCCATACTGAAATCCTACCCCCCAAGCTGACGGAGGTAGGAGGTGAGACCTCTGGGGTGATTAAGTTCTGAGGGTGCGGTGCTCGTGAGTGGGATTCGTGTCCCATGAACGAGACTCCAGAGAGCTCCCTCTTCCCTTCTGCCGTGAGGACACCTTGAGAAGCCTGCGACCTGAAAGGGCTCCCCCCCACCCACGCTGGCGCCCTGATCTCAGCCTTCCAGTCTCCAGACGGAGAAACCAAGCTCTGTTGCTTACAAGCCACGCAGACTGTGATAAGACTTTTGCTATAGCAGCCAGAGCAGGTTAAGACATCACAGAACTATTCGAACGGAGGAAAATTTTCCGATAGTGCATGTATTTCATGCACCGCCTGCCTTTAGGCAACGTGAGGGAAAAGGGACCAAGGACAGCTGCATGCGTCAGCAGAGAGGAATCTCAAATACTTTGAGCCAAAAGGGAAAATAATACATGCATTTTGACATTATATAAAGTTCAGAAATAAATAAATAATATATATATTTCTATATGTAAATACATATAGAAATATATAAATAAATATAATTTATATAAATATAATTTATATAATATAAATAATTCGTATAAATATAATTTATATAATTTATATAAATTTAATGTTTAAATTATTCAATAAATTATTTAATTTATATAAATATAATTTATATATAATTTATATAAATGTATATATAATACATAATATAAATAAATATATATATGCATATATATGTGTGTGTATATATATATACATATATATTAGTTGGAGATACATACATATGTGACAAACTCAATGAAAAAAGTAAAGAAAGCCCACATTCTGGAGAACGAGTCTGATGGGAGGGGGGTGGGGGTAAACTTTATGGGGCTGGTCCTCAGGCAAGTTCTTCCCTGGGAAGGTGGGGTCCATGGCTTTTCATGCTTTTATTATACTTCACGCCTTCTACTGCCCGCGGGCGGATCTACCCAGAAGGTAATGAATCCAGGCTCCCTCACTTTCCCAGACCCCAAAGGCCAGCACCTAATTTTGTATTCATAATTTTCTATTCCGTTTTTTACAGAAGTCTCCAAAAACTGCCTAAGCCTCAGGGTCCTCAAAGCATGGAGCCACCGCTGCATGCAGTGATAACTTTTATACAAGCCAAGTACCCTAAATTTTAGAAGGGGAAAAGCAGACCACTTACACCTACCGGGTGTTCCAGGCCTGAGTGTATCCTTCAGCCTCTCAGCCTTGGGCTTTATTAATATTTAGCTTGTTACATTGAATCCTTGTCTCCCCAAACTCTGCATTTGTGTATAGATATTACCTGAAAACTGGCTTTTGTTCTCCACTATAATATCCTTACATTTGTTTCTCTCAGTGATGTTTTTGTGTGTCCTCAATTATACCTAATTTTACAGTTTGGGCCACGCTTTTTTCCTCCTTCCTATGGTAGTTTTTAATCCATGTCCTACTCCCTGTTCCCCCTTCTCTCTTCCCCACATTACGTGCGCCTAGCGGCTATCAGCTGGGGAGTTACATACAATCATTTCCTCAGTCAGGTCTCTGCCCCCCAGTTTCACTCCAGGGAATCTTTCCTGCCCACAGCACAAGAGTAGCTTTCTAAAACCCCAGCTGTCCTGAAAAGCTAAATCCCGTCAGTAGAGCCCTGATTACAACATCACATCTCCATGTTCTGCCTTATATTCCCCCTCCCCCAGCCACCCTGGGCAAGGTCAGACTCCATGGGCTTAGGCTTTCATACCTTGACGTTCAACATTTCCACTCATGGGTCCTTAAGACTGTCACGCGTGTTTTGCTAGTCAACATTCTCAGCTACTTGGAGTTGTCTCAATACTTAACATCAGGCCACGTACGCACTCCTTTCTCACCAGGTCAGTTGTGGAAGTTGCAGTTTTGTTGGGTATGGTTCCTCCTTCCCTCGGTGGCATTTTCATAATTCCATAAAATTCCACATACCATGTTTCCCCAAAAATAAGACCTAACTGGAAAATAAGCCCTAGCATGATTTTTCAGAATGACATCCCCTGAACATAAGCCCTAATGCGTCTTTTGGAGCAAACCTTAATATAAGACCCTGTCTTATTTTTGGGGAAACACGGGAAAAATCAGGGCCACAAGACATTCTTTATGGCTCATAAGTATTGACAATGCAGTTACAGGGCACAAAAACCACCAGCCAGTTCTCCCACAGCCCCAGACCCCTTATTGGTGAAGCCTAAAGTTTACCAGACATTGTCTCCTTTGGTCCTCGCAGCCACGTGGGGTGGACCAGGGGCTCCTGCTTTACCAATGGGGAATGTGGGGCTCTACTGGTCTTTGGGAACCAATGCATTCAATCTTCTAGGGCCTTTTAACATATCCTGTGTCTGCCTGACAAGGAACAAGAGCAAGGGGTCACCACCCTCTAGGGGACTGGAACTGACCTCATCTGATTCCCATCTGGGTTCACCTCCCACCGCACCTCCCAGACCCTCCCCATGTTACAGAGCCATGTGAACAATATGCCCCCAAAACAGGGAGAACCGCTAAGAAAATAGCATGTTTCTTCCTGTTCAGTGTGGTCGGCACAGAGATGGTAAACACTGGGCTCATCGTGTAAAGAAGTCACATCATGTGCATACAGCCGGGGCTGAACCGTATCCCCTACCCTGAAACCCCGTGGGACCAGGTCCGCAGCTGTGCTAGTTCGAGGCTGAAGCAAACAACGTGAGATGAACTCATCCTCACCAGATCCTCAATTAATCACACCTTGGCCTTAGAAGATACTATCCACAAGTTCTAGGGGTTAGAACGCGGACATATCCTTTAGTGCCCACATTTCAGGAGGCAACCAAAAACGTCTGCAAAGTCAGTGACTGGCTCAAGAACATCTGCTTTGTGTGACCTCGGACCCGGGTATTTGACACCAGGTCTGTCTGAATCTCAAATCCTGGGTATTGAACCAGTACCTAATGTTGCCTCTAACCTTTCTTTAGCTCTCCACAGCTCAGTTCCCTCGTGGTTCACATGAGGACAACAATATGACCTCAAGGTCTTTACAAGGATTCCACGAGCTGGTACGGAAGGCGTTTCAACAGTAGCTGGCACTTCAATATATTGCAGCTGCCAGGGAATCTCTCCTCTTCCCTTCAGGTGGTAAATAAAGAAGGTGTCATTTTCATTTTTGCACCTCCAGTTCTCAGAGTGTGTGGAAAGTATTATAGCAGGTTCTCAAAAATGTTTGTGAAAGCCAAGCCTTAGAAACATCTCTAGTTCTAATACATGGGCAACACATTACTCAGAAGTGACTTGGAAAGCTGCTGAGTTCCTGGTATGCCAGCTAGGAGAAACAGAAGGCAGCAAAATTAGATGCAGTCCCAAGGCAGCCCTGCATTAGTAAGACAAAATTATAGCCAAAATAACGTAATCTGATGCCTCTAGAGGGTTGGAACAACCCAGGAGCAGGGTTGGCACAAGAAAAACATATATATACATGAAACAAATATATATAAAACATATTATATATATGGCAGCAAAAAATGGTTTATAGAACGAGCTTGTACAACCACTTACTTCATAATATGACAAAACAAAAATGCAAAGAAAAGAAGTAAGATTCTGATCAAATAGATAGCAGGACCTCAGTAAATGCTTTGAATTGAGCCTAGAGAGAGTTTTGTGTACTTTACCACGAATGTTTTCATGGTAAACCATTTCTTTGATGACAGTGAAAATGATGTAACTATTTACTTGAAACTCCCACTGAAGCAGCTCAGAACAGTCATTTGCATTAAGCAGATGTGTTGGATATTCCGTACTTAGCGATTGACTGTCGGACTGGCATCTTGACCCCATGTTGGTTTTCACTGTGCAGCACGCGATGCTACCAGCAGCCCGTTGTTTACATGGCGCTCGTAAGAAAGGTTCTTCCCCAATTCTCCCGACAGCCAGATGACTCGCTTAAGGCACTCTGTCCCTTTTCCACCTATTTCCAGATTCACCACCAAACCTAAGAAAAGATTCATCAGTGCTCCACTGGTGTACAATCATAATACTGAGATTTCTGATAAACTATAAAATGCCTCAAACTCTCCTCTTTCTGTCCTCTTCCCTTTTTCATGGAATTTGTGACGAACTTTTGTTAAAAACAGTGCACAACAGACATGCAAATGCCTCATAAGATATCTAACATGTACCGACACCATTTGTTACTTTGAGATCTGAGGAATTAAACAGATAATAATAGAAGAAAGCATACCAAAGTGACAGTTTCATTGAAAAGGCCAAATTTATCGAATTGTGAATCCTGACTTCACACCTCGCAATTGGTATCAACAGCTGAGTATACTGCTCACACTTCTGATGGCATCGCATCGTGGGAGGGGCGGGCACATCGATGAACGCAGAGAAGGATCAAAATGATTTTTGTCCACAATGATACTCGAGTCCAAAGGGGAGTCTCACTTATGAGAAATTGTCACTGTCATTCACTCAGCATTCAAGCCACATGAGAACATGGCGAGGGGAATGTTCATTTATTTCAGCAAAATTGCCAGAAGTAAATGCTATCAACAAACAAATGCTGTACAAGGCATATGGCTTTCTGCCTATAGAGGAGACGCTAAAGAAAAGTGTATTGATTTCTCCGTGAACCAAACAGGACGCCTTGTCTTTGGCACAGATGATGAAAATCTACTCTGTTTTTCCTGGAAGCCGCCAGCTGCTGTGTGTGATGGACTGCCAGTAAATGCTGCCGATTTTATCTAGGAACAATTCAGATAAAAACCCTAAACTTATTAAGCTAAATGTCACAGTCGTTGATATCAATTTGCCTTTAGCCGATAGAGTTATGAAATGGACATAATACATAAAAATAATATATGTCCTTCCAAGTAGTTTCAAGTAATATAATTGGATCATAATAGGTTCCTTATTTTTCATGTCAAAGAGTTATAAAAATGTTCATTTTTGTCCTTATCAAATATGATGGCATTATTATTTGTTATTGTTAATACTGATTTATTTTATTTCTAATTTATTTAATCCAGAAGTGCTAGTGTGTTTCCTAAGACCCAATGGGAAGTTGTCATTCACGATGCCACCCAGTACCTGAGGCTCTTGCCGTGCTCTCCTTATGGGGTAGCAGTGGGGACACAAGTGCCGCTCGCACGTTGACTGCACGCAGACTTGGATGTGTTCCTGATTTGGTTCCCTGTGGTTGCAGCCCTGAGGTCACTTCCAAGATGGCTGCTGGCATTCCTCCTACATGACAGGCACCTGCACACTCTAGAGTCTAGAGACTTGGGATTCTGGGGTGTGGGAGCCCCGAGTAGTAGTTACAGAGGGGCCAAACACTTCCCTACCCAGGTGACCACACGGAAGATCAAAGCTACCCCCTTCTGTCCCCCATCACCAAAAGGATGCAGTTTCTAACTCTTGTTTAAAATCCATCAAACCTCAGTTTCCCCCCCACCACCATGTTTCTCCTCTCTTGTGTCCCCATCTCTCCATCACCATCTCTGACTCTTTACCTCTCCTCGCTAGTGTCCCTCTTTCCTCCGCCATTTTCTCATCTTCTCCCTATTATCTCCTTAACAGTCTGTAATAAAGATATCTGCCTACCTATAGGCCATCTTGACACACCTTTATGTTCCTTCTTCTTGATTTAAATCAGGCAAGATAACTCTTGTGGATCTCACTGGATCAGGAGAGACGAGAGTGACCGGTTGGAAGAAGCACAGAATGAGAAATGAGCCATTTCATTAAGTCAGCTAAAGATGCAGAGAACCCCACTGATCTCGCCACTGCCAGCACCCGTACTCCATCTTTTTCTCAGACCAGCTCCTCAAATGTTTATTTTCTTATTTGCAGTAAACAGATCCAAAGACTCAATCTACTTTTCTTAAGAAGCAATACAGTTTCTGAGCAAGCATTTTTGCTCGAGACTCAGACAGCCTTAGCTGAGTTAAAGTCCAATTCTGCCCACCACCATGACAGGTAATTTACTTCACTTCTCTATAAAATGGGATCCTAACAGTACCAATTTCATAATTTCTTCTGAGACTTAATTACATGTAATGTGCTTAAGAGACAAAATACCTACAGAGTAACACATCAAGAAGCATCAAGAACTTCATAGAAAACAACATTCTACAGAGGGAGGGAAAAAAACTTGAATAAAGGAAAAAGGCATACTCTATTCTTGGAGTAAAATATTAATTCCTTATGTGGATCATTTTCCTGTGTCTGCACCGTTCAGTCCACTAAGCACCCACTGTAGTTTTAATGTTTTTCCCAAGTCACCGGATGAATTGGGAACAACCGGCCAAGGGAACGCCCACCATTGTGTGTAACTGCTGGAGCAGCCTTACCCTTCCCTGAGTTTCCTGTGTGTGCTAGCTCCGTCTCTCTCAGTAGGCTATCTTTTCACTGGGGACAACAATCACGAGATCGCGATGTCTCTGAGAGATGCTACGCAGGGCTGTACTTCAACATCTCTTTCTCGGGAACTTAGACGTGACTGTCCTAAGCAGTTCTGCTTCTCAGGGGTCTGCTCCCATCTGTTCACGTGTCATCTCTGGTCATGTAATAAAACCCAGCACACAGAAGGTAACTCAGTTTCTAAAGGATATTTAACCTGCTGCAGAGGTAAATTATTTGACTGTACCTGGTGAGAGCAAAGAAAGTCGCCCGAGCACAGCTTTCATCAGGTTCCCTGTGTCCTGAGGGGAAGTAGGAAGCTGAGGGTCAGACACGGTTTCCAAGCCACTTTCCATCCAGCTGAGCCTTCTCCGTGCTCCAGGCACCGGGGAAAGAAAGGGGGAAAGAGAGTAGATTATAACTAACAAAGTTCTCCAAAAAAGCTCAGTTTCTATAGAGCTGTCTCTTTTTCCCCTGAAAACCATAAAAGCACAGATAGTATTCCACAATTACGGTGCTCTGTAATATGGCTGATCAGATGTCAGGAGCCTGGGTTAGAAACGACCACAGGGACTCCACAGTAGGTGGTGGCAGTTACCCATCTGCTCAAGGTTAAAACTATAGTGAATTTCTTGAGTTCAAAAAAGTAATTCAGGTCTTTGTCCACCCAAACTAGCACCTTTTTCTGATGTTACCATGAAGTCCTCGTGACATGATCGCCAGAGGGAAAGCTCGCATGTGATTTTTCTGCCTACCTGCAGTGGACTTCAGAAATACCCTGTGGCTATTTATGGAAATGATGACATTATGAAGTCGTATTTATGGAAACCAGCAGTACATTATAATTCATAGGAGACCAGCCTTCAGAGTTGAACGTATTTGCAGAAGGAAAAGGAAGATTGAATTGTTCAATGTGCTTGAAAGTTTTAGCTTTATTAGATTCTGTCTTTTGGTCAAAATAATTTACATAGCAAAAAGGAAATAAATCCTTGGCTCAGAAGCATTTTTAATATGCCATTCAAATACCTAGTTTGAAATTATATTGAGCAGAACTATTTGGAAAAGTATTGAAGCTATTGCCTCTGTCCATTTTAAAACCTTGTCTGGAAATATCACTGAAAAGGAGAAATGGTTTCTTTATGCTACAAAATCTTTTCTCACACACTGCACTCCACATATAACCTTTTTTTTTCATTGCTACTATCTCCAACTGCCCTTGTTCATTATTAGGATTTTAGTTGCAAGAATCCTGTTTTGCCCTGCCCTGTGATTGCTTTCACGTGTGAGAGGACATCAGCTGCCCAATCACAGAAGCACCAGGAGTGGGGGAGGTGAGATCCCAGTGGACTAGGGGAGGTGAGGTCCCATCCCACTGGGGGAAGTGAGGTTCAATCTCACTGGGGAGGGGAGGTCCCATCTGACTAGGGTGGTGAGGTTCCCATCTCACTGAGGAGGTGAGGTTCCCACTCAGTGTGTTGGACGAGACCATGAGCCAAGCCGTCCAGCTGGCTGGATAAAGAAGATGCTCCTCCATGAGGCTTTTCTATGTGTGGCTGCAGAAACGTTGTAAAAATCAATGATTAAATAACCTATATTTCCACTCTTTAGAGAAAGAAGTCTTCTGAGAAATCTTGATAATACTGCAAAAATCAAGATAGAATTAACTATGATTTGACAATTATTAAACTTTTTATGGTCAAGCAGTTAAGGGTAAGTTGAGAGCTAGATAAACCCAGGAATGAAATCCATGTTCTGCCACTGACTGGTGGCATGACGTGGATTATTTTACTTAATCTCTCTGAGTCTCAATTCCTTCCCAGGTGACATGGGGACCAAGAAATGTGAGGGTCAAAGGCAAACATGCATATCCCACTGAGCATGAGTCTGGAATATGGGCAGCTTATAATCTGCAATTACCACTTCTGTCTACGTACCTTTGCTCAAAAAATAACTGTTCACATTGACTAAGATAGATGTTTTAGAATTAAATGCCACATTTTTTCTACACAGTGGAAATATGTGACCACAAAAATTCAATTTTGCTTTTCGGGGACAGACTAACCCATGTAACCAAGTATGCAGTGTCAAAAGGCCATATATACATGAACTCTCCCCACAGATGCCCGAGTCAAGTTTCTAACTACCAATTCTCACTAAAAAAGAAAACAGAATTCTTTGCAGAAATGAATGATTCCCGGCCTGGGGCAGGCAAGGTATGAGATAAGTCTAAAGCATCTTATGCCAAAACACTAGAAACTGCCAAAGAATAACAGGGACACATCAAAAGAACACAGCAGCCAGCTTGAAGGGCCAAATCTGGGACAGTCTGCACATCACAGTGAGTAACAGTAGAGTAAAACCAACTGAATAAAATAGGAAACCCATACTGATAGGAACAAAGAAATTGAAAGTTTCAGAAGGAACGGGACTTTTACATAGTCTCACAGTACCTCCCCACAAAACTCAGTATTTATTAATCGTACAGCGGGGAGGAGTAACTTTGTAGGGGAGAAACCGACAGATCCTTCCTTCATCACGTGGCTTCAGTGTCAGCAATGGGGCAAATGGAAGGAGGCAGTGAGGACACACCACCACTTGTGTGACGTTCCTGCCACAGATGCATAACATTAGACGTGTCCAGATTCAGGGATATTCTACTAAATAACTGGCCTGTGATGTTCAAAAGTATCAAGGACATAAAAGTCAAGAATATAAACACCCTGAGAAACTGTACCAGGCTGCAAGAGAAGAAACAAGACAGCCAAATGCAACACGTGATCCTAGACTGTTTCATTATAACAAGCAGTATTGGAACAACAGGCAGAACTTAAAAGGAGTCTGAGAATTCGATGGTGGTAATGAGCCCGTGTTCATTTCCTGATTCTGGTGGCTGTTGTATGGGGGTTGTGTTTGGTGGTTGTGAGGATGTAATAATTTTCTTGGGTTGCCATAGCAAAGTTGCACAGACTGAATGGCTTAAACAACAAAAATTTAATTTCTCATAGTCCTTGAGACTGGAAGTCTGAGATCACGGGGCCATCAAAGTTGGTTCCTTCTGAGGCCTCCCTCCTTGGCTTATGGAATACCATCTTCTTCCAATGTCTTCACATAGTCTTCCTTATGTAAAATAATCTCCTCTTCTTACAGGGATACCAGTCTATTGGACCAACATTGCCCCCCAATACAACTTCACTTTAAGTTAATTACATCTTTCAAGACCCCATCTCCAAATACAGTCACTTTCTGAGGTCCTGGGTGCTGAGACTCTGACATATGAATTTTGAGGTGATACAGTTCAACTCATAAAAGCAGGAGAATATCCTTGTTTGTAGGAAATACGCACGACAAAATATGGATGCAATGTTGACATCATGCCAGCTGCTTATTCTCAGATAACGTAAGAAAGAAAAAAGAGTTCTTTGTACTTCACTCACTTGCAACTTTTCTGTAGGTTTGGAGACTGTTTCAAAAACTTGTTAAAGAAAAATAGTCAGTGAGGGGCATTTAAAATTTTGTTAATAGGTAGGTGAGTCTGACAGAATGAACTAAATGATGCCATAGCACTTTGAAATCTCTGAATTTATTCGAGCTGTTTCTGCCTATCCTTTTACCAAGACAAATGTTGCACTCAGCATAGGAATCTTCAGATAAGCCTTGATCAAATGTTAGCATGAATTCTTAATATTCTGAAAGAAAATGATCCTGGAAAGTATAAAATATTCACAGCCCTCTCACTGTCTATTCTGCCTCACTTGAGGACAATTCTCATCTGTACACAAATGCTCTCTAGCATTTGGGAACAGATGGCGGAGAGTAATAAAAAGATTGAAAAATGGGAAGGCAGGAATGGAAGAACGATGCCCAGCAGAGGGGAGCCATCTTCCACACGGAGCAAATATGTTTCTGTCCTTGAGATAAAGAACCTGAACTGGTATTGCAGCTTGAGGCCTCCAGACTCTGTCCGTTACTCCTCTGAATTTTGTATCAATCTCCCATTTCCTAAAGATGTGCTCCAACTGAGGGAAAGTGTCTGACTGCATGCTAATGTTATCATTCCACGGGGCCTCTGCACAGGGAGGTGACACCGAGGCATCATTAATTCCTCACCTCTGCAGGACAGTGACTTTAATGAAGAGACCATAGGTGCCTTCCCTGGTTATGAGTAGTCCATGCAAAATGCCGTCACCTTCTTCCCTCACCTTTGTTCTAAGAATTGCCAGCAGCCCCCACACCATGACCTACTCCCTCTTCCTTGCTTCAGATCCATCGGACCTAATCACAATATTGTAATCTTAATCGAAATATGCAATCATGAGATTCCACCATCACATACTAAGCTATGTTTAGGATTTCACTGATTCATTCACCTCAGCAAGACTATGAAACCAGTGCACATCCGTACTTCACAAATAGATATGGACCTAGAAAAATAACCACAGACATGCACACATATACTAACATTCCCTGACTTTTTAAGACCAATAAAAATCAGACATGCCCTATTATATTCACCCTACTTTTGGGTGCATTTGATAGTAACTTATCCTTTCTGAGCAATCTTACAAATTTGCAGACTTTCACAAATTCATCTTATTTGAATTAAGGGTATCATTGTCTTTTTGATGCTGAAATTGTTGTAATTAAATTAGCCGAAAGCCCTTTGTGCTAGTTCCTTTGTCCTGAGAACTCCAAATATGGAATATATCACCTTTCTAGGAGCACTGGTTGGGGGGAGTAATGTTAGAGATTATCACCGGAGCTGTGGAAGTTGGGTGAGTGAAAGCAATGCTTCTGCTGCCCTTATTGGGCCACTTCTCATAAAGAAATGAGAAAATACTTATTTTCAAGGTCATAATTTTAAATTAAGTTTAATTTAATTCAACCGATTAAAATTGAATTTAAGTTAGTTTAAATACTTTAAAATTTTAAAGCTTTTTCTAAGTTTCTGTCTTATTTCCTCTAATACTAATATATTTTAATTTTTAACCCTTTTTCCAAAACGGTAACCATATCTCCTTCTCTTTAATATGTTCCACATTATTAGCTACCGTTCTGTAGGCAGTTTATTGACATCTCCATTCATGAAGCTAATCATACTTGTGTTTGAGGAAATCAAATCTTAAACCGAAGTACTAGGGCTCAGAGTGTGAAATAAAAGGGCCCAAGACAATGGGAAGGGAGGTGTCCTAGAAGAACAGGTTTCTCCCCTACAAATGGGGCCTAAGTCCCTCCCCACACTATGGAGCCAGTGACTCTGGCCATCATCACAGAAGGAGGCTCCGGATTCTCCCTGGAAAGTACCACCCTGAGGACTTCTCAGGCCATCATCCCAACTCAGTGGGGCCAATCCGCAAGCTATTCTCTGTCCTACAGAAAATTAGCAGAGCAAGATTCTTTCCTTTGGTTTCCAGAAAGCCAATGTAGCAGGTTTCACCATTCATGTAATGAAGGGAAATACTTTTAAGTTTGTCAGGCCTTCATAAAGCTAGTGCACACTATATTCACTCGGAGTGTTTTGGAAGACCTTTTTCAAGTTGCCTCATTACTCTTTAACACATTCCTGTATGGGATTGAGCACTGATTCTTAGAAGAACAAGAGGGGGAAAAAACCCTCTTCTGCAGGTGTGACCACTGACAGACTTGGAAGGTCAGTGTGCTTTCTATTTACGTCTTCTACTTCCTGTTCTTCTCTGAAGAAATTCAAATGTGCCAATTAGGCAGAGGGAATTGCAACGCAGGTCTCCTGTCTTCACCAAACATTTCAACTTAGTTTTTTTTAAAAAAGCAAAACCCTGACTGAACCTGGTGATGCCATATATACCACGGAACATTATTAATAATCATACAGAGGCGTGACACACTGATTTTCAACGTGCTCATAGCACAAAAAGGTAGAGGATGCAGATCTGATCACCTGCATTAACTGATGTCATTCCAGGTGGAGCTGGGGCCTCACCTTCTGCCGAATGCCTCAGAACACTCCAGAAGTTCTGGAGGATTGTCACACAGGGTTACTTTCAGTTCCCTTCACAATCTGGTGATTCATATCAAAATCCTGAACAACATGTTTGTTTTATAGCCTCGCTGCTCCTCCTCTGTAAATTTATGTTTAAAAAAAAAAAAAATTCAGAGGTTCTCTAAACCCCAGACTTGTCAACTGGAGTTGAAAATAACTGCTGTTAAAATTTAGAAGCATGTTGCATATTTTTATGTCACCATTTCAAAGATAAAATACTTCCCAGATATCAGAAAATAAAACTTAGAATCAGAAAAAAACAACTGAAAGATATTAGAGACAAAAGTGAAAAGACGTTATTATTGAATAAAGTATTTGAGGATGATGAAATGTCAGGAAAAGCATATGTCACATAATTCTCACAACAACAGAGAATGAGGTTGAATGTATTACCACCATCTACTTCCTTTCCACTGTAATTGATAAATTTCCTGAAATATTGCAAAAGGGAAAACAAACAAAAATACTTTAAGCCAGTTATTTTATCCTGGAGACTTTGAGGTCCTAATTATTTTGATTAATTTTTTAAAAAATTCTAATTGGGCTCAGTAATTTGATTTATATAATTTACACAGAATGGTTTTATGTTTTTTAAAATTGTTGTTGTTGGGGGAAAATCGCATTTCAAACTTCCTAATTCTCACACATGTGCTTTGTGGGCCATGAGAGACCAGGGCTGACCTATGCTAGCTGGAGTGGCTTCTTGGGTGTTCTCACAGATTTTTAAGGCTACACACTACTGCCTAATTTACCTTTTAACAGGCATAAAAAAATAAATGGAAAGCTTTATTTGCCTTAGCTTTTTACAAAAAGAAAAAAATCTCAACCCAAGAAAACGCAACAGATGTTCATTAATGAATATCCTGGATCCACATCGGGCAGGGTATTCGATGTCAATTCCAAAAGTAATAAAAATGAAAAAAAGCAGAGTGGCATTTCCAAAGCATTTCATTTTTCAGCAACTTTGATTCTCCTGCTGCCTTGGTAAAGGATAGATGAGGGTCTAGAACAAGAGTCCCCAAATTGGGTGTGGGGATGGGGGTGGGAGAACAATAGCGCAAACAGCACTAAAGCACAAAGGTTAAAGATGGACAGTGTCAGAAAGGCTTCCTCTCAGAGCCCTGCCCCGTCAGCCACCCATCTCACAAAATATCATCACCCTGAGCGGTTCTGCGCAAAAGCAAGCGCTAGGTCTTTCTCTTTCTTGACTCTACGCACGGGCTTTTCTCTTGACTGTTGTTGGGGATTCTTCCACGTAACTACCTCTGGAGCTGTTTCTTTCTGGTCACCCACTGTGTAAGAGGCCCTTGCATAGTGCAATACACATGTCTTCTGGTCCTCATCAGAGGTCCCTGCCAGCCCTTTGCTGTTCAAACAAAGCTGTATTGTTTTAGCTGTGATGTCTCCCCAGCTGGGGAGTCCAAGCCTCTCTTCTCAACCCCACACACCCGTCGCTACTTCCTCCAAGTCCTGGGCCTTGAGCTCTGCTGAGCATCCCAGCCCACCCACCGAGTGCCACGCAAGGAATGCTGGAGACCAGGAGGCATGGCTGCCCTCTGTGCTGCCATCTTACGGCTGAGAGTCTCTCGGGAGCTTGTTATGACTACCTACACTCCCTGCTTCCTCCCACAGCTGAAAACTGCCATTTTTTAATGAGATGAAAAATGGTAAGAGAAAATGATCATGTTCTTCAAAATATAAAGGATTCCTTCCTTTGGGGGATCTTTCTGTGGCTCTTTCACTATCTCCATTCTTTTCTTCCTAAATGGGTATCTGTCTGAGTTGTGTGGCACCCTGACTCCCGCCCAGTGGTGGGAGACTGTCAGACGCCATCAGATGTCAGCTTTCTCCTATGGGACAAAATGGAGCGAAGCCTGTGACCCCTTCCATAACTCAGACCAAAGTGGGGCACAAACCAGACACAGACACACAAAGAATGGAGATGCACACACAGAATGGAGATAAGAGAAAAAGAGGGACACTGTTTTCAAGAATATCGTTTTCAAAGAAATACCTCACAGTCCAACAGGACAGGGATCTGCATAGCAGCAGATAAGGAACAGAACAGGGAGAGGCAAAGTCCTGTGTGACTAGAATGGAAGCTCTGTTCCAATGACACACCCGTCCTATGTAGCCAGTCAGTCCCCAGAGGTTCTGAGAAGGGCAAGAAATTCAGTCACACAGGCTCTAGAGAGTTCCGGGGAGATCTGGGCAGGGGATGGGTTAGAGACAGTTAGTGACTGTTCTTACACACCGGGGTGAGAACTTAGATTTTATTCTCTGGGAAATGGAGGAGTTGTTAGCACTATAAGTACAATTTTAAATTTATTTTAGGGAAGTTACTAGTGCTCAGCTGGGACCTTTAAGTGATCTAAAAATGCAACCTTCTTTCTTATAAAAGGAAGACGTACAGGCACACTCAAATATTTGGAACAGCCCCACTGTCAGGGAAAATTCTTTGATGTCAAGTCACAGTTTTGTTTTGTGACGAATATTTCAATTGCTTCATGTCTTGCTACAACCATGAAGTATAGTTGTTTCTTCATGCTTATCAGTTTTATCCATCGTAAATTATTTGTCACCCTTGTAGCACAGGGTTGTTGTAAACTTGTGTTCGTGGTGAAAGACGTTTGCCAGGTACCAGAAACACCTGCCTCCATGTTTACAGACAGAGAGTTAAGGACGCACCCTTCCCCAACCACAGAAGCTTCATTCTCATGGCACCCACTTAGACCAGACGCCCTCCTGAACCACTGTGGCTGGGAAAGCACTGTGCAGAATGGTTTAGGGCGGCATTCTTGTTCACCCTTGAACCAGTAACTGTGTGGAGCCTGCCCACAACCAGAGCTGGGTTTGGATCTCTATCAGCTCAAACCACATGGTTACTAAGTTATGGGGAGCATGAAATGGATCTTAGGGAGACAATCACAATTTGCCAATTTTCCCATCTAGTTATTTTTCCACTGTATACTGGGAATACATGTGGCACGAGGAGTCTACAGTCTTTTATCCTGACTATGCGGGCTACCATAAGAGAGCATACAAAGACTGGTGTGGTATTTGTAGTGGGTTGGTGTCCTCTAAAAGTTCACGTCCACCCAGAACCTCAGCATCTTATTCAAAAATAAGATCTTCATAGATGTGATTAGTTAGGCTGAGATCATACTGCATTAGGGTGGGTCCTAAATCAAACATGACTGGTGTCCTTATAAGAAGAGGAAAGGGCACAAAGATACAGAGAGAAATAGCCAAGGAGCACGTGGAACCACCAGAAGTTGGAAGAGGCCAGGAAGGACTGTCCCCAAGAGCTGTCAGAGGAAACACGCCCTGATTCCACACTCCTGGCCTCCAGAGCTGGGAGCAAATAAATATCCATTGTTTTAAGCCACCAAGTTGAATAAATATTGAATAAAGAATAATACACAGATTGAATAAAGAGTGGGAAAAGCTTTCCTTGCAAAAAGATTTGGAAATGACACATAAATATTAACGTAATGGGAGTTACTGAAACTACTGAGGGAAATGGTAGCATGAAAAGAGGACAGAGATTAAAAAAGAAGAGGTTAAGGGCGTGCTGTAAATAATTAGTATCACATACTCAACGACTTGGAGCTTCTGCCTGGATTCAGGAAATGCCAGCTTGAGCTGCCCAATGTGAAGTAGAAGGTTTCTTCCCAAGTATATAATCTGGCACAACCTGTCTCACATATGGAATAACGTTTTGCTCTTGTTTCTATTTCATCACTTTCATTTAACTCTCTACAATAAATCTAACTCCCCACTTTGAAACAGAAAGGAATAAATCAATTTTTTAGCATCACTACACCTGAGCTTTATAGTGACTATTTGAAATTTGGTCAACTCAGCAAAAATGTAGAACGGTGTCCGTAAGAGAAGCCACTTTCCATCCACTACTGAGACAGCGCTCATAAGATGTCCTAGGCTTTGGACAATCATCTCACTCACTGGGGTCCACTGGTGAGTCTTGAAAGCATACCTACTTGGAATCCAAGATGAAGAATGTGTCTGAATGCTGCTGTCAGGTCCCTCCCCACTTTGTGTGTGCAACGTGTGTGTGTGCAGGTGTGTGCGTATGTGTACCTGTGTTTCCATTTTGTTCACTAAAAACTGTGGTGGACAATATTAGTGCCTACCCATACACCCCACTGTCACCAATCTAGTGTCATTACCTAGTATTAACTGCCTGCACCTGTAAATGTCGGCAAATCACAGGTAACAGGTTCTGAGCCCCACCCCAGCTTCTGCCATTTGGAAACCGGATTCATTTTCTATGGCTGCCAGAACAAATTGTCAAAAGCTTAATGACTTAAAATAACACAAATGTATTACTTTATAGTTCTGTGGGTCATTAATCCAACATGGGTCTCACCAGGTTAAAATCAAGGTGTCAGCAGGGACACAATCCTTTCTTCAAGCTCTCAAAGAGGATCTGTTTCCTTGCTCATTTGGGTTGTAGGCAAATTGAGTTTTTAGTGGTTGTAGGACTAAGGTGTCATTCAGGGTGGCCTGTGGGGTCTCTGGTCCCACTCCCCACATAAGAACGCAGGATACGGTGACGCCAAAAAGGAACACCCACGGAGCCATAGATAGGGGAGTCATATTACCATATTCTCGCTGGTGGCTGGGTTGGAGACACAGGAAGCAGGAGCCACACAATCCACAGCCTGCCGTCCACTTCTCTCTGCCAACCTCTCTTGCTAGCTGCAATTCGCCATGCTAACTGCAATCTGCTCTTGCTAGCTCAGCCACCATCTTCCTGGTAGCCCCCATTTTCTGCTAGCGTAGCCACAGCAGTTATATTAGTGGTCAATGGCTCACTGGTTACAGCTGACAGCCAACTAGTCACAGATGATGGCCATCCAATCACAGTTGATAGCCATTTACTACCAGAGACAGCACCTTTCCACGTGAGGCTGAGAGACTAGAAACTGCACTCCTGGCTCTGTCCCCACATAAGGTCACCGTTTTCTTGCTAGCTATCTTGTGGGGGCCATTCTCAGCTTCTAGGGGTGACTCCCATTCCTCAGCTCCTGGTCCCTTTCTTCCATCTTCAAACGCCTTGCACACTGTGACTCTGTCCTCTGTCTGACCCAGCCAGGAGTGAGCCTCTGCTTTAAGTGGTCACATGACGAGATGAGTGATGAACTTGGCCCCGTGTCAGGCACCTAGTAAGTAGGAGCATCTGGTTTGAAACCCAGGTATTTCAGCTACTGAGGCTGGGCCTTCACCCCTCAGAGACACTCTTGTCCTAACAAAACTCATTTTGGGCAAAGAGAAAACACCGCCTTGACGAGTGGCACTGGAAACTGAGGTGAAAAGGAAAACCAGCACTACTGAGCCTGCATTTACCTAAAATGTTGATATTTTGTTCATCATGGATACTTTGTATTAATTTTTATTTTTAAAAATATATCTTAAATCATTTATTTACCTTGATTACTGTGTTTTTGGCACCCACACACCCTTCCCACCCTCCCCTGCCAAAGTGTGTGCCACACTCTCCTCACCACCCTCTCAGAGCCCTGAGAGAACACATGGCTGATTGCCCTTTACTCAAATCTACGGATACAAACAACTTCCCCAGATCCAGACTTATAAGCTGCCTAAAGGAATGAAATGATTCCACATGACAGAAAATGAAAAATGGAACCAAAAACTGTTCATAACATTCTGAAACATATGATGTAATAAATCAGGAGAAGGGGGCTCTGAGTTCTGTTTCCCCAGCACCTAAGGTTTTGGGGTCTTTGTTTTTACTTTGTAAAGGAATAGCATGGGGACAGAGTCCCAGAGAGCAGTTTCCAGGCTCTCGGCCTCACGCGGAAAGCTGCTGGCTCGGGTAGTAGATGGCCGTCAGCTGTAACCAGTGAGCCATTGGCCACTAATATAACTGCCGTGGCTACACTAGGGGGTTGGCTGGTTGCCAGAGACGTGGACGGCAGGTTGCGGGTCGTGTGGAGCCTGCTTCCTGAGTCTCCAACCCAGCTGCCAGCGAGAATATAGTGGTATGACTCCCCTATCTATGGCTCCGTGGGTGTTGCTTTTTGGCTTCACCATGTCCTGAGTTCTTATGTGGGGAGCGGGAGCAGAGACCCCGCAGGACAAAGAGTGTTAAGGATTCTATGACAATAGGCCAAGTTACTGTTTGAGTTGATCACACTGTTGCTGCCTGAAGCATTTGTCTTGTGCCATTGTTCTGGTCTATCTCAAAACGGAGAGTTTCTCCTGGTGAGCAGCCATCTTGAGAGGATTTCTGTTTCCTGAGCCTGAAACTAATGCTTTAACCCTTTGGGGCCACTAGAGGGCCACTGACATCCACTATAATGAGTTTCATATTCATGGAATTTAATAAATTGGAAATTATTTACTCTATAAAGGCATTTTTAAGACAGTTGTTTCTGTGGGATAGTCTTTTAAAGATATCCATTTCTTTAGTATTCATATTATATAGTGTTCATTTAAATTTTAAGATCCCCTCGTACGTCCAATTAAACAAAAGTTATTTGCATAGCCTCCGTATATTCAACAAATAATTAAATGCTGCAGCCTGCATTCTGTAAGATTCAGCACTAGACAGTGAGGCCACAAATTAAGAAAGGTGCAATCCTTGTCTCCAAGAATAGACAAATTAGAAGCATAACTAATTCATTACAATGGATGGTAAGGGTCAGAGTAGACCTCTGCACAGGGAAAGGTAGGGCTGGCGAGACAGTAACCCACTAATGACGTGGAACCCAAATGGAAAAGGACCAGTACGTAAGGCAGCATGCATTTGCTATGGAAAGGGAAGAGATCTAGCCACTCTTCAAGGTTTAAAGTCTGAAGTCATTTCCACATTCTCCCAAACAAAAGATTTTGTCCATTGGAGTTTTCAGAGAAAACGAGCAAACAGGGGAACTCCCTAAGCCCTGACCGCATCAGAAACCTAAAGTGACCTACCGAACAATGTTTTACCCCCACAAGAAACGTCACTTTTTAAAACCCTTTAAAAAATATTTTTAATTTTAGAAAAGGTAAAAGCAAAATGTATTTTCTCCAAAAGCCATGCCTGGTTGCCTGGTCAGGGACTCCCCTCCACTCGCTCTTTGAGAAGCCAGAGCCATTGGAAATAGGCCTGGCTGTCACCATGTTTCCCACTGAGTGAAGTAGGACATATTTTCTTTTCTATTTTGCATAAGGGCAGCTGAAGGGGCCCTTGAACAAATGGGGGCACAATGGGAGCTGGAAGCTCCTGCCATTCCAGAGGTCTGAGTGCCACCCTTTGTCCCATTTTCCTGTGGCTCGGGCTTCGAGCCAGCTCAGGTCAGAGAGCGGTCAAAGCTGCTGCAGGCGTTCCTTCAGCGGCCTCTGTCCCCAGGAGCTCCCTGGGCTGTAAACTGGGGACAGAAGTCAACAGGATGTATAGATAGAGACCAACCTGGAAAAGAAAAGTCTTGCTCTCAACAGTCAAAGCTTGACCCTGGGCCACTGGGGATTCGCAGGCAGAGGGAGAGACAAGTGAGCCAGCCCCTGGGAGGGTGTAAGCAGGTATCATGCTGAGGAACACCGAGGGAGTACAGAGGGACAGACAGCCACGGAGGGACAGACAGCCACCCAGAATGCCACAGTTTGGGCTCCTGGATGCAAATGCCAATGTTAAGCTTTCAGGCAGGAAGGGCCCATGGGCAGAATAGGGGCTGTTTATGGAGCTCTGAGCCAAAGAGGATGACCAGGGAGAGGGGGGAAATGGTGAATGAGGGTGCCCCTGAAGGGAGGCTGCCTAGATGGCACCATCCAGGGAGGGAGTGACCTCCAGGCCCTACCTACTGGCACCGAAACCCTAGGGTACTAGGAAGCAGGGCCTGAAAACACACCTAAAAATCATATCAGTTACATGTGGTGTGCAAAGAATAAATGGCTTTGCAACAGTTGGCATAACTGGACAAGAGACATATGTTCCGGTATAATGATCTTATCTCATGACAATCACGTTTTGTGCCAGCGGGCCCTAGGCTCTCACACTTCCTCCACCGGCCGGCTGTGTAGGAGGTAATAAGCCCCACTCTGCCAGACAAGAGCAAGGAGAGGGCTCCATGGCAACGGTTGAGATTCAGCCAATGGGAGGGGCTCTGCCTCTGCCATCTGCTCTCCGTCATGCAGAAGGAGCTTGCACTGTGTGGCCATCAGCCACGTTCTACCCATGGGAGGCCTGATGCTTGCATGGTCTTCCCTGGGTCCTGGGGTCTGGAGCGGGCAGGGGGAGAAGGTGCCACTGTGTTCACAAATCTCAAATGCATAGGTCTCTTTAATTTCGTCTGAAGTGGCTGGTGTAAAGGGTGCTCAATTTAGCCAAAATCCATGGGGGAAAACAACAAACTTTTTTTTAAATCTGGGAGAAAGCAAAAAATGGAAATATGGTGTCTGTAAATTCCTCAGATTACTGGCACAAGGAACAGAAAACGGAGTGGGAAGCTGATCAGAACATCTCCCCTTCGAACGTACAGAGGGATAGTGGATGGGGGAGGGGGGTTCACACAGTGTGAGGGATATAAATGATAAACGTCTAAGTTTTGCTTTGTCTTGTGCACCTGAAACTAATAACAAAAAAAAACAAAAAAAACACTATCTTCTTAAAAAAAAAAAAAGGAAAATCTCCCCTTCTTGTCTCTTAGAATGAAACCTACCGTGCTGGTCACCTTTCTCTGGGAGGCACAGGGTCTGCAGCGCAGAACTCTGAGCATCTGTTTTGCTGAAAGGCTTGTTACATAAGGCAGACAGCTTGCCCTCCTTCGTGTTCCTCTTCTGCTTTGCTGTACTTCGCATACTCAAAATAAAAGGCTTAGATTCAGTCTCCTTCTGTTCTTCTGTCCCCGCCAACAGTTTCTCTTTCTGTTCCCAGAACTTCAAGTCACCCTGAGGGTCAGCTGGAAAGCCTGGGTAAGCACAGAACAAGGATGCAGTGGGTCCTGTTTCCTCTGCTCTGAAAGCGCCTGGATTCTGAAGCTCCCTCTGCATCTGCGAGAGGATTTTGCAGCATCTTCACCTCGGCCTCCAGCCTGGCTGGCACCAGGCACGGTTGCTGTCACAACCCGCATTCATGCTTGGGTATCACCTCCTTGCCTTATAAGAACACACAGAGGTGGTTGTGGAGAAACGTGCATGTGTGTGCTCCAGGGGTAAAGGTGGGCTGCAGGGGTGCGGAAGGGCAGGTGTGAGCCCTCTGCGGTGGGCTGACCTGTAGGCGGAGGGGCATAGGCTCTAAATGGGACAGAATGGCCTTTGTGTGCTGGCTCTGCACCTCTTACAAACTCAAACCTGGAAAATTACTCAACTGCTCTAAACTTGGGCTCACTCATCCGTAAAATGATGGTAACTGTTAAGGGTTAGTTATGTCCCCCCAAAAAATGTGTGGATGTGGCCTTATCTGGAAATAGTCTTTGCAGATGTAATTAATATGTAAATTAAGGCAGGTCCTACTGGATTAGGGTGCACTTTAAATCCACTGACAGGTGTCCTTATGAGAAGAGGACACATATAGGGACACAGGGGAGCAGAAACAGAGACTGGGGTGATGTGTGCATACGCTGAGGGGCACCAAGGATGGAGGTGACACTGGAAGCTGGAGAAAGCGAGGGCGGACCCTCCCCCAGAGCCCTCAAGGGGGTGTGGCCCTGTGGACTCCTGGATTTGGGACATCTGGCCTCCAGAAGTGTCAGTGAGTAGAGCTCTGTCATTTTAACCACCCAGTCTGGGTACTTTGTTATGCAGCCTGAGAAACTCATACGGTAATAAACCTAGTTGACAGGCTACTTGTGGGGATTAAATGAGGTTATATAAGTAAACGCTTATTAAGTGTTAGATATCATCCCTTTTCTTTCCTCTTGCCAGGGGCTGAGAATATAAATAAACTCAGGAAGGGCTTTCATAGCCCTGCTGTCACCTGAGAACTCAAAGGTGAGAGCTCCTGGGCATCCAGTAATCTGATTTGAAATGTGCAGCCAAATGACACAGAACTGCCACCTGTTTCTGCTGACTTCCTGCACACAGGACAGGTTCTTGGCCGTGGCTGGCGGCTGGTGGCTGGAGGCTTCCTTTGGCCCAGGGCTTGGCCGGCTTGGCAGGAGGAGCTCGGTGATGATCGCAGAGAAGCTCCAGAGCTGACTGTCCTATTCTGCGACGGCACAGAGACACAGGCCAGTCCCCTCCCAGGCCTCCAGGGACATGTCTGTAAGACGAGGCACACCAGCCAGATGACCTCCAAGTCTCCTTCCACCTCTGGCTCCACGGCAGTGTGAGTCCAAGATTTGGGGGTCCAGGAACCCAAAAGTCCAACCCCCAAGGTGGTGGCACCTGACAACTCATGTTATTCCAACAAGAACATCTCAGAGACCATTCGAGTCATCTGTGTTGTGCCAGGTTTTGAGACAAAAGTATCCAACTTATTTGAAGATGCAAACATATCCAAATATAAAAGGTACTAGCGAAAGCAAATTAATGTATCAGGGAGCAATTGTAGTTTCTTATAATTGAGCAGTTAAATAATTTATAACAGTGAAAGACTCCCCAAAAGACAGTTTCTCTCATGAACAAGAGTCATGCAAGTGACGCACTGTTGAACCACTGAAATTCAGACAACAGCCATGTGTTTCCGTAACGGGCATTTCAGCTTCATGGATTTCATTGCTGAAGGGAAAGAGGCCTTATATTGAGCTTTTGTTACAAAATAAAGAAGACACCCAAGTAAGTTGAAGTTTGAGATCCCTTTAAGCTTTGAAAAGATTTAATCAAATATCAGTCTGAGAAGAATGTTATCCTGCATCACACACTGGGAAAAAGATCAAGTACATTCTAAGAATGTTTCTAAAAGTAAAGTATTCAAGAAAGATAAGTTTAACATCTCCTCATACCTCATACATCTTTAGAAGGCACTCAACTCATCTTAAAATGTAATGTAACAGTTGGTGAGTATAAAAACATGTTTTTGCAAATGGCAGGACTTCTTTCTCTCATGGCTAAATAACACATATACATAAATCACATTTTTCTTTGTCCATTCAACCATCGACAGATGCTTAGGTTGTTTCCATATCTTGACTATTGTGAATAAATACTGCAGTGAACATGGGGGTGCGGTCATCTCTTCCATATCCTGATTTCATTTCCTTTGGATAAATACCCAGAAGTGGATCATATGATAATTCTATTTTTAATTTTTTGAGGAACCTCCATACTGTTTTCCATAGTGGTTGCACCAATTCACATTCCCACCAACAGTGCACAAGGGTTCCCTTTCTCCACATCCTCACTGACACTTGTCATCCCTTGTCTTTTTGGTGATGGTCATTCTAACAGGTGTACGATGGTATCTCGCTGTGGTTTCCATTTGCATTTCCCTGAGGAGTAGTGACACAGCATCTTTTCATGCGCCGTGTTGGCAACCACATGGATGGCCCCTGAGGGCATTACGCTCACTGAAATAAGTCGGACAGAGAGAGAGACAAAGACTGCATGGTATCCTTACATGTGGGTTCTTAAAAGAAAGTCAAACTCATAGAAACAGAAACCAGAAGTTGCCAGGGGTCAGGGTTGGGCAAAGTGGGGACAGGTTGGTAAAAAGGTATCAACTTTTAGCTATAAGATGAATAAGGTCTAAGGATCTCATGGAAAACATGGTCATTACAGGCGATAACACTGTACTGAATACTTGAAATTTGCTAAGAGAGTAGAACTTACATGTTCTCACACATAAGAAAAGATAAATATGTGAAATGATGGTTCATTAACTAGCTGGGAGAATCCTTTCACAGTGTATACATGTTTCAAATCACCGTGATGTACACGTCAACTGTCTTATAATCTGATATGTCAATTATACCTCAGTAAAGCTGAGATCTTTTTTTAAAAAATGTTTTTAAAATATGTCTAAATGAAGAAGGATGCTGTTATACTAAGAAAGGTGCTGAGGAGGGTGGTGTGCCTCACAGATTCCAGAGAAAAGAAAATGGGAAGGTGAGCATTTGCCGGCTTGTGTATCAGCAGCTCAGTGATGAGAAGACGTGTCCCAGGGACAAGCACGGCTGTACCCCTCCCATCATCCAGGTCCCTTCTCACTGACATCTGCTCACCTTCTAATCATTAATTCAGTTTCTCAGGTCAAATATAGCAGATATACGTGTCTGTATGCGATTTGGGAATACACTGACATTATGCCTAACAAATTAATCTTGTGTAAATCAGGCTTTGGTAGCCTCAAGTGTCAGAAACCAGCTCAAGCAAGTTTAGGCACAAGAGGAATTTAACAGCCTTTGGAGCCCCAAACAAGCTTGGACAGCCAAATGTTCAGAAAGTCACAGATGCAGCTGGGCCTCAAGGACATGTGAGGCCAGGCCTTGACACCAGCAGGAATCTCCCTGAACTCTGGCTCCGTTCGCTCCCGTTGCAGCTGGCTTCCCTCATTTCCCAGACACAGCTGCACTGCTCTGGTCTTGGGACCCGCAGCCCCCCTGGGACCCGCAGCCTCCATGCTCAGAGCCCGGCTCCTCCCCGCTGTCCAGCAGAAGTCCCAGGAGACCACCCCACAGAGCATCTGTGCTCTTAGTGGGGGCCTACCAATCCCTTTAGAACCATGTGCTTGGACATGGGAGTGGCGGGTGGGGGGCCCAGGGGAGGGGGCTGGTTCTCATCAGGTACCAGAAGTCCATCACACCCTCCAAGGCACAGGTGGCTGGCAGGAGGCACTGCCCAAGGCCCGGTCATCTCCCACGGAGCCGACTAGGGAGGTCACCCATCTTGAGTACTAAGAATTCAGACCTTGGATAAGGAGGAAATGAAACCATCAGGGACCCTTATCACAAAGTCTGTCTGAAACAGCTCTGGGTCTTGCCTGTCGAGTTATGACGTAAATTGGACCGTGTTCTCCCAGTTTCATAGCAGCATCAGAACTGTGAGAAGTCTCACTTTTTTTATTTAGTATCTAAATGACGAGTAAGTAAGCTCACTTGCGGTGTTTATTTTTTTAAAGACAACTTCCTGGGGTCAGAACACACATACCTCTATCTTCTATGCCTTTTTCATCAAGAGGCTTTACACTGAGACCAGCTATTCAGAAACACCGTTCTCTCAACACCTAGCATCTCCCAGGTGTTATGACACATGCTGAGGGTGCAGGGGTCAGAAAGATGGGGCCCCCGTAGGGAGACTTCTCCCTTCATTGGCTGAGGCCCTGGGGGGGCTGGCCTCTCAGAACCTCGTCTTCTTCAGCAAAAGAGCCCAGGTAATTGACACCCCCCGACCCCTTTGTGACAAGGTGATACACAGCCTCCTCCCCACCACTCTAAAACATCCAAGATGGGTTATGTTCTCTTAACTTTTTGATGGTAAGCATGCATTACTCTGATTTATTTTCATTTTGGATATCCAGTTAGGGCAAATGTCATTTACCTTTGGTTTTCCACAATATTCAATTTATAATCATAATTGTTATAAATTCCAGTAATATTTGACATGTGATGGACAGTTTGGGACAGCTTCAGTTACCTCACTAAATGAGTTAATTAACCAACTATATCACGCGTCAGCAATTCTGAACAGAGGCTTATAGTAACAATAACAGGATGAGGACAATTAAGTCTTTGGAAAAGAAGAAAGGAGTGTTTGAAAATAATTTTAAAATATTTTCAAGTTTTTTAACGTGAATAAGGTCACTCGAGTATAAGAAACTCCATATGAGGTGCAATGGGGCAGACTTTGGCCTTGTCGATGTGTTATTTTTTTTAGTCCAAACGTAAGAATAAGTAATCAGTGATGGTCTTCAGGTTTTAAAAGCACTTTTGAACATCGTGGAAATTAAAAGCTGTCATACTTATGTGTTTTGGGAGTGACCAACTCACTTTCTCTTAGAGCCATGAGATTAGTGGGAATTTTGTCTTTCATGGGCTAAGACTGAACACCCAGGAATTCCTTCTAGAAAATTCTACTGCATAAAGGCAGCAGTGATGGGGGATGGGAGTAGAAGGCAGTGAATAGTAGGATTTCCTGCAGACATTTACACCAGGGTAATATCAGCAGGGGTCAAGTTTTTCTTTTCCAAAGAGCAAATGTTTTACAATCTTGAATGTTGTCAACCAAAAATAAATCAGTATGGAAGAATGAGAAATGGCATTCTACCAGAAAACTCAACCAGAACAACCGTAATAATATGGGAATATTATTTCTAGGCCTGTGACACATAATCAAAAGAGGGTACCATGTCATTCTAATAATAGAAATTAAAAAGCCTTGAAAAGCAAAGCCTGTCAGTGTTTGGTTCAGCGAACAGTGAAATTGTTCAGTTCAGCTCAGTGCCAGAAGCAAAAGCAACTTAAAAAAATGAATACCCACATTTGATAATAAATATGCTGAGTATTTAACAATAATTTTACCTAGTTCCTTGTAAGCATGCATCCGTAAGAGGATATAGTATTATTATGCTGCATGCACTCAGAATTAAGATTTTCATAGAAGAAACCTAAGCCAAAAATAACAGAATTATTACATATGTTTAGTGCCTGCTGTGTGTAACTCATATTACTTTTGAAAATGTGATTGTATATCAAAATAACCAGACATAGCTTTAACTGTGGGAATTGATGTTATTTTTAGATTTGCATGTCCAATAATGGTTTTATTATTTCAATCCTGGCCAGTAACCCAGATTTAGAATATTTTCCACTCTCAGAACAGAGCATGTATTGGTATGTGAACTATATCTCAGTAAAGCTATTGGAAAACAAAATAGGGACTACAATCACAGAAAAAGCAGGTACACCTTCAAGCACTATCCCCTAAGCTGTGGCTTGTTATTTGGGTGTCCTCAGTCTAAGCACATGAAGATTCCAGCACAGAATATGAACCTACAGAAACATCACCTTACTCCCAAGACCCTAAGAATAGCTAACATTTATTAAACACTTACTAAACACCATGAAATGTTCCAAACCCTTTCCACACACTCATTGAATTCTCACAATGACACGTAAATGAAAGAGGAAACGAAGGCACAAAGAGTTTGTACAAATTGCCCAAGGTCACCCAGTGAGGGACAGAGCTAGCTAGCATCTGTGCTTAGGCAGTGTGGCTGCCAGTGCAGACGCTTGGTGCCGGCCTAGGTTGGGACAGCCTAAGAACTGGACACCACATGGCCGAGCTTGCTCTGTCATCCAGTCCGAGCCCACCTGGGGGCCTCTTGGTGGACCAGTGGTCACACCCCTACACCACTGGGCACCCTTTTGAAGCACCACATAGGATACCATGGAAAGGCGCTGAACTGGAGTCAAAGTAACGGGCCCTGGAATAAAGTCGCTGCAGGGTGGCCAGGACACCTCCGAGAACTGCCATCACTAACGTCTCACAGCCCTGCAGATGCCAATGACATCATTCTATCCATGGTTGATGCAGGTCAGCGTTCCCTCTAGGGCTGCATTTGGACCAGGGACTCTGGAGGTGGCACGTTGCGAAGCAGGACTGCCGTGCTGGCAAGTGAGCAGGTGCTACACAGCCCTGTCACTGGAGGGCTAAATTCAAGGGCCTCTAGCGGTAGTGGCCGTGACCTCTGTCCCCTAGGGCCACAAGCCTGGAGGATGGAAGCAGTGCCTGCTCCCGCCCTTTCCTGGACCCCGGAGAGGGAGCTCAAGAAGTTGTGTATGCGTCCTTCCCCTCTGGCAGGCCTCCCTAGAGTGGAGTGACTGGACTGACCCACATGGTGCTGTGATGGGTGAAAACGTTGTCTAGAGAAGTCACTTGGCTGGACCCCAAAAGATACACCAATGTTTAGCAATAGGAGAGATCCCTAACCAGCCCTGAGCCCCCTTAAAACCGTAATGTAAAACAGCACAAACCAATCAAAGTGCTGCCTTCTTCCCCCTCTGCTCCAAGCGCCTGCTGCTGCCCCTCGCTGCTGCTTTCTCATTCACATTCAGATCTTTTTGTTAAGATTTATTGATATTTACCTAATTTCAATACCTCCCCCAGGTGATCAAAACATGGCATTACTCCTTCTTCAAAGCTTCTCCGTTGCCGGGAAGGTAGACACACTGTACCTGAAATACCGCTCTATAAAATAAAACATGGTAGATACACAGAATCTGAAATACTGCTCTATGAAATAAAAGGTACAGGAGAGCAATGAAGTAAACGTCCAAAGCCTGAGTTTCTGGCATATATAATGCTTCTGTCATCTTAGCTCTGCTCACAGAAGCTGTCATTGTCACTGCAGAAAGCTGCAAGTATTGTAAGGACAGACACAAAATCAGCTCCCTGGACAGCAGACTTGGGTAAGAGGCACATCTTTTTGCCACTTCTACAGACTGCATTTAAAACACACATACACACACACACACACTCAGACACACACACATACACACACCAACAAAAAGAAAGCCCCCTCTTCTGGATTTACTCTGGATCTTTTGCTCTGAAACTTTAACTTAGCAAAGCTTTTTTCTCTTATATAAAGATTGATTATACCGGTGTAAATACTTAACTTACAAATACTTTTTGGCCATTAAATTAGTCTGTAGTATCTTAACCAAATAGTGAACAAAACAAAATAAAAAAAGAAACTTTAAAAGACGATCATGGTTCCCGTTAGTGCTGTTGCTGCAAAACCAATTCAGTGAAGAAATAATAATTTTTAAAAACATAAGTAACTTGGGGTGATTTTTTGGTTTGATTACATTAGGGATAAAATATAGGATGCCCTGCTTAATTTGAACTTCAGATAGACAACAAATAATATTTCAGTAAAAGTATGTCCCAAATACAGTATACTTTACAAATATTGTCTGAGACCTGCTTATGCTACAAAAAAAAAAAAAAAAAAAAAAAGATTCACTATCTACCTGCAGTCTCAATTTAACTGGGAGGCCTGTATTCTCATTTGCTAAATCTGGAAACCATAGGTTGTTCCTGTGTTTTGTCACAAAATATTCTTGACAGGTAGAAAATATTATTGAGAGCTTTGGAAATTAATACTCATATGTATAAGATACAAAAAGCCCCCAAAAAACTTGTTTTGAACTCAAAATATATTTTTATAAGCCAATAAGACTATACATACAAGTTAGACTTGAGAGCTAACCCAACAATTGTTTCCAAGGTCAATACGGAGATAAAAATGACCTAATTCAAACTGGGAAGAGTTTAATATGGTTACAGAATTAGTGAACAATAAAATAGATTTCTTTTTTTTAAATCTTGAATGCTGGTTTTAAGAAGAGCCAGTCTTCCCTGGTGCATGAGGAGTGCCACACACCTGAGAAGATGGAACGGAATCTAGGGCATCATCACGGCTTCTTGACTCACGCTACACCGTTTCCTTTAGAGAGGGATAGTGCCATGCTCACAATCAGAATAATTTTGACTCTCAAAAGCAACAAGCCTTAAACGTTTAGGGCAAGACAAGGGTTTCCCTACCAGGACTGGGAGAGAGGAGGGGTGGAGGAAGGAGCTTTTGTATTCCAGCGGGGGGAAGATGGTGTGAGGTGAAATTAACTGGGCTTCCAGAGGGAGGCAGCTGGGACAGACTGTTTCTCACACTGGCCACCAGATGGTGGGACAGCCCTGGACAAGTGGCTGCCAGGCCATGGGGGTGGGGGCAAGAATGGTTTTGCCCCACAAATGGAGACTCTGATGAGATGAAATGTTAAAAAGCTAAATTTCCACATCAGGAAGTGATCATATCTCACACAGCCCACAGTCCGTTTACTGTCCCTTTTGAGACTTTCAGAAACGTGCATCAAAGTTGGCATTTACTGATAAGGAAGGGTGGGTGTTGAAAATCTATCAAAAAAAAACAATTGGCTTCTTACGTTTCTCTCAATTTGATTATTTAAAATCATGCTCTGTGTCTACACCAATACATTTGGAGTTCCAATATTATGGGAGAAGTGAGCATCGAATGGTTCCTGTCCAGCTTTCAGTGTTGGTAGACTCGAGGTGATCTGGTCTGTGATGTCTCTGGCATTAGGTCTGAAGACCTGGCTTTGCCCTCCTGGCACCTTGAATTTGCGATGTGGTCTCCACCTCCATTTCCGCAGCTGTAGAGTGAAGGTGCAATACCTACTGCATCAGTCAGGCTCAGAGCCACAGAGAGGGCATTCGATGCGACAGACTTTGCCAAGCAGGTGATGGACCTCAGAAGCCACTCTGCGCTCAGGGAGGCACAAGCTGACAGAGGGAAGGACGGGGGCACAAAGGGGGGAGTGGAGTTAGGGGCCTCACTGGGCTCACTGCCGGCCTCAGCGGCGAGTTAAAGCCTCAGTGATGCCACCTGAGTCTGAGTCAGGGCAATGTGCCCTGTTCGTCCTCTGCCATCCTGCCCAGTGCTTCCCAATGACTGTGCTTGGCCAGAGCAGACCACCTGGGGACACCAGGAAGCACACCCTGTCTGGAGCCTGTAAGAGTCACTCTCAAGTGACACAGAGCCAGACAGGGGACAGGTGAGGAATAGATCCAATAGCAAAAAATGCCAAGGACAGGACCTTGCGTGGCAGGCTGGGATGACCAGAATCCATAGCGCTAAAGCCAGTTGTGCTCAAAAAGCTGAGCTCTGGTGAGCACGGAGCCTTGGGACCTGAAGCGGTGAATGAACTTGCGAGACTTGTAAACAGAACTACTAGATGTGACTAAGCAAGAGGAACGAAAATACGGTGTAGGGACAATCGAACAAGCAAATACCATAATATTTATGTCAGGTAAGGCATTCATCAGTCCAGATGGGCTGTTCTGAGCACAGCAGACACCCTGAATGTGCGCACAAAGGAGGTAAGCGTGGACTTGCTCTGGGGAGGGGTGTCACCCACTGACCCTCACATGCATCCCTGGCCCTGAGACACCTCCGAGTTCACAAGAAGGTGACAAACTACATAAGGGTAAACACAGGTCACAGACGTAGAGTTTGGACAATTAAGTTCAAGAACTTGTTGCAACGATGTTGCTAACCTTTTTTGATATCAGAGGGATTATTAATTATCAATTTGTCCAACTGGACAGTTAACCAAGTTGACTATTTGGAAGTGCTGAAAAGGCTGCATGAAAAAGTTAGACAACCTGAAACTTTTCGCCAACAATTCATGGCTCTTGCATCACGACAATGTACCAGCTCAAACGGCACTGTCTGTGAGGGAGTTTTTAGCCAATAAACAAATAACTGTATGGAACACCCTCCCTACTCACCTGATCTGCCCCCCCCCCCAATGACTTCTTTCTTTACCCAAAGATAAAGGAAATATTGACAGGAAGACACTTTGATGACATTCACGACATCAAGGGTAATACAACGACAGCTCTGATGGCCATTCCAGAAAAAGAGTCCCAAAATTGCTTTGAAGGGTGGACTAGGCATTGGTGTCAATGCATAGCTTCCCAAGGGGAGTACTTTGAAGGTGATAGTAGTGATATTCAGCAATGAGGTATGTAGCATTTTTTCTAGGATGAGTTCAGGAACTTAATTGTCTGACCTCATAAAACACCTCCTTTACAACATATCATTTTCAAGACAGATCAAATATTTCAAAAAATATCCTGCTAAACCCCAGCTACCACTTGAGGCTGGGATGGTGGCAGCCAAACTAATACAGCTGCAAGAAGTCTTAAGGTAACCTTGTCTAATGAGCCGCCTCCAGGCAACACACTAATTTCAGGAGAATGAAATCACACATACTACATTCAAAGGCAGGTACAGTATTGTAATTCCTGATTTTTTTTCTTCGCTTCTTCCGCCAGCTCCCTGACCCCCACTCCGGTCGCTGGTACCAGTCAGAAGCTCACAGCAGCTCACCGCAACTGGCCGCACACGATGGCCACTGGCCACTCATGGCAGCACATGGTAGCCTGTGGCAGCACACAGCACCCCACGGCAGCCCATGCCAACCTCCAGCTGCTCACGGCAGCCCAGCCCAGCTCCAGGGAGAGCTGTTGTTCACAGTCTTAGCTGTAGAGGGTGCAGCTCACTGGCCCATATGGGAATTGAACCGGCCACCTCGGCGTTAGGGACGGTGCTCGAACCACCAGGCCAGCCCCCAATTCCTGGTTTTAAAAGTACCATTTCTTTCCTTCTGTAAAGGAGACCTGCCAACCACGTTTTTCTTAAACTGGCTCTTGGGCAACAAAATGTTGCTTGTCCATTATTTTTGGAGTGAAGAAATTTGGACCCAAAGAAGTTGTGTGACTTGCTGCCCAGGCCCACACAGCCAGTTAAAGGCAAAACACAAATTAGAAACCCACTTCTCCTAGCTCCTAATCCAGTGCTCTTTCTGTTTCGGCCAGTGGTAGTGCCAAGGATGACAAATATGAGTTCACTGATGGCCCAGGAGGTCACAGTGAGGCAACAGCTTGTCCCTTCCAAGTGTCCCTGGAGGGCAGTCAGTCCTGCTGGCCATGGCACCATTCCAGCCTGTGTTGCAAGATGGCTTGAAACACCAATTAAAATTGCAACATACTGGACTTTGAATGAAAACTTTGAGAGGCCAGACTTTGGACATCTCTGGTTCTCGTTTTGGAAAAAAAGCATGTGATGTTTCAGGTTCTACGTGTCAAGTGCATTTAGTTTGTCTTTCACCTGCCTCGTGCTCCAGGCCCTCCTAGATCATGTGGCACACTTGTCCCAGCACATACCCCACTCCACCATCTTCTTTTGTGCACATCCTCCACCCCACCTGCACTGGCTATTTGCAGCGTTGTATGTCCTGTAACAAATGGTTCCAACACAGGAGCACTGGATAAATATCTGCTCAATAACTGAGTGGAAGATCATGACCAATTATCGTATTTTCTAGAGCTTGACAGTTCCTATAGCTGCACAGGTAATGTGTCACGTGGTCTCTTTCGCTGATCTATTCCATCAGACAGGCAGTACGTGAATCGGAGAGAAATCAGATCCATAGTCTTTACTACAGAATCCTAATAAACTAAGAGCTGACAAGTTGAATTCCTACAACACCTGTTGGAAGATGATTTAGAGGCTTGCTATTATCATACAATAATATGAAGTTATGTTAACATGCCCTTTCATATCTCGTTTTCAATGTATAAAGATTTTATTAAGAGCGATTTATTTCCAATGTTGTTTCCAAATAGGAGAATGAAAAGACAAAGCCTGTGAGCATTAGCACGAATGCAGACTTCATGGGACCTGTCGGTGAAGTTGAGGTACCGCCAGAGAAGTCAGTGTGTCTCAACCTAGGCGTTCCCTGCAAGCCGACCCTGGGACAAGCCGCAGAACAGCTGATGTCGGAGGTGACACAGAGAAGGGAGGAGAGGCAGCGAAGTTCGAGTGCATTAGGGACGTGGTCACAGCAGCTGGGGCCCAGTTTGGCAGGGGACTGCAGAGAGGGTGTAGAGCATGCCTCCTCACTGTCCCTGGAGAGGGAGGAAGCCAAGCTATTTGCCCACCGACTCCTGCGCTCTTGATGGAGTCGCTCCTAGGACCCTCCCCACCGTGGTCCCAGCCATGGTCCCAGGCAGAGCCAGATAAGCCCTCAGGCAGAGACGCAGCAAGCCAAGCGTTCCAGCCAGAACTGAGCCAAAGTGGCTTCCTGGGTAGGCTGGGAGGACACAGGTGGGGCATTAAGTACCCGCTCTGCCCCAGCTAGGGTTGGGGACCCAGAGCATCTACACAAACGTAGGTGTCATGGAGAACTCCTGACAGGCAAGTATGAGCTGCAGAAAGCTCTAGCCAATAGTTAGCCGAGCCACAAAGGCTCGCTCCTGCCAGCGTCTGCGCTAGAGACTGCAAAGCATGCTGGCCCGCCACAAGTAAAGAGAAGAGCGGGAAAGGCAACCTCACTGGGGAAGCGACGCTCCAAGACAAAGATGGGGAGACACTTGTTCTGCCAGTCTCCAGGGCCAGCTCCACCCTGAGCCACCACCCACTCCCCTTCCTTTTCTTCACAATGTCCTGACTCGACTTCTATGCCCGGAAATCAACATGGTCAAAATTGTGCAGTGACAGGAAGTGTTCATGAGGTTTTTAAAGAGCTAACAGAAAGCCTCCTCCATCACTGGCTTGAGAGGTGGTGTTAATGAGGAGGTGAGCACTAGATGTGAAGACTTGTCATTTTTAATCATCGGTCACAAACTCAAAACAGAGCTTTGGGCAAAAACATCTAACACTGCATCCATTGCGAATGTCTTCTCCCCATTAAAGACTGAGAATCTGAAGTCAGTTGGCCACTAGTGACCTTCGGGGAGGAGCTGTTTGACAGCCACCTACATAGGCACCTGCCGTGGAGAAGGTGCCCCAGGGAGGACTGGCTTGATGGCAACTTTAGGCTGTGCTCCCATCTTGGTGCTGACTCATCTGCATGGGGACTGCCAAACGCGGGGCATTTTCAACTTGGAATGGTCAGAGCCTGATGCAGCCACTGGTGGCCCAAACCGACCACATGGAGGAGATTTAACAACGTAGAGGGCGGATGGGGGTTACTCTGGGTTCCTTCTGCTCTCGCCTTGTAGCTGTGTTCTGTCATAGCTGACGTGTGTTTCACTTGCTCCACCTGCTTACCTGCCCTGCTCTCACCTCACCTGGTTTTTCTAGGGATACCTGCAGCATGCCCAGGGTGCCCATTCTGTGTATTCTGAACAGAAGTGATGAAGAGATGGCCCATTAGCTGTTCTCCTCTAGGAAGTAACCCCCACCGACTCTGACCCAGGGTCACCAGTGGAACGGAGTAATTGCCAGCTCACTACCTGGTGTTCAAATAAGCATGACGTCAGACGCTTCCCTCTTGCTTGTCCTCTGTTCTTGGACTTTTCCAGGAAAGGTGACTGTGACACAGGCGGCCTCGCATCCACCCCCCAAATAGCTAATGCTGACCTCTTCTGGTCTGTGTCACAGGTTTCATACCTATTAGTCATTTTGTTATCATGTGTCTTCTGATGCTGGAGATTCATGGTCATTAAAAAAACTAGGTCCCAGGTTGCTATTCTAGCTTGCATGATTTTGGAGGTTTTCCCAAAGGGCTTTCTAGCATATTTTCTCAAAAGACATCTCAGCCAATTATTTCTTGATAGCTACAGGTGAGGAGTTCATGTCCTAGGAAATTATAATATTTGGATGGCATCCTATGCAAAACCATAATGTAGATCTTGTTGATTATGTAATGGTTTGGCTATCCTTAAGACCAGCCCTTAAAAGCAGGCACCCTTGGTATTCAGTGTGCCATCCTTCTTGTCTCCTGCCCACACAAGAATCACAGGCAGCTTAAGCAGAGCTGAGCGAGGCAAAGTGCTGCTTCATTCAGCCTTTACGCTCCAAGGGAAAGTGGTTACGAGAATGTGGGTCTCATCTCACTACCGAGCGCTACCACCATCCGGAGCGATCTGATGCACACATGAGAAAGGCAAGTGCCAAGAGACGCGCGAAAGCTGACTCTCACTAGTAAACTCTTCTGCAATCCTTCCCTGTCCGCCGCTTAGACAGAAGGTGCATGGATTTGAACAGCTCCTTGCACTCCAGCCCTGGCGAGGACAGCCGTTACCTAACTGGCATGTACCAACAGCTGAGCTGTCCTGGGAAGGTTTTGGCTCAGGAAGGAGTATGTGAGCTCATTGCTAGGGACAGAGTTTAAAAACCAACAAACAGGTCGGGGGAGTGACACACAGGTGACCATGTTTTGCAAATAAACAGAGTTAAGTAAATCTCCCTGCCGGGAGAGAGGCCCTTTAGTTTGAAAGGTTTGGACTCTGAAAGTGTGTCTGCAACGTGTTTCACCACATTGTTGTGTTCAAGGTATTATTTGATGATTGGGAAAGCAAGAAGTGCTAGCAGCCCCCGCTTACCTTTGTGGGACTGAGAAAAGCCCAAATTGTGTCTTCTTCGGTTTAGGAAACAATTGCTCCTGCTGGGGACCAGCTCCCATCTCAGCAAGACCCAGGTGGCAGTGAGGGGAATAGGCACGTGGCCCGGCCCCATGCACACTCGTCCCCCCCCCCCCACCTATGAACTCCTGCCTGCCCGCCTACTCCGCCAGGACGGGAGCAACAGTCAGGATAGATGAGGAAACAGACATATTTTGCATAGGAATTGCATATATGCCAACTCTTCCCCTAAATAAGCATATGCCTAAGACCTGATGAAACAGGACAGGTTAATACTAACCAGCTATGGGTTCAAGGTTACCTTACAGTTTATTGAGCATGAGCAGGAAAAACCAACGCTCTAAACTGTGTGTGTTCTAACCTAGGAAAGCTTCCTTTATCCTGCAGAACCGGCACTGGTCTGACTTAACTCACCCAAGTCCCTTCTGGCTACTCCCAAATAGTCATTAAAGTTAAAAAAATGCCAACCTCTGTGTAGACCTTGCGGTCCCCTCGACCCAGCCTCACCACACTCGTTTCCGGCCATGCTGATGCTTAGGCTGAGGGGCCATCTGCATCAGAGACAGCCGACCTTCCCCGAAGGAAGGTTTCCGTCCCCCGATCCCAAGCCTGCTGACGTGCCCCACACGAAGGGGGGCTCCGCGAGTTAGCTCACGCCCACTTGCTGACCTGGCCCCACTTCAGCAAGGCCAGGAGTTACTAGGAAGATGGTTCCTTTGGGTTTCTCCTGCTGGGAGGCAGACTACTGCCCTCATAGAATGGCACTTGTTTGTGAGGCAAGGCATGTGATACCAACACATATTGTAAATGGAAAATTTATAACTTGAGCTTGCGATGGGTGACAGCAAGTCAATAGTCTAGATTCAGCGGGATAAATTATACTGGTGGTCTGTCGATCCATCTCTACTTAAACCAGTCGACAGATGAACTGTCTCACTCTCCTCTGAAATACACAAAAACCGACGCCCACGACACTTAAATGTCTGCCTCCTAGAATGCACCACGCCCATCAGGTGAGTGTATGTTTATCACTCATATTTGTTCCCAGTCTGCTTATTTTACCTATACCTGTAATTGCATTTACACTGTTTCATTGACTATTACCTAAGTTAACAAAAACTATGGTGCAAAGGGACAGATATTCCAATAAAGACGGCAAAGGCTAAGTTGAAAGCTGTGATAAAGGGGTTGTTAAAAGGACTGCTTAGGTGTGGACACAACCACTATAAGAGATCAGGTGGAAAATTCTAAAACTCTAGGAATGCTGGAAGCTTCTCTAGGTTCGATTTCCACCTTGAAGTAGGAGAAAGAGAAATTTTAAATGATGCCTTACTGATGCGGTCAGTGGGCCCACACCCAAAGAAAAGCTCTTGACAAATGAAAGGACATTGAATGAACTTACAGTAGGTTAAAATAAGATGACGATTTCTCCACTTTACCTGACTTTGAGTAATCACCATCCAACCATACCATGAAGGGGGCTTCTACTACATTCTAGAAACAGGGAGATGGGACAGCCAGCCTGAAATCAGAAAGGAAAGGGAAATCCTGTCAGCATTATGGACTGAATTGTCATAAAGACGTAAGGCATCAGACCCGGTTTATTTTCCTCCTGTGTGACTCAGCACAGTGACAAGAATGGTGTATCTGTGACGGGACGGAGGGAGCTTTAAACTGAGGGGAGTGCAGGTGAAGACGACATATGAGAAGAGCTTCATAAGGAGAGAAATGAAAGAGTTCTGGAATCCGGTTTGAACTGGAAGAGGAAAGGGAACCAGCCAAGAAAGGATATAGTGCTCAGCCGTGATGATTCGGAAAAATAAATCTACTCTGTGGTTTCCCTAAAAGCATTGTTTTCTCCAATACATGAAAGCTTCAGCCAAAACCAGAGAGTCGCTCTAAATAGTGTGTGGTAGGAATTCTGCAAGTTTTTCAGTGTCCAGGGGGAATCAGTGACCAAGCTCATACCAGAGGAAAGAAGCAAATGCTTCCTCTGGTTATTGTGAGGCCTCAGTAGTGAGCCTCGAATGCTGAAATAATTACCATTTTCTCAGGAGGACTGTGTCACTTGGGACCTTCCCCCACCCCATACCCCACCCCATCCCCACCCTGCCTCGAAATCAATGGGGTACCAGGCCTCCTGCCAAGTAAACTTCACCAGCTTGGAACAGTCTACAGAGTTTGCTGAAGTCACAAGATAATACAGCTAGGCAGAGATAAGAGCGACGTAGCAGAAATTCATCAAACTCAGGTCCAAGAGCACAGAACTTCCCTGACCTTCGGGCCCTGCCCTCCATCTGTTTTGCTACTGATAACCTTCCACCTTCTCTCACCCTCGCTGTCTTGGACAGGCTCCCAGATCCAGGCACTAACGGAGCCTTCCATGGCACTTCACCAGCCAACAGGATCTGAGAACATCAGAATATTAGAGCTTTGGCAGACAACATCTTTCTCTGCCGCCTGCCAGGCTGAGAAACTGCTGGTTTAAACACACCTGGACTCCAGCGCATGAAACTCAGTCAGCATCCTGGCGGCAGCCCTTAGCCTCACTGCTCTTCAACGGTCACGCAGCACTCACTGAGCGCCTTCGGCACAGCCGTGGACTTGGTGCCAAGAGTGACGTCAAAGTAAAAATAATCTGATGATGATGGGAATAGAGAATAGAAACAGAGAGGGGAGGTGGGAGACCAACTAATGGACTTTGGTCATTTATTAGTTTAGATATTCAGTCAACAAACACCTCCTACGTCCAGGAATTGGACAAAGCTCTAAGGATACAGTTATTTCCAGCACTGCCTCATGGCTCCAAGAATATTAAATCAGGCCACTTGAATGGCTCCTTAAATCGTGAGGACCGGAGGTGGGATTTCTGTGGGCGCCCATTTTGCATTGGTTATCCGGAGGAGCTAAGCTGTAGAAACAGCGAGTTTGTTTCACTTGCTTCCTTTCTTCTTTAAAGGAGATGGCGATACGATAGAGCCAACTTCAACCTGGTCTTAGAGACTCCAAACTCTCCCAAATGCCAAGAGACCACCTGTGGGGTCAGAAGGATCCACTGCCCATCCACCGCCCTTAGAACAACGACCCTTTAGGTCGGAAGTGCCACTTCCAAACTTCACGTGGCTTTGGTTCATACTGACTCTCACGACATACCGGGTTCTTTGTGTCGTCAGCCTCGGGAGGAAGAAGTGGCATGATCGGGGGATACTCAGCCTGAGAGAAGAGTAGAGACAAGCAGGAAAACAAGCTATTTCTCCAGGTTTAGGACTTGCCCTGGCGGATGCATCGTTCCCACCCACAACTTGGCGTTTGCTTTGTATCTTGATAGAAATGTTCACAGTGGGCAATCAAAAACAAGTAAGACGCTGGTTTATGGCTCACAATTTCATGAGTTTGCGATCGCTCCAATTCTCAAAGCATTTGCTGACTGACTGCCAAGTATGTTTCCTGATAGAACCCTCTCACCACCACCGTCCATCACTATGGGAACACCCTGGCCACTTCCCTATTGCTTCTGAGACTGACGTCCAGGCTTCCTGCATAAAACGTCTTCCTGCACGGCTGCCCCTCCCTGGTCTGCCCTGCCTCTGAGCAGCTGACGGGGCAGATATACTCATAGAAGCCCAGCCCCGTGGATGCCATTCTGTCTTCACTTCCGGGCGCACCCCTCCCAGGCACACGGGACCACCTCATCTCTCTCACCTCACAGGACAGCTGGCCATTGCTAATGCTGATGGCACAGGAGGGGACGCTCATCTTTCAAGGGTGACTATTATCCAAGTACCAGAGCTCCCCGCCCTGATAAGGAGCCAAAGCCAGTGGCTCCTCGGATAAGGTGACAGAGCAAACACACATGTCGTCAGAGAAGAGCAGAACGAGTTTGGAGACGGGGTGGCCCAGCCTCACAGAGATTCTGGTACCCGGACATGACACGGCTATTATCTGTAACTATCGCAGTTACAGCTAGTTTGGCTCACATTTCACACACCAAGTACCTCACCCTGATTTAAAGCAGCCTCTTGTCTATGACAGCCGGCCAGGGAAGTGCAAACATTCACTGCCAAGCAGAAGAGGGCAAGCCTGCTGGTCACTTTGTTTCAGTCCCCACAATAACCCTAAGAGCCACGGTCCCCTCACAACCATGGGGCAGGGATAACTACAAACGGAGGTCTGAGTACTTAATGTTATAAATCTGCTCAATAACATGCATCCTCCTCCTCGCTTGACAAATGGCCGAAAGGCTAGGTTTGAGTTCAGGATCTTAGATTCCTCCAAGTCCTGTGGCAGAAGTGGTGATACCAGGAGAAGCAGCCCTCAGCCCTGCCTTCCCTTCTTGGTGCCAGCTCCACGCTGTTCTGCAAAGGACCCCGACTGCATGCACGTGGACCCCGCTGGGGCTCCCAACTGCTCACCTGAGTTGTCCACATTCCCTGACCACCACCACCCCTGGCCACCATTCGGGCCCAGACCACAAGGGCAGGCTGGGTCCATTGCACAGGTCCTCTGAGGTCAGGGTAACTGGAGCGTCACTTGGAAGAGGGGACACAGGCTGAGCTGGGTGTGTCTCCTCTGCCCCCAGACCCCTTGCCCCATGTGGAGGGGCATAGCCAGGGGTTCAGAGAGGGACAGGGACCTTCCTGGCGAGGGCACGCGCAGCACTGCTCATGAGTTATGTAAATACAAAAGGAAGCTTCGGAAAGACCAAGGAAGTGCCTCCAAGTTACGCACCTAGCAGGTGCAGAGCCAGCTTTCCGTCTGAGGTCTCTGGGACTAAGCCGTCCGCTGTCTTCGATCCTGACTTAGTACTTAATACTGCAGATGTCGTCCCGAAAGAGAGGGTGGTTTTCATTTTATCCATGCTTCATAATTTCAAAGACGCCTGCCTCACCTTTATTTAAAACCAGGACTTTTTCAGATTTAGGGTTTCCGACTAAGTCTCCTCCACTTCGGGGGCAAGGAGAGGTTTTTAAAATAAATCAAAGACTTGAAAGCTATGAAAAATATCAATGACAACTCACAATTTAGTTTCAACTCAAAACCTTGAATGCTTCCTATGAGTGAGGCTATGTGCTGAAGCCTTTTACTGACAGAATCTAATATTTAATATGTTGAAAGAAATTTTTTAAAAAATCAGGCAGCCTGGCATTAAAATTGAGTGCACAGCATGAACTTCACTCTACATACCCCGTCCATATTGCAAAATCACATTTGGAACTCATACTGCGGCCAAAGCACGGATGTGAGGAGAGGTGTGCCAGGGAGGAGAGACGCAGCACATCACAATCGTGGTCTTTACGTGCTTGCTACTGTTACACCGTAAGAGGATTTCAAAAAAATACCTTTCCGCTGTCCTTCACCATTTTTTATCATGAATTCAAATATTTGCAAAGGGATCATGTAGGCCTATTTTCAATATTGACATTTCAAAAAGAAAGCTGAAACATCGCTTTTAATATGCTCAGTAGAATTTAAATATCAGAGCAATTTGCTGTCATAATTACCCTTTCGTCAAAAAGGCTTAGTCACGCGACAGAAATTTCACATTGTCCCTTTGTTCTTGACCTCATATTTCCATTTCTTCTCCCCAGAATTTTATCCTAATGAAAACTACTCTTACGGCTGCAAGTCTTGGTCACCCTATCATACTTCTCTGCAGTAGAAATACGTATGTATATACCAGTCAGATAAAATTTTATTTTGATTTTCTGTGGACCCAGGAGAAAAAGAAATTCATACTATTATCTCTCTGACCGTCCTCTTCCAGGACCATCCCTCCGGAAGGAGACACACTTTCAAGATAGTGAAGGCCTCAGCGAAGAGAAATCATGAAATTTGTCCTCACCCCACTGCCCAGTCCATCCCAAACAGGCCTAATTGCCCTATTCCTAGGCCATGCTTTGCTGTCACCAGAGATCCACGTCAGAACAAGCAAGCACAGAGCCCAGTTTGAGGTTCCAATACCTTGACGAAAGAAGAGTCTCAATGAAAGAAAGCTTCCTAGACCCAGTATTTCCAACCAAACTTTGTTTGATGGAAGTTTTCACACCCTGGGGCAATGCACAATATTAAAATATAGGATGCGTGAGAAAAATGCCTCTTTTCTGATCATATCAGTTGTGAGTTAAAAGGGGAGTTAGGAAGAGCCAGCGTGACCACTGGCCCATTGCCGTACAGACTGATTTTAGGAAACCATGTGCAATGAGTTGTGTTCCCCCAAAAGATATGAAGTCCCAACCGCCAGCACCTCAGAATCTGACTTTATTTGGAAATGCATCACTGAAGATGGAATTAGTTAAGATGAGGTCATACTGGGACCCCTGATCCAATGTGAGTGGTGTCCTTCCAGAGGCAGAGAACAGAGGGATGCAGCTGCATGCCAAGGACCGCCAGGGACTGACAGCTACCACCAGAAGCTGGCAGAGACAAGGGAGGACGCCATCCCGAACCTCAGAGGGAGCGTGGCCCTGCTCTCACCTTGGGTTTGGACTTTGAGCTCCAGAACTGTGAGATAAAAATTGCTGTCTTAAGCCACCAACTTTGTGGTACTTCGCTATGGCAGGCTTGGAATACTATTAATTCCAAGTCGCAATTGGGGGTCTCAAAACTGATTCCCCTAACACCACGTGCGTCTGCAGACCCCATGGGAAGTCTTCCCTTCATAAGAGAATCAGCTTTCAGAACTCCCACTGGATGTTGCCTACACAACTCCTGAGGGAAGGCAGATGGAGCCTGTTCCAAAAAGAGCAGTTACCAGGCACGCAGAGGCGGGGAGGGGAGAGCAGTTACCATGGATGCAGAGGCAGGGAGGGGAGGATGCTGCATCCCATCCAGCCTGGGCTTGGTCCCAGGAGCAAGGCTGCTCAGCTCCCAGCGAACTCTCCTGCCCACCAGAAGTTAAGAACCATGAACAGGGAGAAACGATAGCTTCAGCTTTGTGAAGACTTTAGCTCTCCTAACAGAGCAGCAGAGAAAAAAGGATGAAATCTGTCTTCTTACTTGAGATCCTGGCTGCACAAAGTCAGTTAAAAATATGATATAAACCACGTCTTTCTCCCCTCTACATTGTTCCCAAAACAAATGAAGAAAAATTGACAAAGCAGCATATTGCAGAGTCAGTGAGGAAAGTGTCAAAGTACAACTGTTAGTTATGGTTCCTAAAAACTAACGGATGTAATTGGCCTGCTTCTTAAAAATCATTTATAAGCCAATCCTTTCAACAGTCTCTAGGATATGATGCACACACTTCATTTCAAAGCTGATTTAGGAGCAATGTTTTGAAAAGGACTAAAATTGTAAGCTTTATAGCTTACAAGTGTTAGAACTTATCAACTCCAGATTATAGCTCTTTGGTCTTCTGTCTTGAATGCTTTATTCCAAGAGCATATCCTTAGCCATGTAAAGGAGGAGGGGAGTGGAAGTGAGGTGAACACAGAGGAAGGCGAGAGGAGGCAGCAGAGAAACCGGAAGTGGCCCAGCTCTGGGCCTGGTCAGATTCCTTCCCAACGTTGTGGGCCTGGCGGGAAGCTGATGGTTAGGAAACACCTTCTGTGGGATCCAAGTACTCCATACATGCTTTGCAGCTTCCTCGTATACCACCAGTGACAGGGACTTGTGCAAACACTTGCCTCCGTTATGAGACAGGAGCTCCCCAAAGCATCTGTTCTCTGTGTGTCCTTCCGAGCTCCTAGCATAGGCCTGCCCCAGCAGCTCAGCAAATAAGCATGTAACCTGCATAGATTATTGGTCAAAGGAAATGTACTTGGGAGTCACACCGAGTTAAGCTGTACTGTGTTTCCCCGAAAATAAGACCTAGCGGACCATCAGCTCTGATGCATCTTTTGGAGCAAAAATTAATATAAGACCTGGTCTTATTTTACAATATTAATTTTTGCTCCAAAAGACGCATTAGAGCTGATGGTCCGGCTAGGTCTTATTTTTGGGGAAACATGGTAATCCTAGCTCTGCTACTGCAAAATTGGAGTTCGGCAATAATTCTGAAGACAAAACGAAGATTCCTGTAAACCTTGAGACAGTGTCTGGCACCCAATAAATACTCAAAAATGTCACTTAATACAAATGATAGCAATATTACATATGAACACAATAACCACATACAATTTAACTATGATACATTAAATTGTATTCATCTGAATTTTCATTGACACTGAGAGTAATAAGAGATTAATAAAATTACCATGACAATCTCTAGTATTAATGATCTCTAGTTCTTAGTTTAGTGAACTAATTTCACAACTAAACTTTTTCTAGATATAAATAAATGGTAAACTTACACACAAAAGTATCCCACCTGGCATAGTTTTAAACTTGAATATACTCAAGAAAACTTTTTCAAGCACTTTCCAAGCTTTGCCTCTCTACCATGGAGACATCGTATGCTCTCATTAGCAATGGTTGACAGAAGTATGTTTTTATGTTACAGAAGAATCTGGTAGTAAGGACTGATGTCTTGTTGTAATGCGCCCCTTTGGTTAGACTGCTTAGTTTGCAGATGCACACTTCACAATGATGCTGAAAAACACGCCTTGAGCAGTTAACCAACTGCTCTCCCATCCCAGAGGAAAAACTGAGGAAGTTCACATGGAAATCCTTGTGGTACAACCATGAAAAGGCAGGATGAAGGTCTTACAGTAATTTTTAGTTCGCTTCTGCACTCTCATGAACAAACAGTCGTGACAGCATGTAGTGTATACCAGCGCCGCTGACCTGTCATGTCGGTGGGCATCCCAAACTCGGGTGAGTTCCAGAGCACTTCCAGTCTATCACAAAAGGCGTGATTTCACCCCAGGGATATGTTTATCAAAATTTGAATAAAGGATTCCTCTGCAAGGTACCTTCCCATGTGATAGAGCCACTTTTCCCCACCCCTGACGTTCGCTGTAACTTTCAGTGACAAAAAAAGACAAAGGGTGATACATGTCAATGGTCATGAAAATTCATACTCTGTAATAATTTTAAAAATGCCTTTCCAGTGTGTCCGGGTTATTTCTGAAGAACTCCATTGCTGGCCAGTCAGCTAGCATGCCAATGGAAACTTGCACAATCGTAGCTAACTACAAAGGACTTGGAATCCACAAACCCATCCCCCAGCTTCCACATGAGCCACAGAGCACATGGGGCAGAGACGATAAGCACAGTGAGTCTGTGCTCCAGAGCCACAGGACGGCCCCGCACGGCTCACCACCAGCGGCCAGTTTCTTCAAAAACCAGATTCCAAAGGTCTCCCAATCTCTTTCACATTTTTCTGTGTTTACAGATTAGGAAATCCACACTTCTTTCCAAGTGTACATGGACAGTTTTCCCCTACGAATGAGGAATTTTTATGACTTTAGAACCTACATAACTGAGAATTTCTTTGGGAAAATATTTTGAAGCTGAGAGAAGAGACAGTTGTAATGTCCTCTCCTGGGTCGCGGTTGGTTGTTTTGTTGCTGGCGCTTTTTAATCAAAGAAGAGGAGTCTCTTTTCTAGGTCCTATAGGCCACTTTCCCTTTTTTTATCCACTTCGGGTAGGACAATTATTAGAAACCTTTATGCTGTCATGTCTGGGCCTTTCTTAATTTCCTTGAGAAAGAAATTTACATTGCAGACCTGTGACACTGCGTTATTTTCTGGATATCCCCTGCCTCACGTCATATAGACTACACGGGCCTGAATGATTAGCCCATTAAATGACTGCGAAATAATTAGACATTTTAAATGCTAAAGATAATTATATATCAAATAAACAGGCACACATGATATATTTTAAAAGCCAGATATATTTTTAAAAGCTCATGCCTACAATAAGTAAATTACACAGTCATGGAACATCGAAATAAAGTTGATGAACCGAAAGGCACACCGCAGAAGGTCAAGAGCAGAGAGAACAGAACAGTTCTTTTTTGGTTTGTTTTGTTTCCAACATAGGAGGAAAGGGAAAGAGGTGTGTTAAAATTACTTTTCGGGGCAAGGTTTCTGTCAGTTGAAGCAGTTAACATTGGCTGCTTTCCTGCTGATCCAAAGCAGTCTTTTCTGTCATTGGCCTCTAAGGATGTACTTAGTCTTCTGATGTGTAGAGATGATACATCACGGCCACGGCCAGTGCTGAGATGGCAGGGATCACCCAGTTGGTCCACCAGCTGGAAAGGAACAGCAATGATGCTTGCATGGTGTTCGATGCAGGGGACTCAGAGCCTCAGCTCCTTCCAATTACCATGAAAATCACCATGGCATGTTTTTATTACCTCTCTAACCTCTTTAGATGAAAAGGCAACTCTGAGTTGCTAAAAATGATGCACGCAAGCTGGTATACTGGCGATTAATTGCTCTCTCCTTCCAGCCTTATAAGAAAGCTAATGCCCCCCACCCCTGCCCACTCCCACTTAAATCTAGTCCTATAAGCTCATACAAAGAGCTATGAACCACTCGCCCGAAAGACGCTTCCGAGGACTTATCTAAAGGACGTCGACTGTGGGTTGCATAGCACAAGCTCACCAAAGGGAATACTCCTTACAGGTTTTATTCTAGTTCCATACATTCATTAAGAATTTAGAACAGCACTAAGCTGAGAACCAGAACACCAAGGTGCTCATCTGGGGAGAGCTATAGGCTCTCTACAGCCCAGGGCGAATCTTGGCCCCTGAGCTGGGAAGGTGAGGGCTTTGAACCACAAGATGACTAGGGCTGCTCCCAGCACCACAGCCTGACAGTCTATGATTCTGCTTTGAAAACGTGTGCAGTAAAACAGCTCAAACACCGGGGCTATGGCCCATGGGTGTAAAGCCACACAGCCCCTCACGGACAAACTGCTCAGGCCTGAGGTGCAGAGTGTGTGATCTCCTATCAATGACAGGTGATGGGTCAGACCAAGGACAGAGCCAGGCAGATCTTCAATTTAGATCTGAACTTATAGTTTCTCATAAAACAGAAATGTACAGGTTTTTGACTCTGAATAAAGCCAGACAACACCTATGTACACACCCATTTTCTGTCATCAACTTTCCATCCTTTAATCCTCAACACGCCTCAACCCATTCAAAGAGCAAGTGCAATATAAAGGTTTAAATTGTAAAAGAAGCACAAGTCAATTTTCATCTTGGTGGGGCTTCAGTTTCCATTTTGAAAGGAAACTGACATGACAGTGAAAAACAAGGAGAAGTGCTTGTAGGCAGAGGACATGCCAGAGCACCCGTTGACGGGGCAGTTAAATTCCACAGGGTGAAATAAAATCAGCGTAAATGTGTGGTTTTCAGATTGGGTCCAAAATATATATATGCATATATGTTGGCAATTACAAAAGGCAGTGTGGTAGACCTGCCAACAAGGTTCATACGACCTTAAACTAACTAATGAAACCCAGTCCCCGGAACAAGCGATTCATGCCACATTGGGATTGCTGGGCTCAATTTTGGGGCCAAAGGGAAACTGAGCCATGCCTGGGGAGACATAATCACTACAACTAAGAAACTGACCATGTAGGAGATGAGGAGGGAAACACAGTGTTTGCCTAGGGATGAAAAGGTCGTGCAGGCCATCGGACCGGCCGGGGAGAAAGGAGACTCGATTTGTTCCATCTGTTCCTTAGGGTAGGTGCAGCTGGACGCTGACATTTGGGGTCATTCTGGAGTGTCCACAGTCGGAGCTGCCTGACAGTTTAGGGGGGAGGGCCCTGAGCGGCCTGGCCGCCAAGCGGAGATGACCCCTGGCTGTCCACTCAGAGGGGGCTCAGTGGGAGCCCCCATTCAGTCAGAGGCGCTCAGATCAGGGAGAGGCCCCTAAGCCAACTCTGTGTCCACGCGCCTTCTGCGCACAGTAGGACTTTAAAAGGAAACTTCCACATACCTGGAATTAGAGTCAACGGTAGTAATAAGAGTTTCCTGAAACACAAGGAAAAAGCGAAGTCAGGGAAAGGGAACAACTGATGGAAAACCTGTTGTGAAATAAGATCACAATAGGTTATTCAATGCATTTTCCAAAAAAACATTGAAAGGGAAAACTACCTCATAAATTTCTTTTCACTAAGATGCCTAATTTCACCAGTTTTTCAGAAGAAAAAAATTTAAGAATGATCTATATTTAAATTACTTATGAACATGACCTAGATAATTAGAAAGAAAACGTTAAAAACTAATAGACAACAGAAAATACCCTGCACGCAATAGACATCTACATACTTTAACATCGAAAATAGGAACAGATGTGAGTTACACATCCACACAACCCATCATTACTTTTAGGAAGAACAGTTTAATTCTTCAAAAGCATGAATGAAATGTTCAATGAACACATCAGTTATTTCACTCAAATCTCATATGAAGTAAAAACCTACTCAAACTATATTAAAAGATACGTCAACCAAAAAGAAAAAATTAAGAACTGCCATTTAAATAATTCTCTGGACGACCTTTCCTGGACTTCTTTAAACTCTGACAAGGCAGTTCTAGAAAGAATCACGAGGCCTTGCGGACTGACTTCACGTTGTCACCTGCCAAGGAACCTCCAAATAAGGCCACCCTGTGCGCTGGGGTCTCTCACAGCCTGTCTGACCTCCCAGCAGCTTCTGAGAGAACTTGTTCCCCTCAGTGCCAGGAAAGTGAATTAACAATGGCTCTGGAGAAAGGCACACTTCTCCAAGCAGCTGAATAACTGAGGCCTTGTGAAATACAAACGTTTCCAGGCTTGGAAATGTGTTAAGAATCATACTTTGAAATTCCACACCAGCAAAAGGGTTAGTGCTTCAAAGGAAGGCAGCCATAAATAAGGCAGCGGAGTCAGTTTTGTGTCTGCAGTTTCCCAAAGCACAGGACAAGGAACTGTTAGCAAAACCAGCGGCGGGTGAGGTGAGGTGAGGCAAGGCTCCACACAGCAAGGCGCCGGAAAGCTCCAGAGAGAGAGAGAGAGGGCAGAGCAAGCGGGGCAGTTCTGAGACCCACCAACCTGGGAACACGGCCATTAAGATTCCTGACACATTGGGGGGGAAGGAGAGGGAGAGAAAAAGACGGCATTTAAAAGGCAAGCTTCACATGTATTATCTTTGTAAGCAATGCTAACTCTCAGAGACTACAAAAGGTACAACTACTGCAAGACGATGGTTTAACTTTTGAGTATTATTAATAAAATTAACAAGGACTCTTAGAGACAACTGGAATATGCAAAAATGTTATTCAGCTATTAGAAGAAAGACATAACCAGTTCTGAAACTGAAGCACAACCGTTCACTGATGGTAAGATACCACTGTCACGCTCGAAAGTTAAGCCTGAAATAGTAAATAGCAGGCCCACATGCATTCGTTATTTCGTTATACAAGCACGGAGCACATGCACATGCGTTTTACGAGCATGCTGACAGCTCTGCAGGGCCACTCCTCCCCCACGTGGCCTGAGGGCTAACGCTTCCACACTGCTGGGGTGTCATCACCACGAGCAGCAACAGCGATCTTCTAAAGGGCTGAACTTAAAAGATCATGTACATTTTTGATGGCTTAGTACCTGTTAGGCTTTGACCCAGGGACGCTGCAGAGTTAAAGCAAGTTGGAATGACCACTTAGCACTCTGATGAAAAAGGAAATGGCCTTTCCTGTCCAGGGCCCTAAAGGGCCTGAGTTGGCTTTTGGTAACTAACCAACATGTCAACAGTGGACAGGGAGGAAAGACTACGGTTTTTATTACAGGCTCTGCCATCTGTCCACTCCATGACCTTGAGGGGTTCAATTTCAAGTAGGTTAACAACTAAATCAGTGCATGGTAAGCTCTACGCAAAAGTATGCAAAGCCCATTGAGCTTTTGCAAATCAAAGTCATCTCACATATAAGTTCACCTAACTTAGCCCATTCCTTAATCAGAGGACTTACCTGAAAATACCACTGACAGAGTGATGTCATGAGAAGTCTAGAGCCTACATAAGCCTGAAACACTGCAACTGCCAAGCCTGAAATGGGTGCTGGCCATGGTGCTGCAGTGTGTGACCTTGAACAAGGTCAACACTTGGAACAAGGTCTGCGTGTCATTGTCTTCACTTTCCCTGGGTCCCACGGGCTATCGTGAGAACCAAATAGTCATACCTACAGCAAAGCTTTGAAACCTATGACCAAAAAAAGGAGCTGCCATTACTAAAATCTTCTATGTAAGCAAATTTGGTAGATACGGATCTGTTTAACTAAAAATGCGTCATTTCTATGTCTACAAATATCTCATTTTGGCAACTTAATATCATGCTTTCCTTTGGGCAGGTTCAAGCTAATAATCTTTGGTGCATCGTATTTCTCAATTCAAATAGATATTTTAAGTAGGCAACGTTGCAAAAATTTGGACCATAGCATACATTTCATCAGTCTGGAAATAGACAGATAGTTATACAGACACAGACAACAAAACAGATATCTAAGGACACTCTTCTGTTCAACCAGAAGCACAAGAAAGAGAAATCTAGAAAACTGGTCCTGTACTTTCTTTTACTGTATTTGCTTACGGCCTCTAAGAAAAAGGGCAGATTCTCATTCTACGTTCCTCCAGTTCTGCTCTAATGGATGCAAAGTCACAGATGTGCTAAAACCAAATAAAGGAGAAAAGAGCGTCTCAAACATAAAGCACCGATGGTAGGAGACCGTGGCCCTGCTGGGAGCTTTCTGCTTGCAGGCATCTTGGTTTGGGACATGGTCAGACCTACATTAGATCTAAGTTCATGTAATGAACCAAATCCTTGTTTCTAGCATCTGAATGATTTGCAGCAAGATTATTAACCACTGACCACATAACAGGAAAAAATACACTTTGTCCCTGACAGACTTCGGAGAAGCAGCAAAAATTTCATGCATCACAGAATTTCAGCCCTCCAAAAACTAGCCTTGGGAAGGTGCTCAAGTCCTATGAACTAACAGCAAGGATTCTAAGCAACTGTTACAGAGGCAACTCAGAGTCTGAAGTCCATGTTTTCTCTTCCAGAAGCACTGAGAACACCACCACTGAACATGAGCCTTCCTTGAACAGAGAAAGGCGAAAATACAAAGGAAGCTGGTCTGTGCAGACAGCATCACACACACCTGGCCTGCACTATCTGGGTAAACGCGGACCTCATGCTCTGCTGGACCAATCACTCGATTTTGTCATTAAGTTAAATAACATTAAATTCACCCAATAAATATTTGTGGAACATCTACTATGTCCCAGAGATGTGGATATGAGGAAGACACGGGAGGTGTCCTCAAACGTTTAAGTATTAAGACCTCTGCTCAAGCAGATTTTAAGTTCTCTGCAAATAGGGTGTGTGTGAAATCTTTCAGATCAGAAGCACAGTGCCAGTTATAAAAAGTAGCTCTTCCAAAGGTATCCACCGGCAATTATGATGAAAAAATTATTGTAAGTGTTGGGAGTCTTACCTAGAGGACACACAACTACCCTAATGAAACAAAATGACTGGCATATACAAATGAAGTTTTCCTAAGCCAAAAGGCTACACATTCATCTAACCCAGAACACCTGTGCTAGCCCCAGTCAGGTCAGTAAAACACCTCTGCCGTCCAGTTTGCAGGTACTAAAGACAGTGATGATAACTATGGCCACTCAGACACTTGACGTGGTCACACTTACCGCAGGCTTGGTTATCTTTGATCTGTCATCCTGTAATAAAAAATAAGGCACATTGTGGAATGAAAACACACCTATGGAAGTGCTCGCTTTCACTGAGATTTTCTAAAACCACGTTACTGTTCAGTAATTAGCATTTTAGGTTCATCTATCTAGGTTGTTAAACACAAAGTTTGATCCGTGCGACTTGACTGCAAAGATTAATAACAGATTAAGTGCTGAGAGGTTTCTCATCCAGAGTTCCAATGTGTCGAATAACATCCATGATAATCATATTTATGTGTTGATATGTATATATATTTATGAAACTCGGATTCTGATCTTTATTTCAGGGAGCAGCTGAGACCCAGTCATGTTCTTCCCTTCTATCCTCAAATTCCCTTTGAAATATGTATGTATGTGTGTACGTGGGTAGGTATGTGTGTGCATGTACGTGTGTGTTATTTGTGTGACACTCAGTGAATTCCTACAATCTCCCAATTGTAGGGTCATAATCTACTTAAACTTCCAGCCAAGGCAGTCCTAACTAAAGTGTGTTAAAGGCTGACCACAGTGAGGCCAGTACGCAGGTGACACAAAAATGCTGCCATCATGCCCTAAGGAGCCACCCGCTCTACCCTCATAAGCTGTAGAATGGAAAGAATGAGGATAAGATGGTACGTTTTAAGGGGAAGCCTCTCAGATTACCGTAAAACTACTTCATTTTGGGGAAGTAGGAAGATGAAGGTGAATATATATGAGCGAATAAACTCTCCAGATAAATGAAACTTAGTTTTTCAAAGTACCATCTCCTACTACAAAACAAAATAAAAATAAAAACAAAACCTCTCCACTCAATGGAAATTGCCCTAAAATGGGTCTCCCACCTTCAGGCTTTCTTCCCTGGAGAGCCTCCGTCAACCTTTCCTTCATTCACAGCCATTACAGGAAGCATCGATCATACTCCCCAGAGCGCTTCGTGTGGGTTCTTGCTTCTCAGTGTGCTCACTTGGGTTGAGGCTATTAGCCTCTGTTTTTTTCTTTTTAGAGAGCCCGCTTCTAGCAGCACCTCTCAACCCCTCCCAGCTGGCTACTGGTCGTGGCAATAATCCCGAGCTAGGAGAGCAGAGAGGGAGCATGTCTCTGGGGAGAGGCCCAGGTCCTCTCTAGAGGCAGAGAGAACAGCTACACACACAATGAGGGGGCCCCCCATTCTGACTGGGATGCTACTTCTTTCCAAGTTTTCAGCTATTTTCCTGATAACTTCAGTGAAGTTTTATGTGGTCATTTAAAAATGCCACAGATGGGCCTAAATTCACATTACAGCCCATACAAAAGCTAAATTAGGTCAGTATTTGCCCAAAGTCACCGTGGCCTGGCACCAATGCTGACATTCTCGAAGGTCTGGGGGGGAGTAAGAAGAGCAAGGACCATGTGTGGGTTTTACAGAAGGGAGAGTTTATTCACTTAACAGAGCTGATTATTTTTTTAAATTAAAATCATTTTTTAGAATAAAATATTCTCAAACTAATGAAAGTGAAAAGGAACTTCTTAAGAAAAATATTTTGGTCAAAAATAAAAAATAAAATTATGCTGGGTTTATACCCCCCACCTTTTAAATTTGCTACACCATGACATTTCAGCATCACACGATCCCCGGGACATGGCCTCGGGGTTAGAGGAATCTGGCTTTAAATGCCAGTGAAAAACACAACCAGGCAAATGCAAAGACATTTCTGGGCGATCTATTTATGACCAAAATGGTGATCTAAAAGCAGGAGGAATTATTTTTGCTTTACTCCTTTTTAAATTTGCAAGTCTACAAATATGAGTACGGTCAACCCACAGCCTTAAAGAGAAATAAGCAAAAGCCTCCAAAAAGGTACTTACTGGATGCACCTCCCCAATGATGTACGTTTTGGACAATTCTCTGGCATCAGAAGAGTGTCCCACATCCTCGAAGTTCTCCGTAGCATCACCTCCAGCTTGTTCCCTCAAGACTTCCTCCCCACCAGGATGCTGTTCAAAAGACACATATTTAAAAACAAAAACATTTTTTCCAAGCAAATGAGATAAAGGCAGTGGTCAGTTTATTGAACCAAAAAGGTTACTCCAGAAGTCACCGGTGACAAGGTGTGAGTGTAACTCATCCACATGTGGATGAAAACAACATACTCCTTTGTAGTCAAAGACCCTTCTCCAAAAGTGGAAGGTGTTTGTTTCTCCAGGCTGCGGATATGGCCTTAGGAGGATTAGGCAGATATTTTCAACCCTTCGGGAGTGCACTCTTTGCTTTTCCATAAAGCTCTCAAAATTGCTCTTCTTAATCTTTATCCAGTCTATTTTTTTCTTGAGTTTCATGTCTTTGACTTATTGGGTCTAAGTATGGACTTACACCATTACACCCTTATATGATAATTCATCTTTGAAAAGCATTCTTTGTACCTCCCAAGTATGGGCAGGGTACGGACTACTTTTGCCTCTTGCAAAACTTACCTTCTAGTCGGAAGAAAAGACAAGCAGGTGGTGCCATAGGAAGGACTATATCACTGATAGGGAACAACAGAGGCCAGGAGGAAAGAGTTCAATTCTATGCAAAGCAGGGGGTGGAAAGAGCCTTTGTATAATCAAAGCATTTTAATGCTGCCTTAGCTGCTTTAATTGGTAAAACTAAGGATGGTCACGCTGCAGGGAGGGGAGACTGACAAATGGGGCCCAGTCACAGATAGAGGTGAAAAAGTCTAGAAATTCTCAGGCAAGAGATGGCGTTCTCAGTCCATTTTAAAAAGCGCTTGGTTATAGCATCCTAAATACTTTTACGGCCAAAAAGACTTTCTTAAATTGAGCTTCAGAGTAAAATTCACCCTGTCTTTGAGCAAATCGCTTGTAAGTGTCCAATAACTGAATAAAACAATTCTTTCTTGCACAATTGACTATTGTCTCTTCTTAATTTCGCCCAATAATGGAAAGTGTAAAAGTACGTAACGTTTTAGAACGGTAGGCAATGATTCTGTTTCGACACCTGTTTCCCCTCCGCCTTTATTTAAACATATCTTATGCTAAATAAATTTACTGATTTTTTTCCTCTACTATTTGTAAAAGTTATTCATCTAGATTATATATAGGAAAATGGGAAAGCACAAAAAGAAAATAAAAATCACCCATAATCCTGCCATCCAGAGAAACCTGGGTATACATATGCATATGTATGAATGGTTTAAAAAAAAACAACTGTTTTGTTAGATACAAAGCAGTTACAATACATGGCACAGAGACAGTATGCCTAGTGGTTACTACTATATGAACTGGGGAAAATCATGGCACTTACCTCCCATAGATTTGGAGGACTACATGTGTTGACATATATACGAGGTCTGACAATTAAGTTTACGAACTCATCCTAGAAAAAGTGTTACATACCTTATTGGTGACTATCACCACGGTCTCCTTCGAAGTACTCCCCTTGGGAAGCTATGCACTTACGCCAGCACCTAGTCCACCCTTCAAAGCAATTTTGGAACTCTTTTCTGGAATGGCCATCAGAGCTGTCATCGTATTACCCTTGATGTCCTGAATGTCATCAAAATGTCTTCCTTTCAATATTTCCTTTATCTTTGGGTAAAGAAAGAAGTCATTGGGAGCCAGATCAGGTGAGTAGGGAGGGTGTTCCAATACAGTTATTTGTTCACTGGCTAAAAACTCCCTCACAGACAGTGCCATGTGAGCTGGTGCATTGTCGTGATGCAAGAGCCATGAATTGTTGGTGAAAAGTTTCAGGTCATCTAAATTTTTCACGCAGCCTTTTCAGCACAAATAGTAAACTTGGTTAACTGTTTGTCCAGTTGGTACAAATTCATAATGAATAATCCCACTGATATCAAAAAAAGGTTAGCAACGTCAGTGCAACAAGTTCATGAACTTAATTGTCTGACCTCGTGTATATATATATATATATATATATATCTGGCATATCACATATGACCAATAAATAATATCCAGCACTTTTATTAAATATTTCCACACGTATTATTCCTCAATATGGCTTTTTAAGTGGCTATGTAATGTTACACTGTGTAAGCATTTCCAAACTTATTTCAATGTCATCTATTGGGGTATTCAGGATATTTGAAGTCCATTTAAATAAGCCTGGGAAGGCCCCTGGAGGTACAGGCAGGTGACAGGCTCACCCCCAAAGCCAACGAAAACCTTCCTGATACATCGGCCAGGCTGTGGCAATGAGCACGTGGTTTGCTGATCTGGAACAGTCTGTTTTGGGCATGAACTGAGAAGTAATAAAAGGGCTAGCTGAGCACTCACAAATTATGCAAATTCACAGACTGTTGTGTCTTCTGTGTGGGTGGCTTAACTCGTGAGCGCCTTAACTTTAGGTTCCTGTTAAGGACATGTGAGTACAGACAAATGTCCCAGACAGAGGACATCATTATTTTCCAGTTACAGCCTACGCATACCTTCAAGAGAACATTTCCAGTGGGGTTGAAAACATAGACTGGCCTTTTATAAAGAATCGTAAAACTAGGCAAGTTTCAGAAATATAGAATTTGAGCCTTAAAGTGCTAAAATGGAGAAAGAAATACCTACCTACCTATGATTTAGACTCTGCCTAAGCCATTTGTGAGGCAGTGTTCTAACGGGAAAAAAGAACGAGAGAGAGAGAGAGACAGAGACAGAGACAGAGACAGAGACAGAGACAGAGACAGAAACATTCTGGGTTCCACTGGTTTCACTGACCACTATCTAAGAAAGAAATGGAGTACAGAATAAATGAATTGCTACTAAGATACTTTTGCCCTAACCCTAAGGGTTGTTTAAATAATTAGTAAGAAACACAAAGCTTAAAAGTTGACTCTTTGAGAACAAAATAACGCAAGTTTTGATAAGACAATAAAAGATATGGGATTGGCTTATTGCAATACCTGGTACTGTCCTCGAAATATATTTATGCTGTGAGGGGAGAGATGGACAGAGAGAGATACACTGCCAATTACATCAGTCTAAATCACGATGGTTTGAAACTTGACAATTATCTTATCACTTTTCTCCCACTTGCTAGCAAATTTGTGCTGCAGTTTCAATAAGCACATATCGCATCTGAAGACCAATGGAAACATACTTCCTTACCTGTCAGCACTCATAAGTGACAGAGAAAAACTGGGGACACTGGTGGAAATGGGGCAGAAACTCTCAGAGAATATACTGCTGTCTGTGGGGCAGGCTACAGAATTTGGGGTGGTCCAAAGGCAAGGCTTTGAAAAAGGAAAGCAATAGCCAGGTGTATCCTTTGTTTGGTTTAAATACATTTTTATAAAAATTCTCAAAAAAAAAAAAAGAAAGAAAGAAAAAGTAAAAATATTGAATAACAGGTGAGCTAAATTATCTGAGGATTTTCTGAAAGATTTTAGGAAGAGATCAAAATGCTTAGTCACACGCAAGCCAGATTAGAGGTTACGACAGAAGCAAAATTCTCTGAAAGACTCTGAGCCAAACGTGGTGGAGTGTGGATCAGAAATGTGTCCTGACATGCACACCACTCCTAGCATGTCACGCATGCCACAGGTGCTGGCAGCTGCTGCAGAGCCCAGAGAGACCGGAGGGAATGGCAGGGGTGACAGTAAGCTGAACGACGGGAAAACGAGCATTTCCACTGGAGCCGTCGTCCTTCTTCCATAAAGGCTCCCATTTCCCCGAGGAAGACGTTGTTTTCCATTTGCATTAGTATGAGCCAAAGCCAGTTTACTGGACAAACACACACCGCATGCTGCCATGTGCCAGGCTCCACAGTGAGCAAAGGGCAGGGCTCCTCGCAGTCTCGTAGGGACCCAGCAGGAATCCTCTGTGATGTGACTGTACAACTCAGCGGGAAGCAGCGTTCTGGAGTGACAGCACGGGGCCATGACGAGCACATCGCTGAGGAATCAGGGGTGGCTTCACTGAGCTGAGATACAGAGCGAGAGGCGATCAGCCAGGAGCTCAGATGGGGTGTCTGAAGGTCCCACAGACAGAGTCGGCGCGTGGGAGTTCAGGAACAGGGAGAAAGGACAAGCTGGACAGGGCAGGCCACTCACGGCTCAAGGCCTCGTCGGCAATTTTGATCTTTATCCTGTGACCAGTGTGAAGCCACTGAGAGGATCAAAGCACGAAGGTGACAAAATCAGATTTAGTTTAAAAATATCACTCGGTCTTCAGAGTGGACAGCAGCTATCCGGGCAGAAGAGGTTTCGAGAAGACTCTGCTAAGGCCATTGCAATAAGCCAATCTAGGGAAGAGAACGGCAGCAGGCGAGGAGATGAAGGGGGCAGATGCGTGAGGGACAGACGCATGGCAGCCTTTTTTCGAGTAAGGATGTTAGACGTGAGGCGAGCAGCTTGTACACCTGAAGGGACGATGGTGCCAGAAGCTGGGGGCAGGACCCTGGAAGGAGACCAGGCATGGGGGCAGATGGCTTGCTGGAGCGCCTGCACATGCTCATGTGCCCACGCATCTGCTGAGCCAATCATTCCCCGGGTCAGCCTCTGCGGAATCTCCATAAGGTCCCCGAACACACCTTGCTCGGCCAGCAGGTGCTCCGTGGGTACAAACCAGGGAGCACCAATAAAATAAGTGGAGACAGCTCTTGCTCGTGGCGTCTCTATTTTATGGGTTCTTTCGAGGAAAATAAATGGGAACTACATTTGAAAGACAGAAGACTGGCACACTTCATACACAGAAGACATTAACCAGCACCCCCTACCCGGGTACTCCTGAGGACACCTGCAGCAAGACACGGTTAATTGGGTGGCATAAACAGTAGCGCTGGCTACCAGGTCCTGGAATCATCTAACTGCCCGCTGCTCGCGGCACACGCGCTCTCAGCGCGTTGGTTGGCACAGTGGATCTCTCCTCCTTGAACGCTTTCTTCCCGTGGCTTCCAGGACAACAGGCTGTCCTGCTTTCCCTGCAATCTGCTGGCCACTCCTTTCCAATCTCCTGTCACTCTCGGTGCCCCGACCTTGGCGCTGTCCACTTTCTATCTGCACTGGCTCTCCCAGTGGTCTAGCATAGTCTCCAAACCACAAGACGGCCTGTTTTCCAATGACTGCAGTCGAATAATGAATGACCCTGCTGACGTCCCCTGAGCCCGACACTTCCTACATGCAACAAACTACCTGACACGCTCACACAATGTCTAATGCACATCCCAAATGTAATATAAATAACCAAAAACAAGTACAAAATAATGCCCTCCCAGTCTCCATTCTCCAAAAATGTCACCACCGTGCATGCCCCAGCTGCTATGGCCACAAACTGGAAGTCAAACTTTATTCCTCTTTCCTTTCCACTCTAATCCATCAGCAAATCCAATCGGCTGCCATCAAAACATACTCCAAATCGACCCCTCTCCCCACTTCCACCTCAGACCAAGCTCCCACCTCTCCTCCACGGACAGCTGCAACCATCTCCTGACTGGCCCGCCACTTCCTCTTGTTCCTTCCCATAGTCAACTCCCGGCATCGTCCTGCCACGAGGACTTTTATTAGATGACAATAATCCAGAAAAGCGTTTACGTTAGTTTAGCCCGGGATGGTTGGTAGCAGTGGAGGTGACGGGAGGCAAAAGGTAGAAAAATAAAACAGATATGCTTCAGTGACACCCCCAAGATGACGGGTTCCCCCTCCCCTGGCAAACATCCGACGCCTTCCCATTTCCTACAAGGGCCCCACTGAAGCGCCCCACGTGAGTCATCGCTCACTCAGCTCGAGCCTGTCTTCCCACAGGCCCTCAAACTCGCCAAACTCGTTCCCCAACTCAGAACCCTCAGTTGCCGCTGCTTGGACCACTCTCCTCCCAGTCCTTTGTGCAACTTCATCCAAGCCCTCAGCGAGTACACCCTGAACAATGTCAGCTTTTCGGAGCCCTTCGCTGATTTCTCGTCTAAAAGAGCCTGCCCTGCACCTCCACACCCTGGTCAGTACCCCTTCCTGTTGTGCCCTCCTTCACGGGCACTTATTACTACCTCAAGTCACATGTGCAGCGATGTCACTAAGAGGCACGAGGATAGAGATGGTGTCTGTCTTGCGTATCACTGTTGCTCCAGTACCCAGTTCAATGCCTGGCACGTGGTAGATACAAAGAAACACCTGTAAGTAATTTTTGACAACTATATGAGGTCAGCACAGGCCACCACACGCTGGTTTTGGAACTACTACAGAGAACCCGTGAAGCGGCTGCTGACGACCTTCTCACTCCCGTTACTGCACTTCATCCCCCTCTCCTTGTCCTGAGCAGTAATCATGCTCACCATTCAGAGACCATATCATTTCACATTTAATTGCTGCCTAATCCATTTAATCAAAACGTGTATTGTGTCCTATGTGCAAGACAGTGTGTGGGACACACAAAAGGACATGAAAAATAAGGCGATCTGATCCTGCAGAAGCAAGCAATGAACGTGAGGATAAAGAAAAAACACAGAAACAACCTTTGGCCTTCACTGACATGCCTCAGAGTTCTGACGACTCAGGCATTACCCAGCAGGCCCTAAACTCGGAGTGCAGTGACACGCAGCAGCACTGAAGCATGAGTGTGAGTCACTTTCCCTGAGAGGCAGGAGACAAGGAATCACTTAGCTACCGAGTGTAGCCATGGACAGCACAAAACTTTCTCAAGAGAGAGAGACAACCTAGGTGAAAACGGAAAAGGCATTTCATTTGCAGTGAAAGTATAATTATCATATATGTGCACACTCACGTGCACACACACACAGATACACACATGCACACCCTGTGGGTGTAAGCAGAGGTGAGCTTGGCATGCTGAGAAGTGTGGTGTGACAACACAGGCAGCAGGGGCGTCAGGAAGCCCAGCTCCCAACAAGGTGAGGAGGCTCACAGAGGACAGTCAGGGCCAGAACCTACTGTCCTGGGAGCAAACGCCGACTCATCCACCGACTCGTCCAGGGAGAGGTGGACAAAGGCTGAGGGTGGCCGAGGACCAAACGACCCTGCGCTGCGGTGATGTGGCAGCTGTTAGGCTCCAGTCTCCCCTGCTCTAGCTCTTTGCCCGCCCTGAGGCATTAAAACAGGGTAAGGATACCAAGGCCTTGTCTGTACAATGACAGTGCAACAAAGCCTTGCATGACACCGCTAATTTTCCTTTATATTAATCTAACAAAAGTAATAGTTTTACGGCTTTAGTCCTCCTTTTACAAGCACTAGAGGTCTAAAGTGGTCTCTTAGGTTTTTTCAGTTACACTTGATTTAATGTGAAAAATAAAGTTGTAGTCGTACTTGTGAATTTGAGGATTTTTTGAAGTCAAGGGTCTTCCAAATACATACGAACATGAGAGAACTACTAAAAAGGCAGAAAACAAAGTGTTAAATGAGTATCAATGAATTCAAAGAAAGGATCGCTCCTTCCATCGAAGGACAGGCCACTGAGGAGGAAGACCTCTGGCCCTCACGGACATACCTCAACGTGCCCAAAGCCTGACAGGCGGGGACAGTGAGGTTGCCTCTCCCCCAGTGACTGGTCATTCCAATTAACGGCACTCACTGAGCCTGGGTGGCGTTCAATGATATAAAAGGTACACCCCGTGTCTTCAAAAAAAAAAAAAAGCTTAAAAAAGGCAGAGAGTATTACAAACTTGGTAAATTTTTCTTCGCTGGACACAAAATACCCACAATGAGTTAAACAATGGAGATAGTCCTTTGGACAATGCTAACAAACGGGACAGGCCCGGATGGATTGCCACCTCATCTTTCACTGACAGCGCCAAGGTCTTCACATATATTAAACACTCAGAGAAACATGAATGGACCATCTTCATTTAGCATGTTTAATAATTGGGCATGTGAGTAAATATCTTTAAAAAGGGACCTCGGCCCCACTAGGTCAGAAACCGGAGAAACAGCAGATAAAGGTGAACAAACACACTCAAGAGGAGTGTGAGCACGAGTGGGGGCTTACAGACTACAATGCGTTAGAATAAAGCGCAATACGCATGGTTGTGAGCCCTCGTTCTGTGTGTCTGTCTGCCTGGGCCCTGGGATGCCCAGACTAGCACTGTATCTGCGTGTGTCCGGGAGGGTGGCTTCCGATGAACCGAGCACACAATTGGTGGGTTTCGTAAAGCAGAGACCCCCACCCCCACATGTGTGGGCCTCATCCAACCCACGGCGGGCTTGCAAAGAGCAGCAGGCAGAGGAAGGCGGAATCGGCCCCTTGTCCTGCCTCGATGACGGGGCTGAGACTTGTCAGCTCATCTTCTCCTGCCCCTAAACGGGGATTTATACCACTCGTTGCCCTGGTTCTCGGGCCTGCAGACTGGAACTGAATTACACCAGCAGCTTTCCTGCGTCAGTGTGGAGAAGGCACACCTTGGGACTCGGCCTTCCTCAGAATAAATCTCTTCCACTCTGTGTATCGAGTGTGTGTCCTATTGGTGCTGCTTCTCTGGAGAACCCTAATCCAGGCGGGATGGTTACCAGGGACCAAATGATGTGGGGCCGTGAGAGCCCGTGTGAAGTGGCAGACAATAAGGACGTCCTGCAGAGCAGACGGGCAGGACCAGATGCGGCACGAGCTGGGCACCGTTAGAGCAGACAGGTGCCCAGTGCAGGCAGGCAGAGCCCGGCGGCAGGGCTGCGGCCACCTGACCAACGTGGGCAGCACCGCGGCTCCATCACCACCCTCGCTCCCTTCCACCCGGCACGGGCTGCAGCCTTCCTAATAAACCCTTCCTGAAAGTTCTGCCATCCTCCCCCGCATCTGTGGGCCTGGCATCCACAGCATAAACTCAGCTGGAGAGCGCGACTCCACAGCGTGGGCTGAAGGTTAAAATCCCAGAAGTTCAGAGTTTAAAAGAACCTTCAGAGACCCGACATCCTTAAATTTGGATGGGACTAAATTAAAACTGGACTCAGAAAAATTAAGCCCAAAGTCACACTGACTTTCCATGAAGGAAATAAGACCAGAACCCCAGTTTCTGACTTAGTCCAGCCTCCCCCTTTTTTGGAACACGCAAATTAAATGAGCATTTTTATGTTTCTGTACAAAGTGACTTTAGGTAGAATGCCTTAAAAATGAAGTTTTTCTTGATACATTTCCCTTTGGGGAATTTAGAGAAAAATCTCTCTCCATCTTCTCGTCCCCAAGAAACTGTCATTTGCCCTGCCTTCCTGGGCCTAACCAACCAAGAAATATTTAAAGGACACACACACACACACACACACACACACACACACACCACATACACTACACACACACCACACACCCCACACACACACACCACACACACACCACACACATACCACATACACACACACCACACACACACCACACACACCACACACACACCACACACACCACACACACCACACACACACACCATACACACCACATACATACACACACACACACACCCCACACACACACCCCGCTATCTCAGGGCTCTCCCTGGCAACAAGGTTGACCCTGTAAAACCCAGAAGGGGGTGCAGAACTGCAGTACACTGTCACAATATGCACCAAAGTCCCTCCGAGTGCTCATGTAAACAAAGCAAAAACTAACAACAAATAACACTTTCCACTTAAATGTAATGCTATATGGACCCAAAGTCCACCAGTCCTGGAGTTTTAAATACGATCTCAGTCCAAAAAGGGTGGAGTAAACAGATTGTCCATAAACAATGACTAGGCAAAAAAAAGGTATGTGAGGAGATTATCTGCAATAGTTAAGCCAAAACTGGGAACAACTCAAAGACCTCGGCGAGCACACGATTTACGCAAGGTTTAGAACAAAGACAGCCGGCCAATGTTTCCCGTCATCTCCAGATGCTGCTTTTCGGAGGGGGCCTGGGGCTGGTTGGGCGCCTCCCACTTCTGTGCTGTGTGACCCCACTGTGGACTCCTGGAGCAGCCGCCCCTGCGCCTGCACTGTTTGCGGCTGTACAGAGCTGTCTCACTGAATCCCTAAAGCTGGGGACCAGGCTGATGAGTGCCGTCTGAACTGCTCTCCGGGTTTCACTCTGAAGATCATAGGATGAAATTGCAACAAGGCCTATCCATCATTGGCCCAGCGAGCTTGTGAGCCCCACCCGCCCACTCCAATACTGCTAAGGGCTATGCCTGGCTCTGCTGTTGTCACCAGGATGGGGCAGGCCGGGCCCGGCCTCAGGGGTGACAGCGTAGGGAGCAAAGTGACATGCAGATGAGTAACACTGAACACCGCAGCTCCAGGTACAGGGGCCAGCACAACAAAGGAAGGTGGCAGAGAAGGGGTTAAGGAGGGGCGGCTCGGGTGGGAAAGATGCGGCAGTTGTTCGCCAGGCAAGCAAGCTGGACATTCTAAGCAAAGGAAAGGACAGCACAAAGGCCTGGAGGCAGAAACAGTGGCACCCGGGAGGAGCCGCAGGCACTGTCAATAAGCAGGGTCACAGATACCAAAACGCACGGTTTCACTTACTGTGAACGGATTGCAGGGGCCAATGAAAGAGAAGTAAGCATATATCACCTCCCAGCTACACATCGAAATGTTAAACCAGGCCCCTCTCGACTCACGGAGTTGGCCCACACTCACTGCAAGCCCCTCCGCCTTTGTGATACTGCCTGACCACCTCACGGGTTCCGCTAGCTACCTTCTTACATGGCTCAGGTTCCCATGCCATGCTCTACAAGTATTCCAGAACTTATGGATTGCTCTCCAGGTGGCATAGCTTCTATGTCCAGGCAGCACTGTGCCCGGAAGTGCAAGAACCGGAATTCAAGGTCCAGTTTGGCCACGTCTTAGCAGAGTGACCCAGGAAGGTACTGAGCTTTCTGACCTTTGATTTCCTCTCATCAAATACCTCTGCCGTCTCAACTGCAGAGGAGAGTGAATGATATAATTAGAGAATGCCCGGCACAGAGGCGGCATTCAAGCTTTCCTCCCCACCTCCGTATCATCCTGCCACAAAGAACCTTGTGCAGACCTGGCACAGTATCTGACCTCTTTAAATTGCTGAAGGCGAAATCCAGACCCAAACCCCAAGAGACCCCCTTCTTGACACCCCAGCTTTCATCTTCAAGTGATTTCTAAAGATTAAATCATCTGGCCTGACTCTTCTAAGCCACAGAACCAAATGACAAGAGTCAACAGAAACAAGAAATCCTAAGGACCATGAACATTTTCTGCAGGAGATAATCCTTAGAGGTCATTCGGATGAGAACACACAAGTACTGCAGCTGGGAGTTTGAGCTGGCAATCACCCTGCAGAAAGCCGTTACGATTTTCTCTCCTTGGAAAAAGCGAAGCAAATTCTCAGTTATGTTTAGAGTTGAGACAATAAACGCTTGGTCCAAACTGTAAGACGAAAAGGTAATTTTGCATTTGGTCAGTACGCCCTGACCAATGCCGTTCACGTTACCACTCCTACACTCGTCTCCTCGGTGGGAAAAAGCGAGGTAACTGGAGACGTAGGTACTCGGAGACATTCTCTGCCACCCACTGCTGGCTCCTCCATGTGCACAAGCCCCTCCTCGCCCACGACCCCCTCCCACTGCATGATTCCCATCAATGCTCAATAGCCCCAAACTGGAAACTTCCCAGATGTGCCTCAGGGGGTCAGGGGTGAGACTGGAAGAAGACTCAGCTGTGAGAAGGAACACAGCAGCCTGAACGGGTCTCAAGGGCATTACGCTAAGTGTGAGAGGACAATCTCAGAAGACGGCACATAGTGTGACTCCATTTATGTGACATTCTCAAAATGATAAGATTACAGAGGTGAAGGACAGGTAAGAGGTGACGGGAGCAGGGTGGGGTGGGGTCAGGAGGCGCTCCTCTGGGGTGACAGAAGGCTTCTGCATTGTGCGACCCTGTATGCAGGGAAGTGCCACAGACCAAACACACACCAAACGAGTGCACGTGACAGCTCCCGGAGTGAGGCTTTCCACAGGACGGGTGGGAACGGCACGCACGGGTCCTTCCTCACCTTTACCTCGGCCCGTTCCTCCTCCTTACTTCATGGGAACCTTGCTCAACGTCCTTCTTCGTCCCATGCTCTGTGGCTGTTACAACCCCAACTGTCATAACAAAGCCCTACTAGCTTCTCAGTGTAAATCGTCTGGGACAGAACTCCAGGCAAACGTCTACGGGCGGAGAAGAAACCACATCATAATAATACAAGTATGTGCCATTGGTGTGGGAAAGGGGGGAACAAAGACCTGAGACAGTGGGAGGGGTGAGTGTGCATCTGGGTTCCCCCGGGGGGCCCTCCTCACCCACTGAGCTTACTGTGTCCAGGCACGGAGCAGGGGGGGGATGGACAGCAGGCAAACAAGAAAGAGGATGACTGAAGCAGGGGCTGCAGAGGTGAAACAGGATGACAGGACAGAAAATTCCTCTTTCTGGGAAAAGACACTGAGCCGTGACCTGAGAGGGTGCTGACCACGGGAATGGGCACCACCAGGCAAAGAGGAAACTCACACAAAGGTTTGAAGGCAGAAACAAGCCTGACTAGTTTGAGAAACAGAGGGGGCCCCAGTGACCGGCGTGAGGGGCCAGAGCCAGTGTGACCAGTGCAGGTGGGGGAGGGAGGCTGGGGCCAGATCCCACAGAGCTCACTACACCCGGACAGTGAGGGGGGATTTTACTCTAAAAGCAATGGGAATCCACTGAAAGGAACTAATTAGGGAAACGACAATCTTTTTCCACGAGATGAAGCTTTTTGATTCTCTTGTAGAAATTACATTTTTATGTAATAATAATACACATTACTCAGACTGAAAACCAACCGTCAGTTGGATGGAAGCAGTGAAATCCTGAAGACTGACAGGACATGTGCTCTGAAGAGTACAGGACAGAGGACATGGTCTAACAACCACTGCCACCCAGCCATGCGACAAGTGCAATAGGAAAGGAGCGTGAGGACAGATGACAGCATAAGGAACCTGGGGGAAAGAGACATCGACGGGGGTCTGCAGAAGGCGAAATTTAAGTGGAACGGGGATGCTGGCAGACAAGGAAAGAGAGGGTGTCACCCACAGAGGACGAGGACACACAATCAGCCAGGGGTGGGCAGGGCATTAGCTGAACCCATGGCCGGTTTCATCAGGCAGAAACCTCATCGGGTTTCCTTCAGAACAATCCGTCCCAAGCCAGTTATTGAAGAAGTCTTCTGAAAACCACATTTAACCTCCTCACACACGTCTAAGACGAATGCAAACAATCTCCTTCTTAAACCACACGACACTGATTCTTAAGCCCGTCCAGTTGCCCCCTGAGTTACGAACGGAGTCATTGAGGACTCTGCCAGGTCACTCTTTCCTTAAAAACTCCCCTAAGAAAAACTGGGGTGAGGCAGCACCGTAAAACGACAACAGATAGAGAGAAAGGCACATGTTTGTCCTTTCACCTTCCAAGGGTTTTCTTTCTGTTCAAATCTTTCCATTCACACCTTCCCTTCTCTGGTTCCTACAGAGAATTCCGGGCATGGGAGGAGGGGGGAATCTCAAAGCGAATGATAGCAGCCAGGTACTAATGGGACAGCTTTTTCTTTTAAAGCTATACTAGTTGTCTTCAGAGCTTCTGGGGTCTCGGGCTCGAGGCACAGAGTCAGCAGAACATGGACTGGGGAGCCCCATGTCCTGGATTTAAATCCTGGCTTTACCCCTTACCAGCCGCACCACTTCAGCAAATTACTGAACCACAGTTACTAAGCCACATGTGTCTTACCTTTAAAAAGGAGAATCCCACCACTATGGACCTGAGAGGATTGTTTTGAGGACTACGAGAAAAAAAGCAATAGTACAAATACGTGTAAAGTATTTGGCACACTACATAGCACGTACAGAAACTCAATCAATGTTCAGTAAGGGTCCGTGGCTATCACTGTACTGTTAGCTCACGGGGAGTATGAATGACATTTAGTGGACACTTTGTAAAGCAGACGGAAAGAGGGGAAAGCAGGCTGGATATATTTTGTGTCCTGGCCAGGTTTTGAGTCAGCTCTGCCACTGATACAGACCCGATGCCCAAGGCCTTCACTACAAACATAGCCACAGGCTGCCACCCGCTGCGGGCCGGGCTCAAGAAACCCTGGAGTGGATCCAGAGGTGGTCACTGCTGCCACCCTCCACCCCGGCCCCAGTGTAGGTCCAACATCCTCACTCTGCACATGACGTGCTCATGGCCGACATGAGACACAATGCTACGGGTGTAAGAAAGTGACTTCCTGCCATCTTCCCTGAGAGGCCAGCTCTCACTAACCTCAAGGCATTTACCAAAAGGCTGAGCAGGCCAATACTTTCCCACGGATGTCTAGTTCAGATTCCATTACATTAAAAGGTACTTATTGGTTGTCTTCTGTGGTTTTGGAGAACTTTTGGAATAATAGATACCTGCATTAAGTAGAAATGAGCATTATTTATTCCTTGATTTACCAACCAAGTTGACCTGCATAATCTGTCCTCCCTTCCTTATTTAGAATTTCCATCCACCTTAAAGATAAATAAAAAAATGAAAGTTAACAATCTCAAGTGTTTGTTTTGAAACAGTAAAAAAAACAACAAAGTAGCCTCACAAGCGTTCTTAACACCTCTTCTCAAAAGTATCAAAAAATTACGAAACAATTATGCAGCAATGTACAAATGCGGCCCTGCCCACAGGCCACCTGCAGGCTCCCAAGGGCCTCGCGAGAAGAGGAGGCTCTGCTACCTGTTCACCCACGATGCCTGAGCCACTGTTACCACCAAGGATCCCTTTCATTTTCCTCCTATGGCTTTCATACTTTCTAGTTTTATTTACCAAACCGCATAGGTTAAATAATAATTATATTCCCATTTTACATTCATCAAATACATATTTGCAACTATAGCCTTTTAGTAATATGAGATTCAGAATATAATCAACCTTCCTTGAAAAAAAGCCAGGGCACTGAGGATTTTAGCCCTAAATATGGCAGCCCTATCAAGGGGAATGATACACGGTCTTCTGTGTCTTTCAGAATTAAGGACACTGAGTTTCAAGCACTCATACTCTCTATTTCCAGATCCCAGGTTCACGGAGGAACCATTGGTCTCTGCAAAGCCGGCAGCACGTTCAATGGAAAATAACAAAAAGTAAGTCCCTACCACGAAAGCTGCTCTAAAGAACACCGCCTAAGACTCCAAATGCGAAAGCGAGTCGGGAGCCGACAGCTCCGCGAGGCGGAAGGGTGCTGAAGTGCATCCAGGAATCAGGCCCAGAGCGTCATGATGGAAAGGACAGCACAACTTGCCACAAAGCCTTCTGCTCATCACATTCTCCAAGAAGACACCTATTTCACAAATTAAACATCTACTGACGTGAAAGCAAGTTAATGTAACTGTCAATTATGTGCTTTCTTCTCTCCCTCCACAGCTCTTCTCAAAGCAAAATAAATGCTGCTGCCCAAATCACAGAAAGAGAAAAGCAAACCATTTCTCTTCCTGGCCCCAAATGCCTACTTTTTCATTTCAGATAACGGTCCCTCAAAGTTCAATAATCATTAACCCTGCTAATAATACAACCAGATATGACAAGACTCCACTTCACACCTACAAATTCAAAATCTAGAACTCAGGACGGACATAGAGAAAACCTCGCGCACAATACGTAGGCAACGAAGCTCATAATCTTACAGGTTGGTATCAGGTAGTAACCCAACACCTGCCACTTCTTAGCTTGCCAAGTGCTACTCTCAGGTTTCCACCATCCTCTTGAACAGTCAAATAGCTTCATAACGCCATTATGTCAGGAGACAGTTCACTGTACAACTTAGAAACTTCACCTGGGTTCTTCACTGGGAGGATACAATTTTTATAATATTCTCTTCTTTCAACATCACCTGCCAGATTTGCACCTTTCCCTAAAATCTCGTATTAGCACTCAGCTACATACGATACTACAGAAAGAAGGTCACCAGCCTCCCCTGACCGTGCTGGTGTGGCAGTTTGCATTTACTGCATGGCCCTCATGCCCACTACCGTGTGACATGTTTAACCAGCATTATTTTGTTTAATTCTTATAACAACCCTGGCACTATTATCATCTTCCCATTTTACTTTAAATAAGGCACCTGAGGCACAGAGTGTGTTGGCAGCAGACCAGGACCCTGATACATTCTCTCAACATGAATGCAAACATGCATATAAATCTTTGCTATTCTAAAAGAAGCCATGAAAAATTGTGTTGCCACATGGATGGGTAAATTGACAGTATAAGAACATCTAGCCCATGGCTAAAAGTTCACTTTAGATTGATTCCAAACCCTTGCCCCCCAAAAAAAATTCACATTTAGGTAAATTAGGGAAAACAGAAAATTCTTTAGTTAACATGCAAAGGCTTCATGAATTTCTGGGGCTTTTAAATAACAAAAGAAAGGGGGCAAAGCGCAGTGAGAGGGGAAGAGAAACAGATCTTCTGGGCTCCTTTCTCCATTTCAAAAATAGGGATGAGATACACAGCGCTGGCCTCATAAGGTAATGGAACAGGAGGGACCGGGAAGAAGTAAAACACCTGGCAGAGCAGCCTGCACATCTCTGAAGGACAAGGTATGTGGAAGTGTAAAACGCAGGATGCCAGGGGCAGGGATCCTACAGCGTGGCCATGCTGGGAAGCCCACGCATTAGGCAGAGATGGTCACAGAAAGTGAGAACAAATAGTGAAGCCGGCAAATGGAAAACATATCCTGAGAAGTAGAATCAGGGTGTCCTGGGAAAGCTGGCACCGTCCGTGACCAGCTACCACAGGCTGGCAAGCCTCCTCCCCCTGCACGCCATCGTCCTTGGCCGGGGGGGCGGTCCACTCCCATTGTGTCGGCCACCTTCCACTTCAACCTTATTCCATTTCCGGTCTGTGAGCCGCTGGTCCTTTCCCCTCTTGCCCACGCTGACTTGATGTCCCGTCTATTAGAGCCCGCTGGACTCTCCCATCACCGTCTGGGGCCACTCCTGACAGCTGAACACAGCTTTCTGTGTCACCAGTCCTGCCCACAGCATTGTTTTCTGTTATTCCTGCTTCCTGGAATGGAAACGGCTTCTCGGGTTCTGGTCTCCTGGGGGAGACAGAGGCTACAAAAGCTCAGTAGATACTGCATCCACTGATCAGAAGGAAGGGCATGAAGAGCAGAGAGCAGCAGGGACCCAAACTCAAGTCCCAGGGAGGCTCATAAAAATGAAATATAAATGGTTTATAGTCAGGTTTAATAATCTTCTCTAATTATCTCCTTCCGAGAAATTTACCCTTAGAAGTTATGCAAAACATATTTTAGGGCAAGGATTCCTGACTAGGAACCATTTGTGTCCCCAAGGGGACATTTGGCAATAACTGGACACAGTTTTGGTTGTCCCAAGTGGGGGAGGGGGTGCTACTAACATCTGATGGGGGAGGCCTGGGAGTCCAGTACAACACAACGCACAGGACAGAATCCAACAAAAAGAAAAAAATGATAAATGCTTCATAATATAAAATAGCCCATTATTCGTGTATAAACACTATTCTTTTTAATAGACACAAACAAAGTAGCACTGAATGTTAAAAATTCAAAATTACTTATACCATGAGGGTGGGCAACCATTGCAAAGTAGACATTTGGTGTCGATTACACCTGATGTTATACTTAAGGTTGTTAGTTCAAAAAACTCTAATGCCAAATAAACTCTAGTTCAGCAGAAGGGACGGGGCAGTTCTGATTGATGCCCACCCAGAAACCACTCCTAACTAAACTGGGACCCTATTTTATGTTCCAGCACTCCACAGAATGGCAAGTTCATAGTTAAACATGTTTCTAATAAACTTCAACCCCAACCTTTTTAAAAACAATTTTTAAAAAAATTCTGTGCAAAACAAAAGTTCCTGGACGTCCCCTGATTCAGCTAAGACCAGGCCTCTGTCTTAGCTATCCCCTCAAACTATGTAAAGAATTCCCATCAGGAAACATTCTCCTTTATTGTCTGGGGGGATGAAGGAAGGTAAGTGTTCATCAAGATTTATGACTCAGACTCCCCCACCGTGATAAAACAAATCCAGAGGCAGCCAAGAAAAGCCCCTGAGAATTTACTGCAAACATTCTTACCTACCGCAAAGAATCTTATCAAAGGAATGTTTTCAAGTTCAGCAAAGTTATTTTACAACTTCCAAAGCTGCTTAAGGAAGGATCAAGTCCCACTGTGCTTCTCCTACTCTGTCCCTCTCCCTTCCTTCTTCAGCCAAGCCAGCCACACACCCAGCCCGGCAGTCCCACGGGGCCGGTACTGTACCTCGTCGCAAAGTCCTCAGGCGATGCGTTAACAATGACAGAGCGCCTTCTAGGTGAAAGTGGGTGGGTGTAGGCGTGGATGGTGGAGTGGGCCTATGCGTGCAGAGAGAGCGGGTGCGGCCCACACACTCTGACCTCTGATCCAACTCAGGGTCCCCTCTTGTGGGATCCCACAGCTCCCGAAGTGGGTAGTCTCCAAACTGCTCCTATTAGGAACCCACTCCTGGAATAACAGAAGTGGCACGACCCTGTCCCAGGTGGAGACTCCAGCTATGAATACTCAAGGATAAAAGGATCTTCCCAAATCCTTCGGCGTAGCTGCGCCCACTGCTAAGGAAGCAGTTCCTGCCGCGATTTCGCTTCCTACTAAGTGCGGGGCGGTGCTCTCCCACAGGCTCCCGCAGAGGCTCCAAAGCTAGCGCCTGCCCTACAATGGCTCGCCCCGCAGTAGTGCTGGCCTAGGAGCCGCGGGTCGCTCCCAGGTGGGCGCGCACAGGTGTGCAGACTCCGGAGGCGCAGGCGCGCCGGAGCGGGGCGCGCTCCCAGGTGCGCACGCACGAGCGCAGACTCCGGGGGCGCAGAGCGGGGACTGACCCCGGATATGCAGAGGTAGGTGCGCACAGAGAGACGCAGGCTCGGGGACGCACACACAGGTGTGCGGGCGCGGGGACCGCTCCCAGGGGTGCAGAGCTGCGTGAGCAGAGTCAGGGGCGCACACACAGCCGCGCACCTCATCCCTGCGGCGCAGCGAACGGCAGGCTGGGAACCTCCACACCCAGGATGGCGTCGCGCCTCACTAACTCACCTCCTCCAAAAATTTGGTCAAATCGTACACCTTGTGATGCAGGATCAGCCAGGTGCTCTTGCTATGGTTATGCTTCTGTATCTCTTCCAGGGTGTAGTACTTGACGGTCTTGTCCAACTGCTCGGCCATTTCGGAACGCGGCGACCCTCAGGCCCTGCAGACACCAGCCGAGCCAGAAGGAGCACAGCGCGCGTCTCAACCAGCCAGGCCCGGGACAGTCCCCGCGGTTCGGCCCCGCGCCGGGGGCCGGGCAACCGACGCCACTCAGGGGACGGCCAGCGCACGGCCTCTGATGATTGGCCAGAATCCGTGTCACTCAAGTGGCCCGCCCTCGACCGACGCGCTCCACCGGCCCTGGGCGCCCCCCAGCAGAGCAGCTGTTGATTGGTTACAGAAGTTGCCCTCCAACGATCACGGCTGTTGGAATGGGCGGGGGGCGGGGAGAGGCGGGGCTTCCCTTGCGCCTGCGCAGAAGGCGGGGCGGTGGGGTGATGAGTGTGACCTGGGTGACAGGGTGGGCAAGGCGGCGTGGCTCTCAAAGGAGGGTTCACAGGGGCAGCGCAGAGTCCACTGTACCGGGCAGCGACCGCACATCAAAAACGTCGTTGTTTCCCAATCAAGTCAGATCAGCCAGACCTGGAGGTTAATTTGTAACAAAGTCTTTCCTCTGTGAGTCTCAGCGATAAACTATTAGCGTGACGAGAGACGTGAACGAGCCTCGTGGACGTTAAAACTTGCAGTGCCGTCCCTTAGCCCCGGTGAAACAAGTGTACTGCCCGGAACAAACTGTCATTCTAATTTTGCTTGACGACCTCTTCCACCCCCAGGACCGCCCAGTTCTCACAGGAAAAAAACAAACCCGGGGAAATTGTTTGTTTATAAAAAGCAAAATGTGCTAATTACTTCTGTAACTGATGTACTCCGCGGTCACCCATTGGCTAGGCGAGTTCTTGTATTAGTGTCTTGCTTGTCTTGTCTCAACAGTATATTGTTAAGGTGAATCCTAAATGATTGACAGCACTTTGAATAAAGTCTGGGCGAGTACCTCCCCAGTGGGCACGCACAGGAAGGTTGACAAACGCTCGAAGACACAAAAAAAAACACAGAAAAGTTTCAGCATATTAAAAAGTCATCTGACATTTATTAAGGCCTTTTCAGCAACGGTAGGTAATTCCACAAAGAGCTACATCACAGGCTGCACACCTAGGTCATCCTCCCAGGGGCTGAGCACAGTTCTGTCACGTGTTGGTGCTTGATGAATGTTAGTCCCCACCCCCACCCCACCCCCTCCCGCCTCTATAAGAATGCATTGCTTTTGAGAAGAAAGCATTCCAAATATTCTTTAGCCTTCCATATGATGGAACACACTGATTTTCAAATACTAAACTAGCCTTGCACCTCTGAAATAAACCCTGCTCATACATCTTTAATACATTTTTATATAAAGTATATGTTGAGTTCTTGCATCTATAGTTATGAGATATTCATGTGTAATTTCTGTTTACGCATTGTATTTGTCTGGTTTGGGTATCAGAGTAATACTGCTTCATAGACTGAGTTGGTATTCCCTTCTATTTTTCTAGAAGAGATTATGTAGAATTGGTGTTATTCTTTAAAAGTTTCAAGAATTTTCCAGTGAAATCATATGGGCCAGCACATTTCTTTTTCAGGAAGTTTTAAATTATGAATTTAACTTTCATAACATTTATAGGTCTATTCAAATCATCTGTTTCATAGTGGGGAGTTGTAGTAGTTTGTACTTTTCGAGGGTTTGGTCCATTTCATCTAAATTATCAAATCTATGTTTATATAATTGTTCATAATAGTCCTTTACTATCCTTTCGATATCTGCAGGGTCTGTAGCAATATTCTCTGTTTAATTCCCGATACTAGTAATTTGTGACTTCCCTCATTTTTTGCTGTCAGCCTTGCTAGAGGTTTGTCAGTTTTATTGACCTTTTCAAAGAGCCAGTTTTTTTCATTGGTTTTCTCTATTGTTTTTTTGTTTTGTTTTTTCAATGCCATTGATTTCTGTTCTTTATTAGTTCTCTCTTTCTGCTTGTTTTGGGTTTATTTTTCACTTTTTTGTTCTAGTTTCTTGAAGTAGGAGTTTATTGATTTGAGATTTTTCCTCTTTTCAAATGTAAATAGCTAGTGTTATAATTTTCCTATACATTTTAAAAATAGTAAACCAAATTATACTATTTCCCTAACAGTTGTCAGGACTGCTGTATTCCTCCATGACCTCTAGTAGAGCAATGAGTCTCTTGAGTGAATGGCTACCTATATAATCCAATGTCAAGACTGTTTTAGATTTCAATCCCAGTTCCAAATAACTCTAGAAGTGGTTCAAAACAAAACTTGGTGCCACTGACCTGAATCCCATCACATGTGACTTAACAGATGCATGACTACGAGATAGTCTGTTAACCGTTCTAAGCCAGTCTTATTAAACGCTTGGTAGATCAAAAACGATCTACCGATTTTAGCTAGTGCTTTTACTATTATGATTCAACAAGATTTCCTTATTCTTAAACACAGGTGTGAGGAAACATCCTATCTGGCAAGTGCTCCAAAGTGATATAAATCTAGGCAAATTTAGAAACAAACCAACATGAATTAAATACTTACAAACTCCTCCTGACTTACCCTCCAGCAAGGAAATTTTTGTCAACGTTTAGAAAAGCAACTGTCCTTCTAAAGTTCCTCAGGTAAAAATATAGCATAAAAAGCATGCAGTCTTCTCTTCCATTGCAAGACAAAAATAAGCAAACATTAGGTTTTTTAATTTCTAATTACTTCTGCCACTTGTGCAGAAGACTTACTTGAGCAGCTCTTTCCTGCCCATTGGTAGTCGTATTTGTCATTCTATAGTTATAACCACAGAGAGCTGGTTCCTTCAACAAATCGGCACTTCTACAAAAATGGACTCCAATTCAAATACCTACACGATAATTTGCATTATATCCATGTCTTTTAAATATCATGTTACCATAGGTTATCTTTTCCCTTCCAAAAATATCTATATCTCTATTATATATAGGCTCGTTAGTTGATTTCTAAACAATTCCCCATCTCTTAGCAATAATTTCCAAACTTTTCTAAATTCTTAAAATTTTTATGTATTTTAAAATAAGTCACATGCGACTTAGAGTTGCTTTTATTCATGCATATTTATAACACACCACAATGTCAGTTGAGAATCTCTGATCAATTGTATTGCAAAGACAGAAATTAGAACCAAAGAGCAATGAATATATTATCCGATCACTAAGCTAATACAAATGTCTTAAATTCATTGCTGCAGTAGGCAATTTTCCTCAGTTAACGTCAGACAATAAGTTAATCTTACTATAGGACAGCTTTTAAATACATTATTATGCACATTTTCCTGGTACGTCCTTCTGTAAGTAGGAGTAGGCAAATAAGGAGAGTCAATGTCTCACTGTAGGCCGTGGTTGATATCACGTTTGTTTGTTTTTTCTTTTTGTCTTCAGCACAAGTAAATAGAACAAGAGTGACATGGTGTAGATAAGGAAAATTCCAGATGTACTATTTAACTTTGTAAAGGGTTCAGGGTTCCAGACAGTTCTATGAAACATAGTTGGTGGTGTTCTCATTAGGTCACCCGTCAGAAGCTGGGAAACCATCCAGGTCACCCTCAAACTTGAATCCCTCACCCGGTCTCACAGCTGTTTCTTCCCAAACGTGTCTCCACTTGGTGCTCACCGCTTTACCCCTACTACCCCTGCCCCAGACCGGCGTTTCATGAGCACCTGCCCACCTGCTTACAGGAACTTCCTAACAAGTTCTTCTTGCCTCTAGTCTTCAACTCCTCAGACCCGTCTTCCATAGAGGAATGGATCCCAAACTAACATCTGATCACAATGGATCCCAAACTAACATCTGATCACAATGGATCCCAAACTAACATCTGATCACAATGGATCCCAAACTAACATCTGATCACAATGGATCCCAAACTAACATCTGATCACAATGGATCCCAAACTAACATCTGATCACAATGGATCCCAAACTAACATCTGATCACAATGGATCCCAAACTAACATCTGATCACAATGGATCCCAAACTAACATCTGATCACAATGGATCCCAAACTAACATCTGATCACAATGGATCCCAAACTAACATCTGATCACAATGGATCCAAAACTAACATCTGATCACATCATGACTTGCCTAAGACCTTCTAATGTCTTCCAATAACTAAAGCTGAAATTCCTCACTAGAGCATCCAAGATCGCTCAAAATGAGCCTCTCCTTCTAGCTTCGCCCTTTGTCATTCCCCCTCAAACCTTATAGTCTGGCAACAGTGAGCTATTTTCAGATCTCCGGACACACAAGTATCCTTTCCTCGCTCCCGTACCCTTGGCTCAAGGGCTCTCCCCGGTCAGAGTACTCTCCTCACCTCCTTTCTCCCACTTCCTTTATTCTGGCCAAGGATTGAGGACCCTTTTTGACTCAGCTTAGGAGTCAGCTCTGGAGGAGGATGTGCTCACCATGTACCCTCCCCCTCACACTACATCATTGGTCCACGTGTTTGTCTTTCTCACGGGATCAAAAGTTCCTTAAGGGCTGGGACAGTTAGTCACCCGTGCCTGGCACTCAGCACATGCTCAGTAAGTGTTTTTACTGAGTAAGAGTATAAATGTGATATAGAAGATGACGTGGAAAAATCATAATTATGCTGTCACCATACTGAGCAACGCGGACTAATTTATCTGTCCCTAGCAAGAGTACTAGCCAAGTTTTTTAACTCTTCCCAGGACATCTACTCAAGGCAAAACTTTTTTTTCTTTCCCAGTCCAGGAAACAGGGAAAGAGATAATAAATACAGCAGCGTGGAAATAGTTTAAAATGAACAAGTGTGTATGTACATCTAGGACCAATCCAAGGTGCTCGATGCATCCACATAAAGAGCACAAGTGGATAAACAGCCCTTTCTTTGTTTTCTTACAGCAGGACCAGAACATTCAAATGAACTTTGCTAAAGGAGAGTAAAAAGTAATTTTCCACCTAGTACAATTATTCTAGAGCCCGACATAGTTTATTCACCTCTGATAAATGAAGCAGTGATGCCAAGTCCGCAAGTCTGTCTGACTCTGAAATCTCCTTAAGTGATGGAGAGCTGCACATCTAGGGAGGGACCCGTCCTTCCAAGTCCTCGTCTCCCTGTGTGTGTTTGCGGACAGCTGATAACACTCTACCCACGAATAACCGTCTTAGACACGGACACTCTTCAACACGGAGGCCCCGGTGCCTGCTGAACCCAGCGGCGGCCGCCACCCAGCTCTTGTCGTCACAGCTCCAGTTTCCTGTCTAAGGATCTGCCTCTGCCCCCGGGAATCCTACCCAGAAACGACCTTCATTTTTCAGGGTAGTTGCCTAACCACAGAAAACGGCCTAACGTTTGCATGTCCGTACAATTTAAATGACTTAACGTAATTCAACAATCTTAATCTTTATGAGACACACACACAGCCAGACCTCTCCGGCACCCACCGCAGCCAGCTGATCACACTCCGGCCTCCGGCCTGTGCACTCGCTATTCCCTCTCGGCAACGGACACCCAGCCGCATGGTCGTCCCCTCCCGCCTCCTTCACGTCTTACCCACGTCACCTTCTACCTAAGGCCTCCTGACCTCCGTACCGGCCTCTCCCGACACTGCCCGTCTCCAAGGTGCCTATCGCCCTCTACCGCACTAATGTTTTGCTCGTGTGTCTTATTATTTGTCTCCCAACCCCCAAGTAAAGCGTCAGCGCCATGAGGGCAGGGGATGTTTGCTTAATGCTCCGTGTTTAAGACTGAGAAAAGCTCCTGGCACACAGCAGGTACCTAATAAATACCTGTCCAACAAGGGAGGGGCCTGTACCGTGCTGGTCAGGCTTCGCCTCCATGCCACGCTGCAGGACGTGCCAGTCACGGGCAGTTCGGCCACCGCAGGACTTTCAGGCGGACACCTGGGGGGCCGTGCGCACCGGGCTCTGGTGCCTGTGGCTCCCGGGCGGCTATACGGCGTGGATGCAGCTTTCCTCTCCCACGAGGACCACAAGACCCTCAGGGCCGGACCCCACTGCTGCCAAGCCCAGCTCTTCTCTCAGGGGACTGCGGGGGCCACCTGCCCCCGTCAGCTTCACCAGCGACGGCAACGAAAACGGCGGCACGTGGGGAATGCTGGGAGCGCTCTGGGGATGCTGGGATTGCAGGGCATGCCGGGAGCACGCGGTGTGCGGTGCATGCTGGGAGTGGCGCCAGCGGTGGTGAGGAGGTCGCTGAGGGCCAGCGGACCAGCGGGCGACGGTCCCACAGACGTGAGGCCGGACCAGAGGGGCAGCTTGAGGGAGCCAGTGAGGGAGCGAGGTGGGTCCTGACATCACCCGCAGCTGCCTCACCGGGAGGGAGAAGGCCCTGCCAGGGTCCGCCTCAGGAGGCGACATCTTTGAACGCATTGCTTTTACAGTTAAAAAAAAAAAAAATTACAGCTTCTTTTTACCACTGTTAGGAGGCAATGCCAAGTTAGAAAGGGGCTGGCAGGACCCCCGCGCCAGCGCCCTGAGAAGGTCACTGGTCTCAGTGAAGGACGTGCTGGGTGAGCAGGGACGGGACGTGAATGCGCATGTGCGGGTGGGAGGGCTGGTTGTCGCTTTTGGAACCGGAGGAAATACTCGTGGAGACCCTCAGGGTCCAATGTTTAGAGCATCTTATTTTAACAGAAATTTATAGAATCACTCTTTAAAAAGTGTTTAAACTAGAAAAAGACCTTGGGGATGTTTCCACCCAACCCCATTGCTGTAGGTGAGAAAATAAGGCTCAGAGAGAAGGAAAGGCTGGCCCGTTGGCCACAGAGGCCTCTGTGGAGCCCACGTGACATCTGACCGCTGGTCGTCCGTGTGTTTCCCACCAAGGTGCCTCGCGGAGGTAGAAGTAAAGGCGGCTCCAGGTGGGCCAGAAGCTGCTTAGACTCCGGCGGCTTCAGCGCGGGGTTCTCTTTGGGGTCCTTAAGCCCTGGGATGTGTAATTTGGTGGGTACCTGTTGCTTCTCGGTAACACCGCCTGGACAGCCGTGTGATGGAGCTATTCTCGGAACAACGTGTTAATAATTCATCCATATATATTAACTAGACTTTGGCCCCGGTATTGAGCCTTACAATGTTGTTCTTATACAATCTAGGAAAATAAAACTTTTAATCTGCAATTTTTTTTTAAATAAATCTTTTTTTCTTTTCAATTGGGGAATATTGGGGAACAGTGTGTTTCTCCAGGGCCCATCAGCTCCAAATCATTGTCCTTCAATCTAGGTGTGGAGGGCGCAGCTCACTGGCTCATGTGGGAATTGAACCGGCGACCCTGTTGTTCAGAGCTCACGCTCTAAGCAACTGAGCCATCTGGCTGCCCCTAATCTGCAAATTTTGCCAATCATGAACCTAAAAAAAATCTTAAAGGTAATTCTAAATAATAAAAGTAAATAAGTTCTTGCCTGTTCCTGAACAAATCAATGTTGTTTACATATTATACAATTTTCTGATTAGTCTTTCAAGATTGACAAAAGAAGGCAAGGACCACCTACAGGAGTTTTTGGTAACTCTGTTACTAGATAGTTAAAGGAAAAATGAGATAGAAAGTAATTTTAGTGGGAAATGTGTTTTAGAAATTAAAGTAGCATGGCAAAGTTTCACCCACATCTTTGACCTACTTTCTTTAAAACACACACAATTTTATCTCTGGATCCAAGCCATAGTCAATTCTGTGCTCTATAATTTACCTAATTCATTATTGATGCCCTTTTCTAAAATGCTTTCAGAGGAAGTGAATTTTAGGTAAAATTCACAGTAGGTTGATTGTATTTGCCTTGGAAACATTCCTGGTTTTTTGTTTGTTTGTTTATTTGTTTTGTTTTGTTTTTAACTCTTCACTACAGTAAGCATTTACATAGGAGGCAGGGCAGAAAAGCAGAGAGAAGGAAGGAATATTTTTGTTTTTGATGGTACGTTTCAGAAATCATCTTGATTAGGTCATTAATACCTTATGTGAATTAGTTTGTGTTAACCATTGTAAGAGTACTTCCGCTTTTAAAACAACCAGGTGATATCTAATGATGAAAATGTCAGACCCGGTGGTTCTTGAGTGAGGAGGATGTGTTGGGCTAAACGGGTATTGCCAGCAAGCCTTACATGGCACCGTAAAGGCATTTGGTTACTGACATCAGATTCAAGGCTAGGCGCACTCCAGATTCCTGAGCTGATGTGTGATCACATTTCTTCTTAGAGAGAGAAAATACGTTGATGCCAAAAAGTTTGAAGTGCTGGAACCTGTTTTCTTCTGATGTATTTGTGCACGTTAGAGAAGTTGAGCTTAAATTGGTTAGTAAAATGATACAGGTTTCAAGTGTACATTTCTATAAAACATCATTTATGTATTGTGTGTTCAACACCCAGCAGTTCTCCTTCCATCACCATATAACTTCGTGATGAGTTGGTATTGAAACCCTACTAATAGCATAGTTTACTGTCTTTTTATTGCTATGTGTTTGTTTGTTTATTTTTAAAGGCCTGCTTGCTGAGACATTCATTCAATCAACAGGAAAAGATGAATGAGCCTAGGCAGCCGTCCCTCTTCTTCATCACACTTCCAGATTTACACAGACTCTGTGCTGTCAGGATAATACTGAGTGATGGGGTGGCCGATACTGAAATTAGGAGTACGCAAATTAAGATGTGCAGGTAAAGAGTACATTTTATAACTAACACATTCTGAACTTTTTGAGACCTATAGGAGCTGTTTTAGAGGTATCTCCTTTAAAGCATAATACTCATTGACTTAATCTGTGTATATAATTTTGAAATAAATTCAGTTTTGTTCTGACTAGGTATATAGGACTACATTTAGGGAAGGACTTGAAATGCTTGAGATAGAATATCTCACTGTTTAGTTTTTATGTATTTGTGACTTCTCATGTGATCTCATTAATTTAAAACTTTTATAGACATTGATGAAATAAATCAGGCTCCCCAAAACTTAGAAATCATACTTAATAATAAATGTTTACTGAGTACCTACTGTTTATGAAGCACTTTAACAAGTACCGTAAACATTTTAGATTAATATAATTTCTTAATTTTCAGGTCAATATAGGAGTGTTTCTGAAGAGTAATTCTCCAGCAACTATCTTTAAATGTCTAACCCAAGATAGGCTTTGAAAAACAGCTTAGGTGAAGCCTCAAGTATAACTCCATGACTACTAAGGACTCGTCATGTATTAGTCCCTAAAATTGTTTGAGGCACTCAAAAAAAGACTCTCAGAATACATGGCAAGAGTATATCTGTAACTGAATTTCTTAGAGAGGAACAAACACTTAGAAGATTGCTAGGGGTCAGAAATAAGAAAGGCACTCTTTGGAGTGTCCTCATTTTGCTCTTATTCACAAAACTTTTCTTCTCCCCATTGTATATTTTCCCATTCATGTGTATCCAGGAGCCTGTACCCTTCCTGCTAGGGTATAATTTGATAGCTATTGAGCATTTACCTGTGACCCTTTTAGAAAACAAATAGGTAGAAAATTGTATGTGAGATTTTCTGCTGTTTGCCCTCAAATTGAATGGGGCCATGCCCACAGAGTAGGGTGTTTTGACTCATCATCCCAATGACTGACAGAGAGGCTGGGACAGAGAAAGCAGAGAGCTGGCTGTGTCAAAGGCCAGTCTTGCAAAAGTAAGTACCTGTTTTATCCGGGTTCTAGAGTATGGCCACCAGAAACAGGTTATCTCACCTGACTACTTTCTGAGGTAACCCACCCCCCACCCCCACACACACACTCTCATGTTGTGTTTTGTGTTTTTTTAATTTCCTCGATGATTAGTAGTTCTGGACTTTTTCATATTTCTGACCGTGTTTTGTGTTTTTTCCACCTTTTCCTTGACTTACAAAGCAAAATTATTGATAGTAATTTGAATTGTGATGATTTTTGTTGAAAGTTCATTTGGCTGTTGAATACTAAAGTATAACCCATCAAAAAATTGGAAAAAAAATATTTTTGAAAGAAACAAATCTAGTCAATAGTTCTAACGTTGAAGTAGTTGATAACTTCACCCATAATTGAATCCTTAGACTGTTGCGTCCAGTGCCCCCAACCACCACTTAAAAAAAACAAGGAAAATGGAAGAAACAGGAGTTAAAAGAGCTTGATTTTTCAGTGTTAAGACTTCTTCTAGTCTACACGGAAGGCAGAAATGAAGTTTTAAAAGAGGAATTTAGGTTCACAGATGAGAGGAACTTTCTAATTAAAACTTTATAATTCTCTTCGTGCAAATCTTGGCTTAGTGCCTACAGTGGTCAAAGTACCATGCTAAGTGTGGGGAGAGAGACAGAAATCTGTAACACAATCTTTGCCTAGAAGAAATTTAAACTTTTGATTGGAACCAGGCGATTTTTAAATGTTCCAATAAAGTAAAAACAGTGGGCAAATCCACTTTAAAATTAATATATTTCATCTCCACAGGCAATTGCTGCTTTTGCACCAAGATATTCTTACATCACCTGTACCTGGAACAATTAACCAAATTTGGGTGGTGATGGCGGTTAGTATTTTAACATTTTATAAAGTATTATTACTAATTATTTGGGGCAACATTAATAAAGAGTAATTCAGGTATTAATTATAGCTCAAATTGAAGATGCTTATGAAGACAAATTGTACTGTGTTGTAGTTTGATTGTAGTTTGATTGAACCATTAATAGACTTTAACTTTGACATACCTGATGCTAAAATCCATTTTTGTGGTTCTAATTTCATACTTAGTTTCCGCTGTCATAAATGTTAAAGACTACTAATGAATAAAAGATGTTAGTGCATGACTTTTGAAGATAGCACAGGCTTAATTCTTTTCTCGTATTTTATTCTTTAGAATTACACTTAATATAAAGGAAGTAGTTTCTCATTCCAACAAATCTCCAGTTGTTTTTAAAGAACTTAGATCAACATTCTTTTTAATTTGGAAATTTTATTTAAAACGTTTTTTTTTACAGTTAGTACAATTAGAACAAGAAGTATATTTCCCAGTGCTGTATATAAGTGGGAATGATAACGGAGTGCCAAAAATCTTCATAAAAATCATACTATCATGAGATTTTTATCAAAAATATTTCTGAAAATCCTCTTACTCTGAGATTTTAATTCCCCAGAATCCAGTGAAGTCAACTTTTATTAACAGTGCTGATAAATCATACAAAATCTTCAGGTCTTTTTTTCTAGGTTATATTGATATATCCAACTTTTTCTTCTCATCCTTTATATAGCTTTTAAGAAAGAAAAGCTGTTGGTGAACAAGTAGACACAAATATTTCTTGTCTGTGTTCTTTTCTATCTGAAAAAGTTTATGGAACAAGGAGGATGTTGTTTTAGAGTTCTCGTAAATTCAAATATCCTAATCTTAGCAAGAATAATAGGAGAATAGCTATCTAAAAATATGTTTTGCTTTCTTACAAATATATTACGTGCTGTAAAAAAATTTTACAAAAATATTTGAAGTATAAAGTGGGATTATTATACATACTGTTTTGAAACGTGCCTTTCATTTATCTCCCCTTCAACAGCCTCTCTTGGATATTGTTCCGTGTCAGTATAAATATATCTTCCTTAATTTTAAGGCTGTGAAATATTTCATTGTATGGGTATACAATAATGTAATTAGTACTTTCTAATGCACATCTGAGTTTCTAGTTTTGTGCTGTTACAAACAAACAATGCTTTAGAAAGTGTCACTGAAATGATATCATTTTCATTTCTCTGGTAGTTTCTATAGGTCAAATGCTCAGAAGTGGGATTGCAGCACATTTTAGCTATAATCTAAATATTGTGAAATTGCTCTCTGTAAAGCTGTACTAGATTACATTTTAACAAATGGTGTCTGAAAAAAGTTTACAAAAGAACTTATATTTCCACATTCTCACAAATCCTGGATATCGCAGCCTTTACATACCTGCCACTCTGTTAGGTTAAGAATAGCATCTTCTTTTAATTTTTGTTTCTTTCACTGGTGAGTTGGAGCACGTTGGCCGTTTAAGGTTTCTCTTGCTCCTCCACTTAGGTTCATTTTCCTTCTTCATGTCTAAGAACTTACTGCATAATAAGGTAGGTGGTAAATAGTTACTGTATGCAGGTTATTGGCCTTTTCCTTCACGTGGGTTCTGGGTCCATGTCACCCCCAGAAAGCCTGTGCTCATTTTGAGAACATACCCACAGGTTCTGTTTCAGGGAGACAGTGATCATCACGTGCTTCTCCGGGGCACAGAAACTGTTAGGATGCTGGCCTGATTCTGTGCCCTCTGCTGTATAGTGTTTCAAATCTATTACATATTGCTTTGTTTAATAATTCATTCATGGTAAGTCATTTTTATAAATGTGGATTTTTGTTATAGATACCATTTTATAAAGCTGGAAAACTTAACGCATATGTTGAAAAATACGGAGCTAAGGTAAGTTTTTTTAAAGGATAATTCCAGATGCTGTTTATATTGATTTAGTATTCAACTTCTTTTGTCAGCAAACAAAAATTGGAGTATCTTTCTCATAAGCTGTTGCTGTGCATGTGAAAGAACCCACAATTTTTTTTCCCAAACAATTATTTTGTGTACATTTAGTAGAGATGGGGAAGAGGCTTAATTTTGGGGGGTACTTTCTTGCAGGCATTTTATGTGGCATAATGTTATATATATATATCTTCCAAGAAGTGAATATTCTTATATATATAATAATGTTATATATATGTATGTATGTGTGTGTGTATATATATATATATATGTATATATATATATATATATATATATGTATATTCCAAGAAGTGAATATTCCCATTTTTGCAGATGAAGAAAATGAAACCCAGAGAGAGAAAAATATTGTCCATAACCATATAGCTAAGTGTAGGAACAAAACAGTATAGATTGTATTCTGCATGGTGATGAGTTTCTGGATCTTAGCAAGGAAGCTATGAGTACATGGGTTGAGCACCTCTTGTGTGTCAGTTACTCAGACCGTGAAGACTTGGCTGGAGCTCAGTTCATGTCTGCATGTTTCTCTGGGGCCCTGTATCCGTGGTTATTCTAGCTGCCTGTCGAGGCATCACTGCCGGCCTCATTTCCTAGATCTAGTGGGGTTTGGGAGAATGCAGTCTCTGATCATCTCCAAGATAAGATGCTTTCTTTAGGTTTTAGGAGGATGACAACGTCTCAGCAATTCCCAGAGGTGCTTTTGCAGTTCCCTGAGAAAGCTCTGAATAACCCAAAAGCTGGTTTCAGCCATCCGTCACAATCTGTGGGAATGCAGTATTCTTTATGAACAGTGCGAAAGGATTTCAGTTCAGTCTTTTTGCTGAGACAAGTCTGAACTATGAGAACCAAATTTACAGTATATCATTCACCTAATAGAACTAGAAGCTAGGTCTTCCAGAAATCCCTACAAAATTCTGTCCTTTATTGTGGAAAGTATTTCATGGTTTAGTGGAGACCCCTTTGCTGTTTTCTGGCCTGCTCTTGGAGAATTTAATCTTACTAATATATTGACGTAAAGGTCAAAATTTTATTGTTTTTTGACAAATATGTTACAAAGAAATAGATACAATATGATTTTAGAGATGAATTCTAAAGAGCAAAGCTGTTATCTTCTGAGCATCAGAACAGATAGCATTTCAATACTGAGTTAATGAAAGAATATTTATACTGAGTACCATCATTTTATATATCTATATCTATCTGTAGATAGATATAGATATATAAAGATTATAAGAAAAATGAAAAATTAAGAAACTTATGTCCCATAGTCCTTACACACTAATAAAAACATGCTTTGTGGTATATTTTCTTCAAGTCTTTTAACTCATACATTTGACTTTATCGCTGCAAGTTGTCCAATGTCCAAAATATTTAAGATATTTTGTTTATAGTCTTACTCTTTCCCCACTTATCCCAGTTCCTTATTGTTACTAAGTAAAGTTGCTTTGTTCCCTTCACCAGTCTTCCAGAGTCAAAATACCTTTCTGTTCATGAGCTTTCTTCCAGCCTGACTTCCTAACCTCATTGGGCCTTCATGGTTATGTTCAATTTTTTTTTTTATGGATACTTTCTACGTAATAGTAACCATAGGCAGCAGATATTTATTGAACATCTGTAATATGCCGAGCGCTCTACTTGTTTCTGGAGTTAAAGCTGTGAACCAGATAAGCTCCTTGGCCTCAGGAATTTTATGGTAGGAAAAAATTCCTCCTTTTCAAGTTTTTGGAGTTTGTGTAGAATTTTTATTACTTCTTCTGTAAATGTTTGTTAAAATTCTCCAATAAAGTTATCTAGGCCTGGAGTTTTCCTTCAGGGAAGGCTTTTAACTACAATTTCAATTTCTTTAATAGATAATAGAGCTATTCAAGTTACCTATTTTAAAGAATATGTCCATTTCATCTAAGTTGTCAGATTTATTGGCATAAAGTTACTTGTAATATTCCCTTATTTTCCTTTGCTGTAGAATGTATAGTGATGTCACTTCTGTCATTTCCGATATTGGTAATGTGTCTTTTTTTTTTCCTCTCCATGATCAGTCTTGCTAGAGGCTTAATAATCTTATTGATCTCAAAGAATGAAGCTTTTTGTTCCATTGGTTTTTTCTGTTGTTTTACTGTTTTGTATTTCATTGATTTTCATTTTAGTCTTTATTATTTCTTTTCTTATGCTTATTTTGAGTTTAGTTTGTTCTTTTCCTAGTTTCTTAAGGTGGAAGCTGAGGTCATTGATTTGAGAACTTTCTTCTTTTCAATATAGAAACATTTAGTGCTGTAATTTCCTCCTAAGCATATGTTTTGTTTTGATTTTCCTCAGTTCAAAATACTTTTTAATTCCCTTTTGATTTTTTCTGTGATCTAGGGGTTAGTTAGAAGTATGTTATGTAGTTTCCCCATATTTGGGGCTTTCCCAGGGATCTTTCTGTTACTGCTTTCTAATTTAATTATGGTGAGATAACATGTTTTGTATAGCTTAAATCTTTTAAAATTTATTGAGGCTTGTTTTATGGCCCAGAATGGTATATCTTCGTAGCGTTTCTTGTCCACTTGAGAGGAATGTGTGTTCTGCTGTTGTGTCAAGCAGTCTATAAGTGTTAATTAGGTCACGCGGCTTGACCGTGTTGTTAAGCTACTATGTTCTCACTTATTTTCCTCTACCTGTTGTATCAGTTATTGAGAAAGGATGGTACGGAATTTGCCCCAGACTTTAGCTGAAGTGATCAATTATACCTTCTTTGTCCTGAAAGGCCTCCAGGTCATGAATCAAGATGTTTGTAAATGGTAGAATCGCCCCAAACTTGCTGCTTGCGTGTCAAGGCTGAATGCAAACTGATAGATCCTGCTGTGTCAGGGTTAATACCTCAGGCCAAGGGGAAAGTCAGTGCAGAATCAAGGAGACAGCCATTTGGCGCTCTAAGATAGATCCTGATACTTAATGGGATTTATTTAGCTGCTTGGGTCTGGGACCCTGGGGCGTGTTTGAGGTCAGCATTGCAGGTTGACTTCATCCTGCTGCTTGGAGTACTATTGATGGTAGCCCTCATAACATTCTCTGTGAGACAAATTGAACAGATTTGGCCCTGTCCCCTGCCAACAGATTAATTACTTGCATCTTGGGAAAATTTTCCAGAAGCCAAAATGGTATGACAGTGAGGGGTGGGTAATATTGGGAAACCGCTTTCCTTGACACTCTCACTTTTCTGCATGTCTTGCTTGTAGAGGCAATGGCAGCATTTTCTTCTGGAAAGGATGTTTGTACAGCAAACAGCCCTGATCCTTTCCCAACCCCAGAATAGTTTCCTCCCCAGTTTATGCTAATCCATACTCACCTGACTACTCAGGAAGGACTCAGCTCATCTCAGAGTCCCCGCTCTGTGCAGCCCTCTCACCTCCACCACTTTGCCCCCATCACTCCAGCTGCCTGTCCTGCCTGGACTCTCAGCTCTGTCTGCTCAACCCAGGGAGCCCACTGGCTCTTCCAGGACTCCTTTCCCATCACTTGGGGATTTTTCTTTGTTGCTTGATGTCCAGCGTCTTGTGAACCTTTGTTTCATATAACTTGCCCAGCTTTTTCATTGTTTCAAGTGGAACGATAAACCTGCATCCTATTACTTTCATTGGTCAGAAGCAAAAGTCCTAATTTTTAAAAATTCTGTACAATTGCATGTGTGCTGGTTGCATGTGTGCCCATGTAAGTATTTTCATTGTTTTTTGATGTTGAACTAGACAGAACGATAATGCCAAATATTACAATATAGTTCTGGTCTGGTTTCCTCCGTGTAAAGCAGAATGCAAAGTAAAGTTTCAGGTTCTGGCACAGGAGCTCTGAAAGATGAGGTTTATTGAGCCAGGAGAAGCAGGTGGGACTTGGCTGTCACAGCATAACAGTCACGGCTTCAGAGTGAATAGATTTTAACACTTCTTCGACTTTAGAACCAGATAGCATTGGCTGTAGTGATGACTGTGAGAGCAGCCCTGTTTGTTGGGTGGTGATCCAAACACAGACATTCTCTGTGAGTTTATAGGGACACACTGATTGCTGTCAATTTGCCCATATTTTGTCCTTTAATATTTTTAGATGGAGGAGCCACAAAGAGTAATTCCTGTGATTCTTCAAAACTGCCTTTCATATTCACTCACAGCTAGACTTGCTCCAGCCTGGAATAAAACTGGCCATCTCTTGGTGCAAGGTGACTTTATCTCTGTCAGTCATTGCGGCTTGCTTGCTGTACTGGATTACCTCTGTTGTGTGCACCTGCTTTTAATTTCAAGATACATTCTTTTTAGGAAGTAGTTTTTAAAGCATAGCTCCAACCAAGCATCCTCAAGCACGCCCATGACAATAAGTGTCATTTCCTTACTTTGGGATTATATCCAGAGGCCTGCTGAAGTTTCTTTAAAGCGAATTTGTTTATTATATAATACTTGATGTTTAGAAAGAAAGAAATGTAAGTTATGGAGCATTATAATAAAATGAACACAAATTACCAGTATTGTTGGAACCAAAAGGCTAGTCTCAGTTTTGTGTTCAAGTCTGACCATTTTCTAAGTGTTTTATATCAGGAAATAAATGTTTGAGGGAATAATTGTATATTTGTCCTTTTAATTGGAGAGATACTTTTTAAGCAATTATATTTTTTCTCTGAGCTGTCATCAGATACTCCTTTGTATAAAAATGCACTTTAATGCATTTTTCTTAGCTTCAGTAATTTCACATAAAAAGGTTATATTTATTAAGCATGACTTATGAGTTATAATAATATGGCATATCCTATCATTTTTTAAGGAAGAGAGTTTCTTTCTCAGAGGGGAAAGCAAAGTGCCATTGGTAAGTAAACATGCATGTCAGTAGATAAAACATTAATATAATCAACAGTTAAAAACCAGTGTTGGATTGTTATCATCTTGATTAGGTTATATTGTAATTTAATCAGGTTATTATAATCACAATTTCACCCAGGAAGTCACCTCTGGTTCAAAATACACATTCTACCTATATGAGACAAAATTCACTTCTCTTACTTGGAATAAAAGCTATATGTTTTTATTTCTCCACTGAAAGAAAATTATGACTATGAAGGAGTTTAATTCTGCAGGCATTTATAATGTATAGTTTCCAGAATCATATCATCAAAACTTCTTTGGTAGTGTTGTAAAAGCTTTATTTTTTATGAGAACATGATTCTTTTTCTCCTAAAAAAGAAAAGAAGAAGTCTAAAGAGACACAGACAATCTAAAATACACAGTTTATGATAAGGTCTAGTCTAATTCTTTCAATGATATGAACGCTGTATTGCAGGTAGACAAGTTCCTAAACAGTATCCCAGAGACAGCAGAGAGGTGGCAATCCGAACCCAGGTAGACATCACTAATCAATCATAGCAGCCCTCACCACCATTTGGGCATAGCCTTAAATCCTGGGCTGGCCTCTGTGAGTCACTACTCTTCAGTCTGAGTTGCCTTCCTTGTGCTAGTTTTATGTTGACCTTGAACAGAGGCAGTTATGATACTGTAGCTCTGGATGGATGGGTTCATTACCTAAATTTTGTCTCATCCCAAACGCTACCAGGGGACTACAGCTATCAGAGATTACAGTTAAGGAGAGCAAAATTCCTCACTTCTGTGTTAGAAGTTTTTCTTTTAGTTTTACTGAATGTAATATTCTACAAAAAACTGACAAATTGGAAGTGTATAGCTCATTGGATTTTCACGCACTAAACATATCTTTATAACCAATTCTTAGATCAAGAAACAACGTTACTGATACCCCAAAAGCACCTTCTGCTTTCTTCCAGGGATTACCCTTTCCCAAGATAACCATTTTCTGACTTGTATAAGTAACTTTAATTATGAGAAAGTGAGGTAGAAGCCTTGGGGCTCTGTGAGATCTGGAGTGTATCCGCCATTATATTTGAGGGCATTTGTTGGCAAGACTATTGAAGTCAGAATCATGGCATGGTACTTCTCCCGATGTAAGAAAACAGTCTCCATTTTTCACATATGATATATGTCAGACTTGTAAAAGAGTCTTGTTGTGTTTTCCTCTTAACTGTAGGATGTCTCATTTTTCTGATTATAACCTGCCCTATGACATTTCCCCCAACACATACACACCCATATTCCGTGTTGTTTCATGCCCTTGTCTACTTTTACATGTCTCATCTGCAGACTCAAATATTACGTGGTGATTAAATTTTACCATGTGTGAAAAAACACCATTCTTTTCTGGGTTTCTAATTTGAATAAATTATGTTAAAGTTATTTATTTTGTTATTAAAACATTTAGAGTGATAGGGGGAGTAATAATTCCAGAAAGTTTACAATCAAATATTTTGTTTTCAGTATTAAACATCAATGTAACAGAAACTCAAGTTTGTCTGAGTATAGACGCTTACACGATCAGACTGCCACCACCTGAGGTACCACGTATTTTAATTTCTGTGATTAACTTTACTATATTTACTATATACTTAACAGATTTCTTATTATTACTAACATGCTAGTAGGTTTTAATTTTTAACAAGAAGAGTGATAAGATTTTTTTATTTTCAAAATCCATATTATTAAATTCTTAATATATTTATATTGTTCTGAACCTGCTTACCCAAGTAAAATATTCTGTCATTTAACACACATCATATTATTCCCTTGCTCAAAAATCTTTTTAGGGGGCCGGCCCGGTGGCTCAGGCAGTTAGAGCTCCATGCTCATAACTCCGAAGGCTGCCGGTTCGATTCCCACATGGGCCAGTGGGCTCTCAACCACAAGGTTGCCAGTTTAACTCCTCGAGTCCCGCAAGGGATGATGGGCTCCACCCCCTGCAACTAAGATTGAACACGGCACCTTGAGCTGAGCTGCCACTGAGCTCCCAGATGGCTCCCAGTTGGTTGGAGCGCGTCCTCTCAACCACAAGCTTGCGGGTTCGACTCCCTCAAGGGATGGTGGGCTGTGCCCCCTGCAACTAGCAACGGCAACTGGACCTGGAGCTGAGCTGCACCCTCCACAACTAAGACTGAAAGGGCAACAACTTGACTTGGAAAAAAGGCCTGGAAGTACACACTGTTCCCCAATAAAGTCCTATTCCCCTTCCCCAATAAAAAAAATATTAAAAAAAAAAATCTTTTTAGGTGGCATTCAAGACTCTCCACACCCTCTCTTGCCTCAGCACCCACTTCTTCCCTCTTCTTTCATCTCCAAATATCAAAAGCACAATTTCAGCACATACTAAATGTAATATCCCCCATTGGCATTCTGGTAGCAATTATTTTGCATCTAATTTTTGCACATAACACTTTTTGGCTTCATAGTAAAGGATGTGTCTTTTATTTGCTAATTTTCATAACACACAGCATAGAAACTTACACATTACCGGTAACTCAGTAAGTGTTATTTTCCTTCTTCCATAACAGTGGTTCTCAACAGAGCCGGGTGGAGGGGAAAATGAGTGCTTTTGTTCCCCGTGAGACATTTCCTAATGTCTGGAGAAAATTTTAGTTTGCACAAAGGGGGTGGGCTGTGTTGCTACTGGCATTTAATGGCTAGAGGCCAGGGATGCTGCTGAATATTCTCCAGGGCACAAGATACAACCCCACCCCCACCCCAACAAAGAGTTAAGCAGCCCAAAGTGTGGATAGTGTCCAGACCGAGAAACCCCAGACACAGGACAGGTGACTCTACCTTGCGCAGCGCGCCCCTGACTGGCTAGACATCCTGCTCCTCCTTTCAGGGCCAACTCAAATGCTACTGCATTCATTTTGCTCTTTAACTCTTTTATTACATGTTTTGTTGAGGCAATAGACAAGTCAGGGATGAATAGAATCTACTTTCTGGCCCTTGGGAATTGCGTCAGCCAGGGAAGCTGACCTGCATGTACAGACCTGGGGTGAGTGGCGTGACATGAGTCTCCCATGTCCACGAGGAGCCTTCCCAAGGCCCCAGACCCAGTGTGAGTTCCAGCGCTTTCAAACCTCCACACTATTCCCCACCAGCTCACACACATCCTTGTATTTTTAGAAGCACACTCCTCATTTTCACATCCCCAGTTTATAATGAGCTCCTTAAGGACTGATTATTGCACCTCACTGCCCTTTGAATTTTCTACAGATGATACTTCTGTTTTATATACCCGAGTTTTGAACCAATTCGAGATTAACCAAGAAGAGTGAGACATACAGCGATCAGAATACCACCTTTATTAAGAGGATGAGAATGTAATTTATCATCCAAAATGGACACTTTTGAGAGTGAAAGGGACCTTAATCCAACGGGATACTGGTCCAACATGTATGAACTGGGAGATGTTAAAAATAAAATCAGATCAATTAAAGTTGAATTTAATAAGAGTTTATTGTACATAAAAGAACAGTTTGTGAACCAGGAGTCTTCAAACCACAGTGGACTGAAACTTAGAGATGTGTTGTTACAGGACCATTTATATAGCAAAAATGCAGAAGAGATTTAATCTTTATAAAGCTCGAGTATAGCAATGGGATTTTCCAAATGACAGGGAATTGGTTAAAAGTTATTTTATACCATTTTGGAAAACAATTTAAGTTTTATTTATGATTTCTGGAGGCATTTACAAAAAATAAGTTAAATTTTGCTTGCATTGCAGAATAAGCTAGATTAGGTTTCACTTAACGTGGCCTAACTGGTTTTCTCTGCATAAAGCATTTTCAAGTTTGGGCTCCATTTTATTTATTTCAACAGGTATATGGTTACACTCATTATTACTGAAAAAGATAAACAGCTATTGGAGAATGCAGGCTATCTAGACTCTAGAATTAGGTAGATTGATCCACCCACGTATGACAATAACGGAAACCCACGGGCTCCCTGGGGAGATCAAGTACCAATCCCAACATGACCGAGAGAATGCAGAACACCACTGTTTGCCAGCCTGCCAGCTTCCAATAGGAAGAGTAAGGAGTCCCAATTTTACCAAACAGATAAGTCACCTCATCTGCTCTCGGGAGGAATGAAGGAAGGGGCACAGCGACATCAGGAAAGGAGAGCTTTTTTCTACAGGGGAGCAAACACCAAAATGAGGAACATGCATTTCTCTTTTCTACTCAACATGATACTCTCTATACATACTTGTTCAATTCATTTAAATTGATTCCCTAAGTTATAGTTTGTCATCAGCTCCTTCAAATCTCACTTAACAACATTTTTTACTTACATTTTTTATATGACATTTTTCACTTCCCGACAGCTATAAAAATTAGTTCGTGTGTTCCTGTGAGACAGTACAAAATAGTTTTGATTTGAAAGATAAAAAGGAACGTATGAAATAGTTGCTATGTTGTATAGAGGAGAGACAGGCTGAGCTGAACCGCTGTCAAGTGGGTGTGATGAGCCAATGGAACGCAGCCTTTATAATTGTGTTTGTGCGAGTGTGTATAACAAAACAGTATGTGTTTGTTAATGTTTCTTTTTGTTTGCCAAATTATTTTGAGGACTTACGCATTAAAATCTTATTTCTATTAAAAGCTAAGAGAATTTGGTATTTCTCCGAGTATTATAAAGGATTTTGATAATCACAAGAATGCTGTCATTGAGGGACATTCGATTTTAAACAACTGGTGCTACGTTTTGCCAAGGTGAGATTTCAATTTAGTATAGATGGGGAGGTTCAAGATATATTAGTTTTCTCTTATCTCGCTTCAACACAGATATGTGCAAAAGTATAAACCTTTTTAGTGAATTTTTGAAACTGAATTATGGCTTAGAAAAAATATTGAAATAGTATTGTCATGCTTTCATGAGCCATCAATTTCCTTTATCAAATTACTAAAATGAGTTTATTATACATGTACATTTTTATTAGATCTAGTTTTTAAAACGTAAAATTTATAGATCTCATAAAATTACAACTATTACAATACTCAATAAAACCTTGTAAACTTTTATATAAAATTAATGATTCATTATCATTTGATAAGAGCTAAGTTTTAAGTCTGTACTATCTTCAGGAAAAAAATGTCTTGTTATTACTATAAATGGTACTATTGAGAGGAAATTTTAACCAGCTTTACAAAAAAAGAACATTAACTACCAAGCATATTCATAATAATTGAATCATTGAAGCAGGAAAAGATAGATGGGGAACAAAGATTTGACTCCAGTTCACTTAACTCTTAACAAACTTTTCCCTAAAGTCTAACAATTACCAGGCATACCTCTGTGTGGCAACATTTTATTAGTCATTATGTTCTGTTTAGAAATGGCATATTGTTTGCATCAATTCAACTTAGTTTTTCCTAACAATTCTAGTTGTTAACATTTAATACAAAGTGTACTTGGGACTAGAAGCAAACGATTAGTTTATTATTTACATGTAGATAGTTGCTAAGTCTTTTTGAACACTTTCCAAATCACGTAGTTAAACTATAAGCATTGGCTCATAATATTTTACCAACTCTTATTTCTCATAGTATGAAAATGGGAAAGATAGTATGTATTCTTCATACTACACCCCCTGACTGTCCTTTTCACTCATACGAAGATTTCCAGATGCACTGGGATAACCTGGTACGTAATACAAATACACATTGCGTTAGAAGTTACTTGATTTTGCTTCTTATAATTTAACCTAAGTTTAGCTTTCCCTCAAGAGAATTTCAACTTTGATCTTAATTTTTAGTATGGCTATAAACTTCCAGAAGATTGTGGCGATATTGAAGTATACTGTAGCATCTACTTCAAAATGATAGGAGGAAGGATCTTGACATATCCTTTACGCACCCCTTGGACAGACACTCCCTGGCTGCCCTGCGATCCAGTCTTTTCTCCTGCCCCGTTCTGGTCCTTTTCAGCCTTCTCTGTGCCTAAGTGAAACTACTTTCCTTTGTACTTCTTTGTATCCGCATGAGTGTTTTTGTTTTGCTTAGAACTTTCCCATTTTTATTTGAGGGTGAGTTTAATAATGATATTTCCCCCCTTAACACTACTGCAACAACTTAGCCAACAAAACTTTACAGTAGATAGAAAAAACGTTTATATGATCCCTAGTAGAAATTGAGAAAATGATCATAGGATTCTCCTTAGCCAAAGGCTCCCTCCTGTGGCACTTTGGATATTACTGAAAGGGTGGAAGGAAAAGAAGTAGTTGTTTAACAAAGATTTTTCTTTTTGGAAGGTTATTTTATTTTACAGGCAAAATTTGGAGGTTTTGACTTGCACTTAATGCACCCATTGATTTTAGAAAATATCTTAACATTATGTTTTAAAATCTACACACAAAAATAGCACAAGTGCTCCCGTGAAACTCTTGGGTCTTAATATGGATCTCACCATCCCTGTCTGTATTCTGACCAGCTGGAGTTTCACCATGGAAGAGAAAAAAGCCATAATGTTCTCTTTCTGTATTCTAACCCAAACCTTAATATAAAAGTGAAGTTGACACTTACCAATTATTCCCTTTCATTAGATGCCGAGTGATTACTCTAAATCTGCAGAATATTTTTCATCAGAAAAGTAACTGCTTTTTTCAAAAAACTGCTTTTGGAGCTTGAATAAAATCTCCATGTGTTGTTTCTCTGTACTGAATTTTTACTTCTTTTCGGAGATGCAACGTGTTTATTGTTTACTATAAACACTTGTTTCTGTAATTTATAAAAGTCACAGTAGCTTTCTTATAAGTCATTTTTGGGATATGTTGATTTGCCAGTCGAAAGCCATATAATAGGGATACAATCAGTTGTCTTGATTGTGTTAAAATCGAGGTAATTAAAATCCCTGTGAGAAAACATGCTCTTTAGCTTTGGATTATAAACTTGGAATTATTTAGCTTGAAATAAATAAGCAATAATCAAATACTTGGGATTTATTTATGTGTGTGTTTTTAACAGTTATTATTTTAATGTTTTCTTTTTATGCCATGAAAGTTGCTATCTCTTATATACAAAAAATGTTTCATTGTTCTTTAACTTTGTTCACATACCCTCTCAGTTGCATCCGAAGTCAGCCCATACAGTTCTTTCCAAGGGTAGATTTGGGAGGCGTGTTGAAAAGTTTTCTTTCAGACTTAAAATCTAAACTGCCTCATATGTGTGGATTTCCCATAAAGATGACAACAAAACCATGCTACTACACCCAAGAACTAACTAAACCGCGTACACAGGTGAGAGATTTGTGTTCTGTCGGGACACACTACACACTGTCTTACCTGGATCTCTTGCTTCCCTGATGGACCACCTAACCCACTGCGCTGTAATTCTTTTCTCTTGGTGCAGTATTCCCCTAATACAGTTCGCTGTTATTAAGTACTTAACCGCTTGTCACTACCAGTTGTTATTATTATTATATTTAATGTGCTTTTGTAGTAGTGCTTGTTTACTGGTCTGTTTCTCCAATGTAGTGTGAGCTCACGCAGGCTAGGGGTCATGCTCAATCTTCTTATCCCAGGGCCTGATACATAATAAGTGTTCCTTAAATGCCTTTGCAATGCATAAATGACCTTACATTATAGTTTAGAAACATTTGCCTTCTACAAACCCCAGTTTACTTAGCACTTCTGCCACTCGATTTGAGTCTAATTGTTGAAAAAGCCTTTGAATAATTCCATCTTTAGAAATTAAATTAATTACATTTCCATTGTAAGATGATGTGCTAAGTAAAATCTTATGAAAAACAAGAAGCAGTTGAGCAGTACTGATGAAGAAACAGTGGTGGCTTATCTTCACACTCACTAGAATAAGATTTCATTGTCAAAACAAAATTAAGAGGAAAGTTTTTGAAGAACAAATCTAAGGAAATTGAATTTAAAGTTTTCCACAATATTCTTTCTTTGGAATGACAAATAATTGTGTGTTTTCATCAAAGGGAAGTCAAAAGTTTGAGCAGTTTGAAACATAATATGAATTCCATGACTGTCTCCGTGTCTGCTCAGCCGCATTCCTTCGCCTCACTAGTTGTCTCTGCTTATTGCAGTTCCCACTGCGCCAGTGGTTTCGGCTCACGCGCTGCATTGGCTCACACACGATGCCTCATGGCATTTTTTCAGCTTTTGCTGCCATGCTACTTGTTTCACCCTCTTTATAATCCTTAGTTACAATTCACCAAGGCCAGTATGATAGACCCCACTCATCTTTTCAGGCCAGACCACATCATCTGTCACTAGCCGGCGTGTAGATTTGGGATCCTTAGGTCAGAGGCCAACACCTTGTACAGATGGTGTAAAAACATGAGAGCCTCAGGGGCTGTAGGTGAGGCCACTTCCTTAGAAGGGAGTGTGGGTGAACAGATACCAATTGACATCTTTATGATAATGAATCTTAAAATTTTTCCCAGATACACTTGTAACAGTTTAGAAGCTGGCCAAGTCCAAACCTGAGGAATTTGGAAGATAAGTCATTACATCAGGCATTGTTATTGAATATATTTATTGAGTACTGAATGTGTCCAGCCCATATCTGTTTCAGAAATAGTGGCTCCAGACAATATACTTGTGAAAATTTGCTACTTACATGTAAAATAACACTTAATTGGAAATTCTGGTCTTTATATTGCACGTAACAGCTGGAACCCTGACAATAAGAACATCTCCTACTCACTTTTATTGTCTTACGTGTGCCAGTGGCTTTTTTGTGTATCATCTCATTTAATTGTCAAAATAAACTCTTGGAATAAAGAATTGTCTCCTCAATTTTGCAGAAGAGGAAACTGAAGCTCAGAGCATCCAAATAATTTAACCAAAGACACACAGCTAAATACACTGCAAAACTAGGACTGTGCCCGAGTCAGAATCTCAGTCCTGTAGTTGGAAAAAGTTTAGATGTGTGGTTAAGATCCTAGGCTCTAGAGACAGGCTGTCTGGATCTGGACCCCTCAGTACTTGTATAATCTTGGGCAAGTTATTTGATCTCTCCATGCCTCAGTTTCCTCAGTTATAAAGCGGGGTGTGGTACTGGTGGTAATAACAGCACTTGTTCCAACCGGGACTCTCAGGGAGGCCGGCTCTGAAATGAGTCTGGTGAGTGTGGTATTTATTGGCGATTGCCTTGGAGTCAGCACCTGCAGACAGCCAGGCAGGAAGCGGGACTGGGTAAGGGGAGAAGAGGCCTGAGGCAAAGCAGGGCCCCGACAGCCCCGGCCAGCCTTCCGAGGAGCTCTGAGCTAAGACAGCCCATCACGGCCCGCCCTGGCCCAGACAGCCAGGCCTTTATACACCCCGCCGCTGGCGCCAGCCCTGTGTCCCTGGGTTTGCGCCACCCTGAGGCTATCTTGAGGGGACGACAGCCAAAGGTGGCCTGCGCCAGCCAGCGCTCCCGGCAGAGGGGCAGCGCATGCTGTGTCCTCGTAGGGTTTTTCTGTTTTGTTTTCACAGATTACATAACAAGCGTACTTAGTGAGGTCTCAGTAAACTCCGTTCCTATTATTGCGACACCACAAGTCAGCTCTAAGATTCATCCAGTGTTAAAAAGCATACGTTTAAAAAGTGAAAAAATAAATCAATAAGATTACTTGATAAAACTCAGCTGACTTAAAAAAATCTAAATTAGCCAGAGTGCTTAGCCAGTTTTTTCTTAACTTATGGAAATTCTCAGACACATAAATTAGTATAATGAACGCTCCTGTGCGTGTCATCTAGTTCCTCCTTGACAGATTTGTGGGTGAGGGGTAATTGGAGTGTTTTAAACAAATCCCAGATACGGTGTTATTTCATATGTGAACACTTTAGTAAGCACTCTGTCTCACAAGAGGTTTTTAAAAACTTATTTAACAGTAATTCCTTGGTATGTGATACCATATCATACCCCAATTCCCCATTATCTCACTGATTTGTGTTTAGGTGTTTTGTGTAAATCAGAATCCAAGCAGGCAGGGGCCACATAATTTCACTTGGTTATTAGGTCTCTTAAGTCTCTTTTATTCTGTAACATTCCAAACCCACATCCCTTAGTTTATGCCAGTTATTTGCTGGGAAAACTGGGTTTGCCCTGGAAAATATCCTGTGTTCCAGATTGAACTGCTTGCTTTATGTCATGTCATTTGAAGTTAACATATTCTTCTAAACCCTGTATTTCCTACAAAACTATGGTTAGATCTAAGTTTAACTGAATTCTGGTTCAACTTTAATAAACACTCAGGTTGTACAATATGTAGAACCAGATTTTTAATAGATAAAACACATCTGATTGGTCATTTTGGTCAATCCTCAAGTTTCATTTAATCATTAATTCTAGGCCTCCATTAGATATCTATTCAGATCTAAATATAGGTTAAAGCTTTTGGTTTCTCTGTGTAATTTCCAGTTGATGTACAAAGTTATATAAATTATATGTAAAGTTCTAGAAATTAAAAGCCAACTAAGCCACATTTGCTGGTGACACCTGGCAGAATAACAGTAATAATGTGGTAAAGCATATGTTTTTGTTGAGTTGTAACTTCACAAAGCTTTAGTTTGCTGAGCACTTAAGTATGTTAAGTTCTATAAATTATTCATGATCTCATCTGCTGTTTACATGGGCCCTTTTTGTAATCTTTTTATAAATTTTGAATATAAACCTAGAGGTTCCCCCTTTGGGTTACTTACTATATTTTAGAAATTGAAAGAATGAGTAAATAATATATTGACAGGCTGGGGGCAAAACAAGCTCCTGGAAATTATTTCCATCAGATACATATTTTGAAAAAGATGAAGATGAAACAGGGTGTGAATATAAATGTTTCAGGTACATATTCTAGATAAGTTTTATGTCAGAATGCAAATAATTTATTCTTATATGAATCTGCCCAGATGAGGTAGGTGGGTTTTTTTGTTTTGTTCTTTTTGTTCTAGTTTTGTTTTGTTTCGTTTGTATCTCAAGTAGTAAGTATGTTATTTAAAAGTTACTAGTTTATGAAACCCAAGAGTCAAAAAAAATGGCTGTTCGTTGATTTTCTATGATTGATTACAGCTTAGTTCTGGAACGCATTTTTCATCAAATGGAAAAAAAATTCAATGTAGACACTTTAAGATGACGCAGTAACTTCTGACAAAACATCTCTCTGAGGTAGAATTTCATTCAAATTTAAGAATTGTTCTTCTCCCCACGATAGCATCTCTGTGCAGGGGAAAGTCTACATAGGGTGAGGGCATGGTGTGTTTGCCTAACATAGGCCACGTCAGGCGAACGAATGCCCTAAGCTCTGTTTCTAAACACCCGCAAAGTTGGCGAGTGGACACTGGAGCCTCTGCTAACTCTGCAGCTAAACAATTGAAGGCACTCATAATTCAACTTTTCAGCAAAAACCGCGGATGTGTGGCTTCACCTCACTTCTTTCTTCCAAATAGTGTATGAGTGCATCCAGTTGGCTGATCCTAAATCACATCCTGAACCCTAGCTGCAAAGGAAAAAATGTTGAGTTTAGATTTCCAGGCTCTAGAAGGAAAACTAGGAGGAGGGCCAGATGGATGTTAAATACCATTTACTGTCACAAAGTGACAGTGGCGTGCGAGTTCTGACAATTAGTTTCACGAACTGGCTGCAAAGTTGTTGCTAAACTTTTTTGATATCAGAGGGATCGTGCATTATGAATTTGTACCAACTGGACAAACAGTTAACCAAGTTTATTCTTTGGAAGTGCTGAAAAGGCTGTGTGAAAAAGTTAGGCGACCTGAACTTTTCGCCAACAATTCATGTCTCTTGTATCACGACAATGCACCAGCTCACATGGCACTGTCCGTGAGGGAGTTTTTAGCCAGTAAACAAATAACTATTGGAACACCCCCCCTACTCACCTGATCTGGCCCCCAATGACTTCTTTCTTTACCCAAAGATAAAGGAAATATTGACAGGAAGATACTTTGATGACATTCAGGACATCAAGGGTAATACGACGACAGCTCTGATGGCCATTCCATGAAAAGAGTTCCAAAATTGCTTAATTGTCAGACTTCATAGTGGAGGGCATTCGAGAGAAAAAAAAGTGGAGAGAAGACAGCATCATGAGCATGTTTGCAGTACAGTGGGTAGCTAACTATAGTTTTTACAAGTTGACATATAGAATTTACAACATATCTTTATCTTATTTACAGCGGTATCTTTATCTTAAAATATCATCTTGAAAGGATGGTATCTAAAAAAGGATACAAACCATAAAAAAATATACGCATTTCCTTGAGAAACACACTTGGTTTTTGTTTTTCTTTACCTATTTTATATATTATAGTGTTACTTTATGTTCTTATTTTGATGCTATTTTATATCATTTCTTTTCCATTAAGGACATTATTATGTTTTTAAAACTTTCTTCATCTATCCTTTCAGGAAAACAAAGTCAAGCCACCCAATCTGACCTCTAAACCAACATTCCAGTCCTCTCTGACTCAGGCCCCTTCCACAGGACCCTCCCGGGCTCAGCATCTTCCACCACATTCAATAGCCGTGGACCACAAGGGGGACCTTTCAGTCAACCTGCAGGCGCCCTGTGGGTCCTCGGTTCTGTGCCTCCAGCCACATGCTGTTCAGAGCAGAAGGAAGTCCCTGTCTGACAAGTCACCACGAGTGCGTCTGGAAGTACCAAAGCCCAACAGAGGAAATCCTCAAGTTCAAGACACACATTTTAGCTCCCAAAGTAATGTCACCCCTAAATTCATACCAGTTTTCAAAAAACGATCGTTACAGATAAACAAAAATACCTTAGAACCTGGCATCCTGAAAAGAAAAGCACATGGTACAGAATCTATGTTGCTTTCCCTTAAAGCCAGTGTGATCCAGGATGACAAACTGAATTTAGATCCAGCTATAAAAAAAAGATCTAATCGTAACACTCACATGAATGGTAGAAATTTAAACCAGAAGACTTGTAGACCTCTACAAGAAAAAAATACTGAATCCTGTAAAAATATGATAAAATATCCCCCTTCTAGTGGTAAATCATCAACTGTGAGTATAAATGAAAGTAAACAACTCTCTGGTAGTTTAGGATTTCAGATGTCCAATAACAATTTAGGTGTAACAAAAAGTGCCCTTGACTTTCAAGTGAATGGAAGAGAAAATTTAACAAGCAAATATATAACACAAATTTTAGGGAAAGGACATGAGTCACTAAAAGTGAAAAGACAACCACACATTTTTGAATCAGACACAGAAATGGAAAATACCCAACTACTACAGCAACAATCAGTAAATCAAACTGAAGAAGTTGATGTAGATTACCACAGACTGATAGGAAGCAGAACAGCTCACAGGTCTAAAAGAAAATTATGTCAGGAATCTTCAAAAAATTCAAAGAAGCCTCATTCCAGTAATATCCATTATGGACAATCCAGTTCTACGAACCAGGTAAAAAAACCAGTTTTAATCTGTGGATAGTTATCATATGATAGACCTTTAAAACCCCTAAAAAAAGATTTAAAGGATTTGCCCAAGATCATCTAGAAACATGTTAAGAAACAGAATATCTGCCTTAACACAGTGACTACAAGTATACAGAGTTAATTTATTTGAAAATGTGATTCTTTAATCTGATTACAGGTGCATGACTTGGACAAATCAAAACCTAAGAAATGGCTTGTGGTTCCTAAAGCTTACGACAAGGATGCGAAAGAAGGAAACACCCATCAGGTACCTTAGGGGGCATCTTGTGATTTATTTTTCCATTAACATTATCTGAATTGGAATTGCCAAGTTTAGGAATCTCCAACCTCTTGATAAGGAGTTACTTTTAAATTCCTTGAAGCCTTAAAATCAGTGAGGAAATAGGAAATGTTGGGAACAGTCTAGCCCTTGAAAAGGACTGCACACAGCAACTGTGACATTGAGCCAGGACCCTAAAGGGGTGAGGTTGAGAGAGGTCCCACTGCTGGCTCCCGCTGCTCTGATCTGGGGTCTTTGCAGACTAAGAGGGCACACAGCTGCAGACACAGGTTCCACAGCCAGGAGAACATGTGCCTTTGCAGACTTTGACCCGAGATAATTACTTTAAATGATGTTTCAAAGGTTAATCGTTAAGTTAAAATGTAATCCCAAAATGTTGCAGTGCTGACCTAAGTTAAGCTTAAGGTTTAGCTGATGCTGCTGAGCCCCCAGCCCAGAAGTCACAGAGCCGCGCGTCTGGGAGTGACATGTGACTCCATTCTGCCATCTGTTCTGTCCAAAAAACAAACATGCTACTACAACACCCACACTTTTTTTTTGCCTACAACTATTGGAATACTTTGAATTCAGATACTTTATGAGCAAACTAGAAAACATTTTCATCTTTCCTCTTCCAAATGCTATTTCTTTCTATAATTAATAGAATTTCAGCCTGATTTAACCAAAAGGTACTTAAGTGTATTCCTATATATTTCATATATTGTGTTTCATGTAGTTTTTGACATCTTACATTTTAATGCACTCAGTAGGTGGTTAAGGAAAAAAAACGTGTGTACTAGAATGCCTTAAAATTTTTCATTTTTAAAAAGAAAACCTATTCCAGATTTCATAATTTTTTTAGATGAGTAGTACTTTCCTGCTTTGAATTACTTAAGACTTAAAAATAAAAATAAAAAATCATTCCCATCACCTAGAAAGAATGACATGAGAATAATTATAGAATATCATTGTGGAAAATAATTTCCCTCAAATATAAAATTAATACAAAGCGCGGTAAAATATTTGAGAAATAGAAAACAGTTTCAAGAAAAAAGTTTTGCAAACCACCTGTAATTCCTCTTTGCAGAGATCAGCACTCTGAAGAGTGGACAGATACTCACACGCACGCCTGTGACCGCGGGCTCTGGCCCCATAAGCTGCTGTGGGCCCCCCTTTTTCACTCGGCAGTGTTATTTTCATGGTTGCGTATACGGTCCACTGCATGTGGATGTACTATATTTAACTGTCCCTACTGATTGACACTTAAGTTCTTCCCAACTTTTCACTCTGATAACAATGTCATGTAAATAGTCTTATATACATCTTCGCAAAATATCCAATTCATAGTTTTGTTGAAAATATTTTGCCCTAGCTATTTTTATTATTGAAATTTTTTTCAACTCATTTTTATTACTAAAATTTTCAAACCGCACAAAGTGTAGATATGTAACAGTATAAAGAACCTCTAAGCACCTATCATCCAGCTTCAACCATTATTAATATTTTGCCAATCGGTTTCATCTATTTCTCACAGATACACTTTTCACTGTACTATTTTAAATTAATTTAATACAGCATATAATTTCACCCATATGTGCCTTAGTATATGTATCTTTAGCAGACAAGAGATACCATATTTTTAAAGAAAAAAAGTATATATATACACATTACATTTTGGGAGTATCTGCCATATCTATTGACATTCTAAATTTGACTTTAATTCACAAAGAAACAGGAAGCCCTCAATAAATGTAAAACCTATTTCACAGAAGAACTAGAACCTCCAGTCACATAACCAAAATACTGGAGTGGAGGTTTATTTGTTCAAACCTATTCATTTAAGCATATGCATGTGGCAGGCAGTGGATGAAGCTATGGGTCAGCGAAGTGGCGAGACTGCCATGGGCTGTGTAGTCTGGTCTCTAGCACACCCAGTCTGAGTTCCTGGCAAAGATGCAGGAACATACATGCATTGAAGCAAACAGCAAAGTTATCTAACATGTAAGAAGAGAGAAGCAGAAATAGAGCTCCTCACTAGTATTATTCTGGCTTTCAGACATTTCAGATGTTTAATTTGGAAGATGTGATATAATTGTTTTAGTAAGATATTTAAAAGAAACCAAAAATCCTCATTAACATTCCTTCATTAAATTAAAAAACCATTAGAGAGCCAAGTGAAAGCTGAACTTTGATTTTTAATGTGATTTACCATATTTGCTCTTTCAGTAAAGCATTGCAACCAAAGGCAAAAGTGAACAAGAACTTGGCTTCAAAGCTGTTAACGATCACTCTTGCTCTTGAAATTGTACCTAGTTCATTAATTTACTATATACCTTTTATGCTTTCCAGAATTCTCTCTCGTCTAACAATTATTTTCCCATTTTCGTAGGGAAGTACGTCTAGTTTAATTCTGAGTGTGCCTCTCTCATTCTAAAACTGGTGTGATGGATAATGAGCAGACTGCAGTACAGAATGGCATGCGGTGCTGTTTTCGTGGCTGCGGTGAAAACATTTGTTATGGAAGTGCAGTAATAAGTACCTATGTTTGGTCACTCAGTCATGCACGGCATATGCTCCTTCTTGAAAACGGTCTTCCTCTCTGCTCCGCCCATGTGTCCCCTGGCTGCCTGCCTGCTACTGTCCAGTCATCGAGCCTTAGGTATGGAGACTTCCATTGTTATTACACTAGCAGAGTAATCAACAGGTAAACCCGCTGCGTAAGTGCTGTGCAGTATCTTCCAGTTCTTCATGCGAATAATCTTCACAGCTCCTCCTCCACTCCATCAGTGTCAGAAACGTAGAATTTATGGGACAGTATTTCATTTAGAGAAATGCTGACCTACATGGCAAAGCCTGCTTGCCTTAGGATCAGTTTGTTTTCTGGTGTAAAAGGTTTATTTTTCATCTTATAATTATCCTAATGAAAGTTTACCCCCAAACATATATGTACACATATACATACATACACGTGTATATGTGTATGTGTATGATTTACCATAGAGCTACAGGGACAGATTGATTGTTTATTTCCCACCCACGTTCAGAGAAGAGGTTCTTGACCAAATTGCTCTGCTTGGATTCACTGGAGAAATCAAGGAAGATTTTGGTTCATTTTAAAGATTATAATTTTGAAAGCCAGAATAATTCCAAACCTGATTAAGGACAACAAATTGCATTCCTTGTTTCCATTTTTTATTATTTATATACATTGTGGACACTCCCCTGCCCTTAAATCATTCTTCACATTCAAATTGTATGTTAATTTTATGATCATTATAATTTTAAAACCATAAATCAATAACTTTATGTTATCCAGAATCTTAGGTCAGCCAGTACGTTTAAAAACCTATGGCAATATGCCAAATTTTGTGTGTGTGGCACAGCAGGATTTTATATTGTTGTGTATCTCCCCCGCAATATGCCAAATTAATGCTAAGAATCTTCATAGAAATGTAAAAGTGCTTTTCGTGTACTATTCACATTTTAAATTTCACAGTATTTGTTGCTTACTATATTTGTATGTTTTTATTTATATTTTATTATATAATTATACATTATTATATAATTTTATTTGTATTTATACTGTAGCAAATAGGTGAAAAAAAATATGAGTTTGTCAATGGTTAGCTTTTATTTGACTGACCAGTTCACTAACCAGATTTTGTGCTTTTTCAAATTGCTCATCATCTGGTGTTATGCTGACAATGTATTGGGTGTTACTGATACTTAAAAATGGTCAGTATTTATAAATGTTTAAAGATGTCATGGTCATTATTTATTGATGCTTAAATTGTTTGTGTTGTATCCTACATAGTAGCTTATTTTAAATAAAAAAATAGGTATTTCAAATAGAAGTACTTTTCATCTGACTATATATAGCAATGGGAAGGCGTAGATAAATTACAGTTTTTACTACTGTTCCATGTCTTCACCTGCATTTGCTGCTGGGACCATGTAAGCTAGGTTAGGTCCCACCACCTCACAGAAAGTTTATTCTCAAATGTCTTTCATTGTTTCATTCAACAGATATTTATTTAGAATCTGTCGTGTGCCAAGCACTACTGGAGATGCTTTTGGTGTATCAGTAAACACTGACCTTACATTCTAGTAGGGAGACACAGACGAAAAACAAAACGTACACAGATAATATATTAGAAAGTGACAAGTACGGGAAAAGAACAATAGAGCAAAGTAAAGGAGATGGTTATGATGGGCTTCCTTGAGTAAAGCCTGAAGGGATGAGTGAGTTAGCCACATGGCTCTCTGAAGGGTGAGCTCTCCGGGCGTAAGGAACGGGCTGTATTTTCAAGAGACATCAGTGAACCCAGAGTGACTAGAGTAAAATGAGCCAGACTAGGAGAAATACCTGGTCGCACTGGGCCTGCAGGCCCTGGCAGGGACACTTACTTTTACTCGGAGGGGAGTGGGGTTAGGACAGAGGGTGACAGGCTCTGACTTAGGCTTCAGTGGGCTCATTCTGACTGTCGTGCTGAGAATAGACATGGGATGCAGGAGAGTGTGAGGAAACGGAGACCAGCTGAGGCCATTGCAGGTGTCCAGGCAAAGATGGAAGTGCTGGCCCCCCTGTGGGCAGTGGGGAGACGAGAAGCGGCTGCTTCTGGATGTTGTGAAGGGTCGAGGCCACTGGCTTAGGGTGTTGGCAGAGGGAGCCGTGTGGAGGGCGCCTCCAAGGGGTTTGGCTCGATCACCTGGGCGCATGGACTTAGTACCAACTGAGACGAGAAGGAGCAGGCCCTGGGGTTAGAGGAGGCCTGGGACTCGCCCACTGGGTGTCACACGCAGGGGTGACTGAAGACTGCGAGGGAAATGTCCTTAGAATGATGAAGCGAAAGCCGGACGGGATTGCTTCCCCGTGGCCTCTACAGCCTCACATCTCTGCACACAACGTCTGTTTTCCTTTGCTGGGTGGCATGGAGCGCACCAAGGACCTTGAGAGCTGACAGTAGTTGTACCAGACACATTTGGGCGCAGGAGGAATGGGGGGAAGGACGTTCCAAAGAGAAGAAAACATGAGCAAGGCGTGAAGAGGTACGCCGACAGAACGAAACCCCAGGTCTGCTGACACTGCCTGCAGCCTCCGTTCTGCTCACACACGTCGCTTCACGCTTTCCAAGGACTCTTTAATGTGTGATACAAACGAAGGATTTACAAGGCATAATTTCCGTGATGATTTTTACGAGTATTAGTCGTCCCTGTATACATACAGCTTCTTCCAATTCTGAGTGCTCCATCTTTCTCTCCTTCACCGCTCCCACATAAACTTGGTCCCTTTAGGAACATTCCCCAGTTCACCCAGGGAATCACAAGGTAGAGAGTGAGGTTTTGGGGTGGTACATGGAGCTTCTGTGTTTAAAAAAGCCCTTCAAGAGCGGGGGTGTGTAGGGGGAGTTCCTTCCCCTCCCCCTGTCATCACTCTCAACTGGAGGCCTCCCCAGTGTACAGCACTGAGAACACGTGAGAAACCAGTGTAAAATCTCAGTTTCCGGCAGGTAGGCCTGTCCTCTCAGAGATCGTGACCAAGCCTTCCGGGGCCTGCCTGGCACCCTCATATGTCCCCTGCTAACCATCCCGGGCCACGCACTTGCCTTATAGACTGAGCAGCCACAGGGCTGGCGGAGGCCTCTGTGCGCCTTGCTACCCGTGTGCTCTCCCACCTCACACGATCCCCACAAAGCAGTGAGATCATGACCTAGACTTGCGTGGCATATCTATAAAACAAAGAACTTTTATAAAACCCAGCAAGCCCGGTATTTCCCAGAGCAATAAATTCAGCCTGCCTTTTCCCTCCCAGGAACTAGTTTTAGTTCTTTATAAACCACAGTAAGCCACACTATATATGGGGCTGCTGAGCTAAGACAAAGGAAAGTAGTCTTAGTCACATTTCTCTTTACCCAGATTTACCCCATTTCATTACTTTGCTCCCTGCTATTGCTTTGTGGTCCCTCAGGAAATAACTAGATGAAACTGAGAATGAAACAACATAAAATAGGATATTCAATACCCCAGCTTGCATATACCCAGTTGGGTCCCACGATGATTAAACTGAGCTCTGCTTAACCTGATTTCAAGTGCAGTTCAACTCAGGGGGCTATGAGAAGCAGAGTACTTGTTCTGCATTATCAGAGAATATTTATATTGCAGCACACGGTGTAGAGTTTCCCTGCCATCTCGGAGCATTCACACACACCAGGCGGGTCCTCCTTTGACAGATCACTGAAGATTGTGTGTGAACTATCAACTTGACAAAGAGTTTATTTGGTGAAGGAGAGCATTAGCCCAGCTTTTCTTGCTGCTGCCCTCTACACACACACACACACACACAAACACACACACACACACACCCTGTAGCACCTCTGCCTGGTGGGTACAGTTCCATATGGATGTTGGGAACTATGACGTTTCTGACAGGCAGCTTCCTTTAGGTTTAGTCTCCCCAAACTTTTCAACTTTGAATGTATTGTCTCACTGTTTGGAAAGAGGCCCCAAAGCGTGGAACGTCTGTGTAAGTCAAAAGAAAGAACTTTCAGACATTTAAAGTTGATTATACAGCAAGGCTGTGTAATTTCTTCCTGGGGAAAGGGAGAGTAGAATTTCCAAATCGAATTGGTCCTTTTTGCCTGGACTGGTTTTAATTAACCAGTAATTCTGCTGGAAAGTATGGAGATAGACCAGATATCCTTTCAAGGTTCCTTCAAACCTTCCTGCTCTTTGCCGAATAACAGAATGTAAGAACAGAAAGAGATCTTAGTCAGCGAGTCCAGTTGCTGCACTTAACAGTGAGCGACCCAAGACACATGGAGTAATGCAGTTCGCATTCATATTGTACTTACGAGGAAAAAATAATTAGGTGGTTTTATAAGCCCATCTTGCTCTTAAAAATACCTTTTTGAGAAACATGAATTCAGATGTGTTTATAAAGTATGTATTTGCGGTGTAAGGATAAAATGAGACAGAACTTGCACTGCCCTCCAGGGTAAGAGACACAGCAGCAGCGGCACTTCAGAAGCTCCCTAGGCGCCTGCCTGCCCCCACAGAAATGACCACTATCTTTGGTGTCGTTAATCCTTCTCGTGTTTTCTTCCTAGTCTTACCACTTCTGCATAGGCCTGTCCCTGTTCAATAGATCTGAGCACTGTGTAAAAGGACTCAGTGTCACATGGATTCTTCTTTGACTTGTTTCTTTCCATCAGCAGTATGTTTTGAGGTTCAACCGTGCTGATGCCCTAGGTGTAGCCGATTCCTTTTCCTTTCCAGATCTAACCCATTCTGTGAAGAGCCCAGAGTATAGTCGTTCTGCTGTGGGTGGACTTTGGGTTATTTCCAGCTGGCATTGTTGTTTGTTTGTTTTGACTTGTTCTGTGTGATGTGTACATGTGCAAGTTTCACAGACTCTAGAGTTGCTGTGTGAGGAGAGAGCCAACGTTGGATTGGAGAAGTAACATCTGAGCTAAGGTAAATCCTGAATGAGGAGGAGGAGGCAGCCACGTGAAGACTGGAGCAGACTGTTGCAAGGAGCGGGAACAAGCACAGAGGCTCTGGTGAGGACTCTCGGAGGGAACACGGAGCAAGAAGGGCCAAGCGGCTAGAGCGTTAGGAGCATGTGGGAGACTCGTAAGACAGAGGTGAGACCGAAAAGGCGCCAGATGGTTTAGATGCAGTGGGAGGTCTGTAAGACGCCACTCTGGGTGCCGCGTGGAGAATGGCTTCCCTGGGGACGACACATGATCCCTGGAGAGCAGTGAGGAGGCAGCTGAGGTTCTCCAGGCGAGACATGGTGAAGGCTTAGACGAGAGAAAAGGCATTGGAGATGGACAGACGTGACTGAATGGAGAAATACGAGTACTTGGCAGGTAGAGAAATGAACTTCATGGGGCTTGGATGGGAAGGGTGAGAAAGAGAACAGTGCAGCTTGAGCCCTACATTTTTGCCTTGAAAACCAGGTGAATGCTCGTGGAGCTGAGTTACTGAGATGCAGAAGGCCATGGGGGAGCGGGCGGAGGGATTTGGAGAGATGGCGTTTTCTGCAGTGTTAGGTTTGAGATACCTACAGGCATCCAGGGGAAGTAGCTGGTGGGCAGGGAGCTCTGTGAACCTGAAGGAAGGCTGGGCCTGGAGAGGTAAGTTTGGAGTCGTCAGCATGTCACTAGCACACATGGGAGAGAAGAAGATTCCCCAGAGAAGGAAAGAGATCCAACCCTGAGGATGCCGCCCGCCATCCTTGGAAGAAGAGCCAGCAAAAGATGGGTAAGAGGAGGAGAGCGTGATGGAGGTGATGAGGCTGCGTCTGGGCGGGACCTTGCTGCTAGGACAGACAAGCAGAGACAGGGTACCGCTGAAAGCAGCCATTGCCCCTGAAGGGTGGGGACAGTGACTGTGGAGACGTAACCAAGATCAAGGCGACTGGATGGATGAAGGGAGCAGAGGGGTGGCAGCTGGTGAGTCGCGCAGGGTGTGCAGAGGGCTTTTGTGTGTTTAACGTGGAAGATGTTAAGGTGTCTGTGCTGAGGGGAAGGGTCCTCTGGAGGGAAACACTGAGGTGGCAGGGTGGCTGTGGCCAGAGGAATGTCCTTGAGAAAGTCAGAGGATCCTTACACAAGGAGAAGCTGACCTGTGATTCGAGCAGAGACACTCATGAAGATTTATCCTCAATGCTCATCATGGAGTAATTTATAACAGTAAAAACTTGGAAAACTGTGTTCAACAATAGGAGAATAGTTTCTTAAAAAGTACAGCACATCCACAAAATAGGAGCTTATAAAAGTCATTTTGAGGGGAGGGTGTCATGTTATTTATAGGCAAAAGTAATATACAAAAACATACATTTGAATTTTGAAAAGGAAAATATACATACATCTGTTACATGTACAAAAATTTCTGAAAGGTAATGCATCAAAACCTTACTGGTGGTTACTTTCTGAATTGTTTTGGGTGATCCCTTTCTTTTATATACTTTTTTTAAATGTCCAAATTGCCCATAATGAACGTGAAATGTTTGCATTATCAGGAAAATGACAATTCATGTTACTTTTTAGAATAGATGGAGCAAGGTCACATTTCCAGCATTATCTCTTTCAGCCGTGTATCAAGTCATTTCTTTTTGCTTGAAATGTCACAGGAGTGATACTATTTAGCTTTACGTAAATTCCACTTTGGTTTTCCTTTTTTACTCTTACCTGTTTCATCTCCTCCATGACTTTAGACGTATTTCACCTGAACCTGTGCCAAGTTACCACTGATGCTCTTTCTAGGGCACTGGGCAATCACCCAGATGCTTTCAAATAGTCCTGCCAGAAACACAGGACAGGAGCACTGCCAGGAAACTTCACCCAGTGCCTTTCTGGATAGGAGATGATGAAATGGGAGGCCCTGGAGCCTTGTAGGGAATCCCAACAACTCACTGAGTTGAGAAATTGCAGTTTCCAGCAGTTGAAACCACAGAGCAGTTCAGCTTTCTCAGTGGTGAGTATGTAAGTAACTGCTGGAGCCGGGGTAAGTATAGGCTTCTCAGGGACCACGTGGATCCCCAGATAGATTGCAGGGCTGCTGTTAAGTGAGAAGAGCAAATGAATGCCAGGAAATGACCCGTGTTGATCACAAGCTGAAATCCAAAAATCCTGACTTCATCGACGTATAATCACAAACTTTGTGGTCATATTTCCACTAAAGTAGGGTTTCATTCATCTGTTCAGTGTTTCTTTAGCACCTGCTGTATGCTGGGAACTGTGCTAGGGCCCAGATATACAATATCAGATATAAAAGACCCAGTGGATAAGAGAGACTATTAAACAAGTTGTAACAAGATGTTCAATGCTACCACAAAGAAAGTACAATGAGGGGGCGGCTCGGTGGCTCAGGTGGTTGGAGTGCTGTGCTCATAATACCAAGGTCGCCGGCTCGATTCCCACATGGGCTGGTGAGCTGTGTCCTCCACAACTAGACTGAGAACAGTGGCTTGACTCTGGAGTTGGGAGCGGGGAGGGAGGGAGAAGGGAGAAGAAGGGGAACGAGGAGGGGAGAGGAGGGGAGGGGCGGGCGGGGCGAAGCGGAAATAAAAAGTACAATGAGCTACTATAGAAGCTATGGCAGGAGCAGAGCTTCTGGAAAGGAGAGAATTGTAAGCTGGGATATTTCTATAGGTGGAAATTAGCAGTGTGGACTGGAGGTAGAAGAGTGGTCTGGACAGAGGAAACTGTGAGAAGTCCCAGAGGAAGGTGTGACAACTATAAGGAATGAGAGAAGGTCAGTAGGGCTGAAATGCAGGAGGAAAGAGTAGTGAGTGATGCGACTGGACAGAAGGAACTAGAGGTTTGGGGTTGGAGGAAGGCAAGCCTGGAGACAGGGTGAGGGGATCAGTTAGGAGGCTGTGGTAGCACGATGGAGAGAAGTAAACTGATTAAGAAATATTTAGGGTGGAGAACAGACAGGACTTAGTGACTAACTGATACGGTGGAAGCTTAGCTCACTGACGTTAGATCTTTTCTAATGTGTTTAGTGCTATAAATATCTCTCAAAGCACTGCTTTGGCTGTATCCCACAATTTTGACATGTTATGTTTTCATCTCCATTCAGCTTAAAATACACTCAAATTTCTATTTAGGAGCTTATTTAATTTCCAAATATGTGTAGCCTTTCCAGATATCTTTCTGTGATCACTTTCTAGTTTAATTCCACTTGATCATTCATTTTAAACTTGCTGAGACTTGTTTGATAACCCAGTACGTGGTCTAATGCAGGGCCATCCAGCTCAGTTGATTCGTTTCCCTTTTTATCTGACCTTACCTTGCCTTACCTGACTTGTCCTTCATCTTTCTCTTTTCTTTTTCCATGGACTCTCCTGCAGTGCAGAGAAGTGAAGAGAAGGTCAGGTCTGCATGATTTCCTGCAGTCTGGGGATGTTTTCTCAACACTTGCCTGTGAGAAACTACACACCTACTCACAAAAATAAGCAATACAATATTTGCACATTGTAGTTTAAATCCATATTTGGGAAAGAAAATTACTCTAAAGAATCATGATTGGCAGAAATGTGACTCTGGCCACAATAATTACAACTTTTACATTGTTATGCAAAAGAGTTTAGCTCCTTGGAGCCACAGCCACATAGTTTCATGTATCTTCTTCCCAGAAGAAGGGTTTTTTCCCATTGTGGTGGCTTCCCAGAAGTAAAAGACATTGGGCCTCAAATTCAACCTCTTATCTCTTAAGAGGCAGGAAATTTTAGGAACTTTAAAGTTACAACTTTTTTTCTATCCCTCTCTTCATTAAAGGGATATATATATATATATATACACACACACACATCCTTACAATTTACATATTTCATATAATCAATATATAATTATATGATTTTTAACCATATATAATATATATATGTATGTATGTGTATGTGTATATATGTATATATATATATGTATTCGTGTATATATTAATATATATGTAAACTCTTGGTGCCTGGTCTCATCCAGGGTCATCGTGTGTTATTACTACTGTTCAGTAAGAAAGAAAAACATGTATTGAGCCAGGAATTGTGGATTCTGTTTTGTTTTCCATAAGTAGTTAGAGTATAAAAATAACCTGAATCCCCGCGGGTCCCTCCTGATACCTAATGCCAGCTCCTAACCCCTGCACCTTCTGCCCCTTTTCTAATTATAATGGGTCTGGAAAGTGGTTGTTCAAGTTAGTGCTTACAACGCTGGGGCTCCGGTCAGTTGGAGACCCTGGCCTTTCTCTGGTTACATGGTTACAGGCGGCAAGAGTCCTCTTTAATGGGGTCACAGGCACCCTCAGGAAACACTGCGCGGGTTCCCGTCTTGGGAACTAAAGATCCAAGGAGCAGTTGATAAAAACAAGTGAGGAAATTCTGGAGTTGGTAAACCGAATTCCTGTCCTTACGGTCACAAATTCTGGAGCTTTTAGTAATATTTAAAGAGAAGAAAACATGGAGTAATGTTTTCCTGTCATTCAGATTTCTGTAGTTTAAAAGAGGAAATGGGATAATGAAAGGGCCATAAAGTGGTTTAAGAAGTCATGTGGTCGGTTGCCTGCAACAGCTTTGCTATAGAACAGCTTGAGGGGACTTTTTGTTCTCTTTGGAGGGTTATTTCTTCTGTGGGTACATAAAACCATGATGTCTACCCACTCTCGTACACTGACATTACGTCCACATCTGTCCCTCATCTGAGAAGATGGCGTCTGAGCCTCTGGACATCTTGAGAAGTTATAGCCATCTCCCTTGCGTTTCATTCTGTCTCTCCAGCAGGCTCCAGCATTGCCTTCCAGTCCCGAGTTACCCACAGCTCCTGGGGGAAGGCGCCCTGCGTCTGTCTAGTCTCCCTAAGGAGGATGGGAAACCTCCACGTCCCAGGCGGCAGCCGAGCCAGGACAACACTCAGCGTGTCTCCACATGACACTCTCTGGCTCTCCTTAGACGACCGCCCCGGCTCACGGGATGTCACCCAGAAGTCACCAGCTGCCCGCGGCCACCGTGGCCGCAGCCACAAGCACAGAGGACTTTGATGAAGTTTCCTAACATACGATCATTATCTGAAGGTCACATCGACCCCCGTCACAGTTCAGAGGTCCTGATTTTCATCTGCATTTGTGCCTTCAGAATTCCTGCTGCCTTTCTGTTGAGCAACGCTTGTCTGCTCCCAGGTGGTTTGGGGAATTTCCATTGGTACAAGGTAAAACGCTGCAGGATCTGGATGTTTTATTCTAAGAAGGTTGTGTAGCAGAAATGCAGAAAAAGGCATGTTTTTAAGAAAGCAGTGGTGAAAATTATTGGATGGAGCTGGGGCCAGAAGGCAGGCCAGTGAGTGTTGCCTCAGCCCCTGACAACGTCGAGTCATCCACCCAAAATGCCAGCGGTACTGAGGCAGAGGGACCCTGAGCTAGGACACCAGGGTTACAACGTTGCAGAAATTACATTTCCTTGAACCCAGAGTTACAGAAAAATGGGGCCTGTTCCATGGGATATAATGACGTGGTGAAAACAACCTCCACACACAGCATGCCTAATAAAGCTGAAGAGTGGCGCAGACAGTTATCGCTGTAGGAGCTTAGAGGACAGAGTTCCTCCTGGGACCTGCCTTCTGCCTGGGAGAGTTAGCGAGTGCTTCTCTGTGAGCCTAACACAGTGAGAGACCCAGCTTGGGGCCAGTCGTACATCCAGCACATACTGATGGGGCACCTCATCATGTCACAAGCTCTGGGACACAGTGACACGAAGGCTTTCACATGGGTCTTCCCTCAGAGCCAGTGGTCTGGCAGCCCCTGGCCTGTGTGCAGGTTGCACCACCCCTGGGGAAGGTGGGGAGCTTGTGCCTGGGGGCCAACAGGCACTTGGGTCATGGACGGTACAGCTGAGCCCCAAGAGATCAAGTCCAGACCTCAGTGAGCAGAGGCCTGGAGGTGCATCCACATTGGGACCTGCCCCAAGGTCCCCCAAGCTGGGACCTGCCCCAGACCACTCAGCGAGGCCCTGGGAAAGCGAGGACCAGAAAGCAGGCCTCCCAGCAGGGCATCCCAGGGCCTTCCCACCCCAGCAGCCCACCCAGACCCACGTTTAAATCCCAGGAGAACCGTGCACTCCCTCTAGACCAGCCAGGGCTCCAGACACAGGGAAAGAATGAGGGACTGAGCCAATCCCGTGAGAAAACGAAGGAAAGAGAAACACTTCAAAACTAACACATGCTATTTTCTTCTAGGACTTGCAAAACGTTTGCCTAGTTCCCAATTCTCTGGGTATGTTCTCAAGGAACACTGGGGCTAGGTCTCCCCTAAGCATGCTCCCAGGGAGACGTGGGGGTGGGGGTGGGCGGGTACTCAGCACTCCAGTTTGTATAGTGTGGTCTCACGTTTCCCAGCTTGAAATACCACAGTTAACTGTCAGCATTAAGGGCGCTGCACTCGAGGTATTTGCTAATGTTTCATTTCATCTTACATTTCTCTGGCACCTGGAGAAATTAGGAGCCTGGCAAAAATAATGCTTAGCAAGCGTTTGTGCCTTAGAGCACCCAGCCACTGCAAAAGGCCCTTTTAAAATGCTTTTAAGATATTTTGTTTCTCAGCATGTCTCCTGTGAGAAGGTGGCTCTAGTCCAGGAGAGTTAGGCTGCGTAATTTCCACAAGTCACATAAGGGAGCTGAGAAGGCTCACAGTTGTCAGTCCAGGTTCCTCTGGGTTCGGTGTGCAGAATTGGGGGAGCCGGGAGGGGGGGGGCGCTTCCTCAGCACAAAGCTGGGTAGAAACCAGTGTCAAGGGCTTGTTACCCTCTGTGACTCTCCACCTGAGGAGCAGCAGAAGGCACCCCTTCTCCCCGGTCCACCCCAGTCCACAGACCGGCACGTGCCAATCACTGGGGTTACGTGCTCTGACATGGTAACCCCAACTTCCTCATCCTTTCCCACCTCGCTCCACAACATGCAAGTAGCGCTGTGTAGAGGACCATACTCTTGTAAATGAACCAAAGGGTCCCGTGCAGGGGCTGCATCTCTTTCTCTGCCTCTGTGCAATGGAAATGGCTGCAGGCGTGAGGGAGGCCCTGGCAGGCCCAGAAAGAGCTCCCCAGGATGCCAGTCTGCCAGCCCCCTGCTGGGAAAGGGGGGTGACCCTTCACATAGAGGGAATGCACTGCTCATGGTGGGATTTCTGGTATCTGCAGTGGTGGGGAAGGTGGCAAGAGGGACCCTCTTCTGGAACCTCAGACGGTGGCCGTTGACCCCAGGACAACGCCGGCACCTACAGACCAGGCTCCTTCATTGTTCATTGCACTGCAGGAGGATGGCCCTCAAATTGTAAGTCTGGGCTGGGACCCACATTCCCTACGAGGCCCAGGTGGTGCTGCTGTGGCCGGTACAGGCAGTCGGGGGACACCCTGAGATCTGCCCGCTGGTGCAAGCACCTTTCTCGGGTGACCTCGGGACCCGGAGACGCATCTGCCCCATTTCTCTCCTCGCTCACCGTGTGCGTGGTCAGGTGCCGGGTTTGAGCCTTGCTGTGCTCTGCAGTTCCCACCTCAGTGCCATATTTTCCGTTCTCTGTGTTTAAAGCGATTAAGCAAAATCATTTAGGGGGGAAAAAAACAAACAAACAAACAAAACTTTTAAGGTGAAAAGAGAAACTACGAACCGCTTTGGGTTTTGTTTGAAAAGAAAATTCCTAGGCGTTGAAATGGTCACCTTTAAGACAGGGTAGTGTCCACACATCCCTGGGGAGAGTCTTGAGCTGCCCAAGCGCCGAGTTTTTTTCCTGCTTCCTAATCTTAAAAGTCACATTTCCTAAACAAACACGGAGCTTATCTTGTCTTCCCAGCCACAGAATTATGTAAGGGCTGTTAATTTTTAGGGGAGAGCAAAGGAATAATAAGGAGCCCCATCTAAGAGGGAAAATCCGCGGGTGCTGGAAAGATTTGACGTTCAAGCACATTTCTGTGCTTGAAATAAGCCAGTTCCACACAAGCCCATTTGCCGCAAAACTGCCTCTCGACTCTCCACCAGCAGCTGCATTGGGGGAGTGGAGGCCGAAAAACAGTTCCCCTCGGGGAGTGGGCCTTCTTTTCCCCTTTCTCTGGTAACTTCTGGGAAGTTTCTCATGCAATCACAAAACGTGACAGTGAGGTGGCAGTGGAAATAGAGAAGTCAAGGTGAAAATGAAAGAAAATGGATGTGGACTCTCTGAAGACAGTGCAGCCATCTTTCTGTGGGGGAAATCTGGTTAAGAGAAGCTTTTTATCAGATTTAGTCAGATAACACTTGACTAGCCATCCCGCCTTTGGATGCATTGCCCATGGAGCAGGGCAGAAACTAGAGGGTGGACACAGGCCTTACCTCAGGGTCTCACAGGGCACAGGGAGGGGTGGGGAACAGAACAGTGGCCCCCAAAGATGCCACAGTCCTAATTCTCAGAAACTATGACTATGTTACCTTATGTGGCATAAGGACCTTTGCAGCTGTGATTAACTTAAGGATCTCGAGATGGGGGGCATGACCTTGGAATATTTGGGTGGGTCCATTGTAACCACAGGGTCCTTCTAAGGGAAGGAGAGGCGGAAAGTCAGAGAAAGAGATCTGAGGACAGAGCAGAGGTGAGAGAGGTTTCAGGTTGCATGCTTCTGGCTTTGAAGATGGAGGAAAGAACCACGAGCCCAGTAAAGTGGTTGCCCCTAGATGCTGGAAAAAGCAAGGGAACAGGTCCTGCCCTAGAGGAACACCATCCTCCCAACACTTTGATTTTAGCCCAGAGGACCCATTTTAGACTTTTCCCGAACTGTAAGATAATTAATCTGTGTTAGTTCAAGCCATTCAATTTGCAGTAATTTGCCACAGCAGCAATAGGAAAGTGATACACAGGGAGAGGGAATTAAGGAGAAAACATGGAACTCCTGAGTCCCCTACACCCTGAGCAGGGCCCGGGCACAATAATCTGCCCCCACCCGCAGCAGGGGGCACTGACCTGGGTGTCTGTCTGCAGCGTGAGCAGCCTAGCCCAAGGGTTTTCTTCAAAAAGTACAGCTGGCCCCTTCACCTCCAGTGTGGACCACGAATCTTTTAGGACTCAAAAGGCCTGATGCTAATCTGGGTAGATCAAATACCATGGAAATTCTAGTACGTGTTTTTCAGGCCTTCCCCCACTATGGAAATGGGATCTGAGAAAACTCGTGGAGAACCACTTGGACTTCTCCGAGGGGCTAACCACAGGCTGTGTGCAGGGAACTGGGTTAGGGACAGAGAGGCTTGTTAACGAGACACGCTTTCCGACACTACTGTGAATAATACATGCACACAAGCCCTATATTAAGCATTCAGAACAGAAGAAATTGATTTACAGGCATTCACTGGATGAGCCAAAAATCATGGCCCCAGAGGCTTGGGATAAAGCCAATGAAAGCACAGCTAGAGCAAAGCCCGCAAAAATACATCCAGCCTCAATGTACATCTGCTTCGAGAGCCGTAGCTGACAGACCAATGGAAGTTGGTCCTGTCCATCCTGCACCCTATTTAGAAGGCAGCCAAAGAGGAAGTGATATACAGCACCCCATCCCCAAGTGCAGGTCAGGAGGGGTGAGGAACTCCCAGTGGGTCAGACCCTGACCTTGGTTCTGCCGGATCCTTTCTGTGGCAGAGACACCAAATGTCATTCACTCTGGAGGCTGCAGTGGGAAGTGGGCAACAGAAAGGAGGACCAGGTTGTTACGGAATTGAATTGTACCCACCGTTCATTCCACTGTGGCGTGATGCCATGCTGGGCAGTGGGGCTGCACAGGGCAGTTCTGTGCACTCCAGGGCGCCTCCATGTGAGGTGGGGTAGGAAGGAGGTGCAGTGGCTGGGAAGGTGTAAATCATTCATTCTAAACTAAGACTTGAGGGCCCAGGGGACGTACGTGGTGAGCAACTGGTGGTCTTGTCTTGCTCTCAGCGGACGGCTGGGCTACAGTGTACAGGCTGACAAATCTTCAGGTGGGTTGGGGAGAGGGTGGTTGGTTACGTTTAAGAGGAGATTTAGAAAAGGAGCTGGAAGGGAAAGATTAGTGATTAAACAGCTGCTTTCGGGAAAAGAATCTTGGAGAAACAACAGGAATGTTGTAAAGGGCTTTTAGGAATTCACGGGACTTGTGACACAACATCCTCTCCAGCATTCAGGAAAATCAGCACTTATCACCCATGCTTCTGGAGTTTGTGCAGGAATTTTGGGACACAAGGATATGCAAATGTAGCAGTTAACATCCAACTTGGGTTGCATAAAACAGAAAAATCCAAACTCATAATGGCTCAAAGGATGTTTATGTATACAGTTGACCCTCAAATGACGCGGAGTTGAACTCAGGTCTGCGTGTGCTCCAGCCAGTTCTGTGGAGCCTTCCCCTCAGAGAGAGAGAGAGAGCAGTCGGGGTACCTGTAAAGCTGTAACTAGCTCACACGGTGTTCATCACTCTCATTCTGGAAGTGCCAGCGTCATTTTCTCTCCAGCTGCTTCACGCTGTGCACGTTTGCTGTTTCCCGAGGCAGGAGATAAATACCCCACTTTGGCTGAAATGATAATCGAGCCAATCAAGAAGATACATACGCTGCCTGGGTTTACAGTGCACAGACATCTATTCACGCTGGCGGGGGAGAGAAATGAAAACCAACAGTGCAGCCACCATAGGCGCGTACCTGAGCACCAGTGTACCAACCTGTCACACCGTGTACATGGGAATGCAGACAGCGGACACTCTCTAGCTGCCTGGGGCTGCTTCGTTTTTTCTCAACGCTATAGATGCAGTATCAGTAACAAGAAAGTTCTGGCGCCGGGACGACCAAGACCTTTCTAATGTGGGATCAGATCTCATCTGCACACTCCGAGCAAGTCAGAACCCAGCATTCCCGCACGGATGAGGCCACACTCAGACCAGAGGCCGGACCCCGTAGGGAAGGTGCCATCTTGGAGGTGGGCCTTCCTGTGTCAGAGGAGGGCTGTCCCACTTGGGCTTCCCAAATGCTAGCCCACAGGATCCGTGAGCAGGAAAAATTCTTGGTTTCATGCCACGAGGAGCAAGGTAGTTTTTTGTACAGCAGTAGCGACTGTGAGGGGAAACTGACATATTTCTGTCTTTAGGTGCATGAACTTTGTAGGTCTTTGCACTCACTTAAGTGTCCTTTATGTCCATCCTTAAAATTACGTAATTCTCTTCATAAAGGGTTAAGATTTATTTCTAAGTACTTTCATTTGCTGCTTTTGCTATTATAAATAGCATCTCCATTGGTAACATTTTCTAACCATTTGTTGCTCTTAGCAAAAGGAGTAAATTTGAGTTTTCTAAGTAAGAATTTCTTTCCAGTTTTCTACATATGCAATTATATGATCTGAAAAATAATGAGTTTTATTTCTTTCTTCCAACTTTTATAATGTTTATTTCTTTTTATTATGTTATTGCATTGACTTAGACCTCCATCCAGTGCAGTGTGGGGTTTTTTCTTCCATGTCATTTTTTCCCCCTAATTTGCCTTACTTTGTATTCACTTTCTTTCTTCATTTCTGTTTTCTACTGGATCAAATTTCCTTTAGTTCCCCTCTTTTTCCTCTCCTGGTTGGGAAGTTACAGTTTCTATTCCAATTCTGTTTGAGTTTGCATTCTTAAAAAGCAGATTATTTTAAAAGCTCTAAATGTTAACTCCTGATTTATATGCCCCTCTGGGCAGGGTCAACACTCTGGATTATTCTTCCCAGATCTCTCCGAATCAATTTACTGTGAATGAGCAGTTATCAGGAATAGTTTCAGCCTTTTGCAATGATGGGGATTCTGGTTTCTGGGGGGGTTTCCAAGTGGTAATGCTACAGAAGACAATGGGCAGATTTTGTATGTAATTTATCTAATGCGGATTCCACTGAAAATCATTGATCAGCATTGATCAGTATCTCCTAGGTGCTTCTCCCTTTCCTACTTAATGGTCACAATATCCCATAAAAGTGGTTAGCAGGGATTGGTCTCTGATTGGTTGCCACTGAACTCCCATTTTCAAATTGGCTGAAGCAAAAAGTCCATGATGCCTCCCCCAGTTTTCCATTAAACCGTGGGGGAGTGTGAACATGAATGTTGCCATTCTCCTTAGCTAAACTAAACAAAAGCAACTCACCTTTCCTTAGGGTTGCATCCAGGTGGATTTTACACATTTACACATTTATTTCTGCAACAGAAGACTAGAATTCTGATTTTAATAACAGGGTGACAGCTTGGCTTTTCTCCCCAAAATGTCTGGTTGACTTGAATTTCCTAAGTTAACACCTTTAAATTTTAGTAGCTAAGCTAAATGCCTTTCTCTCCCTTTGCACAGTAGGTTTCTCCATCAAATCTTCCTGTGAGTCACTCTTCCCACTCAAAATTAAATTTAGTTAAACTTTTTATTATTTTCTGGAGTAAAATAACTCATATTTTCATTCCCAGTTCACTCCCATTTTTCACATTTTTTTCTATTATTTTAGTTCCACCTTGATTTTGTTTCCCCAAACTCATCATTTTGAATGAATTGGGTTTTACATCACCCACTGTCCTTCAGAAGTTCCATTTTCTGCTCATTGGATATACCCTTTAGTAATTCTTTCAGAGAGGGCAATGGCCTGGAAAATGTCTTTGACTAAAAATGTTATTTTACCCTCATTCTTGAATGATAAAGTAGCTAAGTGTAGAATTCTAGGCTGACAGTTATTTTCTCTCAAGATTTCAAATTTATTGAAACTTCAAATATCAGTATTTATTATTGCTGATGAGAAATATGTTTTTCATCTAATTGTCATTCCTTTGTAAGGGATATATTATTTTTCTCTGACGTTTGTTTTGCTTTATCTTTAGTATTTCATAGTTTCGTTATGATGAGTGTAAATGTGTAATTGTTTTTATTTTTCCTATTCTGGACATTGTGTGCTTCTTCAACTTGAAGATTGTCTTTCTAAAATTCTAAAATTTCTCAACCTTTATTTCTTCAGATAGTTCACCTTTCCCATTCTCTGCTCTCCCTCTCTCTGAAGGAAACTTTGTGGGTTCTATCATTTCTGAGCCAGTTATCATATCCTGTATACATTTGTCCAAAGGTTTCATTCTGTCTTCCATGTTGTTTAGGACCTTTTGTATTTTCCTTCTCTTCAGCTCCCTGTGACTTCTTCAGATCTATCTTCCAATTCATTAGCAATCTCTTCAGTGGCCTCTGGCTTATTGTGTTGCCAATCTACTGAGTTTTCATTATAATAACTCTATTTCCTATTCCTAGAATTTATACTCATTTCTTTCTAAATCTCCCTGCACTTGTTTCATTGCCTCCTGCTCTTTTGAGATTTTAAGCATATTTATGTTGACATTCCTTCCAGATTGCTCTGTCATTGGTGCTTTCTGGGAGGTCCTTTTATCCCAGTTGCTATATCTGATCACTCTCACGTGGTAATTTGTTTCTTCACGTGATATATATAGTTAGGCTGTGAAATCAACTTCAGTATCAGCTGTTTCCATTTGTCCTGTCCCTGCCCTGGGATGTGAAGACATCTCTCAGGGCTCCCTGGGTTGTACCATTTCTGGAACAGGCTCACATGTTAATTTTTCAGCTCAGGGTTTCTGCACTTTATAGGTGATATGATTCAGATACCACATCTGCAATTGACCCAGAACTCTGCTGACTCTTTTTCCACCCATGACCAAGTGACGGGCATGCTTCTGACCCATGTCTCCAGTCAGATGGGCAGAATTTTCTTACCCTGCTCACAGATGAGGCAGCCCTCCCTGGCTCCCCTAAAAATGTCACACTTCAGCTCTGTGCTGAGTGTGGGGATGGGACAGGGAGAGAAGTCACCTGTGGACTCGACTCCTTTCTTCTTGCAGGTGGAGGTGGAGTTCTGAGAGCTCTACAGGGCACTAAGTGCCCATCCTGGTTCTCAGCTATGGCTTTGAGTTCCCTTCATTCTAGTTCTGGGGAATTTTCGGTCTGGATCTGAATTTCCAAATGCACTGTTATTTTATTAAGCCTTTTTATGTGTTTGGAGTGGGCCCCACTGTGTGAGGAGGATGTCTCCCATGTCAGCTGCATCCACCCGTCATGTTGATGAGAAGTCTGCAATCACAGGGCAGAACTGGAACATTCAAATAAAACAACCAAGTCCAGCTTAGTACAGAAACCCCAGGATGCTCTCCTAGTACCGGCAGATCACTCTTGTGCCCGGAAACTGTCGTGTCCCCTGGCGTGTGCGGAAGGGCAGTCTCTGCATCCCCTTTGAGTTCCGGTACCCAGCACCGTACCAGGCCCACCTAAGTGCTCCAACAGGCAGCTGCTCTTTGCTTATGCTCCACACACAACTCCTCTGATTTTCACAACTTCTTGAATGAACTAGATATGCTTTTAACCTCCACCTAAAAATACAGTGAGATTAAGTCACTTGTCTAAGGTCACTCAGCTAGAAAACGGCAAAGCTGGGAATCCTACCTGAGGGCTGTCCGAGTCCTGTGTCTGTGTTTTTGACCACAACTGCACTCTGGAGCCGTCCCAATGTTTGCTGAACATAAGAGTGTAGAAGAAGGAAGGAGTCCTAGTCTGCTTGGCCTCAGTGGTAAAATACGCTTAATGGGTAGAAGCTAAATGGACACTGACTTTGACTCTTAGGAGGACTTTTTATACCAATTGAAACATCCAGGTGGGCCTCGGTGGACAACGAGTTCCTGAGCATTAGAAGGGTGAGACATTGACTAGATAACCTGGCAGGGGTGTTGCCAGTGGGAAGGAATCCCCGCAATCAGCTTAGCTGAGTGATAGACTCCATGGCTTAGGTCCTTTCCAACCCCTGGATTCTGGGACTCCAGCAAAAGCTGTTTCACATCTATTCAGAGCCTGCCAGTCACTGGACTATAATGCCTCCTTTGATCTAATTGATGACCCAAATAGCTTTCAGTCACTCTCAGCGGGTGGCCCATCCATTGTGCAGGGAACCCGGATCCTGGAGCTGCAGACACTGGTGTGTTTTCTCTCCACAGGGGGCACTGCATGGCTGCCCCCATGCCTGGACAAAGGAGATCTTTGGCTGGTAGGGCCCCAGCTTGCCCCCACGTGACAGTCTCAGGACCTGCCAGGGAGCAGAGGGGCGTAGAGCTGAGAAGGAGAGGAAGAAAGAGGAGAAAGGAGAGAGGGGGGAGGGGTGGGGCTGGGGGCAGGCGGCAGAGAGCCTCTGAACGCTTTCCCGGCCATTGATTTTGGTCACCTCCACCACTGCAGAAGGGAGCTTATTATGCATGTGCTGACTCAGGCCTCTGCCTACAGTCTCCACGCCCCAGGAGGCTGATTAGCTCCCTGCTCGGGGGTCCACAGGGCAGGCAGGCAGTGCCGTCACCCAGGTGTAGGGGGAGGCCACCAGGCTCGTTAATGAGCAGGCTGCCAGGTCCAGCTCCTGCGGTCTCTCTTAGCCACACACACAGCTCAGTACCCTGAACCCGAGCCCCCCACGACAGGGCCTTAGTGGGAGCAGCTGACTGGTCTTCCACACCCTCCCGTCCTGGCTCAGCCTCGTCTCGGATCTCCACATGCTGCCTTCGCCCCGCAGCCCTGACTTTCCCGGGGCCCTGATCGCCATCCCTCCCTTACCCCTGGTGCACCTCGCTGCTGGGAAAGCTCTCCTCCTGCCTCCCAAGAACCCCATCGCGGTGCCCCCACAATATGGACGCCCCAACCCCCAAGAGGGCAGTGGGTGAAGAAGAAGCAAAAACACCAACAACTAACAGGCAACAGCACCAATAAGGCCCCTTGCGCTGATTGTCTATAAAGGACTTTGAAGAGAAAAGACCTGGAATTACTAACAAATGTCTGTTGCTTTTGTAGTTGCCCCATACTTCCCCAACGAGCAGTTGCAAAGTACCTGCTTTTCCCCTAGAACCTTTCCAGGAGGCCTGCACGTGGGAGGCCCCTGCAGACCCCAGGAGCGGCGGGGCTCCGCGCCCATCCTCTCAGCACATGAAGCCACCTGCTGCTCTTGGAAGGAAGGCTCTCCTTCCTGAATCTGCGACAAGATGGCAGCCCCAAGGATTAACATTTTAAAGAGGAAACAAGTTAGACCGGCCATTCCTGAATAGGAAAATCACGTCCCGGGGATGTTCAGAGCAGTTATGGGACCATCGCCACCGTCTCGCTGCCCTTAGCGGTCTGGGGGGGAAATGCGGCCATGCAGCCACGCGGCTAACACGCGTCTGAGGGCCACCTCCAGGCCGGGTCTGTAATGCTGGGGCGCAGACAGCAGCAAGTGTTCGGGGCCCTGGCTGCTCTGTGCCAAGTGCCTCTCGGGTGACAGCATCTGATCCCAGACGGGGAAACTGAGGCACCCATGCATGAGTGGTGACATGATTTGAATCCACCTGCGCACTTCATGTGAATGTTTATTGCCCTCAGCCCCTGTGAGCTTTGGGGCCTCTATAAAACAAAACAGACCAACAGGAGAAACGGAGCTCAGAGAGCCTGTGTTTTCTTCAAAGCCAACCGCCCAGCCAGCAGCCTGGTGTCACTCAGCTGGCACACAGCACTATGGCCCAGACCCCTGGCTGGCATGGTCCTTAAGTTCCTCTTGTCGACTCGAAGGCAGGAACCAGGGTGGTGCTGGTGAGAGCAGCAGGCTGCCTTCCAGGGGCCAAGGTAAGCATGTCCGTTCCAGCTTTGTCCTTTCCAACACAAACACGAGAGGGTTTCTTGAGACTCTGCAGACTCTCCAGGGACCTCGATGGCGATAATCTCCCTGGGGTTGTCCTCTTGGGTTTTGGCTGGTCCCACAGCCCAATTCCCCTTTGGAAAGCTCCCAAGGGAAAGAACACATTCCCACACACTCCTTAGGTGCTTGTTCTTAAATCAGTTCCAAGCTTTAGCAGCTCAAAGGAGTTTTTCATCTTAAATGACTATTTGGTGTCAAAGACAAAAAAGCATTATTATTCACTTATTGCTTTCAGGTAAAGACTGTCTCTTATAAAAATACAGCTATTTAAGTCTGGTGACCCTCTGTCCATCATCTTGAGTTTTAAAAATATTCCCTCCCTTTCAACCTCACCAAAAAGGTCTTGTTGAAAGGCTTCTGATGATTTGTAATCTGCTAGTCTCCGTCTTAATATCTGCAGCTGTAACGCTTAGAAACGCTCTCCCGTCGTTCACTCTGGTGAACTCTTGCTTCGCAGAAGAATAGTTTCTCAAGACAGTGTGGCTTTAGGTTAAAAGGACAAAATAAACGAAGTGAAACTGGGAACGTGGTAGCTCACCACAGAAGCGACTTTCATGTGCAGGTTGAAGCAATGATGACGGTAACTGCCATGTGGCCAATGTGTTGTTCCCAAAACGTTCACAGCCGTCTTCCCCTGGGAGCCTCAGAATCACGGGCAGAGGTCAGCGGAGCAGACCACCCTTGCCTTCCTCAGCCCCACCCGGCAGGAGCAGTGACATTGGCCCTGGCCCCTCCTGCCCCCGCTACCACCCCTGGGCTTTGCTTTCTCAGACTCTGAACTCTGGCTGATCCAGTAGCCTCAGTGTCTGCTTGCAAAACCTGGTCCTCTCCCCAGCTCTGTGATTCTTCTCATCAAACAGATGCTCATTGCTCCGTGCGGCTGATGGCAATTAAATCTAGGAGGTCAGTGAACTTGCTGAAGGCCTGTGTTTGGTCATTCAGACTGGCATTGTGGGAGGCTGACCGGTGAACCCCCACTCCAGATGTCCACATCTTAATCCCTGGAACCTGTGAACGCTTCTTTATGACAAAAGGGACTTTGCAGATGTGATCCAATGAAGGACCTCAAGATGGAGACATTATCCTGGATCATCTGGGGGCCTCTGTGGAATCAGAAGTGTCCTTATGAGAGAGGCTGATGGACATCAGAGTACAGGGCGGAGGGGGGCAATGTGAGCTGCAGACAGAGATGCGACAAGGAGCTTGGCAGCCACGGGCCCTGGAGGAGGTGAGAAGAGGGAGGGACCAGCACTGCCCGCCCCTGCGCTGCCGCCCAGGGAACCTGGTCTTGGACCTCTGGCCTCCAGAGCTGTGCGGGAACAAACCTGTGCTGTTTTCAGCCACAAAGTTTGTGATCATTTGTTACAGCAGCCCCAGGAAACTAACGCAGGTGCATGATATGCCAGTTTCACCTCCTGAAACACAGCATCTGTACAGGGGAGTCCTTGCAGCCTGTGGGGTGCTTCGCAGAGTGAAGGGCAGATTTGTAAGGAGGCAGCTCTCGCCCACTCAGCAGACCCTGCCTCAGTTTACCAGGATGCAGTTGTCCCTGAGCCTCGGGCGCCACAGAGAACTACACCAAAGTCCCTTTAAACACAGAAGCATTATCCAGTTTTTAAAGATGTCCTACTTGTTATTTTTCTGTAACAACGTTTGGCACCGGCCTAGCTGAGGCTCAGAATCACAAGAGTTAAAAAAAAAAAAAAAAAGAAACATGGATTCCAGAGTCGCCCCCAGAGAGTCTGGTTTAGAACGTTTGGGACGGAGCCTAGTTGGAAAGTCTCGTGCTTGGCCTGGGGATTCTGTGCTGTACGTGCCTCGGTGTTTATTCACGTCAGAGCAGTGCTTCTCTCTGGTCTCATGGCTACGTAACTGTCCATGTGCTGCTCTCTTCCATCGGACAATGCTCTTTTCTGAACACCCCCACCTCCAGCACTCAGGAAATGTGTGTTGACTTGGGCCCTCCTGACTTCCTCCCAAGGTAGGATTTCGTGATCAGATCCAGAAGCTGATGACACGCAGGCAGGGCGCTCCTTCATCACGCTCAGCGTAGATTCCTTACTCTTCAGGCTAAGTCTGGCTCACTCTCCCAACGTGTGTGGAGCACCTACTGTGTGCCAGCCACTGGGAATTTAAAAGTGAACTAAACAGATAAAAATATCTGCCCTTCTAATCTAGATGTACGCATCCCACCTGTCACCCGCCAGTGTTGACCTAAAGGTGGTGACCACTGTGTATCAGGTTTCTCAGCTCGAGGATGAGGAGATTAAGCCACCTTCTTCTCCTCTGGCATCTTCCAGTCCCTGCCCGACCCCTGCAGCCTCCTGTGCATCCCTCCAAGTTCCCCTCTTCCTCCACAAGAAGGATGTTTAGGGCAGTGAAACTACTCTGTACGATACTGTCATGGTGGATACACACCTGTCATCATACATTTGCCCAAATGCAGAGTGACCCCTAATGTAAACTCTGGACTTTGATGATATGTGTCAAAGTTGGTTCATCATTTATAACAAATGCACCACTGTGGTGGGGGTGTTGATGGTGCATTGCAGGGGGCACCAGAGAGTAATGGGAACTCTGTACTTTCTGCTCAATTTTGCCATGAATCTAACACCGCTCTAAAAAAAATTAAGTCTATATTTTTTCACAAAATGACTTGGTACAGAGCTAGGATGGATCAGTTCAACACAGACGAGATCTCCGAGCTCCCACTAGCCTGTGACACTCTCGCCAGCATTTGGACTTTTTCTATAGGCAGTGGGGATTCTAAAGCCAAAACACAGTGAGCTCATTAGTGGGTTTTAGGAAGATGGTTGAATGGGGATACGTTGAGCTAGCATGGAGCCACAGACCCATCAGGACTGTGTGGAGACAGCCCCCCACTTCACTGTCCCCAAATCACCTACCTGAGCAACATTGGGATGGCAGAATCCCTTCATGGACCCAAGGAAAGCCACAGTCCACGTTCCCTGAGCACTAGATTTTGCCACAACAGGTGCCAGCCCTCCTCCTGTGGAGAGTGGAGGAAGCAGCCAACCAGAGCTGGGTTATTAACTGAGATGACGTCCACTCCTGAGTAAGGGACACTCCATCAAGACGTCTTCAGGTCAGAGCTGGTGTGCATGACAACAGCACCCAGTGTGATGTTGGGTACTTTGCCATCCCCTTGGAATGAGCGATAAACTCCAGTCGTGTTACATGAGGCACCCCAAAAGGGTCCCATCCACTGTTAGTCTTGCCTGCTCAAGTGTCTGTCTCCACCATTTGTCACTTCTTCCATTTTTCTTTCCCAACCAATTTCTTTGTTTAGGCCCCAGTGGGTCTTCTTGTATAGATTCCCATTTATTTCTTCCAAAGAATCAGAAGGCTTAATGTCAATTTCCATTTCCAAAGCTCGTAGCATTTGAGAAAAGTGCCTTCTTCAGATCAATACTCCCTCCTGACTTGACTTTGAGCTGTTAGTAACTACATGGTGTATGATTTCACTGGGGAAAATAGGGGTCAATAGAACTCCAATTCCTGGATATAAAACTAGCTGGTTTTGTCTATGACAGGTTTTATGGAGAGGCCACAAACGCTCGCAAGAAGCAGAAAGATTATCTAGTTCACTGCACCCCCCCCCCCCATTATCCACTAAGCTTATTATCACATCACCAAGAAGTAGGCCCATTGGCAAGAATCCCTTCAGTGACTTGTTCTGCCAACTACATATGAACACTTGGTTTTCCTCTGTGATTCCAAATGGATGATTGTGCTGCCAATTCAGGAATTACTCAGCATTATAAGTTATTTACAGTCCATAAAAAGGTTTTGAGGTGTTGCTACTCAATATGTGCAATTCAGTTACTCCAGTGACTGCGCCCCCATCCATCTGCAGTGGGTCCTCTGTTGGCACCCCTCCCCGCTCAGGTTTTCTCCCCAGAACTCCAGTCCCAGCTGTGGGGACACAACGTACTCCTTTCCCAGCTTCAGCAGAGGATGACCCCGGCCCACTCCCCCTTTCCACCTCAGCCCTCCATTCTCCACATCGCCACCACATGAAGCTGAAGAAGGTTCTCCCGAAGGGTTTGAACAACAACTAAGAGGAACTACAGGCAGCAGAGGAAGATTTTTCAGCAGTACAAGACAGCAGCGCCTCCACTGGTCCATGGGGACAGGGGCCAAAATGTCGCCCCTCTTCTCTCACCCGCGAAGCTGCCCGGCAGCAGAATCCGGCTCTCACGCAGTGGTCCCTGTCCCCTGCTGGGCTTTGACTTCAGAATATGCCCTGAGGGTGTGAGAAGAACAGTCGAGGCCAATGGGGCTCCCTCAGCAGCCCCCTCAAAGTCTCCTCATCTTTTTCTTCCAAACATCGAGCCGGTACCAACCGGCGCAAACACGTGTACACACACACACTCCCCATTCAACCTCAGTGAGGAGCAAGGGCATCAGAACCAAACGGAGGAATGCAGATATTTTCCTAAGAACACCACAGCCCCCAAGGTCATGGTGCCTGGGAAGCAGTGAGTGCGTCACCGGAGCTTGGGCTCAGAGCATTTGCTTGCGCCTCACCACCCCAAACCTTTTCAGATTATGCGTCCATGGGCCCCTTTCTCAGACAGCTCCCTCTAAGGACTTCCGCCTTCATCTGACCTCATTCTAACTGCTGAAAATCATAGTACGCCCACCCAGCTATGTGTGGGGGTTCCCCAAATACTGCCCCCAGCCCTGACCAATTGACCACCAAATCCCGTCCACTTCCTGCTTCCGTATGGCCCAAGTATGGGCCCCTTTCTCCACCTGCAAGGCCACCACCAGGTCCAGACTCTCAGAAGTGTCCTGGTCCCCTCTGCCCCTACTCACGTGGGTCAGAGTTTCCTCATCCCTGCGGCCCCAGGCCCATGGTCGGCTCCTTCTCCCGTCCCTGCCATTCCTCACCACCCGCCAGCCTTGCTGGACTCACCCAAAATACCAGGGAGGAAGACAAAGCGTCGAGTGTCTGTATAAAGTGGGAATTACACAAATACTTAAGATGAGCTTGACCCTACGTCCCCTCATTTTACATCAGGGCTGAGGAAAGTGGGGAAATCCAGAACAAATTATTGGGCTTGGGTTCTAGAGGAGGCCCTGGGGGAACACTGTCTGGAGGTTTATGGTGAATCCACCCTTGTAAGAAGGCCTTGACCGGACGCCAACCTTGGAGTGTTATCGGGTTAGTTGACGAGGGAGGTTCCAGGAACCTGCCCAGCTCACATGCCAGGGGCCTGCGGTGGAATTGGATTCCAACAGGGGTCTTTGATGCCAGGCCCAGGTGAGGTGAGCTACATCCAGATTTGAAACCCGAAATCTATAGGGTAGTGGTGTATCCACACAATGGAGAACCATTCTGCCATAAAAAGGAAGGAAATTCAGTCACATGCTACAATATGGGTAAGCCTTAAGGACATTCTGTGGAGTGAAAGAAGCCAGACACAAAAGGACATATACTGTAGGATTCCACTTATATGAGTCATCAAATTCTCAGCGGCAAGAAGTAGAAGGTGGGGGCTAGAGGCTGGGGGAGGGGGAGGGGCGCGTTGTCGTCTAATGTGGCCAGAGATTCAGTTTGGGATGATGAAAAAGATCTGGAGATGGGTAGTGGTGACGCTTAAACAACAGTGAGAATGTGCATAATGCCATCAAATTACTCACTTAGAAATGGTAACTTTTAGCTTATTATATTTTACCATGAGGGAGAAAAAACTGGAGTGCATTGACTTTACTCTTCAAGAAAAAGCCACATTTCTTTCGTTCTTTGCCCTTTTTTTTTTCCCCTCAAACGTTGCTGTAGATATTGGCCTCTTTGCAGAGAACCATGTGGGTGTGAGGCCTGGTCCCAGGTGCACAGAGTTTTGCAAAACGACTATTAAACACGATAAATCAGAATTGCTTTTAAAAGCTTCAGAGTCTGCTTTTCTCAACCCAAAAGCCTACAATGTTAACACACTTGTTCCAAGAGACAGGAGAGACTCTGGAAACCCGTCAAACCCTCAGCTGTTGCAGGCGGTGGTGATTCTATGAGAAACACTCTGTGCCTGGGGTCCCTCTCCACTGAGGATGCACTTGGCCAGCACGCCGCCCACGGAGAGAGGTTGCACCTGTGGGGGCCTCTGCAGGAACCCCTCCCTGGTCTCTGGCAGCCAGTCGTGTCAGAAGGTTTGGAGAAGGTTCGCCCTGCAAGGGTTTCAGCCAAGGACTTTCAGAGAAAATAGCAAAATTAGAAATGAGGCAGCAGAAGAAGTTAAACAAGAATGTTTACAATGAGTAGAAGCATTGACCGAAAGCACTAATTTGAAGAATTTCGTAGCTTCCTTAGAACTACACGACCTATTAGACTGCACTCTCCAGTTTCACCTCCCTGCCTTCAAAGGCACATCGAGGCTGGAGAGGATAAAAGGGAAAGTGATTAAAGAGAAGGACAATTGTAGCAAAGAATGAAGGTTTGAAATGCTGAGGGAGCCTGAGACAGGAGGGCTTGGGCTTAATATGCCGCTGCTGGTGGGTGACGCAATGTTATGGGTGGAGTAGGTGTGCTCTTTCCAGCTCCCTGAAAACTGAGTGTGGTGCCTTGAAGACCAGATTTGAAGGAAGGTAAGGGCGTGGCGGGCCGCCCAGGGCCTCTCTGGGTTCCCAAACATTTCTTGAGCACCCAGGTGTGCCCTGCTCGGAAGCGGAAACAGACAAGAGGGCATGAGTGGCTCCCAGTTTTTCATCATCGTCATTAGCAAACCAGTTTAAAATACCACAGTCAACAAGTGAAGGATGAGAAGAGGTCGTGGTAATGAAAAGACGGGCAAAAGCGTCCGCGGGAAAACCCCTGCATACCTGTTAGAAAAATCTTGCAGTTGTTGAGATGGGTCTGTAAATGTGACAGCTGGTAGACACCCTGGAATCCCGTTGGCCCTACCTCGGGGTTCTTTCAGAGCACGCAAGCTTTGGCAATGCAGGTGGACAGAGTAAACGAGTTAGGATGACTTTAATGGAGTTGCCTGCTGACCTTTCCCAATTAAAAATCCCACACTTGGTGGCTGACTACATGTTTTCTGTCCTTGCCATGAGCTAAGGGTGTTCTCTTCGGACTGACAGAGAGGGAGCAGGGAGCTTTCGGAGGGGGCACTTCCCAACTAAATGGGGACAAAATGGCACTTCCTCTGTTAAGACAGACAGCAGAAGGCTCAGGGCAGAGCAACGCCAGGCGGTTCCCACACCCCTGGCCCAAGGAGGGAGAAGCAGAGCAACTGGTTCTTATCCCTGGGAATTGGGAAACCGGGCCAGTGAGAGTTGGCATTAAGTAATAGAAGGAATAGAAGCTGTAAGAACAGAATTCATACCTCCAGGTCTATTACGCAAAAGTGATTGGTCAGCAAGCCATTCCTGCGTTTAAAGATGATCTTTTACAGAAAAACTGACTAAATGCCCTGTAACTCAGGGGAGCATGCCTGAGGAAAGACTAGCTATAGATGTCACACCCCAGTCCAAGGCCTGCCCGGGCCACCCAGTGAGGGCCTCCATGATTAGAATGAAGAAGGACTCAGTCAGACCTAGGGAGCAAGATTCTTAAACTTTGGGGTGCATCCAAACTCCTTGGGGTGGTTGGCAACCTCAGCCCCAAGGACCTTGATTCTAGACTCAGAATCTGTATTTCAAAGAAGCCTCCAGGTGATTCCAAAGCAGGGGTCTGGGACCACTTGTGGAGAAACACTGCTCACATTTTCTGTATCAGATGGAGCTGCTTGCTACTCACTTCCTGTGAGGAGACGACAACTGAGAGCAGGGTTTAGAAACCTTTGTAGCCAGCTGGCATTGCTGGCACATCCAGCCCTCGTCCATCACTTCAGCCACCACGTGGTCCGAGCCTCCTACAATTTCTGTGCCCTTAGTATTTCTCAGCTATAACCCACTGGGTCATATAATCTGGAATTGTTTCACCCAAAGATAATTTTAACTATAATTTATCAAGATAAATTGTGAAAATTGACTCCTGCTGAGGTATTAGAGATGAATAAAGCACCACTTGCTTTAACTGGGATGAAACTTTAAAAGAAACAGCCTGTGCTTGCTGAACTCACTGTATCATCTGCTTGATGTCCAGGAACAAATCTCTGAGGGTGTCTTGTATACTACGCGTGTGTTATTAATACAAAACAGAGAAACCGTTTAGGTAGACATTTTCTCCTACAGGTAGGGTGGTTGGTCAGTCAGATAAGCAAGAAACAGTGTCACTTGTCACACTAAAAATATTAAATACTGATAAAACAGTCTTTGTTTTATTATTTTTTATTATTTCCAAAGGGTTGGAGAATTAAAAAAACAAACTGAACTTCTGCACAAATAGTTTAAGAGACACTGCTGTTAATGGAATTCTCCTGGCGAGGAGTCAAACCCCAAGGGAAAGTGATAAAACTATTCCTTTTCAGCAATAAAAACACTGTTGTGTTGGGTAATTACATATTGCATCGTTTCCATGATAAACAAAAACATTTGTTTCCGTTTGGGTGGAAATAAAACAAACCTTTTCCCTTTCCGGAGGCAGCTTTGCTGCTTGGCTGGTTAGCTCTGAGCCAGCGCTAAGAAGGGCTGTAATTCCAGGGTCAACCGGTGTCAGGCCCATTTGCCCTCACGGTGCTAAAGCCAACTGTTAAGGGCACAGACCACAGAGCCCTCTGCCTCCCACCTCCCTCACCCTCTGTTTCACACCAGTCTTCATGGAAACCTTCAGTTCATAAAGGGAACCTGGCCGGAGGGCTCCCGGGGTTCGCTGAGCCCCTCAGCATTGCAGAATACACCGCACGTGGCACAGCTCTGGTGGAGGGGAGCCTTCCCCCCAGTGCCAGAGCTGATTCTTTTCTTTAGAATCGACTAGCCTGAGGCCTGTGCTTCATGCTTTAGTTTTAATTTACTTCTGTCACCAAAGTGACTGACGTGGGTTTTTTCTTCCTGCCGGAGAGTACAAATGTAGAGGGACTTGTTCATACGTACGATGGCAGGGGACCCATTAGGGAATTCAGTCATTTGTAAAAATAGCAGTGGTGGTGGAAGGGGTTTGGCCTAGCAGGTTACGATGGGACTTCAAACAGTGTGAGGTGTGGGGAGTCAAGCAGCTCAGAGTCCCCTGAGCTTCAGTGTCCCCCGATTCATAGGTCATTCCACGGAGCGAGCCCAGGGGCGGACCTGCTGTGTGGCCAGAGAAAATGCGGACAGATGGACATAAGTAGAGACTTCCCCTTGTCTGGATCAGGAAGGGCTGGGGAAGGAAGAGCGAGATCGCCTGGGATTTGTCAACGTGTGAGTTGTTCAAAACTTGGAATTAATCTGTCTTCTCCGATTTGTAAACCATTAACCGAATCACCTCATCCTCTCAGTGTCTCTCTCGATTTACCTTTGGGGTGACCAGCTGATTAAGTGATGCGTCTCCCTGTCCCGGGTGTGGGGTAGACACGCGTGCCCTCTGAGTGGACACCTGGCTGGCTCCCCATGGGTCCATCTGCCAGCAGGGCGACCAGAACGCGGTTTCCTTCATGTTTGCAGCTTCGTCGGGACTCCACGGAAAAGCACGTCTACCAAAGCGTGACGTGGTGACGCGGTGCCTGACTGGGTCTTCAGTCAGCTGACAGGAAGCGCTGGCCTGTCCTGCCTGCGGCCAGTGCCAGCTGGGTACTCACTGCACTTCCAAGTCTTGAGATGACACAGCGTTAAGCAAACCTGCAGTTCCTGCCAAACCCTGCTCCCTGGGGAGGGGCTGCGCTAAGTGGTACAGCGCTCCCTGAAAACGATCCAGAGGATGGACGGGTCCCCAAACTGAAAACTACCATGACCTGGCCTCACACCTATTCTCCAATACAAATGACACTTCCTACAGATACAGCTTTTGTTCTTTACTGTGTTTCATTCCCAAAGAAAAGTAACTCTTCCTGGCTGCCAAGCCTGCTGTCCCAGAGGGCACACTGCAGAAACCACCTTCTCCCACCACAAAGCACACACTCCTCACACACTGCTCACACTCAGTGCTCATTTAGGCATCCGTGCTTACACGTGTGTACATGCACACATACTTGTACAACCCTCACACACATGCACACCCTCACATGTGCACACACACTCATGCACACACACCTATGCACACACGTGCCCTTTTTTTAACCTGGAGACCATTTTCTGGGAGAACACTTGGAGCTGTTTCTGACTGAGGATCCCCCAAAAGTAAATTGTGCTGTGCCCCCCTCATATCACTTTCAAAGGGGTGACCGGTGAGAGGCCAGGACGGTCTCTTCAAACAAGAGCACAGAAAGCCAGGACAGGAGAGAAGGAGGCACACATCTTGGCAGCTGACGTGGAATCAAAACAGCCGTGAGCGATGCCACATTCTGACGACCACAGTGATACCTGAGGGGTCATTCACCTGCAAAGTGAAAATGTCTTCTCCTTAAAACAACTCAGAGTGAATGTTTTAAAGGCCAGCAGTGGCTAGTTATCCACCTCCTGCAGTTCTCTCAGTGTGGCTTGCAGGAGACTCTGAAGCTTCCGGAACACATTAGGGGGTGCTCTGTGGGGGTGCCCAGCAGGGTGGCCCGGGTCTGCACATTCCTGCACCGTCGCCTGTAACTGCAGCTGAAGCTCCAAGGAAATGGCAGAGCTCCCGAGAGTCGAGGAAAACCAGTGGCGGAATATCTTGTCACAGATGACCTGAGAGAAAGGCGAAGGAGCAGTTAGTTCAGGGCAGCAAATCCCCCTTGAAAGGGCCCCCGGAGCCTGCCACTGGGTCTCACAGGCCTTAGCTCTTCGCCCACATCCCCCAGCATCCTTCAGTGGCGGGGAGGCCTGCAGACTTTGTGGGACTCTGATACGTGTCTTCCCTTCTGGAACTGAAACTCCTCAGCCCCATGAATAAACTTTGCCTCAGAGAGAAGGGCAACCCCATGTGAGGTAGAACATTTCTACTTCCAGCCTCCCAGCAGATGGAGCAAGTTCTAGGGGCCACTTCAGACGGGACTGAAGAGAAAGGGGAGCAGAAAGTCATATGCAGTCAGAGCGGCCCCTCGGCAGGTCTGCAGGCACCCCATTCCGAGGATGGGCTTTCTTGGCCATAAAAATGGTCCCAGTAACAGTGTTAACTCCCGGACAGGGCTGTCCTCAGCCTCAGATGACCTGCTGGTGAGAAGTGTGCAAATGTGATAGCACTGAGGGGCTCGCAGGAGGAAAAGGCATATTGGAAAGGAAACGCTGAGACTCTTAAGGAGCCCTTGAAATGTATTTTAGGAGCAGAAGTAAAAAGTAAGGCATTCTCCCACAGCCTTTAAGTCTAATAGACAAAGAAATTCACTGATGCTGAAGAGCTCTTTAAATCCTCAGTTTAAACCTGCTGTTTGTTTTACAGCTTTCTGTTTCCTCCCTGGGAGAACTGGACGGGGAGCAGCATAATTAATAGTGCTTTATTTTTCTATATCACGCTTTATATTAGCCTCATCTAACAAATGCCTCAATTTTGTAGAGCTGCTGTTTCATAACTGTAACTTTTGTTTCCCAATGCCCGCAAGGGCCAGGATTTTTTTAAAAAACAAGTTGTTTTATTTCTTCTTTGAAATGATCATACATTTTCATGTGCAAACATTTCAAATGTTTGTACTGTAGTACAAAAGATAGACTGAATCTTGGTCTCCATCCTGCTTCTGATAGCCAGACACTCAGCTCTGGCTGAGAGGCAACCAGTCCCTTCAGTTTCCTTCTAGAAGACTCTGGGTAGACACAGCCTGTGCATGCACTTGCTTCCCTTTCCTTTTATTTTACATAAATGGTCGTATATACACGCACTGCTCTATAGCTTCCATCCCCATTTAACCAAATATCAGGGCGAGTCTTCCAAGTCAGTTCTTATAAGGAGAGCCCACGTGTTTTAATGGCTGCACCTCCAATGTGTGGGTGCGAATTACTTAACTAGTCCCCTATTGATGGAAATTTAGGTTACTTACTAACTTTTGCTATTATGAACAATGCTGCAATACATATCTTGCATGTATGTCATTTTCCTTTTATGCATGAGACTACATTTCTAGAAATGGAATTTCTAGCCCACAGGCATGTACAGTTCTTGTTTTGATAGATAACGCCAGACTGGCCCCATAAAGGTTGTGCTGAGCTATGCTCACAGCAATGTCCTACGAGAATGCTGATGGGTGGGTGAAAATGGTTGAATTTGCATTGTTCCTCTTACCAGTCAGGTTGAGAGCCCTTTGTGTTTCCTTCCCTGTAAATGGCCCCGTTGATATCCTGTGCCCACGTTTCCATGGACATTGGTCTTTTTGTTTTAACTTAGGCCCCTTGCTTAAATTGGTTTCCTGGGGAGCAGACTCTAAGATGAGGTTTGCATGAAAGGATTTATTGAGGGCATTCTTGGGGACCTCGCCTGCATGGAACTGAGAGAGAAGGTGAACTTCTGGTGCTAGGATGGCCCCAAACCGCAGAGTTGTTCCCCTCTGAGGCCAGGGAGCGGGGCATAAGCAAAGCCACTGACCACTCACCAGCTGCTGCCCCTGTGATCTGGGAAAGAAGCAAGAAGCTCTGGTGGGTGAAGGACAATCCTGGGGACATGTTCGGAGCCGCAGAGGCTGGGGGTGAGGGCCTCTGCAAGGACATCTGCAGGGATCTGTAAGAGCCCTTCATATCTTACGGATAGGAACCCCAGTCTCATGATGCTGCAAAGGGCAGGTGTTAGTGTTTCCACTTTGTGGGATGAGGTCACAGGTGGCCGATGCTCTAGTGAAAAAAAAGCCTCTTGTTCCCACAGCTGAAGAAGATTTTGCTGAAGACACGCCGAGGGCGTGAGTCCACAGGAAGTTAGAGGCTGGGATGGAGAAGCCTCCAAAGGCCACGTCACCGCTGGGCTTCCAGCTCAAGCTTTCGTTGGGCTGCTCCAGGACCCCGGATTAACCACCGCTGTCCAGGTCCCCAGGTGAGTACTCCCTGTGGCATGACACGGCACCACGCTGAGGCCTGCTCCCACTTAGGTGCACGTCACCAGGCCTGCATGGGGTCACCGTGGTGTTCGGGTTGGACGACCGTAGGAATAGGCTGCAGTGCAGGTGGGACTGGGGCAAGAGTTGGACAGGAGAGCAACAAAGCAGGAAAGGGGGGGCAAGCGCGTAGCTGCGGTCGCAGGCACAGGCAGTGGGGGGCAAGTAAGCCCAGCTTCTCTGCCGTGACCTCCTCCTGGTTGTAATCAAGTCCCAGGGGCCAGGTTCATCCACGCCCACCTGGGAGCCTGAGGTGAGGGCTGAGAGCAGACAACTTCCAACAGGAGAGGCTGATGGGGTATTGAGCCCCGCAGTGGGGACCTCTCTGGCTCTAGACCCGATCTGAAAGCTGGGACCCAGTATCGAGTCCCCCTTATCTCTGATTCCAGGACTCAGGACACATGTCCTCTCGCTATTACCACCTGCTGGCCCTAACCGGTCACCTGCCTGGACTGTGTCCATCCAACCTCCCTACTTGGCTGTGTCTCAGGACTGCTTTGTACTCTTTTCACCCTTCGTGCTCACGTGTGTGTAGATACAGAAAATAGACCCAGAGAGAAAAGCTATCGAAGCCCCCCCATAATTGGTGGTGGGGCCAGGAACAGGCTTTGCTGGGAGCGGCACCATTAGACCAACAGCCCCCTGGGGCAGATAGCAAAGAACAAGTGACCACCCAGTCTCCCACCGTCCTGCCCTCAGGCGGCACAGAAACGGGGGCCTTCTGGCATTAATGGGGTGCTCCAGCCTAGCGGAGGCCGAGGCCGGCGGAGGGCGGAGGGCACGCCCCCTGCTCACCTGCAGGTTGCTGTTCACACGCTCTGCTCCACACTTGTTCACTCGCAGATCACACTTTGAAAAACAGTCAAAGAAATTGCAGTCTTCGTCTCCCGTGCAGTTCTGCTCAAGAATTTCCCTCATTTTAGGTTCAAAAAAGGCCATGTCCACGTCAATGGCCACCACCTGTAACCAAAAGGGCACAGGGTGATCGAAGGGCTACGGGAGCTCAGTAAGCGGGAACCCATGCGGCGCCCTCTCCCGGTTTGTGGGAGCAGGTGTCCCAGGGCAGGGGGTGGGGCACAGAGCGGGGGCCACAGAGCAGCCAGCCAGCAGGACTGCCCGCCACAGGGGAGGCCTTGGTTGATTTCCACCAGCCAGATTATACTGCAAGCCTGTAGCTGCTGTCACTAGTGAAAGCCTAGCGTTTGGAACTGTAACTAGAAGTACCACTTTTCATTTTAAGTGTTCCGTAGATTTAAAAGTAGAAATCTCTGAAATGTCTTTAAAATGAATTAGCTCCCCTTCCGTTGCTTTATCATTTTGGTCTCTGACCTTCCAGGGTCAGGATTACAAAAGCAGTCAGATACGGATCATCTGTCCCCATGAATATGGGCAGCAGAAGGACAGTACATTCAGGAGACAGGTCTTGGGTGTGTTGGTGAAAATGGAGTGGATGGGACCCAAGTTGTCTATCGATGGTGTCTCTGTGACTATCTGTGGCGTCCCTGTGACTATCGATGGCGTCCCTGTGAGTATCGATCGCGTCTCTGTGACTATCTGTGGCGTCCCTGTGACTATCAATGGTGACCCTGTGAGTATCGATCGCGTCTCTGTGACCTGAGTCAACTGGTTTGTAACTGACTGTTCAGGTAGACACAGGACTGGGGGTGGGGGAAGGGTTAGAATAACAGCCTCCAAGTTCTTGAATTAGGGTTGATACTTGTGGACTCTGATCCAACAGCATGAGAATGTGATGACCCCCTGGAATTTCAGACTTATCTTCTTGGCTTCAAACCAAATAGCCTTCAAAATCAGTAAAAGAATAACATCTAAATTATGCATATTTCCCTCAACCACTTGAATTTTTAAAAAATAAAATAAAATGAGCTCAAATCTGAGAAAACCTGGACTCTGCCCAAATCAGGCAGGTATTAAGGAGCTATGGGAAGACTTGATGAATTTGATGGAGTCTGTGGTATTTCACAAGCCGTCACAGGCCGACATTAAAATGTCAGCCTTTCTTTCTCTCTTTAGTAGCATCTCAAAAGAGTGTTCATTTGCTTTTGTTTCTTGTTCAGGACTGATGCCAGGAAGAAATCTTCAGTATTATTCAGTAAAACAGAGGAGGAAAAATACTTTACTTCAAAATATGTGGATAATAATTAAAGAACAGGGAACTTTTCCTTATTTAAGAGCTTTGCCTAATTACTAATTCAGGCACAACAAACAGAAATTATCACTTTAATCAGTTTCTCCTGTCTCATTATTTAGCCAAAAGAAATAGGTCATTTCATTATTTACACTGCTTAATAAACTAAAAACGTATTACCTGTGCTAATGAATCTATTGTATTTATAGTTTATTATTGGGGTTTCAAGATCCTTTTCTTCCATAGTTTCTGGCAATCCCCCCACTTCTCCTGGGCCCGTAGATGGAATTTCAGATCCTCACAACTTCTCTCTCTACCATTTCCGAGTGTTCCCTTTCCATCTCCCAGGAGAGCCAGATTAATTTGTAAAGTTTTAGTCGGTGGTGCAGAACAGATTACAGCTATTGTGAGCATAACTCTATGTACCTAAAATAGGAACGGTGACAAAAGAAACTGGGGAAACTGTGGGAGGTTTCTTAAATTGCATCAGGAGAGTCATAAAATTCTTCGTGCATGGAATTACCTAACTCGCACCATCTTCTTCAGACCATCCTGCCAACAGGCTAGAAGGGACCGATGAGAATTATTTCACTCTCTACTGAAAAGCATGGCTCTAGAGTAGGAAGCGTCACCTGTTGGAAAGAAACTCTTGCTGGCAGTAGTTTGGGGGCAGGAAGTAAAGGTGTTTCCTACTTGTTCATTTCCAACCACCAGCTACATTCTCAAGACCTGCCCGCGGGGACCTGAAGAAAGTGAATGCCTGTCAGTCATCAGTCCTTCCATGTGGGTAGCAGTGCAGCATCCGTCAAAGGGAGGACCCACCTGCAGGACGCTCGCTGAGCTCGCTCATTCTCAAGCTGCAGAGCATCAGGACCACCAGAGGCTTGTTTGTAAAGCACAGATTGCCACGTCCACCGCCAGAGTTTCAGACTCAGTAGGTCTGGGGTGAAGTTGGAGAATTTGCATTTCCATCAAGTTCTCTGATGCTGCTGATTCTACTGATGGTTTTCACTTAAAAGGTGTAACATTACAGGGAAAATTAACTTCTTGACCCTCAGCATCATAGGAAAGTCAGTAATGACAGAGTCCTTTCCTCCCCGTTGCCCCCCACGTGAGCGCTCAGGCACAGGCGGGGGCCCCGTGTGCTCCAGAACCAGTCCACGCGGCAAGTCTGGGGGAGGTCGCGAGTGCAGCCATTACCTCACTGAACAAATATTCTGTGCCTAGTATTATGTGCAACATGCGGAAAGGTACAACTCAAGTGGACGCGCGAGCCAGTAACGTCCTGTGGTGCCCACGCTCCAGGGAAGACCCATCGGCCCTACCTCCTTCCAGAGCCTCTCCTGGGAACATGGCCACACAGCCTCTCAAGTCTCTCACCTTCCATCACACCCGTTGAATTCCACACATTGACACTCCCTCATACTTTTTGGATGAAAAACAAGTGATCTAATGATGAGAAGAACAGGCCCCATAACTGCCCAATGCCAGCGGTTGTGTGTGGACACTCCACCCCCTCTCCAAGGCGTCAGGGTGGCCCCCAGGACTGCTCTGAGGAGAACAATGGCCCTTCGAGTGGATTCCATAACCTCCCTGCTCAGGAAGAAGGAAAGCCTCCCTCAGGGTCGCAGCTCTGAGAAATGAGCTGATGAGTCTGGGGCACCCCTCCCCTCCGCTCCTGGAGCCCAGCTAGGCCTGAGGCCCTTCTGGCATCTTCTGGACCCTCCCAGAACCTCTCAGCTCTTTTCCTTCCACACTTGGAGCCACCCCCGTTTCTCAGACCCTCTGGGGCAGCCAGGGAAGAGCATCAGGCCAGAGGCTACTCCACCTCGAGACGAGGCTTGGAAGACAAGGATTTGCACTGACTGCAGGCTGTCTTCAGGAGGCAGCCCTGTGCCCCTGCCCTGGAGGCCACGGCTGGCATAATAGTACCTTCTTCCTGTCGTAAAGAGCATTGTTCCACCATGAGCTAGCCCCCACATGACTGGCCCTCTGAGGTGGCCGGGGTTCAGCCTGCCTGGCCCTTCACCTGCCAGCACCTGCAGTGTATGAGCTAACCCCTGCGGCAGGGGGAGGGACCCCGGTCAATGCCAGATCACCATGGTGTTAATCTGACAGCGGGTTAGCCTAGCTGGGGGCAGTGGGAGGGTGTTATCTGATAAGGAGACACTGACATCCCTTCCTGCTTTTGCTTCTCCACCTCGTTTAATTCCTCAGCCACCAGAGTGGAAGCTCCAATGCACCTGCCATGGACAGAGCAGTGCAGAGGCAGACGTTTCCGCTGGGCATGTTTCTCCCTTGTGGAAGGCACCGAAACCCCACTCATCCCTCCAGAGGTCTGACCCACAGAGAGGAAGCACCTAGAACCCTCCAGGAAGAACGTGCTAGAAAAAGTTGCACATCATAGTGGAGTGTGGGCCGTTTGAAAACCACACCTGCCAACGGGGCTATTGTGCAGAGGCCCCCACAGGCCATCCTCTGCTGCCCCATCATCGCCTGAAGCTTGTGTCCTGCACGCAGCGAGAGCCACCTTTCAAGAAAGTGCTGCGCTGCTGTGGAGAAACCAGAGTGACCCTTGGGGAACGAGGACACACGGCCTTACAGCCCTCAGCTCCCACAGTCCTTTCATTACAGCCCCACTGCTGGGGCAGCGCGTGAGGTGCTGGTGTGCTTTGAAACCTCACCCAGGGAGGGTGGGCTGCTAGGGCAGGGGTGGTCCAGGCCAGAAGACTGCATCATGTCACAGTGTTTCCCAGGACTTCAGAAATCCCCTCATTTACAACCACCCGGACCCCCACATGGGCAAGGCATCCTCCCAGGGCCACTCACCGTGAAGTCCCTTCTGATAGCAAAGTTCTCGGGCTTGACGTCGCAGAGGTGGAGGCGGTGGGAGAAGTCGTTGTCGAAATGGCTCACCAGGTCCAGGAAGCTGAGCGCCATGTCGCTGATGGCCCGCGCCAGGCCCCGGGAGGCCCCGCCCAGGGGGAAGAGGGCAGTGTGGTGGGGGCTGCCGGCTGCCAGGTACTCCACGGCGTAGAAGTGGCCGCAGGAGCCCAGCACAGGCGGGGCGTGCCGGCTCAGGTCCTGCAGCAGGCTGAGCAGCACGAACTCCTCCTGCTGCAGGAGGGACCACAGGCTGGCCAGCTGGCCCCGCCAGCGGGGACCCCGGAGCCTCGGCCACAGCGGCCCCAGACCGCCGTGGGACAGCTCCAGGCCCAGCGCGTTCTTGACCTCGCCGGCCACCAGCAGGAGGAGTTCTGCCTCGGGGAGGTCCTGGCCGCCCTTCCAGGCCTGGTCCTCCAGCAGCCAGGGCCGCCGGAAGCTGGAGAAGGCCTCCTCCTTGGACTTGAGGACGACCGGCCGGCCCCGCCAGTCGGCCTGCAGCACCTTCTTGCCCCTCTCGTAGTACAAGCAGCGCCGGTACCGCAGCCGCCCAGCCACGCACAGGTCCTGGCAGAGGTCGCCCACCAGCACGCCGCCCCGGTAGTCCCGGCACTGCAAGGAAGGGGCAGTCGGTCACCACAGGGCGGGCAGCAAAGGCCCCAGCTGGTCCCCGCGCTCAGGGCGCTTCTGACCAGCTGTTGAGAGAACCTCATGAATAGGAGCCACACGGCTGTTCAGGTCAGTGAGTAATTAAGGCAGACACTTCAGAGTGTCTCAGTCAGGCCCCGGACTGGGTCCTCAGAACCAGGACACCCAGCTGTGTGACGCTGGGAAAAGTCGTTTTGCCATCTGGGTGTCAGCTCCATCACCTGTCAGTGAGAGGGCTGGGCTGGGCGTTAGGGTCACCAGAGAGCTTTTAACACCCATCCAAGGACAACTAAGTCAGATCTCGGGGGGGGGGGGTGGCCCCGAGATCATGGTCATGGCCTTCCTACAGGAAGGTCCCCTGAGCCCGTTGTTTCCATATGAGCAGTGTGGCCTTAATGCCAGCAGGCTCGGGAGGATTATAGGGGTTCAGGGAACTCACTGCAGGAAACGAGTTCGAACAGGCCCGTTGGCTGGTGGTGTCGGCAAGATAGACTGGGAAGGCGCCCGGGATGCCCTTCAGAAGAGAGGAACCGCGGCGGGTACATTCTGGATGTGGAGGGCGTGTTTGGTACCTGGCGGTGGTTAGGAAGGTGTCCAGGGCCCTCTGATGACTAAACTTTAGGGGCTCCTTTGATGAGTGCCACACGAGGGGACCTGCTGAGCCCCCCTCAACGCCACAGTACAATCATCCCTAAGAAGACAGTCCCCCAGGCCCTGCCCTATGGACATGCTAGAGGAATGGCCACAGGCCAGGCTACCTGCCTCAGCCACACCTGGCCACCTTCAAATTAACAGAGCCACTTTCCAAACTCAGCCCAGCCAAATGCGAGCTGGGCCACGATCCAACTTAAGAGTACCAGGCTTAAGAGTTCACAGAACAGAGGTGGCTGCCTTTGGATCTCCTAAATGACCTTGTGATGTGACATGGGCAAGACAGGAACACGACCAGGTGTGGCTTTGGGGAAGACTGGGTTTGCCTCTGGGCTCTGCCCCTCACTAGGTGTGTGACTTGCTCTCAAGTCCATAAAATGGGAAGATGATACTATGTTACAGGAAACCTATGAAGAAGGTCAACAAAGGTCAAGGGTGCAGAGGACCTTGTCATCTCAGGAAATGCTAGTTCTCTCCCACCCTATCCAGCCCTGGTCATTACAAGTCTGGGGCCAGGGAGGCTTCTTCCTGGAGAAATGCATCTGAGCTCAATTTTGAAAGACAAATTGCAAGTCCACCTAACAGACAAGGAAGGCGAGGGCAGTTCATCGCAGGGAATAGCCTGTGCAAAGACCAGAGCTGCAAAGCAGTGCGGTGTGTTCAGAGAAGTAGATGTATTCAGGGGAGTCAAGAGAAAAGCCACATGCCTGTGTGATGGACGGTGTATCCTACCAAAAGCGCCATGCCTAGGCCTCCACCTGACAAAAATTCTTCCTACGCTGCACAGATCGGATCAGCCCCACCTGCCAGTGGATATGCTTGTCTCCCTCCTCTGCCCCCTGCTCTCACTAAACGATCCCAGTGGGTCCCTGTGCCATCCCCCTCACCTGCTGGCTCCCACACAGCACAGTGTGTCCTGCGAAACTGTACTGCGTCCATGAAATCAAATTCAAATTGAATTGAAATCTATACATTTGTCCCTGCAAAACCAGAAGGCAATTCCAAACAGGAGTGGCAAGATATTTTCAATGATGGTAGAAACATTGAACTTGGCATATGGCCTATTGATTTTGGAGGGGAACGTTAATTTCGGCTGTTTTCCGAGGATCAGCACATGGAGGTGTAAGGGATGCAGCACTGGGCATCGGACGGGACAGGAAGTGGCGCAAGGTACCCAGAACCTCGGCCGCTCCCACAGCTGAGGTCCGAGGTCTGTGACCCAATGTTCGGGGCCCTGAGGCCTCATTTGTCCTAGGAGACCATTTACATCAGAGGAAAGTATATGCGAGTGCAGTAATTACAGAACTGTTCCTCCGGACGTCCTTTATGATGGAATACGTTTGCCATTTCAGCCCCACTCTTCTTAGGTAGAATGTAACTTTCATCCACCTTGGTTACCATGGCTACCAGGGTTAGAGTGGGTCTGGTAGGTCTTCTTGTGTGTCTGTGCCTACTAAACACAGAGAAAGACTTAGTCTAGTATTTAAAAAGCTTCGAACTTAAAATACAAGTTATAAGTTTACAAACTAATTAATAATTGGCATCATGTTAGAGACAATTGTGAAATTCTTTTATTAGCAGCATGTCCTATAGAAGTGGCTATTTTTTAATTTAATAAAAGTGGCTTATTTGCTTCAACTCCATTTTGAAAATCAGTTTTCTCCAAATATGAGGAGGTCCTAACTGCCAGCTTACAGACATTTCAGTACTCAAAGGTATGTACGTACAAAATCCACAGGTATTGGGTTTTAAAATAAACTGAAAAACAAACCCAAATTAATAAAGGCTCATTGTAGTTAACTGGCATTTTTTAATTCATTAAAATCACAGTGGGTTTGTGTTTCTTACGGATGGCGTGTGTACATACAGACACACATTTTCAGCACTCCCAGCTCTTGTAGGAAGCATTCTTAGCGCCTTTCGCTTAGAATGTCTCCACCTTGTACCATGGTTCTCAGGCAAAAACAAAGCTGCCTCGTTCCAGTTTGGGAAACGGTTGAGAGGGTCTCAGAGATGATGCCCGACGGCTGGGTTTCTTTTGTGCTTGGTTTTGTTTTTAAGGAGGACAAGTTCCTGTGTGGTTACCACATTCATGTGACAGGACAGGAGCTCCTTCCCGAGCAGTCACTTGTGACTGGCCAGTCCACAGGACAACCCCTTTGGAGCCCAGGCTGCTTAGAAGATGCACATTGTGAACACGGCTGAAGCACTCAGGGGAATAGAGTCTTTCTCTGCTCCAAAGTCTTCCTGGGTATGTGCCCTGGATGCTGGGGTCCCACTGGGGCCCTGGGTTTCTATCACAGCACAGAAAGGCAAGCCTGCCCCCTTAAAAAGGAACCCTGTATGGAGGGAACTAAATTAAATCACATCACAGCCTAACTAGCCAAAAGGGCATTAAGCCTCTGAATATCAAAGTCTGTGGGAATGTTTTTGAGATGCATTGAGAGGGATATGCCCGGGAAGGGTTAAGTCTACCCAGTTGTAACTGAGGGTTTTCATACTGGAGAAGCCACTTACTGTCATGGGGTCTCTACTATCTGACTGCACAGGGTCACATTGCATGAGTCAGGTCAAGTCACTCTACCTTTCTGGGGCTCGATTTTGCCATCTGTGAAATGGGAGTGTAATAGCATGTGCCTCACAGAGGTGGTTGAGGGGATCAAATATGTGAGCAACATACGTGAGCAACTACTGAGCATGGAACATGGGCACCTGCAGCGCACCCCTCCGTGCCTGCACAGCAGAAGCGGGCTCATAAGTTATCAGGCACGGTGTAAGGCTCGTCAGCCTGGCATAGCCTCCTGCATGGTTCGTGGGAATAGTCGGGCTCTAGAAACTTCACAGAGAAGTCAAAGAGGATGTACAGTGTCTTGATTATTAGATGTGCTGAAAAGCTGCAGTAAAGAGCAACACTGCAGTCTGACTAGAAAAATCCGAAGCTCTAAGACCCAACACCTGACTCAGGAACAATTTCAGTTGGCTCTTCCAGCTCTCCCTTCTTCCAGGGCTGTGGGTATGGTGGGCTCCCTCAGGAGCCTCAGGTGGGCTTGGGGGTACCAGCGGACCTGACTCCAGGCTCCTAACCAGCTCCATGGCTTTATCTACAGACGCCCCACAGGCCAGCGGTGCCCCCACCACACTGGCGGGCCTGGGAACACAGCAGGAGTTGCCCCCAAGTTCACTGCCTCTGCCAGAGAGAGAGGGCTCCCTTTGGCTCAGCTCAGTTACTCCTTCTGTGCTCTGGTATTCAGAGGGAAAGCTAATGAGAGTCTGGAGGCCAGTCAGAAAAATAACAGCCAGTTTTATCATTAAGGATAAAAGCCAGGCAGAATGAATTGGAAGTACTTGGGGAGCCCAGAGACAGAAGCTCGATTCAGCTGGCGTCCTGGGAGGCCACAATGCCAGCCTCTGCACGGCAGCCAGGGCCCAGCAATCTGGGTTGGGGACACTGGGGTGGTATTCAAACCTCGTTCTAGATTAGTGTGTCCTGACTAAAAGTGAGCCAGGGTGGGGCTCACACCAACCAATCCAGAATGGAGAAGGTAAAAAGGGACGTGGCAGGAAGAAAGGGAAAGTATTGAGAGAGAGAGAGAGAGAGAGAGAGAGAGAGAGAGAGAGAGAGAGAGAAAGAGAGATAACAGCCTCAAATGGGGTGTCCTAATGACACTCCCCAAAAAGTCAGTTCACTGAGACAACATCAGATGAACTTTAGGAAGACAGAAAGACTTGGTATTTCAAATAATTCTTTTGGCGACTGGAAGGACTGAGAGCCTTCAGAAACAGACTGACCGCTTCAGCTTTATGTCAGACTGGAAACGAGGCCATAGCCTGCCACTGGGGAGATACTGCTGGAGCCTCTAATCAGAATTGGTTTTAATTTATGAGCTGGAACGCTGGGAAAGTTATGATTAGCAGTTACTTAAATTATATTAGGCTATTTAATTTCCATTAGGCCTTTTCCCACTTAACCAAAGGTATATAAATGAAAAATGACATTTGTTTTTTTAATCTAAAAGATTATTATTTTTGTAAACAGGTATTCATTCCATCCTGGCCAAACTATTAATCTTTGTTCACTATAATTAATCAGTCCCCCCCCCCAAAAAAAGGGAAAATATCTATGAGTGAAAGGAATTTTTATATGGATTACTGAGAAAAATCAATGAGCTCATGCAGCTTAAAGAAAATTTGGTAGAACTTCGTGTAACAGCAGATGGATGGATGGCTGGAAGGATAGATGGATGGATATGGGCTAGATGGATGGATAAATGGACGGATGGATGGAGGGATGGAATGGATAATAAGTGTCTCACATGCATTGTTGGTCAATTCATGATGACACATGTCAGACTCGGAATATGATTTTTTTTTTAGCGTGTACATTTCACTCATTTAAAATTTTCCAACCTCACTTTTTATAGTAATCATTTACTTGGAAACCTTTATGCTACTCCATTGTGTAAACCTGCAATCTCAAAAGGCCCACCCATATAAGTAAGTACATGATTGGCCCGAAAACTTTCCGTGCATTTCTTGAAGATTTCTTTAAAAATAGATCACTTTTCACACCAAGTGCTTAGATGGTCACTGTTTGGGGAAGTGAGTAATCACATCAGAAACCAATGTCACAGTAGTAGCCGCGTGGGCACATTGCTTGGCTTTCCTTTTGGGGAATTCCCACCTTTGTTAGGTCTCTTAATGCGCGTCATCTTCCGAACCAAACAGACAGAGTAGCAGCCAATGTTTGGAAGGAACTGATGAGCGTCTGGGGCCCAGTGAGTGCAGCAGCCTGCGACCCAGGCGTTTCTTCCTCCCCTAACTGCGTGGCGCAGCGGAGGAGCACTCAGCCCGCCCCCCCCCCCGCCCCCTCCCTGGTGGGAAAGAGACCGCTGTCATGACCCCAGCACAGGAGTCTGCGGGGTTTGAGCCGCCTCCGCGGTGCGCTCCCCTCCCCCGAGCGCACTCTGCCAAGGGTCCCACGGACCACGCAGGGGCGAACGCGGGTTTGGGGCGCAGGAGGCAGGGCCCTAGGAGTCGTCTGCACTGGGCGCGGCGCAGCGCAGCGCAGCCCAAGTTGGGACCACAGAGCGGCAGCTGAGCAAGAGGAGCGAGACCCGAGAGGCAGAGGCGTGGTCCCTGCCGGCCACGTCCTGACCAGCGCGGGGAGCCTGGCCACCCCACACAGGACGCGGGCACCAAGGGGCTGTCGGCAGACTCCGAGCAGACCCGCAAACTTTCTTTAGGAGCGCGGGCTCAGGGGCTGTGGGAAAGCAGTCGAGCAGGAAGACTCTTGGGACAAAGGACCAATTTTGGCAAAATAGGGAGAGACACCCCCGCGCGCCCACAGAGGACTTCTGGGCACACTCTCCATTCCGGAGACCGGGATGTGCGCATTGGGCATTCCATGCCAGTGTCCCCCCTGCCACCCCCTCCCCCGGGCGCGCCTCACGGGGCAGTGCTGCTGCGGGACCTACCAGCGCCGCCAGGATGCGCCGGCTCTTCTCGTCAGTGCAGCGCTCGGAGAGGACGCCCGGGTGCGCGCGGAGCAGCAGTGCGGCCGCCAACACCCAGCCCGCGGTCCAGGCGGCGCAGGCAATTAGTGCTCCCCGTCCGCACCGCCTGCGCCCCCCGCACCTCCGGAGCCGGCCCCGCTTGCCCGCCGCCGGCGCCATGGCCAGCGCAGCCGCCTGCCGCCGGCGCCCTGCGCTCGCGTCGGTGCTCCGCAGCTCCGCGGGGGAGGGGGCGCAGGGGAGAGGCCGCGCGAGGGGAGAGGAGGCTCCGCCGCAAGATCGCCCGCCAGGCGCGTCCTGGGATGGGTGGGGGTGCCTGGAGGCCACAGCCCGCGCGCCTGCCCCAGCATCCCGCTCCAGGTCTGCGCGCTGGACACCCTGCTCCACAGCCTCACCCCAACACCCTGTCCACTTTTTTGGCACCTTTTTGCCCCCAGAAGACCAGGATTCTTTTAAACAGAATCTGCGCAGATTCAAACTCCCCCGACTATAGATTCTGGTTCCTCTGTCAATACACCTTCAATTCCGACAAGACCTACCCCTTCTTCTCTGGGCGGCTGCTAAGTGCCCCAAACCTTGTCTTTTTACGGACACCTCCGCGTCCCTGGTCCCTCTCTGCCCCCCCCCCCATTTGCCTCTCTACTCGATTCCTCCCTCCTCTGCGTCTACCCCGACTTGGGAGGCCCTCCCCGCGGTGAGACCCCAAGGGTGCGTCAAGTCGGGGGTCCAGGACAGTCTGGGACGCTGTGGCGACCCCGCCCACCTTTCCCAGGCAGCCTCTTGAACCCAGCCTACTGCCCAGGCGGCCAAAACTCCAGGGCGTCTTTTCCCGGGGCAAAAAACACCACGGTGCTTAAACGTCTCCGCTTCCCCCTGGCGAAGAGAAAGCGCTGGCTAATTGTGTCTAAATCTGCCCGTGTGTCTATTTGTAACATCCTCTGCGGGGGGCGTGCTTCAGTGTTTCGTCCCAGCTGCTGCAATAGGCGGGCGCCGTGGCAGGCAGAGCCATCCTTGGTTCAGGGCAGCACCGCCTCCCTACCCCCCGGAGCTGTCACTCCTCTCCCTGAAAGCCTTTCTCCCCTAGATCCAGAGTCCCCGGTGGGCGGTGGGCCGATGGGCGCTGTCACAGGGAGGCCTCGCCCGTGGCTCCTGCATTCACGCCGCAGAAGCTTACTCCACGCCTGTACCTGCCAGCCCACCGTGGTTGCCCTCCCGGCTGCACTACGCCTGAATTTCAAAACATCCATTCCTGAGTGTGGGCACAGCAAGAATTATTCTGGCCCCGATGAAGCATTCTGTAATTCTCCTTCGGAACAGGCTTTCTAACCTTGTCTGTTCTGCAACTCACCAATTTAACTTCAAGTTTCATGGCTCAGGGATAGAAGTGCCCAGGAAGTATGAAACGTCAAATTAGCAAAGGCTCAGCCCTCAGGAGCAGTTTGGGTGTGTCGCAGCTATTCCCTAATGACACTTGGGGTTTGGGGACAGCTCAGTGAACAACAGTAATGCCCGCCTTCGCTGTGACCAGCTCTCCCACTTCCAGGGCACACCCTGCCCCAGCCGGAAGCACCATGTGGGGACGTTTTCTCAGGCTGGCTGTATCAACACTTGGGTGGCTCATTTCAAAATAGATGAGCCCAGAAGGCATCCCAGGACACTACTGAAAATCCTGACTTGGAGGTGCAAAGTAGATCCCATTTCCCGAATGTTTTATTGGGAGGAGGGCAGGAATAGGAAAGAGGAGAGATACAGAAGTGTGAACATTTAGCCTTTAAAACCTAGGAATAAAAATCACAAGGGAAAAGCAGAGCCTGAAATAAAAGTTAACGACATTGGGATTTGCGAAGTAAGCTGTCCTTTTGTCAGTTTTTACAGTCTGTTAATAACCACACTCCTTTTGGCATTTTATAAAGAAAAGTATACAGAAGAAAAGAAGATTATAATTCACAAAAAGAGATCCTCAACGTTCAGATTGCTTTAGTACAGAAGTCATGGTGCTCTCTTGAGCTGAAAGAAGATCCTCGGGAGGCAGGACCTACAAGGGCTGCCATCCTGTTGTGCAGGTTGCACACTGCACAGAGCCATGGAAAGGTGGATGGGGCTGAAGTCTGCCATAATGCAGCTCACCAAGCTCTCTTACTAAGGGGTCCCATAGCAGGTGTGGGGAGTCTTTTTAAATCGCTCTCCAAACGGGCTCTTTTGGGTATTCCCAGAAAGGTGGCTTACAGACCAGCTGTACCCTTGGTACTACGGATATTTCCCTAGAGCAGAAACACACACACACACACAAATGAATCATTACATTAACAACAAAATGTGATGCTTTGGCTTAAGGAGCAAGGAAACACAAGGTCTCGTTTCCCAGGAGCCCTGCTTGCTGCAGGTTGGTGCCACCATCAGGATTCCACTGTGTGATTCCTAGTGACTGGCAGCCTTTCCTGGGGCCTGGCAGGGCGCCTACAGGTCAGCATTGAGAGTATAGGCAGAGCTGGAACAGTGGCCTGGCGCAGTGCTGGTTTTGCATCAAGTTCATTTGAATAGGGCTTGACTCCTTAAAAACACTGCATGAAATCCAGGAGCTGCACTCCCCTCCCCTTCACCCAAACTGTGAAAACCGAAGTCGTAATGTTGGGAATGGCTGAGTGCAACGATCCTTTCAGTCACACTTCATTCACCCAAGAACTCATAAGCTCGTTTTCCTTTGTCTGGAAGGAGAGGGAAAGTTAGCTCTGTAGGACCACACGGGTCAAATGTCCTGTGAGGAGATCACAGGCACCCTGTGTTCCTGAGCCACACCTCTGCCCCATGCCCAGGCCTCAGACACCCATCGCAACAGAGCAGAGTGAACAGAAGGTGTCCTCAGGTTTCGTCAGTTTTAACCAAGCATGCAGACTAGACTGTTCATTCATCTATCTCTTCCATTAGATTAGAGGTATTCCCAGCACCCAATCTGGGTCCTGATACAGGGGACATCCTGAAATAGCTGCTAAAGAAATGAGAGGCATGTGTATTCCAGCCTTTGTTCTGAAAGATCAGAGAACATTGAGTGCTCTGTACCATTGCTCTGAGACAGTGCTTCTAGCTCATCATTATTTGTCTGATTTCCTGAGGCTAAATTGAACAGTGCAGATACATCACAGGGCTGGGGATACGTTTGAACATATCCTTTGGGTTCTGAACTCATCTGTTGACAGTGGATCTTGTCATTGAGAACAGAATATGAATATTTTGCCTATTGGCCATTCCTGGAAGAAAAAGTAAAATTCTATAGTTTTCTGACTCTGATTATGCTAGACAAGTAGGTTTATTAGTGCTTGATTCTGCTGCATTTTTACATACATTGAGCTCGTCAAAGTATTTTTCTTCCTAGAAAGACTTTGACAAACAATGAACATGCCTGGGTTTGTACAATACCGTCACACGCTGTGTGTGATATACTCACACACGTTAGCACACACCATTCCCCCAGCACCCTGGCCGCGTGGACTGAGTGAAAGTCAGATCTGTTAGTGGGAGTGACAGACCAGGGGCCCACTCACCTGCTTCCAGGTTTGATGTTCTAATTCCTTTTCCATGTTCGGATCATCCACTCTAGAAGTGAGAGTGTGACACGTCCTCTGCATGTCACAAGCATTCACTGAAATATTCTGCCACAGGCGAAGAACGTTTCACACGTTTGTCAGCTTTACCCGTTCTTCGCAAAAGTCATCAAGAACAAGATTTTCACTCACACGTGGCTTGTCCTGGTCTCTGTTGCCCATCCCAGCAGTGGCTACATTGGCACACGATGAAAGCACAGGAAAGGGGCAGCCGCCTTTCAGAAGGAGGCATGTTTCTGATCCCCTGTTATGGGGTTACAGGATGAGGGAGGGTTGGCCTGAAGAAAATGACGGATAGCCAAACTTCCCTCCCCACTCAAAAAAAATTAAGTCTCTTCTCAAGCCTATTCCTCACTTCAAAAAACGTCATTTGGGTTTTACTTTACCCAGGTATTTACCTTGCTTTTGTCTTATTTTAAAAGAGAGTTTTGTTTGCCGAGGAAGGAGAAGTTATTCCATAGACTGGGGCCAGCCTGGGTGGGGGGGCAGGGGTGGGTCCCTTTGGGAGTCCTTTACAACCAGACGCCAGGGTCCCAAGAGGTAAGGAGAAGGGAGTTGAGAATGGTAAATGGAAGCCTGGCTTTTTTGGCACTTCTGCTTAGAGCCCCAGGTCATGGAGTTTATAGAGTCCAATGACTGTGTTGCCCTGATGGAGGAGAATCAAGCATTCTTGGGGGAAGTAACGTAACTGTGTGTGATGGGAGTGGTTAAATAAACCTTAGGCGTCCATCCGTGGAAAAGGGGAGCTGTCCTCAGAAACTGCGCCGTGAAGTTTGCATTGATAGGAAAAGTCTCCTGGTAGAAGCCTGTTCTCCCTTGCCCTGCAGGCGTCCCTTCACTGCCGCTGTCGCTGTGCTGTCCTGCTCATGCCTTTACTGTTTGTTGAGGACGGTTGGCCAGAGATCTCTGCACGAAACGAATCACTGAGTTCCTTACAGGACTCGCCTTGGTTTATAAGCCTCTGGGGTTTCCAAACCACCCACAGTTAGTTGTACTGTGTTGCTTGGGAGTAAACTGTAGGAAATGTCTAACCTTTTTTTTTTTTTTGGCCTCCCTTCTTGTATTTTTCATTTTAACTCAAGACACAGCTGCTTGTTGGGATTTCCTCCAGTGCACATGGAGGGATGGGAGTGACCACACGGATGCTGACCTGTCTCCCTCTGGCTCTGCCCCCTCCTTTCCAGCCCACACTTTACACACAGTGCCATCTTCATGTGCATGCATGCATATGAAAGACCCTGATGGAGCCCGTTCTATTCATGGCACCTCACGGGGAAACAATGTATCACGCTATTTGGCCTTCACACTCCTATAAGAGGGCCCTAGGAGAGGGTGACATTCCAGAATTTGTAATTTCCCTCTTGGCAAATGACATGCAACTCTTTGCAGAGAGCGGTGCTTTACCGTAAAGCATGCCTGACACTGTTTGCAGCCCCAGCTGCTCACCTAACTGTGGAACTGCATGCAGCTAAGTGGGTCTTTCCCTAGCAGATGAAAAGAAAAGACCCTCAACTCTGATGGGTCTCACTTGCTCAAGTCCACAGAGCCCAAATGCCTTGGAGGCTGCTGCTTTGCCAGATAAATGTCCTGAAAATGCTCATAGCTCTGGAATTAGATTCTCCTTACCAAGGGCTATTAAGTGTCAGCATATGAGAAGCCGCCGTGTCAAATCACCTGTTTCCCCACACCCCCATTAATCTTGGCTCTCTCCGTGTTGCTGGGAGAGAGCAGTGGCTTTGTTACTGAGAAGATTGCACTATTACGTAGAAGACGGGTGCCACCTGAGCCCTGTTCCCCACAGAGCATCTCGTGGACTTCGCTACCGTGTTTCCCCAAAAATAAGACCTAGCTGGAGTATCAGCTCCAATGTGTCTTTTGGAGCAAAAATTAATAAAAGACATAGTATTATATTATATTATATTATATTATATTATATTATATTATATTATATTATATTATATTATATTACACAAGACCTGGTTTTATATTATAGTAAAATAACCCGGGTCTTATATTAATCTTTGCTCCAAAAGACACATTAGAGCTGATTGTAAGGCTAGGTCTTATTTTTGGGGAAACACGGTAGGCTCAGACAGCTTCCACCTCAACTCCTTACTCTCCTTCTAGGAGCCCTGAAACGTCCTAATCCACCCAGTAACCTCCTAGTCCAGCACCCCAGGACGATCCTCAGCCCCACCCGTCTCATACCCCACACTGGACTTTCTTGAACTAGACGACATATTTTAGAGGCGACTTTGGTTTACAGCAGAACTGAAGAAGTTACGGAGATTTCCCACAAGTCCCTGCTCCCCCAGATGCAGAGCCTCCCCACCATCCACAGCCCAACCAGAGCGGTACACGTCTGGTAACAGATGAACATACATCTTTATCACCCAGAGTGTACATTCCCTGGGCCTGAGCAGGTGCGTCCTGACATATGTCCACCATTATGACATCAGAGAGGACCCGTGCTCCGTCTCCTCCCTCTCCCCAGACTCTGGCATCTACTGATCTTTTCACTGTCTCCATAGGTTTGCCTTTTCCAGAATGTCACATACTGGGGATGCCAAAAAAATGTCTACACATGACTTGTATTCATCTTTTGTAATCAGTATATATTAACTATTACAATTTTAATGCAGTTTTTTTTCTTTCTTAAAATGTGTATACATTTTTTTGGCTCCCTCTGTAGTTGGAATCATCCAAGGATGTAGCCTCTTCAGAATGGCTTCTTTCACTTAGTAATGATGCATTTAAGTTTCCTACATGTCTTTACATGATTCAACAGCTCATTTCTTTTTAGCGCTGAATTATATTCCATGGTCGGGACGGGCCACAGTTTATCCATCCACTTGCTCAAGGACGTCTTGGTTGCTTCTAAGTGTTGGCAATCATAAAGAAAACTGTTGTAAATTAGTCACGTGCAGATTTTTGTGTGGACGTAACTCCTTTGAGTAAATACCAAGGAATATAGTTGTTGGATCACATGGTCAGAGTTTGTTTAGTTTGGTAAGAAACCACCAAACTGTCTCCCCAAGTGGCTGCAGCATTTTGCATCCCCACCAGCAGTGAATGAGAGCTCCTGTAGCTCCACATTCCCGCCAGCAGCTGGTGGTGTCCTGTCCAGATTTTGGCCTTTCTAATAGGTGTATAGCGGCATCTCATCGTGGTTTGAATTTGCATTTCCCTGATGACATGTGATGTTGAGTGGATTTTTCAACGAGCATTGTAAGCACATGCTTTGGGTATGGATGGTACAAAAACTCAAACTATTTGTTGAAAGTACTTAAAATAATTTTATTTTGGATATTCTATGAAAAACAAAGAAATACCATGGGGAGAGCTAACTTTGTTAGCCTTCGCACAGTTACTGCATGGTTGAGGATTCTTTCTATGCTGACTTAGTTTGGGGGGAGCACCCCCATCCTATCAGTGTGTTGGGCCACTACAGCTCCTAACTGGCCTTCTCGGTCCTCACATCCGGTTAGCAAGTCCTGTCTAAGCCTCCATGACAGGGCCTCTTTCTCTCCCCACAGGCTGACTCCAGTCCCACCTCTATCTTTCAGTTATGTTCTGGGACAAGGAAACTGGCTGACATGCTCCAGCTCAAGGGCCACTTGATTGCTCTGTGACGTGCCCTCTGCTGCACCATCCCCGGCCGTTTCCTGCACAGGCCATTCCCCATCACCCCCACTGCCCCGTGGTGTCTGTCCTCTGGGGCCCGAGTCCTCCTTGTTCCTGGTGGCCCTGCTCAGGCCCCAAGCTCACCCCCAATACCGACTCCTCAGGGGTACACCTGACGCCCCTCTCCTCTCCAGCCCTCCACAGCACAAATCTGGTTCTCCCACAAAACTGGGGACTTCCTGAGGGAAAAGCAATGTCTCCATCTGAATTCCACACCAGTTGCAGCTGCCCTGAGCGGTTCCTCAGATGTCAGCAGGAAGAGGGTCCCACCAGCTCCTCCCACGCACCCCAAACTTGAGATTCAGAATCCGTAGAAAGTCCTTCCAAATAATACAGATAATAAACTTGTGGAAGGCAGCACCCCAAAGATGATGAGAGAAGTGAAGCAGTTTCAGGAGAAGTCGGCTGAAGAATTACAACAATGTTCCCGTAATGTTTCCACGGATACTTATGCTATAAACATGACACAGAAATAAGAGACTTTTTATTTCTTAGGGCCTCCTCTGCATATCCCAGCACTAGTCACTATTTTTATAGAATGTTATAAAGGGCAGTAAAGGAGCCACAAGATGACTTCCTAAATCAAGATGTACTTTAATAGGTTTTCTGGGTAATTTTGGCACTGAACCAATGAGCAAAGGAGGAAAACAGTTACGGAAAAACTATGAAAGTGGCACATAAATAGATTGATGTACTATATATGTTTCATTGGTGACATTAGTTTTAATGATAAAACAATTGCCCAAAAGATGTATAATCCCCATCATAAAATATCATTGTTTTATTGTGATAATACATGTATAACATAAAATTGACCATTTTCACCATTTTTCAGTGTATAGTTTAGTGGCACTTATATTCGCATTGTCGTGCATCCAGCACCACCATCATCTCCAGAACGTTTTATCTTCCTGAACTGAAACTCTGTCCCCATTAAGCAATGACCCCCTTCTTCCCTCCCCAGCCCCCCTGGCACCCACCATTCTACTTCCTGTCTCTATGAGTTCGACTAATCCTGCTGCCTTATAGGCGGAATCACACAGCATTTGTCCTTTTGTGTCTGGCTTACGTCACTGAGCATGGTGTCCTCGAGGTTCATCTGTGTTGCAGCAGGTGCCAGAATTTCCCTCCTTTTAAAGGCTGAGTGATATTCTGTTGTACCTGTAGACCACACACTTGACTGTGGGTGGATCCCTGGGTTGGGCCCACCCTGTGGCTATTGTGAACAATGCTGCTATGAACATGGGTGTGTGAATGTGTGAGTCCCTGTTATAATACATGATCGTTAATAAGAGAAAATATCCAGCAGTAATGAAAGCATGCCTTCTGATAAAGCATGGATGTTTCTGTGACTCAGAAAACAGATTCTCCGTAAAACATGGATTATGGCTGTTCTGGTTGCAACTAACATATGCCAGCAATGCCTTTTCTAAAAGTTACAAAAACTATATTTTACATGCTTGCCAAGGTACAGGATTACCCAGAAAGAAAATCTCATACAACAAATGCCAGCCAATACAAGTAATCAAGTACCTCTAGCCAAAAAAAAAGTTGCCTTTCATCTGTGCAGAACCATTAAGCCAGCACCCTCTTCCCCTCTTTACCTAATCCCCTCACTCCCAGCCTCCCTCCAGCACAGTGGGCTCCCTTTGCAGCCTCACTGCCACGTTCTTTTCATTCTGTCATGTATTTTTCCCTTCATTCACTCACTCCTTCTGCCAAATGCACTTAGCCTTTTTCTTCTGCATTTTTTAATGGAAAGAGTTGCGCCGTTGTCTAAAAGCTTTTATGCCCCTTCTCATCGTCACTGTCTTAGACTGTGAACTCTGAGAGGGCAGGGAAGGTCCTGGCTTCATTTCCTCTGATTTGGGGACCTGCCTGCCTCTCCCGCTCCTCCTCCGGCAGGAATGGATGTGCTGATGGGAGGATGGGAACCAGTGCAGGAGTCTCCAAGCAGGCTGGGCCCCCCATGGCTTTGTTGATGCTAGCACATCAGAGGGAGAGTGTTCTCATCAGCTTAATGAGCTAGCTGGTCTTGTTATGGTGCAATCAGGAAGATTTCCGGATGGCTCTGTGTGGGGTTTTTTTCCTTCACAACATGTAATGTTTTCAATACTCCAGGCTCCTGACATTTGTGGCAGTTCTCAGACCTTAGTCACTTTCAGTGCTAATAATTGCCTCTAGTTTCCAGGTCGTACAGAGTCCAGTCCCCTTTTTTCATTTACAAATTTTCTCCGTTTCTGGCTCAGGTCAGCCTCAGCCCAAGAACAACTGCGTGGAGGAGCTGGGCACATCTGCTTTCTCTGTATTTCTTAGTCTCTCTCCTCCTCTACTTGCAAATAAGGATTTTATTTCCACCCTTCCAATTCTTACGTCTGTAACGTTTTTGAACCTCCAGTGAATGTTGTTTAGAAGTGGTGGTAGTAAGCACCCATGTCTTGTCCCTACGTTTTTTGTTTTCTTCCTGTGACGAAATCAAATATTTCATTTGTGTCACTGAAGAAAATGTACAACTGGTATTGGACGCTTTAAGGAATTCTGCTCTAATGAGGGCCTTGCTGAGACCTATCATTTGAAGTGCACAATACAAGTCCTAACTGATACTACGTAGCTTCTCTAGTTTGATTTTTAAATCAACATACAGTAGAATTGACTTCTGTGTGAGCAGGTTAACCATTCTGTGAATTTTAACACATGTATACATCCATGTAACCACACATATAGAATAGTTCCATCATCCAAAAAACTCCCTCATGCTGCCCTTTCATACATGTATTCACCTGTCCCTCTCTCCCTGTCCCTAAGGATCCCTGAGTTTTGTCCTTTGGAGAATCCCTGGATCTAGCCATACAGATCCATCACGAGAGTTACGTCCTTTTGGAAATGTCATAGATAGGGAACCATACTTTTTTTTTTTAAATTGGGGAATATTGGGGAACAGTGTGTTTTTCCAGGACCCATCAGCTCCAAGTCAAGTCGTTGTTTTCAATCTAATTGTGGAGGGTGCAGCTCACTGGCCCATGTGGGAATCGAACCGGCGACATTGGTGTTAGGAGCACTGTGCTCTAACCAACTGAGCCAACCGGCTGCTCCAAGGAACCATACATTTTTGAGACTGACTTCTTTCACATGCAAGTTGTTACACGTATCAATAGTTTACCCCCTTTTTATTAGTCAGTCATATTCCAATGTCTGGATGTACCAGTTTGTTTATCCATCCACCTGTTGAAGGACATTTACATTGTTTCCAATTTGGGGTGAATATGAACAGAGGTGTTATGAATAGTCACATTCATGTTCAGGTGTTTGTGTCAACATACATTTTTTTGTTTCTCCAGGAATTTCATACCTAAGAATGGGATTAGCTTCATAAGAAGCTGCCAAATGCTCTTCCAAAGTTGCTGCATCATTTTCCATCCTCACCAGCAATACTGAGAATTCCAGTTGCCTCACATTCTCTCTAGAACTTGCTACTTTAAGTATTGTTTTATTTTAGCCCTTCTAACAAGGAATAAATTCCCTGTCCTCTTGGAATTTACACTCTGAGGCAACATTGACGTGAAGGGGCACGTATGGCTTATGGATAGTACCTTGTGGTTTTAATTTGTGTTTTCTTAGCAAATAACTATATTGAACATCTTTTTATGTGCTCATTTGCCATTTATATGTCCTCTTTAGTAAAGTGTCTATTCAACTCTCTTGCCCATTTTTAAATTGTATTCTTACTGTTGAAGTTGAAAGTTCTTTATCTATTCTGGATAAAAGTCCCTTAATGGGTATGTGGTGTGTAAATGTTTTCTTCTAGTAAGGAGCTTATCTTTCCATTCTCCTAATAACTGGTTTCACTCATTGAGTTAATTTTTGAACAAAGCCTGAAGGTGAGGATCCCTTCTCTGCATACGGACGCCTAATAGTCCTAACACCATTTGTTGAAAAAAGAAAAATATCAGCCTCAAGTCTGACTGAGGAAAAAAAAAACCAACTTAAACTTATAAGTTGATGCCTGAAGTTCTTTTTTTAACATGGCCTTTGTTTCACAATTAGAGGCAAGACCCAAAAGCGAAATGGGCCCAGGAGAGGTAATATGTTGATTTAATTCAGACGAACTGAAAATTATGCTTCTGAGCCATCCATTGTTTTGAAAACCTTACTTGGGGCATTGATGGTGCCAAATATCTAGATGCAGATAGAAAATCCTGCCACATAACTGAACATTCCTCTGTGCATGTGGTTTTTTTTACTATGCCCAACGGAGACACTGAAAATGTCGGTCTGCATTTGCAGATTTGTGTGGTAAATTCACATGGCATAGACGTGTGCAGTGCGCTTGCCTGCTTCTCCCATCCCTCCAGCCTTTGGACACCTCAAACACACAACTCTGGGTATTTGCTGGAACATGAGATGGTTTCCATTTCCCTTTGCTTATCCAAGGGTTCTAAGCTGTGTATATTCTGAAACACGATAGGTTCTCTCTTTCTCTCTCTCTCTCTCTCTAATATGAAAAACAAGCTGGGAAAATAGCTTCAAACTGCCAATGAAAGGTAAACAAACAAATGTTGAATTTTTTTAAATCCCCAAAATATAGACTTCCTTTCTCAAATAAGAAAAATGAAAGGTAACTAGAGAGCCAGTCCATAAGAAAAGGAAAATTGAAACCCTTATTTCCTAACCATCCTTAAGTGCATAAGAACAAATTACACTGGTTTCTAACAGGTGAAGATGTAAAAATCATGGACCACTAAACACAGCATGTGGGTTGTCTGGGCAGAAATCTCTGTGAGTTATTGGCAGTGGGTATAATTTGGGAGAGAAAATGTACCTCCAGTGTTTGCTCTGAGGATCAAATGAAATAAAAAATGGAAACGTGCTTTGTGACGATTAAACATTTGAAAATAGTACTTTTTGATGAGGGTTTCGGTGTATTCCCTAGATTTAATTAATGCAAGAAACCTAAAAGGAAGTGTGGGGACAGAGCCAGGAGTGCAGTTTCCAGGCTCTCGGCCTCACATGGAAAGGTGCTGGCTCAGATAGTAAATGGCCATCAACTGTGATTGGATGGCCATCCGCTGTGGCTAGTTGGCCGTCAGCTGTAACCAGTGAGCCATTGGCCACTAATATAACTGCTGTGGCTACGCTAGCAAAAAATGGGGGCTAGCAAGAAGATGGTGGCTGGCAAGCGAGGATTGCAGTTAGGATGCCGGGTTGCGGACAGTGTGGATCCAGCCTCCAGTGAGACTATAGTGCTGCCAGCGAGAATATAGTGGTATGACTCCCCCATCTATGGCTCCGCAGGTGTTCCTTTTTGGCCTCACCATGTCCTGCGTTCTCTTGCGGGGAGCGGGAGCAGAGACCCCGCAGGCTTCCTTGCACGACAAATGGCGCAGCGAGCAGGGTCCCCCGCACGACACTCATAGAGGCTCCACTTGGTCACACCAGAGGGGCCATGGCAGATGAAACGCAAAGCATGAGTCCACAGTTGCTTAGAATTCACCCCTTGGGGCTGAGGACACGTGGAGCCGTGCCAGACGCCTACAGTCGCCCCCTAATCTGATACCCCTTTTTCTTCTTTATGCTGTTTCCTCGGCAGGAGTCTCTGTGTAGTGACCTACGCATCCTCTGCCTCTGCTTTCTGGAGGATCATTGTGCTGTCCAAGTGCCTCTGTGCCCAGGAAAATGCTCAGTTTTCCAGGGGGATGGGTGTTGAGTTAAGCTTGGTTAAACAGAAGGGACCCACATCCTGGAGACCAAGCTCTGTGACTCGTGCTGGGAACTGAAAATCGTGGCGATTGAAAGCATGAGCTAATGTTTTATGAGTGGACCTGTACTCCCCAGTAACTTTCACAGCGCTTGTACTCCCCAGTCTCAGAATAAGTCACATCACTTCTGAAGCAACCAACCTCTGGTCAGCCACGCTCAGATGTCTTTCCTTGTTTTCTCTCATAGTGTCCCTGTCCCCCAAAATCCAGCAGAGAAGAAGAGAAACCTATTCACTTAGCTCCTTTAGCTGAAATCAGATCTGTCCCTACTGAGCAACCTACAAAGCATGCTTTACCCAAGACGAAATGGATAACAGGGCCACCTGCTGGAGATTCTCAGCTGTGCACACTTAGGCTTAAACATCTGCTCGTTCCTTAGTAGCTGTGTAAGGCAGTGGTCTTCACACTGACATACCTGTGGGCACAAAACGTCTTTTAAAGGAGGGCTCAGAGAGTTTTAAAGGCGCCGATTTCCAGCGGCTCAGATTCCCCGCTGTCCTCCTTCCTGCCTTCCTATTCTCCTTTATAAGACATTCAGTGCCACAGACTGAATGTTTGTGTCCCCAAAATTCGTATGTTGAGGCCTGATCCCCAAGGTGATGGTATTTGGAGGTGGGGCCTTTGGGAGGTGATCAGTGCCCTTGTGAAAGAGACCCCAGGGAGCTCCCTCACTCCTTCCCCATGTGAGGACACGATGAGAAGACAGCTGACTGCTTAAGATCCAAAAGGTTGGCCCTCACCAGACACGGAATCGGACGCCACCTGGATCTCGGACTTGCAGCCTCCAGGACTGTGAGAAATAAATATCTGTTGTTTATAAGCCATCCAGTCTGGTATTCTGCTATAACGGCCAGAGCAAACCAAGACACCCAGTGCCAGGCATCGTTCTAAGTGCTGTATGTTTATTAACTCTTTAAGAGTCTCAAAGGCTCCAAACAGAGGGACAATATTACAGCATGTTATTAGAGCATGTTACTAGAGAATGCCTACTTAATCAAGGACACCTGTCAGTTACATAGCCTGCATTACTTCAAGGGGCAGGAGGTAGAAAGTTCTACCTTGTGACAATTAACATTATATATTCAAGTAAAAGAGTTCTATGTCAAGAGTAAAATTTGTAGTTTCTTCCCTTTTATTCAGACTTTTAGGAGAAACATTATCATTATCTTTCATCAAATGATTATTAGGTACTGGAAATGCATATTCACTTTTTGCTTGAACCCAAACCTCCTCCTTGCTCTTGTGTATCAACAATTTCTTTGCTAATTTACTTATAACCACCACATACTTATACAATGTTGATAAATGTAGGGGATAAGGTGTTATGGATTCTACTCGAAATCACTTTTTTTTTTTGCTGTGTTTTTCACCAAACCCTGTCTCATTCCAGCAATAATCTCATTTATAGATACCTGAACTAATTTTTTAAAAGCACGTTATGTATGATTCAAGGATGTATTTCCAATGGATTAGTTTTAATAGCTAAAAAGTATCAAAGTGTATATTTAGGTGGTTTTTATAAATCATGTACTAATAATAATTGTAATGGTAATTTAATCCAGAAGAAAAATTTTAACTCTTAGAACTTTCTAGTTATAGGAAAGTAAATAATTTAAATTTTTATATATATTCTGTTGCAGAGGAGTATGATAAGATCATCAATAAAAGACTATCAAGTATAAAAATATTACAATTTGACAAACTTCTGTGAGGGATAATAAATGGAAATAGAATCTCAAAGGGAAAACAAACCATGTAAAATTCAAGTGGGGATGTAATTTTATTTTAAAATATTTACAGGATGTTGGAAATTATATTCCTTGCAACTGTTAAACTTGTTATTTAAAAAAAAAAAAAAAGGACCTTAAAGAATGTAGGAGGGGTATGAGTTTTGCCAAATTCTTTTGGGACTACACTAATGGAAATAGTTGTTATCCCCAAGGATTGTTGTAAGGATTAAAAAGAGAAGTAGTAGGTGCTCAATAAATGGTGGGTCTTGTGGACCCTGAGAAAAAAGACATCTATCAAGAAGGGCTCCTGATGGCTAACTGGGCTCAATTGGAAAAAAAAGCCTAGCAGCCGTTTTTACACAAACCACACAAACCACATTTCAGGGAGAAGCCTGCATTGAACTGCCTGCCTGCATTGGGTTTCTGCCATCTGAGCCAACACTTATAAAGGATATATCCTATTTTAACCAATAATACTGAGGCTTTTCCCATCCAATCAGCGCTGCCCAGCTATATTCCCATTAACATCTTTGCCAATATAGCAGCAGCTCCATTCTAACCAATCAGGACAGCGCTTTTTGGACCAATCAGTCTGTGAGGATTTGGAATCTTCATTTGCATGAGGACAGACCAACCAGGGACCAGGAATGGGGTCTTCTCCCCCTATAAGTCAACTTCCTTCTAGATGCGGAGTGCCCTTTCCCTTTCGGTGGAAGACTGAGGATTGTAGTTCCCAGTCTCACAGAGCAGAGCTGTCTAGCTGGAGAGGGTGCTGCCCCAGGGTCCCCTGGCCCCAAGGGCCACCTCACAGCTGTGCTGTTCTGCAGCCCTGCTGCTTCAAAATTGAGCTCTATCACAGTTGAGCTGTTTGCACTGGATAAAGTTTCCTTCTTCACTGCACCCTATGTTGGGGATTCCTGTTGGCATTGGATGGGCACCAAAGACCATCAGTTGACCATCGGCTTTTGTTGTTAACTCCTAGGATTATTGAATTTAAGGACTAAAATATTTCCTCTATTGCTAATAGTGCTGATGAAGGCTTTGTGGGTGAAGTGCCATGTGAAATGTGTGACCAACAAAATGTGCACCACTCAGGATCCCGCTAGGATGGGGACTCTTGGCAGAGGTCGTGGGACCCTCCTAAGCGGGAAGGTTCAGAGGGTAGGGTACGGACTCCCCCATTTCAGACCTCAGAACCTCACTAAAGTCCACAAGTCGGACCCCAACGTTGAGGCACCAGGGCAAAGGCACCACGTCAGAGGGAGCGGGAGACACCGACGGAGGGCACTGTCCCGGACCGCGCTCCAAGGCCCCCAGCCTCACAGGGTTCACCCCGGGTCACGTTCCGCGATCCCCACGCTCGGGGGGGCGGAGCGATGGCGGGGCGGGCGTCGGGGATTGGTGGACGGGTCGGAGGCTGGGGCGGAGCGACACCAGTCTTCCGGAAGAAGCTGGGGATTGGTGGGAGGGGCAGGGACGCAAGCCCTCCGGCTGAGCCCCGGGATTGGTGGGTGGGACGGCGGCGAGGGGCGGGGTGAGGGCAGCCGTCTGGACGAGGCCGGGGTGGTGGGCGGGGCCCGCGCCGGGGGCGTGACTGACACGTGATGCGGAACCGGCGCTGAGGCCGCGTGCGGGTAAGTGGCCTTTCCTGACCTGGCCTGGCGGGGAGGCTCCGAGGGGGGGGCGGAGGCCGGGAGCGTCGGGCTCCAGGCCGCTGCCAGATGGGGGCAATGGAGGCCGGGCGTGTGCGGCGGGCCGGGGTCGGAGGCCCCACGGGACTCGCGCCCGGAGCTCGGCTGCCGAGGGCGGTGCCCACCACCTGGGCCGCGTAGCCCGCAGTGACGTGAAAAGGCGGTGTCTCGTTCAAGTGGGGCCGGCACGGGAAGCCGGGACTGTGCGGGCGGCGGGGAAGGGCGCGGAGGGCGCCGGCCAGTCGCAGCCGCCCCCCGGCGAGGCCTTCTCTCGCCCACAGAGCCTTCGGAGGCTCGGCTCGGTATTCCTGGGCGGCCCACCCAGCTTCAGAGCCCGGGAGTCTGGGTCTCCAGGGCCCTCTGGCCTTCAAGGCTGGGAGGTTGCACCTGCCGGTCTGAGGCAGGTCAGCCGTTTTCTCATCTGTAAAAAGGAAAGATCCTGGTTCCGGGCCCTCCGGCACTAACGCCCTTAAGACCCTGGGCCTCGCTGACCGCACCGCCAGTTTGCCCCCCCCCCCCCCACTGCTACGCTAGGACCCCGGAGAGAGCCGTCCTAGTGCTGAGTGTTCAGGTGCGGACCTGAACCTGTGCAGGGACCTTTCATTCCTGCCTTTGTGTCCCTGGTGTTTGCAGGGAGGAGCAGCGAAGGATAACGTGGAATTGCATGTTTGCCATAAAGCTGTAGATTGGGCAAGTTGGAGGTTCCTGACCCTGTGTTAGTGGTTTTTACAGAGAACTGAAGCCATGATTCCGGTATTTATTTAACATATGCCTTGAGTTAACGAGGCACAAGCTTGGGAAACTCACAACCAAGAGAATCACTTGTAGGTATTGCTAGATGATGGTTCCAGGTGTTACCAGTACCTTCCCCGCTCACTGGTTTCACTACCTAAATTTTGTCACTCCCCAGGAACTTTAGATTTCAAGAGGGGACTGAAGATGGCACTTATTTTGAAAGGATATTTGCTCTTGTTCACTCCAACACAGGCTTTTACCTTAACCAGTTGGGTTCAGCAGGGCGTATAAAAGTGGTCCCATTTAATGGTGTCTGGGGGCAACACCAGGGTAAGGCACAACTGTGGGTGAAGGGAGAAAATGGGCCTGGCCTAGCTTGCTGTGACTGGATTGGTAGTTCAGAGATGTTGCTTTTTTTCCAGGGAGTTGGGAAGCAGAGCTTTGCAGTCTGGTCTGTTGAGTCTCCTTTGGTGAAAGGTGCAACTTAAGTCGTTCCATCTTTGAGTGACTACTGGAAGGCCATTGGTTCATTTGGTTGCAAAGAACATAATATTAATGAGGAGAACAAACCACAGTGAGCTTGGGATTTGGGGTACTTAACGACCAGGAACCCAAATAAAAGTGCCCCGTATAGCATATTGGCTAATGAACATAGATAGCTTCCCTGTTTACATTTTTGGTGATAGGTGGATGAAATTTGACTAAGGAACACCCATGACGTTCCTTTACAGCATTCGTAACTCTTACTGGGCTCTTCCCGAGGAGAGCCTCAGCTGAAACAGTCTGAGTTGGCAGGAGGGTTGTACGTATTTCATGCTTCATTGCTAGTGTTTGAAGAGGACGAAGGAGGCACCGAGAATAAGTAGTTTGGTCTCCTGTCCTCGCTGAACTCTCGTTGCACAGCTCAGGTAGCTTCGGTCTGCTGAGCAGCTGCCACATTTCATGTCCCAGAGGACACAGTCAGTCCTCTGTTTAGAAATTACTTTGAAATCGTATACCAAGAAAAAACTGCGCTGTAACTGCAGTGTGTCCACACACAGGCATCAGAACTGCCTGGATGGGGTAGGGTCTCGTGACTCTGCAGCTCACCGCGCCGTGGCTGAGCTCTTTCCAACCACGGCTCCAGTTTGGGGTGTTGCCACTTGATGGCATCCGAATTGTCAGTTGAAGGGGACAGGACCAGTTTTGAAAGTCCCAATGCCAGAATCATTTTTGTTTCACATGCATTCCAAATTTTAAAGGCGATCAGTGAAGTGATTTCTTGTCCCCTGTGTTTGCGGAATGTGCTGGGTCACACCTGAGAGACTGGATGTTTGAAAATGCATTTGGGAGGGAAGCTGCTGTCTTAATCAGGCCTTTGTGGAGGTTTGCATGTTGCCTTTGGCAGGTTCTGGACTCAGATTGTCAGCTTTTTCAAAGGGAGTCTGCCTCTCCTTGGGCTTTTTTGCTGTGTTGTGGCTTTGCGGCTGTAAGAGACAGGCTGTGACATTTTTGCTGGGATCCTTGGAGTGATTATTTCCTCTGTGGTCATAGGAAGTGGAAAGTTCTCTGTGTTCTTTAAGAGAGTAAAATTTAAAACAGAATATTAAGTGCTTATAAATCAGTGTGACTGGGAAGTACCTACTTTTAATTTCCATCAGATTGTCTCCAACTCAGCCCCTTTCTTCAGTTATCTGCCATTTTGACACACTTTGAGGTACATTTTCCTTCTGAAAAAGAATGGGAGATCATTCTTAACTGAGCCTCTTCACTCCATCGCAAAGCTTTCGTTTCTGCCACTGCGGTCACTTCCTGGAGTCCTTGTGACAGCTGGCTTGCAGTGCTGGCCGGAAGGGTGGGGTGGAGGTTGTGAAACTGAACCAGCGCCTTCCAGCCCATGGCTCAGTCCAGCCCTATTCAGAGGCAGCACTAACAGGTTGTTCTTCCTTCTAAGAATCTCCAAGGTCTGCAGTCTGGTTGAAAGATGTCAGTCCTCACTACCCTGTTTCAGTATATTAATGAAAACCAGGATCGCTTCGTTAAGGTAAGGGAATATTTATTCTAATAAACTTAATATTCAGTTTAATCTGATGAGGCTCAGAGAAACTAATACAAATTATGTTGTTTAAATCAAGTATTGAAAATAGACAAATGCTGTATGATCTCACTTACATGTGCAAATTGGAAACTACAAAAGTTGAACTCAAAGAAGCAGAGAGTAGAGTGGTGGTTGCTGGGGAGGTGAGAAATGTTGAAAGGGTACAAACTTTCAGTTATGAGGTGAGAAAGTTCTAGTGATCTAATGTACAGCACGGTGATTATAGTCAACAATTTGTTTCGTATACCTGAAATTTGCAAAGTGAGTAGTTCTTAAGTGTTCTCACAACAGCAAAAAAGACAATTAAAAATATGTATGTATGTGTGTATACATATAGATATATAGATAGATATCTATATATCTATATACACACACACATATACATACATACATACATACATACATACAGCATAGAAGTTATACTTTTGGCTTTTGACAGAAAATCTTAATATATGTTTCTAGAAATAACAGGTAATCCGAGATTTTAGTTTAATCTCCATCTATAATTTCTTGTAGTAGACATGTATTAAAGACCTATTTTGCATTTCGCATGTTTTAATGATTTGGTAATGCCATATGCATTAATCTGTTTCTTGCGATTAACGTGAAGAATCATGCTTTAAAGTTTTTCTTGGTAGACACATTTCAGATGAAATCATCACCAGAGTTCTCATTCTAAAAATTATACTTTAGAGAATTTGGCCACAAGCAGGATGGTAACTAAGCTAACGTGGACTGTGAAAATGTTGGTTCTTTCCTGAATCCCTCGGGTATAATTTTGTTAGAGATTCATATATAAACGTATTTATGGAACTTTGTGCATTTTACACTCACCTCATGCTTAATGGTTAAAAATACACATTCTGACATTTTTCTGTTATGGTCTAGTAGTTCTTGGTACAGGGTCAGTAAAAACAGTTTTTTAAAATGTTAAGCAAAATGCACGTGTGATGGATCTCTTCTTCTACATCTAACCAGCATCTCCAAAATAGAGTAGGCACAGGTCACACGTCAATTTGGGGTGCCTGAAACACAGCAAAATGATGAATATCTTCTTCCTTAAGGAGCACCTTTTGAGAATTCCTCTTTGCTTATTGTCTACAAATAGAAACTTGCGGAGTGGGTGGCCATCCAGAGCGTCTCTGCATGGCCCGAGAAGAGAGGGGAGATCCGAAGGATGATGGAAGTGGCCGCTGCAGACATCAAGCAGCTGGGTGGCTCTGTGGAACTGGTTGATATTGGAATGCAGAAGGTATGTGCTTGACGTCCTGTGAGTGGCAGAAACTCAGCTGAACACATCTCACCTGGGGAACTGATAGGTCTCAGCAAGCTCTCAGACCACCTTTTGCTTCAGATAACGTGCTTGTCTTTAAAACAAACACAAAAGGCCGAATTTAGATACTAATCTTGGAGATTTCTTCAGTTGGACTGGGGCAAAGGTTTTGTCAGACTCAGCGTTTTTCTCCTGGAAGGAGAACTGTTAACGTAATGACCATTAGTTATTACTTCTGAATACATTAACGTAAGGATCATTCCTAGGAAACAGCTGAGATCCACCCCTCCACCCCCGCCCCAGATCAGCCTCGTTTCAAACTAGGCAGTTCTGCTCTGTCCGTGTAGGTGTAACATGATGAAGACTCCCACTGTCCCTGCACTCTGTCCCCCAGCACCCTACTTGGTAGGAACAGCACTTTTTCATGACTTGGCTCCGGAAAGAGCTACTTTGTTTGTGGGGCTGGGGGCTCAATTATATATTTGTGCAGGATTCTGACAGATGCAATTAATTGGTTTGTTTTCTTCCTAACTTGAATGAACAATCTCACTTCACGCCAAAGTGACTCACTCAGTTTCAGATGATTTCAGTCCTGTGTGAATTACATGGTTCAGGCCATAGATTGTCTAAGTTGAAACATTCTTTTATATTGCAGGGTATGGTGAGGTTTGGTTTATCTCGTTCTCTTGCCTGATGATGTAAGTGTCAGGTGAGGTCATAGTCCTGGGGTTTTACCTGTGGCCATTCAGCCCAGTCCACTCTTCTCAGGAATGGAAACGCCCAGAGGCTCAGGTGGGCTGTGCCTCCCTGGGGCCCACATCCATTCATGGCAAACCTGGGCCTCCCGATTCCCAGTCCGGTATTATTGGTTTGCACTTTCTTCTGACTACAGATTTAATTGACTTCAGGTTACCTAAGATAGCTTATGGCACTTGACCCCACCCGTGAGAAAATCAACCAAGCTTCTTCGTATTATTTTAGGAGCATACTTGACCTGTTCCCCCTCCTTTTTTTTCCTAATATATTTTTAAAAATTGGGGTGGCAAATAAATTTTGAGTTGTTTTATGACAGGAGATGATTTCGTCTATTTAGCACTGACATTACAGTGCAGTTCTTAAGAAAAGACCTTCCATCAAGGATTACAATAATTACCACATGATTTTGAACGACATAACACCTGTTTTTATCAAGGAATCGTTAGATTTCATCACCGTTAGAGAAGTTCTGCAGAGATGCTTGCAGTGTGAGCTCGCAGCACATTTGATCGCTCACCACTTCACTTGGCAGCAGTGCTCCAGTTCTCAGGAAGCGCTGACAACGGGGGGCAGCTGTGAGGTGGATAGGATGTCACCACATGTACACACCAAAGCTGGGGTAACCAGGCTTATGGAGGAAAGATGACACTGGCAATTCCAGGCCCTCGTGGCAGAGCTCGGAGCACGGGTCCCTGGGAGGGGAGGGCCAGGGGGCAGGCACTGACTGTGGCAAAGGCTGGTTTGAGGCTGTTGGGTGTTGGGCCTCACAGCCAAGGCCGGTGCAGGAGAGGTCACATCGGACCTGTCGCTGCTGCCTAGCCACTGCCCAGGTGGTAGCACAGAAAGGGTGCCTGGCCAGGATGTGGGAGACCTGGTCACCGAGGGCTTGTCCCCCAGACAAAGGAGCTCAGGAAATGGGATAGTCATGGCTCCTGAGCCAGGCAGTGACGGAAAGGAAGAAGTCAACAATGTCCAGGACAGAGTAGGTCCCACTGGACCTACTGGGTGCTGGGGCAGTGGGTCGAGGATGGGGCGCTGGATTAGGCTGGAGGCTGTGGCAGTGGAGTGGGGCGGAGGGGGAGATGTGGAATCCTTGTCCGAGGTTGCCCAGACCGGTACTCTGGCGGAGGGTGGCGCCTGGCCCTGGGAACCTGACTCTGCCGTCAGGTACTTTATCCTGTGGCGTTTCGATAGTTAGGGACACCCAGAGAGAGAGTTCCAACGTGCTGTATGCGTTTCAGTCCAGATTCACCTGTGGGTCCAGACAGCTTCTTAGAAAAATGCGAAGTATTCCAGAGGAGCTCTATTGTGTAGGAATTTATTTAGAGGAAATCCATTGTCCTTTGGAAATCATTTTCCTCCTGAGGTGAGCCTAGGGAGGACCAATGTGACTGTAGTGCCACGTGTTATTCATAACCAGGGCAGTGAGTTTAAGGAACGATTCTTTGCCTATGGGTACAGGCTGTCCCTGTATGACTGTGCCTGGGTCCTGTGGGTTTACCAAGTCTCTTACACTGAGTACTCATGAGTCGTGTTTACTGGGGAGACAAAGCCTGAGTCCTGCAGTATTCCGGCAGCCCATGCGGCCCCAGGTGTAGGTATACATTAGAGGTGCTGAGCCCCCTCTGTTTGGGGACAGTCACTTAGCCCTTCACCAGCCTTGTCCTGATGAGCTTGTCCGTTGTCATAGTAGCTGCTTATTTACCTCTCAATTGTGAATCATTAGTTTGACTTCCTGATCAGCTGTGCTGTTTATTCACGTATATTTGCATCAACACGATAGTGTGGTTAGTACTGGGCGGGAGACTGATAAGGCCTTTGGGAGAAAGGTCAGAGGAGGGCCAACTCTCACTGCTAATTCACTGTGGCTCAGTGTGACAGCGTCGCCGCGTCCTGGCCTGTGGCCCTTCTTGTGCATTGGTAATCTACATACCGAATTTCAGAAGCATGCCTTCTGCTTTTAAGATTGTAGTCGTTTTTATCCATTATTTTAGAAAATACTGAACTAAGTTGTGTCCCAAACTCAGCCTTCATAATACATTTTGTTATATAAAGTTTAAAAAAAAATCAGCCTCTAAAAATTTACTGAATTGCCTGCAGTTGGTAAACGTGGTTCAGTCTGTGCTCTGACTTACGGGAAAGTAAATTCTTGTTCATTAATGGCTCAGTTGAACACTGATCTTAAACTCTACAATAGAGGGTGATTGATGAGAACAGATAAGGTAAATGAGAACAGTAGCATAATAATATATGTTGTAAACACCAGATTTTTTAAGCAAAGGCTGTCCTCGTTTCCCCCCTCTTGCCTCCTAGCTCCCTGACGGCTCGGAGATACCACTGCCTCCCATTGTACTTGGCACACTGGGCTCCGATCCCCAGAAGAAAACGGTGTGTGTTTATGGACATCTGGATGTGCAGCCGGCAGCCCTGGAGGATGGCTGGGACAGCGAGCCCTTCACCTTGGTGGAGCGAGATGGTGAGGACGCGTCCTTGCAGCTTCTGGAGAAGCGCCGGTACCGCTTCACTCCAGCCACTCGATGGCAGTCTCTTGGTTGTTATCTTCCCAGAACAGGTTGTCTTTACAAAATGTAGAAATTGGATTCTGGAAGTTTCACGCGTGTGCACCAGTCGTAGAAACATCAGAAAACCTTTCTGGCCCCATGGAAACAAGGGCTTTATGGCCTTGGGTCAGCTATGCGTCCTTCTACTGCTGACACTTTTTCTCAGAAAACCTGTTCTGAACTGAGGCCATGCAGCCCTCAGACACCTGTCAGCTACCATATTTCCCCGAAAATAAGACTGGGTCTTATATTCATTTTTGCTCCAAAAGACGCATTAGGGCTTATGTTCAGAGAACGTCATCCTGAAAAATCATGCTAGGGCTTATTTTCTGGTTAGGTCTTATTTTCAGGGAAACACGGTGGTACCTGACTCCATTTCTAGCTGCTTCCGTGGTGCATTTTGGGAGCTTTGCTTTGGACACTAGGGAAGTCTCTGTCTTTCCCTGCCCCTGGCCCCTGGCCCAGTCACGGTCACCGAGTGCCTCCCGGCCGGCCTCTCTCAGGCACTTCGAGTCTTCATTGGAGGACTCACCCCAGGCAGCCCCTTTCTCCTGCCCCTCTGGTGTAAAGCTTCCCCCTGCCTTCATTCCTGAATTGTCACGTTTCCGCTTTGGGCAGCGTCTTTGGCCAGGTAAAGAAGCCTTGCTCCCTTGGGCTAAGTCCAGACTGTCTTGAATTAAAGCCCTTCTAAGTGGATACGCTGAGTTTCTGTTCAGACCGTTCCTGGCTCAATGTCAGATAGGCTCATCACTGCAGAAGGACGAACCTGTTTGCTTAAAGCAGCATCTGTGAGGAAATGCAGACCACACCGTGGTCGTCATCGCCGCGCAGTGACTGACGACTCATTGATTATAAACTGAGCTGCCCTGTGCCCTGGACGCCGCCTCTGCGTCGGCTAGTCATCCCTGTCGGGGACACTTCCGTGTCTTTGCTCTCAGCCTGCCCTTCCTCCCTGTCCCCTCTTCCTGCTTCCGAGTGGCACTATCCTCTCCCCCACCACCTGCCCCAGAAACGCAGAGGTCAGCCTGGCCCCCCGCAGTCCCTGCCTCGCCCTCCCCCCCACTGTAGGCCCTCCTGTCACCTGAAGTTGTTTAGTCCTGCACCCCTCTTCCATCCTGTCCCACGGGACCTCACATGCCAACTCTCCTCTTCACACCTCCCGGGATGCTTGGTGGCACTGGCTCCCCCACCTCCCTGTCTTGTTCCCCCCACATGGCTCATCCGCCACCTGTGCCCCGTGGACCCCTGTTTAGACGCCAGCACTAGTCACCCACCACAGCCGTTCCCCGATCACACCGCACAGACAGACAGACTCTCTCGGTAGAGGCCTGGGCATCGATGGAGCTAGAAGGAGAGGCCTGGGAGCAGGGAGCACATCACGTTTGTCCTGGGCACGTCTGTCCGGCACCGCCTGCACACTAGGCATGTCATCAGCGTTGCTCAGGACTAGGACGCGCTCTAGAAGAGCTCTTTAGCCTTCGTGAGAAGTGGGGTTTACTTGAAGAGGGAATTTGCAGGGTAATGATGGCTTTAAGCCTTGTACTGTGGGGTGGGCCGTGTTAAAACCGCTGAATGTTTGAGAACAGTCTTAGGGATGAGGGCATCAGGGCACTGCCCAGGGCAGACCGACAGAGCGGCTGAGCCCCGAGCAGGCGACAGCCGTCCTGCTCTGCCCTGGTCACCCTCGGCCATGCTCTGCGTCACGTGATGGCCAGGAGAGTGGTCCGGCCTCTCCCCAGTCACGCATGCTGGCCCGTGCCCAGCCCAGGGGTCCCCAGAGCCAGTGTGCAGAGGGGACCTGTGTGACTCACTACACCGAGGACAGTCAGTATCGTGCTGTCAGCTTGAAAAGCAATAACCTAGAGAAATAAATAACAAACATAGGTTCTATATCAAACTAGATGTCGAAATTGGGGTGCGGTGAGATTTATCCTCTTTTGGTGAGCGTGATTGTACTTCCTCCTTTGACCAGGTTTCCTCCCTTATTACCACTAGCGGTTGTGAAAATGGATTGTAACGAAGTAGCCAACTGATAGTGGTTTTCTGGAGCTGGGTCTGAAGTCCAGGCTCTGAGTCAGCAGGGGCACGAGCGCTGCCTAAGTGCTGCGTCAGCGGGGCAGGAGGGCACGTGGCGGGGGTTGTTCTGGGGATTCTAGCACGAGTGTTGGATACTCGGGGCTTCTGATAGAATGAAAATGGGGCTTCCGATTTCAGGAGAATCTCTTAGGATGGCGGTGTGTGGTTTTGCTAAGATGTTACCAGATGTTCACTGAGGATATGCTTGCTTGTCTGTCTCTATCACCGTCACTTTATGAATTTGCTCGTTGCTGCTGTTCTAGGCAAATTGTACGGGAGAGGCGCAACTGATGACAAGGGGCCGGTGGCCGGCTGGATGAATGCCCTGGAAGCTTTTCAGAAAACAAATCAAGTATGTCACCCACACCGAACTGGTCTGGTTCCATCTGAGTGCCATGGGCTGGGCCCTCGGTCCCTGGAACAGCTTGTAAAGATTAAGGGTCACCGGCATACGAGCCAGCAAGCTTCCCCAGCTGGCAGCTCCATGAGTCAGGTTTAAGATCGTGGTTGTGTTCCAGCTTCAGGAAACACTGTGGGTGTGACTGTTTTACAGGGCTCGACGGTCACACTGTTGATAGTTCAGCAGCAGCCCAGGCCCCCCACAGGTGACCGCCTGTGGGCGTGGCGGTGGGCCCCCCACAGGCTCTGTGATAGTGGATGAACCCCTTTTTCTGCACGGTTTACAGTCTCTAAAAATACATTCTTTTTTAAAAAAAAAAAAATTATTTCCTTAACTGAAGTATCCACTCCTTGTTGAAGTTTGTTAAATACCAAGAAGTAGAGAGAAAAAACTTGCCTAGAATCTCAATTCTCAGACTTCATATTTTGTTACCCATCTTTTCACGTGTTTTTAACCTAATTGTCATCATGTTTAGATGGGGTTTCGCATCTTGCTTTTGTCTTGTATCGTGATAAAATCAGACTTAAAGGCAAACATTTTTGTGAGAGCGTGAAGTGGTCGATCTGAATAGGGTCCTGGACCCTTGGGTCCAGGGGTCCATTTTGCCCAGTGGCGAGCTGCGGCCCAGAACCTCTGGTTGCCTGGGCCCCCGCAGCCACCGCGTGCTGGGCGCAGGGACTGGGATGGCTCCGCCTCCTCCAGGGCCCTCGGAGGGGTGTGCGGGGCAGCGCCACGGGGCAGCTGCACTTCCACCTGTCCCATCCACCGAGGTCCTGAAAAGGATGTCATGTGAGGGGCAGAGGAGGCAAGGCAAGCGGTCCCCTGAGCACTGCCATCTGGGGCAGTTCTGAGCAGGGTTCTTCCGATGGTCCAAGTGAGGGCCCTGCCATCTGCGCCTGTGCAGCTTCATTTTCTCACCTCTGGAAGGGGCCACCCGCCTCATCGCACAGCCTTGGCAAGACCGGGAAAACTACGGAGCAGGAGCCAGATGGCTCTTTAGGGAAAGGGATTTCCATGAGACAGCGGAGGGCATCGCGCAGGGGCAGCAGCTGAGCTAGAAAAGGCCCTCCCTCATTCGTGCGGGCACTGGTGGTGGCCACAGGGCCGCTAATGAAGCCCCCTGTAGTTTTCTCTGTGCCATGGCCTGTGTGTAGAGGGCAGCTCAGGCTTTCCCGGGGACTCATGTTTGTGCTAGGTGAATGCAGAGATCCCTGCGACTAGGAAACGTGGTCACACTGAGGAGTTCCACGGAAGGCATAGCCCAGTGCCTGGGATACACAGCCCGCCCGAGTAGCTAGTCAGGAGGAAGTCGGTTATTTGAAATCAGCGATTTCATAATATTTGGGGACTTCCTGTCTATAGTTTCTAAGAACTACAGGTACATGAGAGCTGAATGGCTGCCCATGTTCTTCCCCTTCACAGGAAATCCCTGTCAACATCCGATTCTGTCTGGAAGGCATGGAGGAGTCCGGCTCCGAAGGCCTGGATGATCTGATCTTCGCCCGAAAAGACACGTTCTTCAAAGATGTGGACTACGTGTGCATTTCTGACAACTACTGGCTGGGCAAGAAGAAGCCCTGCATCACCTATGGTCTCAGGGGCATTTGCTACTTCTTCATCGAGGTACCGTGCTGCGTTCGGCACGTTTGTGGGGTGTGCTCCCCTCACCCCACCTATAGTCGGCTCGTTCCTCCTGAGCCCGCAGGTGCCAGAGGCATGAGGGAAAAGCTAGCCCTCAGCAACCCAGCTCCTGGGGCCGAAGTTGGCGGGTCCTCCGGGCCCAGCTCGATCCGCAGGCAGTGTCAGCCGGGTGCAGGCTAGGCCGGGGCCCTCTGCAGTACTGCCTTGGAGCAGTGGGGAAAGATGGAATGCTAGTCCGTTTAAGGAGACTGAGACATACACAGAGCAGTTCAGAAAGACTTCCTTTCAGAAGTTAAATATTCGATATTTCAGCCCTTAAGCTCTTAGGCCTTGACTGAGTGATCCCGAGGGGACTGGGACATTGCACTTGACCCAGAACCGAGGAGGATGGACCTGCCACTCAGCTGTGTGGTCAGCTGAGCCGTGGTCGTCTCATCTGCAGAGAAGGAGGGGGGACCTGCCACACAGGGGAACTGATTACACTGCTCCTGGCAGTGAAGGTGGTTTATAGGCTGAGCAGTGACCCCAGTCACTCCGCTGAGCGCTCGCTCTGTGCAGGGCACCTTTCAACCTGCGGTACGAAAACCCGACAGGATGCAGTAGCTGGGAGCTGAGTGCTCTTTCTGTACCGTGTTCCAGGTGAGGGGGCCGAGGCCCGAAGCGGCGCCCGCCTCTCCCAGCTTACACAGCTAGTCAGTGGTGGGTGAGGTCTGAGCCCTCGACCCCGGGCCCCCTGGCTCTTCCATGGCAGGTGTCACCCTTTCAGCAGCCAGGTGCAGGGTCTCCATGAAACCACTGGGAAGGGTCTGAGTGCTTGAGCAGCTGCCCTACGGCACGCTTACACCTGTGGTCAGCATTCCTCTTTGGCCTGCTCCGCACTCCTACTTACTCATGGCTGGCACTCCTAGTTCCCCTGTGCTCAGTACTGCTCTCCCTGTGGTTGGCCTTCCTCATGTGCCTGCACTTACCATTTCCAAGGGTGTTTTTTTTTTTTTTTATTGCTTCCAAAGTTTTGTAATTTAGGTAGCACCTTGTTCTGCTCATTGAGGGAGCAGTCTGATTTTAAAACTTGTCCGTTGGGTCTTGTGAATGTTCTTTGTTCAATTTACTGTCACATGATAAAAGTAAGCTCCCACACATGAGCAGCCCAACAAAGTGGCCTTTGTCTCCGTGCAGGTGGAATGCAGTGACAAAGACCTGCACTCGGGGGTGTACGGGGGCTCGGTGCACGAGGCCATGACGGATCTCATTACGCTGATGGGTAAGCGGGGCTTTCAGACGGTACTTGGAGATGGGGAGAGGGTTGAGGGGGGCCCTGTTGCCAGGCTGCCATCAGCGTCGGGCATTCCAGCATTCCTTAGAGCCATTCGCGTCACTGCTGCTTCCTTCCTTTTAAAGTGGGCACTGATGCTGCGTCTCAGCCTCTGTCTTCCTCCATCATCCCTTCCCCATGTCACCAACCCCTGCGTCTCCTCCAGGACCCAGCTCGGCACCCCTGGCTCCATGGGGCCCTGTCCGGCCCAACCCCTAGAATCACACGGCCCTTTCCTCTGGGCACGTTGTGTGTCACGTGCTTCGGTCTGCTGTACGTCATAGTGGCCACCACGAGCTCCGGCATGGTCAGCTCACTGTCCCTGGCGTCCTCGTGTGAGGCTGGGTGTAAATGTTGCCTCACCCACAGTTCGGTGTCCTGTGTCCCCGGGTGGACAGTGGCCGCCACATGTGAAGTCAGTGTTGCTTCTGGGCTGGAGTCTCCGCAGCTTGGGGGAAGCTCGTTTCTGGTGGGAAGTGCGTCGACAGGGCAATGCTGGGCAGTGTCGGGATCTTCGGGGAAACCTGGGGCTGCTCTGACCGTGCCCAGCCCGCCAACCCTGTGTCAGCGTCTCTGTCTCACAACGGGGAGATGGCGCTGCTCACCTCGCGGCTGTCAGGGCAGTTAAGTGACGAGCACAAGTCCCGAGCGTCGTGTGTGCCCAGGAAACGTCCTCAGCAGGCGCCTGCGCAGGCCTGGCCCTGCGGGCTCCCAGCTCCTGGGGGGCACGGCCGGCTCTGGGCGCCTGGTGCGGAGCGCGCTCACCTGCCCGCTCTCCCCAGGCTGCCTGGTGGACAGGACGGGCAAGATCCTGGTGCCCGGCATCAGCCAGGCGGTGGCCCCCGTGACGCAGGAGGAGCTGGCGCTGTACGACAAGATCGACTTCGACCTGGAGGAGTACGCCCAGGACGTGGGGACGGACGCCCTGCTGCACGGCTGCAAGGTCGGGCCTGTGACTCGTGTGCGGGACCCGGGGGGGGCCGAGGGGCGGCCGGGACTCAGGTGCCCCATGTGCGCGACGCAGACCCCGAGCAGGATGCCCAGGCTGAGGCCGGGAGGCGGGGAGGTGGCCGCTCGGCCCTGAGCGCCCAGGAGCCGGCAGGGTGTCAGGGGGCCCTGGTGGCGGCCACCCCTGCCCGTGTGCGTGGAGGACGGTCTCCCCGCACTGCGCTGGAGACGGGCAGAGGGTCCCTGACGGAGCCCTGACGGCCGCCAGGAAGCGGTGTCCTGGCTTCTCCGTGAGTTGGTTTAGGGCCCAGTGTAGGAGGGCTGTGAGCTCACACCCAGCCCAGCAGTGATGGGCTCCCTGAGGGGAGAAGGGGGGTTGGTGTCTTCTCCCTCAGACACAGGCGGCCACATGTACAGGGTGTGTGCAGGCCGCGTGCACAGGTGGCCCAGCTCTGTGCCTGCAGGGTCGGGAGGCCTGAGCCGCGAGCAGGACGTCGGGAGGGCCGACTGGGAGAGGCCGGGGTCAGCGCTGGGCGCCCGTGCAGGGCCCCTGTGGGCGGCCGAGCAGCTGGCTCGCTCTCCCAGAACGGCGACGGGACCAGCTCTGAGAGGAGGTGTGAGCTGCTCCGATCTCACCTGTGGGCAGGTTATGGGCAGGGGTGTGGTGGGCTGGGAGCTGAGGGAGCCACGTGGGAGACCCGTTAGGTTACTGCAGGGGTGAGAGCCTCGAGCTGGTGTCGTGGGGACGACGAGGTCGCCTGAGAGGCTCAGGATGCATGCGAGAGTCGATGGGACCCCGTGGAGTAAGAACTTCACAGGTAGAGCGGAGAGGAGACGGTCCTCAGAGGTAGTAGGTGCGGCACTGATGCTGGGAAAAGGTGGCTTCTGAACCACCTTCTCTCTCTGCCTGCCCTGCTGCCTTCAGATTAATGTCTGCTTTTATGTAAGGTGTCACTTTAGGGCCATATGTGTTCTTCCAGGAATTACTGAGCTATTTGGTTCACAAACAAGAAGTCCACTAATGCAGTGTCTCAGTCCCAGGGACTCCTGGGAGCCCCGGCAGGTGTCTCCGTGCTGGGCAGCTCAGGGGTATGTGTCCTCTCCAGACCCATTTCGTGCCACTGCCGGGACGCACAGGTCATGAGAGGCAGTGGTATCGATTATATGACTGGGAGACAGAAGGCTGCTTTGTGCCAGTCCCCTCGGCAGATGGTGACAGTGCTTGTCAGTGGTCACTGGCCCCAGGACACAGTGAACTGTCTTGGTTTTCCACCTCACATAGGAAGTACCCCATTTCTGTGCCCTGTGGGCCTAGGGAGGGGTTCACACATGGCCTGAGTTGGGCCGCTGTCTTCCATCTGGTGCCTCTGGCCCCATAGGAGCTCTGATGTCTCCGGAACCTTGACCTTCCCACTGGATTCGATAGGGCTGGCAGGAGCCCTGGCTCCTATGGTTTGCTAATCCGAGCGGTTCAGAGTGGCAGGAGGACCGCACGTGCCACACCTGAGGGCACTCAGAGCGTGCAGTGCCGCCTTGAGGTGTCATGGGGTGGCAGCTAGCAGAGCGCCTGTGGGGCGGGCTCCCCTCCCACCCCTGGCGGGTCTGTACCTCCTCCCTGTGCTTGTGCGATCTCCAGGCCAGCCTGTGACTAAGAGGGACCTCCCAACCCCCATTCCCGCCGCCTCATGTTCCCTGACCCACTCTCGTTTTCTGCAGACAGACATCCTGATGCACAGATGGCGGTACCCGTCCCTCTCCCTCCACGGGATTGAAGGTGCCTTCTCTGGGTCGGGGGCCAAGACCGTGATTCCGAGGAAAGTGATTGGCAAGTTCTCCATCAGGCTCGTGCCAGACATGACTCCCGAGGTTGTCAGCGAGCAGGCACGTGGGGTGCTGGGATACGGGGCGGGGCTGCTGTGCACCAGTGGAGACTTGGGGTACAAAAGACTTCAGCTAAGGCTCTGAGCAGCTGGGAGACACAAAACCCAAATCTCCTTCCGCACTTCAGGGCTCTGGCCAACACAATGATGACTAGAATACACAGTTCAGAAACTCATCAAGATAAAGGCCACATAAAAATCGCTTGTAAGTGACCTTTGTCGCTGCTGAGGCATGTCAAAGCCTGACCTCTGACCTCGTCCTAAGGCTTCAGGGCAGATGCTGACTTCAGGTCGAATATGTCCTGGTGAGAGTCCAAGGGAGCCGCCTCTGGGCTGTGATGAGGTAGGGGGGCAGGGGAAGATGCCAGATGGGGCAGAGTCCAATAGCCACAGGTCAGCCAGGTTTTGGGGAGCAGTTCCCCGGGGGAAGGTTTCATGGAGAGATGGGGTCAAGGTCTTCCCTTTTGGGAGAGATCACAGGACTGTGGTTTTTTGGGGGTATCCCTGGGTTGGCACCTGGCTATGTTTTGGGTTTTGATACAGTTGTTCTTAGAAAGCAGATCAAGGGTCATTTTTAAATATTTGGTTTAAATATTATCCTTTGGGAAAGTCAGCTTTAAGGGTGAATTGCTTAAAATTAAAAGATTACCTTTACCTTAAAATAACTGAAGATTTTTTTCTTGATAAAATCTTTCTGTTATCATGATTATACAGATCACTCTTTAGCAGCAGAAAACGTGACCCATTGTAGACTCGTAGGCTCACTATAGATTGCTGTAGACTCATTGTAGACCCATTGTGGGTTCACCGTAGACCCATTGCAGATATACTGTAGACCACTGTGGACTCACTTAGATTTGTGGTAGGCTTACTGTAGGCGGGTCATAGACCTATTATAGACCCATTGCAGACCACTCTAGACTCCCTCTAGACCCACTGTTGATGCACTGTAAACTCATTGTAAACTCATTGTAGCCTCATTGTAAGCTCATTATAGACCATCGTAGACTCGCTGTGGGCTCATTGTAGACCATCGTAGACTCGCTGTGGGCTCATTGTAGACCATCGTAGACTCGCTGTATGCTCATCGTGGACCACTGTGGGCTCTTGGACAGTAGATCACTAGCATTGGACCAAATGCCAAGCTTCATAATACATTGTGTCCCTTTTGTTTGTGGTTCAGGTTACAAGCTACTTGACTAAGAAGTTTGCTGAACTGCACAGCCCCAACAAGTTCAAGGTGTACATGGGCCACGGTGGGAAGCCCTGGGTATCTGACTTCAACCATCCTCATTACTTGGCTGGGAGAAAAGCTCTGAAAACAGGTCAGACATCCTCCTTGGGTACGGATGCAGGGCCCTTGGCACGTCTGCTGGGGCTGTGCTGTATCGTCCGGGCACGTGGCTCCGTCGCGATGCTCTCAGCAGGGGTGGTGTGCAGGCTGGGCCGTGCCCCCTGCCCACCTTGGGGTGAGCTGCTGGCCCCAGCTGCTGGTGCAGGGTAGGAGATCGGCAGTGGAGCCCCAGCCTGGCAGCCCCAAAGCTCACCACTTCTTTTATTTCATCCTGCCCAGTGTTTGGTGTTGAGCCGGACTTAACCAGGGAAGGTGGCAGTATTCCTGTGACTCTGACTTTTCAGGAGGCCACAGGCAAGAACGTCATGTTGCTGCCTGTAGGGTCAGCCGATGACGGCGCCCACTCACAGAATGAAAAGCTCAACAGGTAAGGCTCCGGGTGGGTCCTCGGTGCTAAGTCCGGGGTAGTTTCCTCCTGCGCGCCAGTGAGAAATCCTGTGAAAGCCCGGGGCGCCCCCCACCCCAGGACCGCCCGTCCTGCTGCTGAGACACCCCCCTCCAGTGCTGTCTGCCGTCTGCCCTTGCGGTGCTGACAACTTCCGGTGGGAGGCAGGGAAGGGGGCCTAGGGGAGGTGGCAGTTCTTCCGAACAAGGTTTGCGTAGTGGTCTGTGTTTATCTCTGTGCTTCATCTACAACTCCAAGGACCTCCACACTTTCCTGTTGGAAAAATCATGATGTTATTGTTGGCTTCATAAGCCACTTTTATATGTTTCTGGCTTGTACAGTCACTGTGGGGGGGGAGGGGGTCTGGTGACCATCAGAGACGGAAGGTGATTTCAGAGTTGGCAGCAGTGCAGGGAGGAGTCTAAGACCGTTCGGGAAGAGCGGAGGCGGGCAGGAAGCCAGGGCCAGTCAGGGCCTAAGACTGAGGCAGAGACCCTGCATGGAGGGCGGAGGGCGGCCACAGGGACTTGGGTCCTCGCACATGACGTGGAGGCTTCGGATCCAAACAAACAAAGGGAGGGCCATGATCAGGGCGAGGCTGTGGGTGTTCAGATGCTGGGTGTTCAGATGCTGGGTGAGACCCCATATAGTCTATTAGAGCACGGCCAGGACTAGTCCCTGGTGGGATAGTTGGACTGAGAACCAGGTGCCTAAATCTAAAGGCAAGCAGAACTCAGGGCCAGCAAGCCAGGACGGCAGGGCGCCCCCAGAATGCCTCATGTGTGCCTGGACATCGGGACACTGCCAACACGGTGACTGTTCCTTTCCACTAGGCGTAACTACATCGAAGGAACCAAAATGCTGGCTGCATACCTGTATGAAGTTTCTCAGCTGAAGAACTGAGATTGTGTTCCTTGGAGCGACGCTGAAGGAATCTTGCCCTCCACCCTCTCCTCTCTGATCACTCAGGAAAGCTGTTGTCTGTCTCCTTTCCCTCTTGTCAGACCACACAGAGTCCCGAGAGTGGACACGGGGCACCACCTGTCTCATGAATGGCGTTACCTGTACCTGGCAGTTAAGGCTGTTTAGACCCGAGGCTTGTGAATGACTCTGAATGACAGCTGAGTCCCCAGCGGTCAGCACGGCCTGGTCTCCAGAAAACAGCCCAAGTCTGACAGCATGACTTCTTCTGTAGAAAGTTCTGGTTGGCATCCTGTTGGGCTAAACAGGCCTCGGTGCTTTCTGGTGCCGTCTCTGCCCCTTGACTCAGGGTCAGGCGCACTTGGAATATCTGTCAGGGCATCTGACGCCTTGAGGGGCCTCCCTTACTGATCCCTCACTGTCATGTGCGGCTCTGTCCTTTCTGAAGACCGTATCCATTACTGACATCTCCTGTCTTTATTCACCCTCACAACCTGAACCTAACTGGGAGGGTGATTTGGTCCCAGTCTGTGCTGATGAATAAAAAGTACGAGTGAAGCCCCTGGAAGTCTTGCTGCTCCTCTGACTTACCTGTGGAGCACACCTGCCCATGGAGGCCATGGTTCCTGTTGGCTCGTGGGGGGCAGGGCAGGTCGCTCCCAGTCCCGCTCGCCCCTACTCACATGTCAGGGAAGTGACCCTGCCCACTACCCCCATTCCTTATGCTGCCCAGTCAACAAAACTCAGATCAAACTGGTTTAATCAAAGTGGAGAGTTTATTGGCTGGGCTGGTGAAGAGATCGGAGGAAACAGGAGTACAGGGAAGCAGGGCGTGATTCCACGCACAGTCGAGTGTGTCCACTTTGCTGAGCTCATCGGTCAGAACTTGGGTGGGAAAAAGGGGCCTTCACACCTCCACTCACACAGGTGCCACTGGGAGGCATTCTCTTAGCCCCATGACCTCCCTGACACCTTCCCTCCTGGGTCCTCCCGTGCCCCTCGTGTCACCTCTACAGTCCCCGAAGCCTTGTTCTGCAGTCATACCTCCTTCCAACCACCCCCATTTTTCTAGACCTCTCGGGGGCTTATCTTAGGAAACCGACCTGATATCAACCACTGTACAGTCCTGGAACGATCCTTTGAGCTACCTGCCCTGGAGTCTTTGCACTTGAACATCTCATTAGAGGATAAAAGCTTTTTATACTAAGGAAATGGCATAAGTCCAGGCGCTGTATTGGGCACAGGGGAGGCTTTCCTGGAATTGCTGAAATCGAAAGTTTGTCCTTGATGGCTTTACTGGTGCTCCCCAGTAGAAGGCTGGCCACCAACATAAACACAGCTGCCTGGTCACATTTAGAAAATGGCAGGACTTGACTGGGTGGCGTTCTTCATCTAGAAGAGGAGGGACCCCCTTGACTGAGGGAAAATCAGGTTCACTCTGCTCTTGTTACGTTTGGTATCTGGGTCAGCAAAGCTGTGCCAGATGCGAAGGTCCTTCAGCCACGATGTATTAATTAGAGAGGATTAGGCTAGGCTGCTGTGACCAAACCAACAGAGGCTCACCGCCATGGCAGTTTACACATCTCTGTGCGCAGGCAGGCCAGGCCGGGGCTGGTGTGGCTGTTCCTGGGGGCTGGGCTCCCGGTTGGCACGTCCTCCACTTTCAGGGTCATCTTATGGGCACGGATCTCTGCTCCAGTTCCTGCAACCCCAACTGCATTTCAGCTGTGGGGAGGGAAGACATGCTTCTTTGCCTTAGGGCGCAATCCAGAATTAGCAATCATTTCTTTGCATCTTACTCGAACAAAGTACAGGCCACTCCTAGCTGCACAGGAGGTGGGAAAAAGGCCTGGCTGAAATTCCTGCCACGCTACAGGAGGGCAAACATACTTGGCAGTCAGCCCTGAAATCCTTCTACGCCATGATGTTTGTCCCAAGGAAACAGAGAAAGACTAACATTAGAGAGGAAGGACTCACGGGACACTTGGTTACTCATTTTTCAGAGAAGATGAATGTCTGCGGCAACCCCTGAAACTTTGAAGAGGATGCTGAGTGGGAAAGCAGTTTGCTACCCCAAAAAATATGCCTTCTTGTACATGTTGGTTATTTTAAGATGGTTATTTTTAAGAAACAAAAGACTCAGGAAGAACCTCTGACCTTCCCCCTAAATGTTAAAAGAATTTAGATAGAGGACCAGCTCCAGGAAGGGAGCTGACGTCCTAGATGACTGTAGTTTAATAGGAACTCGTGTGATGGACGGAGCTCGCGAGGCCCATGTGATCCGAGTCCTCTGTGTCCCCTTGTTAAGACAGCCCAGCAAACATTCATTTACCAAACATTTGCTTTTCCATCTCCTCGTGAATTGCCATCCTGCCATTGGAAGTCCCCCACCAACCCCTCCCCCCCAGCTCCTGGGGGCATATAAACGTGAGCTGCCAGTCTGTCCTCAGGTCTCCTATTCTCAGGAGAACCCCATGTATCCATGCATAATAACTTGGGTCCTTTAGTCGAGCCCAAAGAACTCAGAAGGGACGCAGGAAAGTTCATTTTTCTGCCCCACCGTTTTGGCAGGCTGGGCAGGAGGACTCGACTGCTGGGTACCATTTGCGCTGGGACTGCTGGGGCTGAGTCCCTGGGCATTGCACAGGCTGGCACAAGGTAAGAGCTCTTACTATGGCAGCACGTCGGCATCTGCGGCGTCTGGTGGAGCGAGAGTGGTGAGAATCTTTTCTCTCTCCTTCAGCCAGAGGAAATACTTGAGAAAATCATTTCTTGGGCAAACGTGACTCATAACGATGTGGTTTGAGTACTCTTGTTATCCGTTGACCCTGTTCCTCCTAGCAATGCTCACTGTTTTTCTGTGCCGCTTGTCTTGTTCTGTGTTTGGAGAGCTTAGCTCCTCTTTGGTCTCTGGCCCCCAGAAGGTGCACATATGGACATGCATTTGGCAGCCAGTCAAATAGACTGGAGGGTCTGAGCACCTGTATCCAGTAGGACTGGGCCAGCTGTAGCCAGTCGGCTATCATCTTTTCACCTTTATGGTGTTGGATTGTGCAGCTCTCAGGGGAATTTGTCACGCGGGGTCCCAGTCCATTGGGGCCTTTGTTATCTCAGCCTTTGCTGCTTTACTGCCTGTATCAATGAAAGGCTGTTATTGTCACAGAGCGTCCTGGGGCTGAACTTGCAGGTCTTGTGAGGGCTGCAAGCTTCGCATTCTTTTTTTTTTTCTTTAATATATTTTTAAATGTGTGTATAGTTCTAATTTCTTTCTTTTTTTATTAGTTTCAGGTGTACAAAACAATGTAATAGACATTTATCATTATATATATATATTTACAAGAAGCGGAGTACAGCATTAGAAATAGAGACAGTGGAAATGTAATGGCTGTGTGCGATGTCAGAGGGGTAGTAGACTGGGAGAGGGGGATTATCACTGTATGAGGGATATAAATGATAAGCTTTGCACTTTTGTTGAAGCCTCTTAAACCATGAAAGGCTCACTGGTTTGAGTCGTTGTTGAGGTTAATAGATCTTACCGTCACTGGCCAAACACTGGATCCTTTGAGCTGGAAAAACTTCTATATTTGAAACCTTTTACAGATCTCGTTATATATAGCTGGTTTTTGATACCATTAGAAAGACCAAATTGAAAAAAAAAAAAAAGGATACAAACAAATATGACTGCTAGCCTTACAAACAAAACCAGTTTGGAAAGTCTCATGGAATGTGCTGTCTTGGCTTTCCCTCACGGGTCTTGCAGACAGCAATAAAAACAGTAGGTTAATTAATGAGAGAATGGGGAGAGGCTGAGGAGACAGTCATGGGACTCTTCCCAACAAGGTAGAAATTTTTAAAAGGTTATTAAGAAATGAGGTGAATAAAGCAAGTATTGATAAAAGCAATAGAAAGAAGAAACAGAAGAGTCACAGGATTCATTGGATTAAAGCAAAGGTTTTAATACAACGCTTCCAAAGGTTGGACAGGCCAGAGAGACCTCCTGCTGGTCCCCCAACATTAGAGGGCCCCCAAGCTGTCTGCTCTGTGTACCCCTATTTGGAGAAATTTTAAAGCTAGAAGGCAGAGATTACAATGACAATCCTGACCAGCCGTCTCTGGGGGCAGCAGCCAGGCCTGCGAATCAAGTCACTCCTCGGTAGAGGACCCCCCATGCACGGCAGCACCAAAACCCACGGGCAGCCTGACTCAGGCGACAGTTAGATTGAGAGAATATAGAAATGTAATAAGAGTGTGAAAATTCGCATGTTTAAGCAGGTATTATGTAAAGACGTATCAACTTGACCTGAATGTTTTATTGGGAATGGATATTAAATCTGGCTGGGGAACTCCCCCTACCCAGTACTGTGAAAGAGAAGGCATGGAAATCCGCCCTTCGCACGATATTTTTGGACATGCTAACTGTCCATCAGGAAGATGGCCTGAGCCCACATGCTGTAGAATAGAAGCTAGAGGCTTCTATCGGGCTAATGGGAACCAATGAAAAAGTAAAAAAGCTTGTAACTTGGATTGGATTCTTTCTGTGTGTTTTTATGATATACATTTTCTGCCCCCATCTTCTCTGGGACCTAAGAGCCATTACTTTAAATGAAAATGATTCTTGGAAATTTGGCAAATGAAAATTCTTAAGTGTCTTCTCTACAACTGTGAGATCTCTGTGTTTGTCTGTCTGTCTGTGTTATCTATGGTATGTTATTTTTCTACCTCCAGATGGTTACTATTGAAAATTTTTTTTTCTTTTGTAAAGAACTTGGTTTAATTGGCTTAAAGGAGTTAAGCACTTATATAAGTTTTAAAATATAACAGAAAGTAAACCAAATGTCTTAACAGTTTCTAGGAAAACATTTGGTATTAAAGCTAATTTAAGTGTGTTGTTTTAATTAAAACAGACATGTCTTTAGAATTGTGAGAATTAAACATAATACATTTACCCATGGTATTTAAGTATAATACCTTTTGTTTCACTTATTTTATAAAAATAAATTCATATTATCTCTTTTACAAAATTTGTCATCAGGAAAAAAATGTTTGGAATAATAATTGACTTTGATGTCTTACGGAGTTTTCATCAGTAATCTAAGTATAATTGTTAAGGATTGCTAAACTAAATAGATGTAAGTAAATTTTTAAAAATTGTGGGGTAAAATTTTTTAGCAATAATTATATGGTATGTGTACTAAAAAATAGTTTCCCAAGATCTTTGGTAACTTGAAACCATAGAGTTTCACTAAGTTAAATTAAATGATGAAAAATTTTGAATATCTAGATCATTTTCAAATAAGAAAAAATACTGAAACCTTAATTGCTAAATAAGTCTATGTTTGCCTAATTTTTTTCTTTTGATTACAGAGAAACTAAAAGATAAATTTGGATCTTTTAGGGACTGTCTTACACTTTGTTGAGGAGGCATATGTTTTTAAAAATTACAAAATATAGTTGCCAGTAAAAGAACCTGTTTTTCCAGAGGTCATGAAATGTATTCATAAATTTGCTAATCTAAACAATGCTGATTGTTTACTTTTTAATTTTCATAGAAATTAAGGTTTCTAAGGGTTAAGAATTCTGATTAATATGGAAGGAATTAATATATGTCTTTGGTAATAGAAGGTATAAGGTATGAAAATACATTTTGAGGAAATTAAAAGAAAATGGTTTTCCTAAAATAAGTTGGTTACTTCTAAATGGGTAAGGGAACAAGAGACAAACTGAGCTAGGCAAGGAAAGTGATATAAGGTTTATGAAAAGGAATCTTAAGAAAGAAAATTTTATGTGTGGTCAAGCTGAATAAGATTAAAATAAATTTAATTAATTGAAATTTAAATATGAAAATTAGCTGATGCAAAATTAGAGTTTGGTTCTCTTTCTTTTTGGTAAAAGGTCAAAGTTTTCTTGGACTATCAGCCTGCTCCCAATAAAATACTGTGAAAAGTTTTCTGTTCAAAAAGCAAAGATTCTATTTTATCAAAATAATTGTCTGTGTTTTATGTTGTCTTAATCAGGTTCTTGATTACTTAAGAAAACTGAATCTTTGTAATAGTAGGAGCTAATGTTTTGCTAAGACTTATGTGACCTTCCATATTTGTCTTTGTAATATTTTATTGTCACTTTGGTTAAATGGATAAGTATTGTTTCAAATGATCTGTGATTTTTTCAGTTAAATGTCCAAACGTTTTGATAGTTTTTGATGAACTTCCCAAAATTTAAACTTTAAATTGCCTTTTTCTTAACCTGAAAATAACTGAGATTTAAAAAAAAAAAAAAAGTGCCCTTGGAACATTTCAAAGACTCTCTCTTCTTGTAAAAGGGAAATAGTAAACTAATTAGGCTTATTTGGTATGTTGAATTGCCTGGACAGCATTGTCAAATAAGTGACAATAAACTTCTAGAGTAAACATTATTATTATATATCCCAGAAATTGTATGAAATTTCCAAACTTCTGATCTGTCCTGGTATAATGTTATCACTTGTGATTACAGAAATTTTTCAAAATGTTGCATGTCACAGAAATAAGCAAATTTCCTTATTGATTGCATTATAGTAAACTCTCATTTAACCTTTAACCATGGGCATTTTAAGTCTTTTGTCATTTACGAACACTTATTGTTTTATTCTGAGGCCTTTGAAAAAATGCTTTCATCTTCAAAAAGATTCATAAAAAGGCTTCTGACAAATACAGTTTTCTGATAAACTTTCAGATCATATCATTGAACTGGGTAAAAATTTGAGAACTCTGACGGATAAACTGATGGCTTTATAAGATACTAACAAAAGACCAAGATAAACATAAATTAATTCTGTGGGGTTGAATGAACTGATGAGAACGATTATAATTTTTATGACTTTTTGTTTGAAATATTGCTGATTTTTAAAAATCTTTTGTTTTTCGGTGATAAGGAAACTTATTTCCTTAAACTACTTATGACTTAGAGCAATCTGGTAAATTATGCTTTTGTAAGCAGAATTGAAACATTTATCTTTTTCTACCTACCTGGTCCCTCTAGAATTCCAAAAATCGCAGTGAGTATTCTTATTTTCATGGCAATGTGATTATTTGGATAAATTCGCTAAGAATCTATTCTCCTTGCAACACGACACAGTCAGAAACTAGTTATATTCCCAAGGCCTTGACTGCACTGTCGTGTTTGAGAGAGACGTGCATAGACTTGGAAATGACCATGCAGCTTTAAGGAATTAAGACTGACTTATGGACGCTGACCTGCTACTTGCCCACAGGGTTCCCAGCAGCCCTGCTTGTGATTAAAGAAGGCCACCTCCTGGCAGGTGCAGGAACCTCAGTGTATTTTGGAAACCACAAGAAGAGAGGATTAACCCAAATCTAAAGGTACAGGCAGTCTGATGGCAAGTATTGGGCTTGGCCTCTTAGCCCCGAGAAGCCTCTGAAAGTTCACTCTGAAGAGTCCTTGTGAAAAATTCCAGCAAAGCAAATATAAAAGAGCCCATATGATCAATTGTTATTCGTGCTGTATTTATACAAATAACGGGCCAAGTTGATTGAAACTCAACTTATTTTGCAAGCAAATTAGTCCCAATTTATCTATCTTGGGTAAAAAGGAGGGTATTTTTAGAAAGAAGAATGATATCTCATTAGACACTATAATATACAGTGACAGACATTAGATCCTAGTTTAGTTCATTGTCTTCGAGGTTTTGGCTTTTTACCTATAAACAGGTTGGACCCTGAATTCTTCTTGTTTCTTCAACTATTTTGGTGCAATGCTCTAAACTAAACATTTCCAATTTTCTCCCATCCTTTGATTTGAAAACCCTGAGAACTAATACTGCCTTTTCCCCGCAGCCCTGCAGACTGCAGTGAGACGACTTGTTATGAACTTGAGAGAAATCACAGCAGCTCATGCTTATGAAACCTCTGTGCCTGATACTGCGTGAGCCACTCCGATGTTTGCCTGAACACCTGCTGACATCGCCAGAGACAGTTCAAACTGAAAAGCTTGGAGCCCGACATGTAGAAATCTCAACGGGTGGCTCTCTGGGCCCAGAAAGTGGTTTATAATTTACTCCACTCATTAGCCTTTGCTTTGCTTTTGTTTCCAGAAAAATGCCCCGACTAAATACCTGATTGCTTGCTTGCACCTTACAGGCCTAACTGTGGGAGCCCACCTGCCTCATGGCTCCTGAAATAAGACACAACTCTGTAGCTGAACTGACCTATTCTCAAGACAGACTGCTTTGAGGAAACTGGAAGCAGCTACCAACTTAGCTTCTGGATTGTGAAACTCCTTAATCGAAGTTTCAAGGTAGGTCTGAGGGGGAAGCAGTGTTTACCACCGCAAAGTATGCCTTTTTAAAAAGATATTATTTTAAGCTGCCTATTTACAAGAAATGAGACTCAGGAAGAACCTTTGACCTTCCCCCTTAATGCCTAAAAGGTTTTAGATGGAGGAGATACTCAGGAAGGGAGCTGACGTCATAGATGACTGTAGTTTAATAGGAACTCGTGTGTGATGGACGGAGAGGAACCTCACGAGGCCCATGTGACCCTAGTCCTCTGTGTCCCCTTGTTAAGGCGGCCCCGCAAACATTTGTTCACCACACATTTGCTTTTCCATCTCCTTGTGAATTGGCTTCCAGCCCTTTGAAGTCCCCCCACAACTGCCTTTCTCCTAAACGCAAGACGGCATGTAAGTCTCACTGCCTACTCTGTCCTGGGGACCCGTAATCGCAGGGAATTCTGCTATGGACATAAGTGATAAATGTGGTCATTTGCTCCTGTTCATCTGTCTCGGGCTAATTTGATTATCAGTCCAGCCAGGAGAACTTAGAAGGCTAGAAGGAAATTTCCGTTTTCCGTTCCCACAGTGGCGATGAGGAAGCAAACTCCGAGAATGGTGTTCACAGCCTTCCTTCCTTCCTTCCTTCCTTCCTTCCTTCCTTCCTTCCTTCCTTCCTTCCTTTTCCTTTGCACTATTTTGTAATCAAAATGTGACCATGGGTCATCTCAGGCTCACAGTGGAGCCTGGTACCATCCGTTCTTTTCAGTTTGGCATTCAACATCATGAATCACTTATGTTTAGTAGAATTGATTACATCCTAAGAGTCTGGCCCCTAGATGGACAGGTGCATGGAAATATGGATGCAGAATTCCACTCACCTGTAGTTCCCGTGACCTTGGAACCGAGGCTGGTTCAATGTACAACTTGAATGGTATGGTCATTTAGTAGGAGCAGGGGTTCTTTGGGATAACAGACGTTTCTCCCAAGAGGGAACCATGTGGACTCTGGCCCAGTGGAGGTGGTCCTGCTGCCCGCACTGTGATTGTGGGAGAGACCAGGGGCAAACCCCACCCAGGGAGAACCGTCAGAGAGTCACGTCCGGGAATGGTGTGCTTCGAAAGCCCTCTAGGGGATTTGGAGGCTCACAAGCTGTCAGGGTTTGAGTTGTGTTCACCCAAAACTCATGTGTTGAAGTCCTAACTCCAGTAGCTCAGAACGTGACCTGATTGGGATGTAGGGACTCTGCAGATGTAATGATGAGGAGGCCATTCTGGGGTAGGACAGGCCCTATCTCACTGTGCCTGGTGTCCTTATGAAAGGGGGACATGTGGACAGGGACACGCACACGGCAATGCCATGTGACAACAGGGGCAGATTATGTGATACGTGTGCAAGGCAAGGAATGCCAAGGTGCCCGCAACTTGTAATGGAAGTCGGGAGTGAGGCCCGGAACACACTCCCTCACAGCCCGCCAAGGAGCCCACGCTGCTGCACCTTCATCTTGGACTTCTGGCCTCTAGAACTGGAAGATAAGAGATCTCTGTTGTTTACGCCACCCAGGTTGTGGCCGCCTGAGTAAACTAACACATAGCCTGGAACCCTGCCCTAGCTCCTAGGTGGCATTCCATCACGAGGGCCCCCAGTGACACAGCAGGAGGTTCTGTCACCTGCTCAGGGTAACGGCGTGTTCACATGGCCTCTCTTTCGGCTCTGCTGGCCTTGGGCACGTGCACACTTACAGCGAAACACCTGGGTTATCACACTCAGCCCGAGCCGGCCCTGAGGGCTGGCAGTAGCATCAGATGACTTCCGGGCTGTTACCTCACCACATACAGGCCCATACGAGACACAGTGTTTCTTCTCCTGCCCCCAGATCGGATGGATGTCTCTGAAGCATCTTTGTTTTCCAGCGTAAATAGGTCCACTATGGGGCCTTGTCCTCCTTCCGGGGGAGAAGGAGGGGCACGAGACAAGCAATAGAGACATTCAGTGTGACCTCTGAGGGCCTTGCTGGAATATCCTCTTCCACTGCCCTTTGCAGTCTAGGGAGCTGCTAGAGGCTGCAGAGCTCGAGCCCGACGGACCCCACACTGGGAAACATGGTGAGTGGGCCCTGCCACATGTGATGCGTAGGCTCCACAGGGCTAGACTTCCGTTTGCTGGGGGTGTACGTGCTCCGCCGGGAGCCAGGGGGACAGAGAGATGCTGTGTGTGGTCCATGGGAAGCTGCTGCTTAGAGATGTTTCTAGGGGTGCTGTTTGGAGGGACTTGACCGTCATGCTTTGGTGGCTCTGGTGCTTACAAACAATTAAGGGGCATGATTTTCAAGTAGTTTATGTGGTGCCTGGAGTGCAGGGGTGCCAGGCAGTGCCTGGGCCTGGGCTCGAGACACAAGCAGCGACTCTCAGTGGAGTGAACCAGGACTCAGAGCAGCAGACTTCTCCATACTCATGTTTTCTTCCCACAAAAAGCAGTGTTCTTATTCAAACCACAAGGCAGAGCTTGCAGCCGCTGAATGCACAAGGCAATGCACAAGCGAGAGGAAGGTGTGGACAGCCATTCATCAGGTACCGTCTGCTGCCTTTCTCACTAAGGCCTGGACTCTGCTCCCCACCATACACATCAGCGAATCGTTGGGGGAAGGGGACCCTGGGATCTGCATGTTTAAAGTGTACGATTCAGTAACTTTTAGTACATTCACAGACATGTGTAACCATCACCACAGCTGCCTTTAAGACATTCTCAGTACCCCAAAGAGAAACCCTGCGCCCCAAGCATTACTCCCTCCTCCCCTGTCCTGGCCCCCAGCCCTTATCCCTTTCTTACCAAAACCACATCTTACTTTCCTTGCATACTTTGTATAGTGTTGTTTTCCTTACCATCGTTATTCCTAGTCATTCCACTTACACAGGTTAGAATTCTTAACCCTTAGTAACTTTAATATCTAGTAAAAACTAGGAGGTAAGCAACTATGAACTAGTCACATCAGCGGATTTATGAATACATAATTTCATAATTTCTAGAAGTATATGCTTCCTCATAGTATGAATACAGTTTATTTTCAGTGTGGCAAAAGAATGTATTTACTAACAGACTCAAATCTCTTCAGTCTCTACAGTAAAAAGCCAAATGTACCCTGTTTCCCCAAAACTAGGACCTAGCCGGACCATCAGCTCTAATGCGTCTTTTGCAGCAAAAATTAATATGAGACCCGGTCTTATTTTAATATAAGACCAGATATAATATAATGTAATATAATATAACAATATAATATAATACCAGGTATAATGTAATATAATACCAGGTATATTATATATAATATATAATATTATATATAATATACTATATATAATATAATATAGGATCTTATATTAATTTTTGCTCCAAAAGACGCATTAGAGCTGATGGTCTGGCTATGTCTTATTTTTGGGGAAACACGGTATATAAACCTATGTTTAGAAATTAAGGTTTTAGTCTTTTATTTAGAAATGATCTGGACATTTAATGAATATCCATCATTTCACTTAGTATAATTTTAAGGTTCCAAGTTACCAAAAAGGTTTTGAAACTGTTTTTAAGCAGACATATTTTATGAAACAGAATCATTGTTTGCGTTGGAATGAGCAAAATGTGTGTCAGTCAGACGTCAGTGAAGCTGAGACATCAGTGAATGAGGAAATCCAAAGTCACGGAGGGAAGAAGGGGGCGGACAGTTGGCAAGGCTGTTCTGAATTGTGAGGGGCTGGTCGTCAATGCCATGGGGTGCAAAGGGAGGGCCCCATTAGGCCGGAGCAGCTGGAACAGCGTTGCTGCTGAATTTGGAGGCTGGAGGGCTCTGTGTGGTGGAGAGAAGCACTGAGACCCCAGGCAGCAGAGGGACAACGAACAAAGGGCCAGCTGTGGATTTTCAGGGATCTGTGGGGACTCCTGAGACTGCCAGGAGGAAAAAGAACCTGCCTTATTCATGTTTGCAGCTGAGAGAGTTTTCTTAGCAGACAGAGTTTGTGTTTCCTACACGATGCTGAAATGGAACTCATTATATTAGTGAACATGAACCACTACTGGTGTCCTTCAAGACTTTGCATTCATTTATTCAATAAATACTGGGAAGGGTCTCATTCTGTGACGGGCACTTAGGGGCATGGAAATGAGGGAGACCAGCTGCTGGCCCTCGGGCCGCTTACGTTCAAGCAGATCGGATGGAGAATAAGTAAACAAAGAATATTAGGTCGTGACAAGAAAATGAAGGGTGGAATGTACTGGGTGGAATGATGCCCCCCCCCAGAAAAATGCGTGTCTATCTGGAGCATTGAATCTGACCTGATTTGGAAGGAGGGCCTTTGTAGATGTAATGAATTAAAATGGGGTCCTACTGGATTGGGGTGCTCCCTAATCCAATGACTGGTGTCCTGTGAGAAGAGGAGAGGGCACAGAGACACACCCAGGTGGAGGGCAGGTGAGGTGGGGGCACAGACTGCAGTGACCCCTGGGAGCCAGGGAGCACGGGGGGTGGGGGTGGTGGGGGGCTGGAAGGGCTCTCCCCTAGAGGCTGCTGAGGGAGTGGGCCCTCCCTACACCTGATTTCTAACTTGCAGCCTCCAGAACCGGAGCAAGTACATTTCTCTTGTTCTAAGTCACCAGTCTGTGGTACTGTGTTACAGCAACCCCAGGAAACCAGCACAAAGGGGTTGATAAATTCCTGCCCTCTCCTCAAAACTGCCTTGTTCTTGAATGTTCACTTTGTGAACTTTTGTTCACAACCAAGTACAGCCTGCACATGGTGTCGTGCTGCCTTTGGATCCGGGAGTGAGACTGAGCTGAACTCTTCTCTGGGGTCAAACTCCCCAGTCAGTCCCAACTAGAGGCTCCTGGACTTTCTGGGGTATTCAGCCCTTCCAAACGGCATCCTTCATGCCGCGTGAGCCCAGGATGCCCCCTAAAGCTGCACCGCACCGACTTGCTCTTTAGGACTCACCAGACCTCGTCTCAGCAGGAATGTGTGTGTCCATGCAGCTCTGCAGGGGAATGTGCAGAATCCAAATGGGCCTGTCTGGGCTTTGATTTCTACGCCTGTCATGGTGAGATAAAGTGAGCCAGTACAGGCATTTTCCCTGGATTGTAACAAAAGTGCCAGCACAGACAGGGCCGAGCCGCCTCTGTAAAACAATCCCATGGGACCCTAGATGGCTTGGTAAGTGGCATTCTTGGCATCCAAGTTGACCAGCATAGAGTCTCATGGGCGGAAAAAGGTTTGGCTGATGGGCCATGTGTGTAACGGGGAGGAACCAGGCTTGGCCAGGCTGTGGGGGTGGGAGGCAAGAATGCTTTCAGTTTTCTATTCCATTTGACATCGGAAACAAACCACAGCAGCAAAGAGTTCAAGAATGGGTTTTGTCAACAGCTGGCCCCCTCCCAGCCTCTTTGGGGTGCCTGCTATTAATTTAGATGGATGGACTGCAAAAAACAGTCTACCCATTTCAAAGAGCTTTTGCCCGGCTCCCTGAGCTCCTTCTTCCTGCTGCTGTCTGTCCCTGGGAGTCATTTCCTCCTGAATTATTTGCAGCCCCTGGGGCTTGGCTCTGCCAAACCCCCCCTCCGCCCCCAACCCAGCTTAGCTGGATCTGGCCTCATTCCTATCAGAGTAGGCTGCAAGGGGAGCTCAGGACAGCTCATTGGCACCATCTGCTGGACCAAGTTCTTAATGTGCTCATGAATGAGCGTGGCTCACTTTACCTTGGTTTTACCCACTACTTAGTTTCCTGTATAGACATTTTTCATAGTCAATAATATATTTATATTGTTCCACGAGTGTTTAGGTTTATGATTATTGTTTTTGTAGCAACTTAATTGCAATATAATTCACATACTATCCATCCATTTAAAGTGTGCATTTAAATGGTTTTTAGTATATTCAGAATTGCACAATCATTGCCACAGTCAAGTTTAGGAGATTTTTATCACCCAAAAAGACCCTCCTCCAGTCATTAGCAATCACTCTCCATTTCCCCTCAACTCTACCAAACTCTGGCAAACACCAATCTACTTTCGTCTCTCAGGAATTAACTCTTCTGGACATTTCATGTAAGTGGACTGATACAATATGTAGTCTTTTGCGTCTGGTTTCTTTCACTTCATCTTCAAGGTTCATCCGTGCTGTCGCAGATGGCAGGATTTCATTCTTGTTATGGCTGAGTAATAGTCCATTGTATGCATAGAACACATGTTGTTTGTCCGTTCGTCCACTCATGGACACTTGGATTGTCTCCGCCTTTTGGCTATCACGAATAATGCTGCTGTAAACATCCATGTACGAGGTTTTGTGTGGACATATGTTTTTATTTCTCTTGAGTCCATAGCTAAGAGTGGAATTGCTGGGTCATACGTTTAAATATTGCAGGAACTACCAGACCATTTCCCAAAGCAATTGTACCATGTTGTAGTCACACTAGCAGTGTATGAGGGTTCCAATTTCTCCACATCCTCACCAACACTTGCTGTTATCTGACTTTTTTATTTTAACCATACTAGTAGGTAAGAAGTGGTGTCTCATTGTGGTTTGATTTTCATTTCTCTGATGGTTGATGGTGGTGGGCATTTTTTCATGTACTCGTTGACCATTTGTATATTTTCTTTGGAGAGATGTCTAATCAAATTCTTTGCCCATTTTTAAATTTGGGTTAATTCGACTTAGTATTGACTCGTAGTAGTTTTTTATAATCTAGACACATGTTCTCACCTTGGATCAGTTGGTGCCTAGAACGGGAGGCCGGGGAGGAAGCAGCCTAAACTTAAAATGGCCCTAAAAAAGAAAGTCTATTTTCAAAACGTATAAAAATCCACAAGAAGAGTGGTTTGGAAGAAGATAATGAGTTTAGTTCTGAGCCTGGTTTTCTGCTCTGCCCTGAGCCTGGAGCCACCATGGAGGTGGGGAGACGACCTGGAAGGGAGCAAAGGGGGAGGCCCGGGGAGGGGTTGGGGTGGGGGGCAGGTCCCTGTTTACAGGTGAGGTGGGAGGGAAAGAGCAGAAAGCCATGGGCCAGGGGCTCCCAGGGGAGAGTGTGGCCGGTGGGGTCTGAATGATCACCAGTCTTCCATGTTAATTGTTCAGCATGGTGTATAAGTTTCTTTTTAATGTACTCTCGCTTCAGGAGCTGGTGGAAAGAAACCACACAGCACGGCCCAGGATCTTAGTCCTTACAAAATAGTTTTTTCTAATAAAATGGTTAATCACACATAGACATTGTTTAAAAATGACCTCACACTTGTCTCTCTCACCAACACCGCCCTCACACAATATGTAGAGGCTGAGTTACCTTTGTAGGAAATGAACCAACAGGTAGGACTGTATTGTAGGGGAAAAAATGGATGGACGTTGTTGAAAGACACGCTTATGAACTTGGTTTCTGCCTTGGTACAATTCTTTAACATTGAAAATGAAGCACTCGGGGAAAAGATAGAGCAAAAAACTCTATTTCCTGTTCTACTACCTTGGTTATTTTAGCAGCTGTGTTGAATACCAAACTTTCTTGAAGTATTTAAAAGGTTGAAAGTCCAAAACGTGGCATTTATTTTCATGCGTTCCTCCCCTGCCCGGCTCACAGGCGTCCTGTCGCCTTGCTCTCCTGCTGCTGCTTTTAGGAGGCATGTCTGCCCCGTCCTCACCGCCGGCCGGGCTGCTAGGGAGGGTCTTCGAGTACATTGACCTCCATCAGGATGAATTCGTGCAGGTAGGAGAAACTACCCCCGGAAGGCTTGCTGGGGTGCCTTCTGGTATCCGGGTGAATGGTTGTGTGCTGGGAGATATGGGTTTTTTTTCTTGCCTGGCACTTTAATTCCATTGAAAATGCCTGCGACTCCTTGTTGAGTTAAAATAATCCATATGCATTAGCTTTAGGTATGAGCTCACTCCCGGCGTTCCCCCTAGGAAGGGCGCTCGGTGTTTCTGACACCTTTGGTCCTGGCATCTCTGGGGAGCCTCCAGGGAGCTGGAGATGGACAGGAGAGCTAGGAGCAGAGGGAGAGGGGGCTGCCTGGGGAGCAGAAAGTTGGGGTAGCAGGAAAGTTCTGCACCCACAGTCTCACCTGCAAGCCCCCCTGCACCCCTGCTTCACGCAGGCCCACGCCAGAGCCCGGACTCCCTGAGGTTTCCCCGCACTTTGTACCTGAGTCCCCACACCATGTCTGGCACGTGTGCTCAGTATGTGGTTGTAATTTGATCGACAGAACGCTGTTGGGACGATCATTGGACATTTAGGTGTGAAACTTCTGGGTTTCGTGCGAAAGCACAAAGCTGAGCATCCGGGCAGCTGTTCCGAAGCTTGACCTTTGCGGATGCCCTCCTCACTTGGGAGTATGAACTTGACCTAATATGTTGCATTTGCGAAACCCGAGTGTGGTTTCTGATGTAGGCAGGAATTAGTGGAGGGAGAGGAACAGCATGTGGGGGAGCATGTGCTGATTGGGCCTTTCAGCTAAAACCTTCCTCTTTACAACTTCCTCAATGGTACCGACTCATTCAATTTAGGGGTAACTTGGCAGGATCTGCTCGAAAAACTCTAGTATTCAAATGAAAACAGTATTCCTTATGGTGAAATACATTTTTTTTATAATAAAACTGGAAGTGCTACAAGCAGGATAGAGATCAAAGCAAAATAGCATGGGAAGCCCAAGACCAGTCACGAAGTGTGTGGTGGAAAAGTGTGGCCGTCCCAATGTAAGTAAGTGGCTCAGGTACCGGTCCTGGGAGCTCACTGCCTGTTATTAACACCTCAGTATTACCCAGCATTCACTGGGCGCCAAACAAAGTCTTCTTACACGCACAGTCTCTCATTCAGCCCTCATGGAGCAAAACTTGCTTCCTTCCACTACTCCACTCAGTCTGTGCCCAGATGTGTGTGTTTCCCACACGAGAAGCAGTTAGTTGTCAGTTCTCCTCGGACACCAACTGGGCGGCCTCCGCTTTGACTCACTTCTGACACTGTCTCCTGGAGTTAGCCTCACCCTGCCCCCCACTACCAGTCGACTGCAGGCAGCAGTCACGACACTTCTGTCCCACTTGGCCACACATGGGGGCTGTCATGACCCCCTCCTCAGGTCAGGTCATGTGCTAGAACAGCTTGCAGAGCTCAGGGAAACATATGTTTGCCGGTTTGTTGTGTGAGAAAGGACATGATAACGGATGCAGGTGGACAGATGGGGAAGAGGTGCACAGGGCGGGGTCTGGAAAGGCTCGGACCCAGGAGTGTGTGTCCCGGTGGGGGGAGGGGCGCACTGCCCTCCTGGCTGTGGATGTGCCACCCTCCTGGAAACTCTCTGAAGCCCCTGCTTCAGGGGGGGTCTACGGAGGCTGCATCACGTGGGCATGACTGATTGTTACCTCAATGCCTAGCCCCTCTTTCTTCCCCGGACGTTGGGGGCAGAGCTGTAAGTTCCTCGCCTCTAATCACAGCTTGGTCTCTCTGGGGACCACCCCCATCCAGGAGTCCACCAAAAGTTGCCCCATTAGAACAACATGTGTTCCTGTCCCCCAGAAAACCCACCCCTGGGGAGTTAGAGCTCCGTGTCAGGAGCCCGAGGCAGACAGCAAATTCCAGAAGCAGAGATGGTCCCACGTGACGCCTTCATCGCTAGCAGTTATGCAAGTTTGTGGAGCCCTGGCCATGACCTGGGACAAAGACCAAGTACATATTTCTGACTGTGTCCTTGTCACACTTGCAGTAACCTGCAGTGACACATTGTCACCGTCCTTGTGCAGATGGGAAAGCTGAGGTAAGAGAGTGTAAAGAACACACTGCAGGTCCCCCAGCTCTCATGGGCAGAGCCAGATAGGAACTAAGGAGTTTGAACCCTGGGTTACACTACCTGTCAGATGCAGGAGGAGCAGAGAGGGGGGACCACAAAATCTAAATGCAAAGGGACGTCAGGAGCAGCCTGCAGCCTGGCTGAGGCTGCCTTGTGGTGAAATCAGCACGGCCCACGCGGGCCTCGGTGGGAAGCCTAGAGAGAGAGAGTCCCGAGTGGGGCGGCTGCGGTGGCCCCCCAGGTGCTCTGGGTCCTTGATGACTAGAGATGCTGGGTTGGGACCTGCCATTCTTTGCAGTCCTGGCGGAACCACGGGGTCACAGGCCCAGGTGTTGAGGAAGACCCCGGTCCACGCAACCTGCCCGTCTCCCATCTCCTTTTATTAACCTGCCAGCCTGGCCTGCCTCTGGGCTCCTGAGGGCAGCCTCCGCTTCTCTGCCTGTGACTAGGGATCACGAGTTTGCCAGCTCAGCCTTCAAGTCCCATGAAGGGCGCTGGGACTGGCTGCCTCCTGTGCTTGTGTCATGCGCGTCAGCTCCTGTCTTTCCTCCCAGACTCTCAGGGAGTGGGTGGCCATTGAGAGCGACTCCATCCAGCCTGTGCCCCGCCTCAGAGAAGAGCTCTTCACCATGATGAGCTTGGCTGCAGAGGAGCTCCGGCGCCTGGGCGCCAGCGTGGACGTCGTGGACTCCGGCTCTCAGAAGGTGCTGGGCGGTCCCTTCCCTCCCCAACTGCCACTTCTGTGCACTGCGGCCATGATCTTCCGTGGTGGTAGCGACACAGGGGCCTGCCCTGATTTACAAAAAAAATGCCCCCATTATCTCTATCTCCAGTAAGGATGAAAAAGTCCTCCTTCGGGCCCCAAATGAGACTGTCATGTTGATTGCTCATCGTGTCTGGACTTGGGGCTGGGAGGCGGCAAGTGGAGGCCGGCTCATTTTGGAAAGGGCCCCTGTACTAGGCACACCATGCACTCACGGTTCAGATTTCTGCCACCCGTCCTTCCCCTGAAGCCCTGAAGTTTCAACGCATGTTCCTCCAAGGACCCAACCTCTCACCAGAATCCTTGCCTATTACTGTCACTCTGTCACAGACAGCGATCTTAAATCTAAGTGCCCACTGCCACCTGATGTAGCACTGACGAGTCTCTGGACAGACCAGCTGTTTCCTAGCGGCGCCCACCTAAGCTGAGCTCGTGGAGTCCGAGTTTGCACCGATGGGCACATTCAATTAATTTTCCTATTTGTCAATGTGTATCCAAGGAAGTGCTTAGGTCTCACATTTTAATTAAAAGTGACTCATGGTGCCCACTTTGGAGCTAAAGGACGATCAGCAAATGGTGCAGACTCTACAGGGCCCAGGGGTAGAAACAGGGCTGCTGGTGTCATGTCTTTGAATTTTCTGGAAGAACAAAACAGCATTTTTTTCTTTTTTTTATCAATAAGCTATATTCTGTATGTAGCCGTTAATATACATTATATGCAACTTCTACTAAAAAAATCTTTCCAGCAGTACACAGTATATGAAGTGCAATGTTATATAAAGTATAATTTTATGCTTTTTATTATCTAAAGTGGTAAAAATAAATTGCAAAAAGTATTAATCCTCTGAATCTACTGATTACTTTCTAATCTCAGGAAAAAGTTACCTGAATAATAGGGACTATCTTAAAATGTATCTAGTTCTATGACATTGTATGTCAAGGTTAACTTTTAGGGCAGAGATGGATGAGGGCTTTTGTGAAGTTAAATGCTTACAGAGCCTATGCTTCAAGTTTTGTCCGTCCCATAAGGATATTTCATATAAAGTTGCAAAAGTTACTGTTTGCAAAAGGTCTGATGTGAGGCTGAAGACAGGAATTTTCCTGGAGATAAGAAGTGGGTGCCCAGGCAGGAAAAGCAGAGGATCTCAAAATAGCGTTTTTAAAAAAATGTGGCCCATTTTCCTTCTGCAGCTGCCTGATGGCCAGACTCTCCCAATTCCTCCTGTCATCCTGGCTGAACTGGGGAATGACCCAAAGAAAGCCACCGTGTGCTTCTACGGCCACCTGGACGTGCAGCCTGCCAGACAGGAAGATGGGTGGCTCACTGACCCCTACACTCTGACAGAAGTGGACGGTCAGTGACGCAGCCCCAGGGGACTGCTGGGTTCTTCTGAGGATGAGGGACGGGTCACAGGGCTTAAGAACTTAAGACGTGCCTCCCATCCCTGGCTGCAGGTCCGAACCTGTCGTTAGGAGTGGACACTATGCTGCTCTCACAGTCTGCAAGCCGGTCCAGTGAGGCTGATTTTCTTTCCTTTGTGAAAGGAACTGTGAACCTCTGTGCCCCCGGGTGAATTAACTCCCCAGGATGGGGTCCTTGGGTTGTGAGGAATATAGTTGTCTCGGTCACATATTTTCTTTTAAAAATACCAGATGTAATCTTTTTCAAAGGAAAGAAGAAGGGTTAACGGAGATGCGCATGCACCCTGTTTTCATTCTTCTGCTAATTGTAAAATCTCAAAATGAGAGGCTATGGTCCATGACATTCTGCAAGAAACCCCCCGGTCCTTTTCAATGAACTTGGATCAAATAGCTAATTATTGTTCAGGCCAAAGGTCCTGTATGTTTCAAATTAGCTTGTATATTCTGCCTAGCTGATGGCTATACTATTTGTATATAAGGAGTCGTACTTAGCGATTTCAGAGCAACACTTGTGCCTGGAAACATGGAAAGCACAGTTCAAGTGATTACCCATGAAACTGCCTTTGTATTTAAGTCACTCTACTGGGTAGAGGTGTCCATGCCTTTCTAAAATTCTTCCTCTATTTTTAAAGGAAAACTTTATGGACGAGGAGCAACAGACAACAAAGGTCCTGTTTTAGCGTGGATTAATGCTGTGAGCACATTCCGGGCCCTGGAGGAAGTAGGTGCCCAGGAAGAGAGGGAGGGCAATGACGGTGATGACAACACAGGCAGGGTGCTGTGAGTCACTCACTGTGCTCCAAGCTTTCAGCTGAATTATGTCCTTTACTCTCCCCAGCAGTCTTCAGAGGTGTGTATTATGATCACACCCATTTTACAGAGGAGGAGAGTGAGGCTCCGGAAGCTTGGGGAACTTGCTGAAAGCTTCGCAGCTGGCTCGGGCACAAGCGCTGATGCTGTTGACCACATTAAAAATGAAACACAACAAAAACCATGATAAGCCCGTGGCTGAATTACTCTCTGCTGGTCCGTCATCTTCCTCCAACACTTAGCAGCTATTGGCTTGCGTTTTCTTAATCACATTTTGCCAGCAAATCCTTAGGCTTTCCAACTACTGCTCAGCAATTGTTTGCTTGTTAAATGATAATAAAAAGCTTTCAATATTAAGGATTCAGAACTTTAGCTCAACTTCCTAAGATGCATAGAAATGTGTGCAAATGATACATTTGAACAAATCATTATCCCCACATGCCCTTAACCAACAGGACTGGAGGTCACGTTTTCTAATACATAATCCCCCACTCAGTCTGCCTTTGTTAACCTTCAGCGAGTTGATCCCGCTAATTAGAACTAATCAGTATGTTTGTGCTGTCATTTGTCTGCGTATAATCACTTTGAGAGCCCCCTATGTGTGTCTTCTGCTCCAGGAAGAGACTTCGACCTCTCTTCTGTGCGTGGCTCTCAAAGATATGAAGTTATAAATTATAGAGATACAATAAGATCAAAACCAAAGGGGGAGAAGGGCACATTGTCAAAAATTTAAAGGAGCTATTCCGTGCCCTGATATTAACTAGACAAAAATTCAAGTTCCATTTTGCTGCATGATCAAAGCCTCTGAATAAATTAAAAGGCAGATTGAACTCATAGCTGAAAGATAACAGACACTTGAAATACAAATTAGCCCGGGGCTTAAACATTAGACAATCTTTCAAAGGAAAGAGTTCTTTATCCTGCTCAGAATTCTGAAGACAGAAAAGAGATTTGTAACTGAGTCACCTTTCTTGAAAAATTCCTTCTGGGGAGAAAGAAGAAAGTGCCTCTCTGCGGTGGCCCCAGAGGGCTTGTAATGCTCCTTCTTCTTCAGTGATATTCCTCCTTCTTTAGAAATTCCTTCCCCACGTCCCTTCTCAGCACTACATTCATGGATCATGTTGGAACGCACACACACTGGGCATGGCCTCGAATTCTCCTTCACGATCTTAGTTAAAACTCCCTGGCTATAAACAGCTGGTGGAAATGTGAATAATCCATATATTGAACACATATAAAAATTTAATGTATTTGTGTGAAATACACACCAATCCTGGGTTCTAAAAGGCGACTGGACAAGTTGTGCAATGTTTTGACAGAATGGTTTGTTCCACTGTTAATTCAGGATCTGCCCGTGAATCTCAAGTTCATCATGGAAGGGATGGAAGAAGCCGGTTCTCTGGCCCTGGAGGAACTTGTCAGAAGAGAAAAGAACCGATTCTTTTCCAGTGTAGACTACATTGTGATTTCAGATAACCTGTGGCTCAGCCAGAGGAAGCCAGCACTCATTTACGGCATGCGAGGGAACAGCTATTTCATGGTGGAGGTATTGGCAAACCGCAGTGACATCCAGGCAGGAAGGCATCTTGGGGGCTTGGAGGGGAGGGGCGTAAGCTCTTGTGAGAGCGGACAGTTCTCCCCTGAAGTGTGACTGGGGGCTGCAGAGGCCTTGGCACTGGGTGATGGGTTCCAGGAAGCCGCCTACACTGGGAGGAGATGTGCGTTGCACATTTTTCTGGAGAGAGGATTCAGAGGGGTTGTGACTCACAAGCCCAAAGCTTAGGAGCGACAGCGGTGGAATTTGGAGGCAGGACAGCAGCCCCTGGAGAAGGAGACTGCCTGTCAAGTGCAGGGGACGCTGCAAGGGGAACAGCACCGGCTCCTGGGGCCTGCCTGCCGCTCCTGCATGGAGGGGATGGGGCGCCGGCATGCCGAGGCCTGCATCCGAATTCCAGCTCCTTCGATGGCCATACAGCCTGTGTAGACACCCTCACCTCTGAGCCTTGGTTTCCTTACTTAGGAAGTAAGCACAGTAAGCCCACCCCCCAGGGGTGCTGTGATCACTAAGTGTGACATCTGGTCCAGGTTTGACACATAGGCTGTTTCCTTCTCCTGTTCTATTAGTACAGACAGCCCGTGATCGAGCACACAGTGTAGGATCAGAAGTCCCTCCCTGGGAAATCATTCCTTATAACACACGCCCCAGCCATGCCTGGCTGTTGTGAGAATCCAGTGGGGTGCAAAGATGAAGCACTCGGGTGTTCGTGTGCACTTGAAAAACAGTGTGTGCCCCGAGTGCGGCAGAATGATGCTGCTGAGCCCGGGGGCTGCAGGCCCTGCTCTCCAGGCATTTACTGCCAGGGGACACAGGTGCCTCAGGAGATGACGTGGGAGTGAAGGGGAGAGGAAGCAGCGATGGTCCTTGTAGAAACCTCGCTCAAGACATTCGGCCGTGAAAAGAAGGACGAGACTGGCTGGCGGCTGGAAGGAGCACAGGAGCAGAGCACCTTGAGGAGGCGGCAGGAAAGCTCCGGCGGGTGGGGTGGGGGTGGGGGTTGTTTGTGAGATCAGGGGCACTGAGGGGTGGGGTGGGGGTGATACCCTGAGCCCAGTGCAGGAATTCGTCTCTTCTGTGAGGGTGGAGGCCAGTTGCAGATGCAAGGTGGAGTCGCAGAGGTGACAGTTGATCCCCTGCAGTTGGCCTCTCTTTTTTTCCTGTTGAGTAGGAAGGATGTTTCTGGGCGGAGAAGTGCTTGTTTGAAGTGGTCTCTGTGGGGGGGGGGGCGGAGTGGGGGGGGGAGCATGAAGAAGACATGCCGGCAGGATTAGGGTGTAGGGTCACCGGTCCATGTGGCCCGAGGAGTTCTGCGGCTGTGCTCAGAAGCCAGGGAGGGAGAAGGCCCAAGGCGGCAGGGCTGACCCAGCGGTGACATCATTCCAGAAGGTGTGGTGGAGGAAGTAGGGCAAAACACATCAAGACGTTGACCACAGAGAGGTCGAAGTGATAAAGAGTGGCATTTAAATTGAACAGATGGGCGAGAGACAGGAGGAGCACAGGTGGGGAACTCTTGGAGGGTTCAGGGGACTGGACGTCTTGATGCAGCCAAGAGCAGGTGGCATGTGGGATGGTGACCAGGAAGCCAGCAGGAGAGAAGTTGTGACCAGAAGATGGGACAGGGCACCTGACGATTTCAGAGGTGGGCTCTGCAGACCCCACAGTGCTTTGTTAGTATTACTTCCTAATCAAATCAACGTCTTAAGCTAAAGTGACTGAACGGAAGTCATCTGGTAGCACCTTAAAGATGGATCAGGCAGGGAAAGACCAACTGGGCAGGAAACACAAGAGGAAATGAATTGAAGAGACAATTAAAAAAGGACTCATTAGACCTTGGTAACAGATTGGGAATAGTGTGTGTAGGAGAAATCCAAGATAATTTTAGGGTGATAGATTTACAGGACTGGGGACTTGTCTTGTTTGGGAAATGGGCGAGTTGGTGGGAAGTCATCGTAGGAGAAGATTGAGTTAACTTCTAGAGCTGAATTTCAGAAAGTGGGAGCAGAGCGAAGTGCCATGCACTGCAAGCAATGAGAATGTATAGGTCTGGTGAGTAGGTAGAAGGTCAGACCTCCGGGGACGGACGTGTGAGTGCGGAGGTTGCAAAGGAAATCCAGTGAGTGAGTTCTCGGAGCTCTGTGTATAGAGGAAGAATGCACCCCGGATTAAGCTATGTGAGTGGGAGATAGAAAGTAAGTTATTAGAGGAGACAGTAATAGAATTGCCCTGTCTTGTAATCCCCCAAATTAAATAATGAAATCTATCATCTATCTATCTATCTATCTATCTATCATCTATCTAATCTATCATCTATGTGCTTATCATCTATCATCTACCTATGTGGTCATCTATCTATAATCTACCTATTTATTCATTCATCTTTTCTATCTACCTGCTTTATCATCTATTCATCTATCTGTCTATCATCTATCTGTCTATCATCTATCATCTATTTATCTACCTATAGACAGAACCATGTTTGTGGCACTGGGGGGAGCTCAAGTCAGTTTCAAGGGATTCTGGACACAGTGGGAAATAAAGACGCTGCCAGTCATGCAACTGGAAAGAACGAGAAGTGACCTCAGGTTGCCCACCTGAGTCCTGAGGGCCCCCGCAGGACACGTTTCCCACCACATGGAAGCTATTGTTAAAGCAATGTTGGTGGTCAGCACCTGTCTTCTGTTTGACTTCTCTTACAGGTGAAGTGCAGAGATCAAGACTTTCACTCAGGAACCTTCGGTGGTATCCTTAATGAACCAATGGCTGATTTGGTTGCTCTTCTAGGTAATGTCTTGTTTCATTTCACTTCTTAAACATCAAGCAATCTACTAAAATCTAGTTCTATCTGAACCTGTGTGTCTCTCCTCCCTTGGTTTCCAAGCCAGCTCTGAATAAGGTCAGAGTAGAAGGAAAAACATATTCTTAGCTTCCCCCGCTCCCTTGGCTAAACAATCCTTAGGCTTTTTAAGTCTGTGTTATTCCTTTTCATGGACTGAACCACTTCCTGAATCTGACCCTTTTTCTCTTACTGGATAGTGTGACACATCTGGCCGTACTCAAGGATAATAGTATAGCCCTGAAAGCCTTCTGGAGAAGCATCCAGAGATGGTGCCAAATATATCGGCACCACTTGGCTTCCTTTTTCCAGGTTGCTGTGGCCCAAGTGGCACAGAGACTCCAATGGGTTTACTCATCACGCACACTCCTGACCTCCTATAGACTGCCTGGTGTCTGCAAGTAGAAGTTAGGGGTGTGTGTGTGTGTGTGTGTGTGTGTGTGTGTGTGTACGCATGTTCAGAGAGCCCACGTTGAGTTACCCTGGGGCTCTTGCCTACATCAGGACTGCCCAGCAGCTGGGGGGATCCTGGGGAATTGAAGGAAGCTTCATCTTGCAGGAGTCCCTTTCGCAGTCCTGGCAGGGTCACTGCACTTTTCTATTCATAATTTGGTCTTCTTTTTAAAAAGGACGTTCTCAGGTTACATAAGCTTCAGACTGCATAATTCCTGGGCCTGTCTCACCTGCACAGAAGATACCTTTATACAAATTTTCAATGTGCCCCTCACAACGTGGGGCAGACAAACTGCCAAACAGCATGTCCTCTACGGTGATCGTTCAGCAAAAGTCTCTCCTTGTTCCATGTTGACCCAGCTCTACCCAGCCCCGCTCCCTTGCATCGCCTTGGCCTTGGCCGTCTCAGGGTACTGTCAGCCCACCTGGCGTCCTGTCGGGAAGCTGCCTAAAGGTCTTCAGCTTCATCTTCAGTTCTAGGGCTTCCTGCTCCTTCATTCCCCAAATTAAATAATGAAATCTATCTATCTATCTATCTATCTATCTATCTATCTATCTATCTATCTATCTAATCTATCATCTCCAATTTATCATCTGTCTACTTATCATCTATCTATCATCTACCTAGTCTATCTATCATCTATCTATCATCTATCTATTCTATCTGCCTATATCTATCTATCATCTATCTATCATCTATTCTAGCTGCGTATACCTATCTATATGATCTAACTAGTCTAGCTAGCTATCATCCATCTATCCTTCTATGGCCTTCTAGTTTTCCTAAAATATAACTCATGGACAGTATTTCCCATGCTTGACAATTTCAGACAGAATACAACAAGCCATTTTCCTTTAAAGTGTTTAAATTGTTTCCAGAAGAATTCAGATAGCATGCAACTGAATACTTTTTTTTGGAAAAACGATCAATTCTGTATTTTACCAGAACTAATTTTCTCCTCCCTAGGTACGGCATCTTCAGGTCTTTATAGTGCATTTCAATTCCCCCAAGCATGATTGCTGCTTGCCATCTTTCTAGACTATATGGTTTCACACAGGCATAGAATTCCTTTTAGCCCCACAGATGTTTATTGCTTTGCTAGGAAAAGTCTGCTCAGGGTCACGAATGGAATGAAAAGCACAGGGTTTCACTTTCTTTAATTTTTGAAACAAATAATCAATCCGTAATAAAGTGGTTCTGGGTTGTGCCCTCTGTATAGTTTTGGTCGACTTTGTGTAAATACAGAAGGATGGAAGGCTGAAGGCTCTATGTGGACTGATGCATTACACCTGCTTACTGGCCACCTGCCACGTTCCAGGCACCACATGAATGCTGGGATGTGACCTTCCATCTTTGAGGTCACCGTCTCTGACCACACAAAGCTAAATAACAAATGTGACCCCACATGGGTGGACCAACGGATGGCTTGGCTCTGTGTAGACACAATGAAAGCCAAGGAAAAAACCTGACAAAAATCTACAGGGATGGCGGTGGTGCAATAGGGTCCCCAGCGCTGTGAGACGATCATGGAAGGAACAGCCCTGAGGGTTGAGCACAATGTAAGGGGAAGACTTTACTGTGCTGCTTTTCAACCACATCCTCCTGACTCCCCGCCGGGTCCCCCCAGGACTTCACCCAGACTTGCATAACTGCAGTTTGGGGACAGTCATGCAGATTGCTGGGCAGGCATCGGCCTCCCCACGGTCCTGAGCTATTGGATTCCCCTCATTTCGCCCATGAAACATTGTATATTAGATAAATACACAAATCCATGGGTCAGATTCAAGTTAAGAAACCAGCCAGGCACCGAGTGACTGGGACTGGTTGTCACTGACGTGCGGTCCCTCTGTCACCCTCATCCAAACCAAACCAAACCGCACAAAACAGCACACTGCCCACCCCCACAGCACAGCCACGCAGCTCTCCCCTCAGCGTGTGTCCCCAGACTGCTGGACATTCTTGAACGCAAGGACACCGGTGCCTGTGGACCCATGACTATGTTTTTACCCCGCACTTTGCTACTGTCAACTCTAATGGAAAGATTTGATAGTGCTTCACAGTAATTCTGGCATTGTCATAATCACTAAGACTGGAGCCTGTTTTGATCAAGTGTCTTTACTTGAATAAAAGTCCCCAGATGGATGGAGGAGGAATTAGCTGCCCTGGAGACATTTTCCATCATTTATGTTAGTCTGCTTGCTAGGTGCTTTGTATCTTTGGTAAGTACCTTCTCAAGAGGGTGAGAGCGGTGTTTACTAGATCTCAAATCTGCTTCTTTTAGAGATGTTCTTTGGGAATTTCCCCGATTCATATTAACCCCAAAGTCTTTCCTGAAGAGCAGACTACTGTACCCGCTTATCGCTACGAAGGCTTTCATTGCATGATGTGTACACTAGACCCTGAGGACAGTATGCTTCTGAGTAAAGATGAGTCCTTGTCACATGGTTATGGTGGGCGGCTGGAGAGACGCTGAGAAGGGATGATGGTTTGCGTTTCTCAGGACTGCATGTACATACACACACATAGATATTTAACATCTTTCATAATGAACATATTTTTAACTCAGGATGAGATGAACCTTTAAAAAAGGAGCCTTGTTTATGATACAAAAGGTGTAGTTGAGAGCTTGAATGTAACGCAGGTAAGTTACGCCCAGTTAAGTGTATTACAGATCCATGTTTTCATCCATGTTTTCATCCCTCTGTTGATAAGGTAGATGTTAAAACGGGTCTGACACAGGCTGCGTCTGCCTGATGACCAGCTCCCTCCTGCGACCGTCACCTCCAGGAGGAGTTGCTGCCCGTGGCTCTGCCGTGGGGACCAGAGCCAGTCCCAAGGCCTGTTGCCACCGCAGGAGAGTCACCCACGGTCCCAGTGCAGGGCCAGAGGCTCAGCACCCTCATGACATCTGTGTGGCTTTGTTTCCTGTGTGTATCTTGTAGGTGGCCTTGTAGATGCATCTGGTCATATTCTGGTCCCTGGGATCTATGACCACGTGGCCCCTCTTACGGCAGAAGAGAAGAAGATGTACGAAGCCGTTGATCTGGACCTAGAAGAATACCGGAATAGCAGCCAGGTGAAGACATTTCTGTTTGACACCAAGGTATGTCCGCAAGACGAAGGGTGTCTGACAGCTCCTGCTTCCCAGTGCGGATTGACGGTGCTGCGAGTCTGTACATCTCAGCACCCAAAGCAGCTGTTCATTCTGGGGCAGGTTTTCACTTTCACTGCCCCCTCCCCCACATCTAGATCAAGCAGACCTTAATCTGGGGTCCATAACCTGAGGGTCTATAAGCCTTCAGCCAGTGAGCTGTGCATCTATCTGTGTAAAGATTGAGAATAGTCTGCAATTGTTCCACCTCCAAGACCCCTCACTGTTCACTTTTCTGATGAAACCAAGAGCCTTCAGGGCTGCTCTGTAAATTGCTATATCGCTGCCTCGGTGTCTAAGTCAACCTGGAGCCAGAAGCGTTGGTGAAGGGCCAATTTAGATTGTTTTCTTGTTCCCTCCTCCTCCTCCTCCTTCGTTGTACCTGCTCTGGTTTTGGGAGCTATGGCTGCTTCCTGGGGGAACTGCCGGGAGAGGGAGAAATCATGCTGAACAGGGTAGTAGAGGTCATTATTGTGAAGTTTGTCTCTCCCCTCAGACTGGCTCTGCAGTGGCCATAGCAAGAGAGAAAACTGGCTCGAACATCTGCCGTGTTCTCTGACACCTTCTGAAAAACAAATGCATTTAGTACACACGCGGTCATTGCGATGATTGAGGATAGAAATGTATCATTGACTCAAATTTCTGGAAGGGCCCCTTTACCATCCGTTTATTAACTGCAGACTTCAGAGCTCAGGCGACCAGGGGTCTTGTCAATGGGAGTGGGTTAGGCAGGTGACAGCAGCTCAGGACCCACCCATGTCCGGGGGGAAATGTCCACGTGTATTATTAGTCCAGACATATTTAAGTCAGGTGAGAATTAACTTGTCACAAACGGTGTCTCAGGTGGGCAGAAATGGGTGATACAGACAATCTAATTCAACTGAGCTTTAATTAAACATTCTTGTATACAGTAAAATAACTGTATCTTAATTTAGGAGGAAATTCTGATGCACCTTTGGAGGTATCCATCTCTTTCTATTCACGGGATTGAGGGCGCGTTTGATGAGCCTGGAGCTAAAACAGTCATACCTGGCCGAGTGACAGGGAAATTTTCCATCCGCCTAGTCCCACACATGAATACGTCTGTCGTGGAAAAGCAGGTAACGGGTGCTCGCTGATCCCCTGCCTGGCAGCACCATTTCTGATGGCGCGTGACAGTTCAGGGAGCAACTCCGCGGTTGGCACTGAAATACCATTTTTAATTTCCCCCAGTACAAAAGGGACTAGAACAAATGTCAACAAAATATGTAATTTTTGTGTGGTAAAAATCTCCTTCTTCAATTACGTGCAATTACCGTAGTCAGGCAAATAAGCATTTGGAGTTGGAGTGACTGGAAATTTTCAAAAATTAAATGAAGCTATAAAGGCAAGATTGGTTTTATGTACAGATGAAGAAACGGACCTCCTACAGCTGGATTGAGCCAGAAAATCTCCAGCCTCAATCATTAGTGTGTCCACGCATCTGAAATGAATACTTTGATAGAAACCATTTTCATGGAAGTGTTATCTGGAAGGAGTTATATGTCTGAATTATCCACCTCATCAGTTTACCTCAAGTGTAACAGGAGGGCGACTCTGAATAAATGAGCTCATGAAATACCTCATCCCAACCTTCTCTGTGCCCCTGTCCTCTTTCATCTTCTTCTAAGTGCTAATTACGTTCTAAACTACCCTCTCAGCCCCTCCTCTGTTTCCTCTCCCCTCCTTTTCCTTCCCTTTTCCTCCCTTTGTGGAAGTATTGTCCCTTTTTCTCACAGCATTCACATTCCCTGAGGTCAGGACCTTGGCTGTTTTGCTCACAGCTGTATTCCCAGCCCTTAGAACCCTTCTTGCCACATGACGGGTGCTCAGGAACCGTTTGCTGAAGGAACGAATGGAATAAATGTTTCAGAGTATGGAGTTTTTCTGGGAGGCTTTCCATAGTGGTAACTGGGAAGAAGCCAAGGGAAAAGAGAAGTTCACTGACAATGAGGCTCTTTCACAGCTCAGTGTGGAATTATTCCCATTTTTCATAAATTTCGAAATGCTCAATGTTCCCAAAATATTCATTAAGGTACTGATAATCCAAAATTGAGTTGTACTTGTATTATGTTTCATAATCACCAAACATTCATAATATTCATATTATTCATGTTATCCATAATGTCATAATGACCCACACTCATAATAACCAAACATTCACAGTCAGACACTGAGGTGAGGATGGGATGGGGCAGGAGGGGGAGTGAGATCCAGTGTTTCTCCCACTGGGTGAAGCTCTCAGTGCTGGAGACCCGGGGTCACTCCATGTCAGCCCTCTGGCAAAACCAAGGTCAAATCACAACAGGTGGACATGGTGGGTTGGGATCTCAGTGTTTCTTGATGAAAGACTACTATCTATCCACTGTATGAGAGAAGACCTGGAAAATTTCTCTTCTAATTGACAATGTGACCTTTTAGGTGGAGCGGCATCTCCAGTATATATTCTCCAAAAGAAACAGTTCCAACCAGATGTCTGTTTCTATGGCTCTAGGACTACTCCCCTGGACTGCAAACATTACAGATAATCAGTTTCTTGCGGCAAAAAAAGCCATCAAAACAGGTTGGACTTAAAGTTACCAGTTTACAATGGGACGGGGGGGGGGGGGGGGGAAGGTTCCTGCGGTGGGGGGGGCAGTGGATAAAGCAGTCACATTTAAAACTTTGGTATTGGCTGTCCTTTTTATACAGACTGTATTGCTGAGCATAAACTGTGCAGGGCTCTTTGTATACACTATCTCTTGAATGTGGTCTCTCTTTCAAACTATCCTGTACTGTACTCACCCTTCTGTGAATATGGGTGCCTACGTGATGCGATGAAGTAAGTGAATGATGTGTGCACTGTTTATTTCTGGAATTTTCCATTTAATATTTTACACTGTGGTTGATCATGGGTCACTGAAACTGCGGAAAGTGAAACCATGGATAAGTGGGGACAATTATTAGGGGCCATACCCCTAATAATGGCGGAGCGGGAACTTGAGGTCCAGACCCCCTGGGAGCACTAACTATCAGGGTTATCAGTGCATGGGACACAGACGTGAAAAATTAGAGGATAAACCCACGACTTGGAGCATGTCTTTTTACATCATCATTCCCACGGCCCCCAACTGTGGCAGTATTTTACCAGTAAAATTTGGGAGTGAAGAAAAGAGGAACAGAAGTTAGGCAGGTAAATATAATGCCAGCTGAAGAGAGATGTGTGATTGAAATATCAAGGTCAACGAGAAAGCGTGGTATAGGTCAAGGGAAAGAGTGGCGAAATGCAAGTACGGTCTGAGTCTAGCTAATGATATCATTCCAATTTTAATTTCCTATTTTTGGCAATTGTGCAATAGTTACCTGAGGTGTTAACATTGGGGAAGGTAGGTAGAGTCAATGGTACACGGGAGCTCTGCATTATTTTTGCTAACTTTTCTGTAAGTCTGAAATTAGTTCAAAATTAACATTTTATTTAAAAATATTTTTTAAAAGTAAGTGGTTGTAAAGAAGGCAATCACAGTTTTCTTCTTTATTCTATTGACTATTTGAGAATATAAATTGCATGACAGCAAGATGCTTACTTACCCCAGGCACCTAATGTACTGGTGATTGCTGGGGGGTAGCCTTATCATTGTTCTATTCAGACGCCTTCTTTTCCTGTGTTTCAGTGTTTGGAACAGAGCCAGATATGATCCAGGATGGATCAACCATACCGATTGCCAGAATATTCCAGGATATTATCCAGAAGAGTGTGCTGATGCTCCCGCTGGGCGCTGTGGATGATGGAGAGCACGCTCAGAATGAGAAAATCAACAGGTATCAGCGGGTCCTGTGGGGCTGAGCTCTCGCTGCCCCAATCCCAGGGTCTCCATCCATCCCCTCCCCAGACGCCACACTTTCGGTTGAATTTATAGCCTCAAATCTTCCTGTTTAAATTGCAGACTAGTTTTCCCATCATTTAAACGAAAGTAACACTGTTTCTCTTCTTCTTTTATTAGGTGGAACTACATAGAGGGATCCAAATTATTTGCTGCCTTTTTCCTAGAGGTGGCTCAGCTGCATAGTAATGACAGGAACAGTCCAGCTTAGATCTGACCTGCTGACACATCCCCTCTCCCACACCCCTGAGCAGGAATAGAGCCTAAATATCCAGAGAATTTGGGTCAGTAAATGTTTCCCCTCCCATTTAAAGTGTCTTCGGACATTTGGACCAGTAATAAGGTACTTTACAGGTACAGCTGTTGGATGGTTTGCTGTCCCGTTGCCGCCTTCCTAAAGTCACAGCTCCTTCCACGACTTGATTTCGCCAAGTTCTGCTGCAATAGCACCTGAATTGGACTCATTCTACCCTCAAGCACAAGGACGATTCCTCGCTTAGACTCTCCCCTTGCAATTTGATTTGCGAAGTCACTCTAGTTTGCTTTCCAGGTCCAGAAGTACTCATGCCACATAATCACTCCAGCCAATGACAGTCAACACTTGCTTCACCCTCGCTTTTGCCACATCTTCCTTGTATCTTATTAATAAAACTGTGGGTCTCCACCACTGACTTCCATGATGTCCCTGTGGTTCACTTTTTGAGGCGTCACTAAAGCAGGAACCATGTTAACCTCTTGCTTCCCCTTCACTTGTTTTCCTGCTTCTGAAAAGCTCTGAAATGGAAATGGTCAATATCCATATCCACATGCCATTCGGGATTCCTGTGTGAAGATGGGGCCTTTTTTTTCATCCCAAGCCTCTTGACCTTTGCTGTTGAGGATGCCAACCGACCCCCTCCCGTTTCCTGTTCTTTCTTCCTCCCCATCAGTAAAGCCCAGCCCCCCTCCTCCAATGTCTGTGCCCATGTAAATTCACCACAGCAGAATCAATCCTGATAGGATTTCACTCAGCCCACTGGAATTTTCCTCAGTGACTACATCTAAATTGCTCAAAGCTCTTAATAGCATCAGTGTTAGATAGAGAACTAATCAACCCTGACATCAGGAACACATTCTAAATTTAAAGCCATCAGCTAATGTTGCATTCATTCATCATTTTAGTTAACCATCTTGTTTGGCTTGATTGAATTTGAAGGTGTAAACAAACAAGAACGTAATTTTTCTAAGGCTGAGTGTGTAAGCAAATCAATTTAATCTTTATAAATGCATTATCTAAATCACATTAATGGAGAAGAATTTAAGGGTTTATTAAAAATGTTTCTCTTGCGATTCCAAATGAAAGCAAAGCATAATGCATTTCATACTTTTGTGGGTTCTTGAAATGCCAGTTTTAAAACTTGCTGTCCATGTTTGAAATGGCGGGGCCGTGGGGCCAGCTGACCCCGACTCTCACCACAGAAAGGGGACCCCAGTGGGGCCCCAGCCTGGTGGGAACATGTTCAAAGGGTCCCCTTCTTCTCTGCTGCTAGAGAGCATCGAGTCGTGTGGTTAGTATTGGCAGGTGTTTGATATTCTTTCCTATGAAGCTTGGTCCCTGCTCCCCAGATTACACTGAATCTTGTGACATTTTGGATTTTGCGGGACCTGCCTGGTGTATTTGGCAGAGTTCCCAAGAACTAACGCTGTGCTAGAGGTTTATTATGCCAATTTACATTTTTCAAAGAGTGTTCAGAGTAGTCAATTCACAAAAGCTGGTTGTAAAATATGTTGTAACCACATCTGAGCAATGTAATATCAGTTTTACCAAGTCACTAAATAATACGATGTATTTGCTGACCTTCACTTCTGCTGAATCTCTGAGACCAGACAAGCAAGGATGAGGACAAATGAGGTCATTGAATCCAGGAGATTCCAACCCTGGGATGCCTGAATCCAGAGCCCATGTTTTTCTGGCTCCCCTGTCACCCTCACTCTCACAGATCCCTCTGGATTTTCTACCAGGACTGAGCCATCTAGCTACCCAGGTCACGCTGTGGTGTGGGAGCCAGAAAGGAGTGTCTTCCATGTTGGTTACATTCAGAGGTAAGAGAATTCTACCTACTTACAGGGCAGGAGACCAATTAATCAGTTGTACGAGGACAAAGAAGTTGAGGGTAGAGAAACTGAAATATTTGCTTTAAATTTTTTTATTGAAGAAATACATGCACATGGTGAAAATGATTGCCCCGTGTACCTGCCGAGGGTCTGTTGTGACACCTTGACCAGGAGGGGACACTTCATTGTACTGGAGGAGGGCAGTGTATCAGGCGTAGGGCTTATGGCTATTAGTTGGATTGGTAGATGCTCTTATGGAAAATACTGAGGACTGGGGATGTGTTTGGCTTTATGTTGTATTCACAGACATGAAGTGGACTGGCCTGGAAACCTTGTGTGAGGACACACCGGACAGGGCCCGAGCCCAGTCGGCCACACCTTGTCTGCACTTGCAGCTTGAGGAAGGCAGTGGACCAAGGACACACAGAGGACCTGGTCCGGGCCTCCCTCACTCACGTGCTCACTGCAGGGCATCCCTCGGGCTTCGTGTCTGCTAGGACGCCAGACCCAGCCCCCGCTCCCGCTGGGTATTTCATAATGGAAATTTGACTCTTTCAAAATGGAAACTTTCACCCATTCTCCCTCACCTGTTTCCCCTCTGGGGTTCCCTGCCCTGGTAAATGGACCATCGGAACCCTGAATCTTCTTTGAACCTTTTCCCTTTCAAATCCAATTCAATATCAAGACCAATCAACTCCATTTCTCAAAAGCCACTGCTTCCACAGCCTCCTCCCACAGCCTGTAAGCCAAATCCTCTGTAACTTTTGGTGGTTAATGCAAAAGCACCTACCTAATCTCTTTGCTTCCCCAGCAGACCTCTGCAATGTCCCTGTCACACTGCAGCCTGTGTGTCCTTCCCATCCCTGCTTAAAATACTGGAGTGGCCAGCTGTTCTGAGGATGAAGTCCAGCGTCACCATAGGGTCACAATACTTGTGTGAACCATCCACGTGCTGCCATGCCTCCCCACAATTTAAGTGAACTTGAAGCTCATACTGTCAGGTTCCATTTCCACCTGATCTCTGTACTTCAGGGGCCCAGTGAAGTGCACTGCACACAGTAGCTGCTAAATATATCTTGCTGAAATCTTCCTTTTGATTCAGCAGCTGTAATTTTTGAAGTGTGTCCGGCCAGGCCTGCTGTGCACCTGGACTTTCATGTGTAGGCTCTTCGCCCCACGTCGTTCCTAGTTGAAACCATCTTGGCAGCAGCTAGTTCTGAGAAAAGCATGTAAGTCACACTGAGGTGCCATTGACTGGTAACGGCTCGTGTGTATCCTCTCAGGCAGCACTGTGTCTTCACAGGGGTCATGCCTTAATCCAGAGGCCACAAACCACCATCCTGTTTCAGGCAGCCTTCACAGTGTCCTGAGCTTCTGAGTTGGATGCCAGCATTGCAAAACCGGCAGACTTCATACAAATAATTTCTCTTGTGCAATCAGAAGATTGGGCAACATTGATCTGCTGTCCCTGCAGCGTGACAGCCAGCTGAGCTGAGGAAAGGTTGTGCCTGGCCCATAATATGTGCTCAACAAGTTTTTCTGAAGTGCAATGAGAAGGAAGCTCACAAAAGAAGACCGTAATGTTATTCTATTTGGCTTCTCACTTCTACTGACAGCTACTTTCACTTAACAAAACAAGTCACCAAACACCATTTTATGATAGGGCCAAATGACTTTTGAATACTCTCCTATTTTAAATATCTAGTTTTAAATGTGTTCAATGTCATCTAGCTATTATTTTTTAATGTTGTTTTTCAATTCGAGTTGGAATATTAATTGAACATGTAATAGCAAAAGAATTCAATAATGATTTGAGGTCTTGGTTGTGAGATGAAATAAGATATTTGTTTCCAGGATAATGCTCCTATGGTTAGATCAGGTATAGTTATGTTATTTATCTGTCTTTTATCTGTAATACCACTACCTTACATGACAAGCAATAAAATTTAAACCAAAACCTAATACTTGCACATGTTCCTTCTGTTCTTCCACTGACCAACTTGGTAACATTCACATTCTATTTTGTAGAGCTCTGAACACGTAAGAAAGACAACCTTCCTCCTCACTATATTGGAAAGGACTTCCCTTGTTAGGATGCAAGCTCTGGGAGGCAGAGGCTGGGTTGGGTGTTCTACACTTTGTCAGCTATCGAAGGCTCAGTCAATTGATGAAGTGCAAAGACAGAAATATAGATTTTCTGAAGCAAAGTGATGTTTTTCTCTCTTTTTTTCCCAGCATGATGTGGAACAGAATGGATGATAGGTGTAATGACTATAATTTCTTAACTGTTATGGTAAGTAAATAAATGCTTCTGAGCTTTTTAAATTTGGGTAGGATGAAGGGAAAAAAAATTCCCATTATGTGGAAAAATTTTATTTAAAAATATTATTCCAGTGTAATTTGTTATTCAGAATGAAAAAAGGTGTCAGAGAAATTATGCCTTTGACTATAATGGAAAATATGATTTTAAATCATCTCCCCTCCCACACTGAAATTCACCAAAGCACTATTCAAAAAGAACTTAGATTTAAAATCCCAGTGTGGGTGGTTAAGTGTTCATAGCATATTGTCGCTGTTACTGTTCGTAGGCATTGGAACGTAATGACAAAAAATGTTAATTTAAAGGAAATTAGAACTTTAAAGGACACTGTTAAATTAGTCATCAAAAATGTGTAGTCACCAAAAATGACCAATGTTTCTTTTCAAATTTTAAGTTATAGTCAAATAAAAGAGGTTATCTAAACTTTGTTTAAAATACCACTTCCTGTATGGTGTAGATGCCTGACCGCTGCACTATACACCTGAAGCTGAATAATAATGAATGTCAATTATAATGTAATATATATATAATCACAAGATGTGGAGTACAGCATAGGGAATAGAGTCAATGGAATTGTAACAGCTATATTCAGTGTCAGAGGGGCGATGGATTGGGGGAGGGGATTACCACTTTGTGAGGGGTGTAGATGTACAACTGTTACATTGTTTTGAACACCTGAAACTGAAAAAATATATATTCAGGGTTATTACATCAGCACAAGTTAAGGGGAGGGAGTTTCTGGAAAGGAGACAGAGTCACAGAGGGGAAGCACCAAATTCTGCATATTCTGCAAAAATCTCTGGATTACCTCTGAACTATGCATGTGTGAGGCACATTTAAGCCTCCCAGCTAAGTCTGAGGAAGTATGAATACAGCCCAAATGACTGTCTGTTAAAACATCAATGAACAACCTCTTCAGAGGAATATAACTATATTCAGAATCTCTACATTATATTATTCAAATGTCTAAGATACAACTCAAAATTACTAGACATTTAATAAAGAGGAACATGTGACTCATAATCAAAAGAGAAAATTAATCAAGATTAAATCCAAGATGATTCATATGTTGAAATTAGCAGACATTGTAACTTGACAAAGTTGCTGTTATAACTTTGCTCAAAGACATAAAGGAAAATATACCTTTAATAACTGCACAAATAGAAAATCTCAACAGAGAAATAGAAATTATAAGACAGACCCAAACAGAATTTTAGAACTAAAAGCTGCAATATCTGAAATAAGGGGGAAAAATCACTAGCTGTTTTTAACAGATTGGAGATGACAGAAGAATCAGAGAACATAGAAGATAAATCAATAGAAATTATCCAATCTGAAGGTCTGAGAGGAAAAAAAAGAATGTCATGAGGTGTAATACATATTTTATTGGTATTCTCTAGAAAAAGGGAATGGGGATATCTCCCTGCTCCCAGCAAGCGTCTTCACTGGGACTACATCCAGACCACAGGGCCAAATTAGTAGGAGTGGTATACGTGTGACAGTAAATTGAGGGAAATAGTCACCAACATTACCCAATATGGACAGAACCAGAGAACAAGACATCACTTCTTTGAGCTTCATTTTTCTTGTCTATAAAATGAAAATAATATCCTTATTTAGAAAAGTTATAAGAAATAATTTATTTAAGGTTTCAGCATGCCTGGTATTTTGGAAGTTGGTATATTTTTTTGTTCATTTTCTTTTAACTTTTCATTCTCTTTTAACTTTTCAACCTGCTATTGCAAAAGAATTTACTATTATTAATGGGAAAAATTACATATACCTAAAAAAGATGTAAATCTATTGATTGCTTTATTTCCTCAAATATGATAATAGTACACATTTAAATTTATGAAGTTTGAAAACTTTTGCTCTTTTTCCTTTATAATATGCTTTCTTAGATTGACATTGTGGTAAATTTGGTAGTATTCCTTCTATATCATTTAAATTGCTTCACGGTGCAAAGTAAAAGAAAACCTGACAAAAAAGAAAAGGGCTTTTTTTCCCCCCTGGCTGATGCAAGTGGAAAGTTCCAAGCAGGGCTGGCTTTGCTTGTGGTGTGATCAGGGCGACTGTCTCACCGAGCGCTACACCATCACCAGGCATCCCTGCAGCTTTCCACATCAAACATGGCTCAGAGGAGTCCTGGCTCTGAATTTCACCCTTAGAATCAGAAAATGAGTCCTTCATCAGACCAATGGAAACTTCCAACTGGAACTGAGGGACATTTGGGTGGTTGGAGAGATGCTACAATTGTGAGTGCTAAGTTGGCCCTCTGATGACTGAACAGTAATGACTGTACCATGTGATATTTACTTTTGTTAAAGACAAGCAGATTAAAGTAACACAATGCAGTATTGTCTCTATCTGTATTAGGAAATTCGAGTTCTTTGTAATGCTTAAGTACACTTTAATTTTTTATGATAGAAGTATTATGATAAATATGAAACTTTAAATGGTTTAAACCATCTCTTCCATCAATATGTGGTGGTTGTCATCTTTCCTTAAAATTCCATTAGGTTCCTCAGGCCCAAAGGTAAGTAATACTTAGTGATTTGTTACTTCTCCTTTGCCAGAATTGTTGATGGGCAGGGCTGCTGCCAAAAAGGAAGCACCAAAGAGTGGGTGAGGGCACAAGTAACACACACTGAGTACACCCTAATAAATCCACACACTTGGGTCAACAATTGAGTTTCAAAACTATGCAATTTTCTTTAGGTTGATTTGCAGCAAAGAAAGAACTGTAACGTGGACCTGTGGCAGAGAGGGATTTGAGGATAATCCTCAGATCAGTGGTGATCCCACCCACAATCCTTGACAATGGCTCAAACTCTCGTTCAGGAATGCTGTGGAAATATTTATGAAGACAGATTATTGCATGTAAATATATAATGGAGAAAGCTGTTTGCATTACTCAGATAAAAATCCTCATCTCTTGAAGCAGTCTAAGATGATGGGGGGGAAGGCATTAGCTAAAGGTGTAAGGATAGTGCTTTAAAAAAACTTGTCTACAACAGTAAAAACCATCAGTCAACGCAGAAATCAGAGTTTGAAGACAGTGGTTTGGGAAGCTTCATTTCAGAGAAAAGTGGTGGGAATGGAGCTTCACCATTAGCAGAGGGTCCAACAGCTCTACCCAAACAATGGAAGGAATAAACCTTTGAGCAAGCTACCTGTTTCTGAGTTTCACATAAACACCCTACATTTGGCTGGTCTGTCATCTCAGTCCAGAAAAGTTGGCCTCCCATCCCTGGGGCCTCCATCCCTTCAAATGTTAGAGGAGTTAGAGAAGTGTTGGACTACTCTTGCTTTATAGCAAACTTATAAAAATAAATTAATTTTTTTGTCCTGTGGTTACATAAAGGTGTGAAATCTTTTTTAAAAAGTCCCAAGGTTTTATGTAAATACACATAAATATAAAACATATATATATATATATGTTGTTTTTTTTTTTTTCTCCTGACACACAGAAAAACATTACCAAAATTTCCCTATTCTTGGATTTTTCTAGAGCACTGCATGACATAGTAGGTGCTTAAAACATAGCTATCATCATCATTAGTGTTGTCTAATGTAGCCAAGTTCTTTAATGAGAGTACTATTATTAGACACTATTACTATGATTTAGGAATTTCAGAACCTTCGATTATAGCAAAATAATTTCAAAAGGGAACTTTAAATGATTCATTTTACACATGAGGCAAATGAGGTCAAATTGACCTGTCTCAGCAAAATAATGCATGATTGAAGTGAAAAGTAAATTAAGATTTTGTTTCATTGCTCAAAGAAGGAAGACAAAATGTTAACTAAATCCCCAAGGTTAAGAAAGGTAGCAACATTCATCACCCAAAGACCAGAGGAGGCCTAATCCATGTGAATTGTGCTAGCTACTGTTATTGTTGAGAAATTTATCACCTGATTATTGAAGACTAACACTATAGAAATAGATATTGAAAGATTGTATTTAAGTGCCATGTTTTCGAAAATTTCTAAGAGAACTCTTTGAAGACAGAATCTAATTTCACTTATCTTTTATTTAGCAGGCACCCAATAAATGTTGGTTAATGGAATACGTATCACTGTCAGGCTGGTCACCTATTCTGAGAAAACTGTTTTCCATGTGTTACTCTACAACTTTCCGTTAATTATTACTAAACTGAGTCAGCATGGCAGAGTGGAAAAGGTCTACTGTGGAGTTCAAGGCTGAGTTCTACTTTTACTAGCTGTGTGATCTTGGAATGGTTGATTCTAGATTCTAAACCGCAGTTTCCTGCTGTGGATGATAGAACTCATGTGGATTATAATGAGAATTCAATCAGATAACATCTACAAGTAGTTCTTCATAAAACACTACTTATAAATGTTGTCACCCGAATTTTCATGAGAGTTTGAGCCAAACTGATATTTGCCCCAGAGTAAGATCTCAAATGCTCCCATCACCTGAATATTCCAATTTAAATAGAACTGAGCTGACACTGGCCTTGAGAGACGATTTGGTTAGAAAGCCTATCATTAGTATTATCAGGCCATTATTTTAAAATCCCGCTCACTTAAAATTATCTTTTAAATACAATTCTGATTACCTAACAGATTTCCTTATGTCTACAAGATGAAACCCCCTAACGAGCCTGTATCTTCACAACCTGACCCACGTTGGGCTATCACTGCCCATCTCCATATATAACGTCTCCGTCATTGCACTTTTCAGGCCGTGGTGCTCCTTAGCTTTGAGTTTCCAAAGAAAGGGCTCTAAACCTGAGATCCGCGGAGAACGCCTAAGGGGAGGGAGAGGCTGTGACCAGCAGGCCGTGGTTGTGTCTTACTTTCTTCCTAGCCTTGTGTTGCTCCATTAACGTTTCTAGAAACAGTCCATGCGAGACGTGTTCAACACCCACGGCCTTTTCAGGTTTTATTGCCACACTAATCACAACCACGTTCAGCTTCAGTGCGTCCCCGTTAGTATCAGAACTCGGCTGGCGGCTTCTTTGGGCCTGTGACTCCTAGGACCCCGATTTGGTGTCACTGTAGACTTTTCACATCATCTGGGGTTGCGCACGCGCCTGGCACAGCAGCAAGACCTCGATCCTCTTACGGGCGCCTCAGAAACGTCGGCACCAAGCGGGCGGGTGAAGGCCGAAGGCAGCGGGCCGTCCGCCAGGCGGAAGCCTCAGCGGCCCTCGCACCGTCCCGGGAGCGGGCGTCCGTTCGTCCCGCGTGGCCCTCGCCGTTCTTTCTGGCTGCCGGGCGAGGGGGTGGAGCGAGGAGGGATGGGGGAGGGAGGAGGCGCGACCGCCGGGAGGAACCTGCTCAGAGACCCTCTGTAAATCCCAGGTGGCTCCCCGGGTCGGACCCCGCCAACCTTCGAACCCGACGATTGCCTCCCCTTCTTTACGTGACTCCTTCAGCTTTCCGTTTTCCTCTCTTGGGAAGAGGTGGGACTTCCGGTTTCATCTCCGAGTGACTTCCGGCAAGAGCTGATGTCCTGAAAACAAGACAGCACACGGGTCCGTTGGCCACTCGCGGTGAAAAAAGGGAACCCGACGAGGGCTTTACTAAACCAGTCCCGCCATCCTGTTGTTTGGGTTGTAGTGTCCGGCGATCGATCCACGATAGAGTCGCCCTGGGAACCGCCGGAAGTCGGTCGACGGAAAGACAGGAAGTCCCGCCTCTTCCTCCCAGAGGGAAGACGGTGAGCCGGAGGAGTCAGTCGTAGGGGCTAGCAGGAGCGATTCTGTCGGCAAACAGGTAAGTTACTCTCTGGCCGGGGCGGGGGGTTTGGAGGCGGGGACCGTCCGGCGTCAGCGCGGGTCCTGGGGGCGGTGGCTTCAGGGCCGGGGCCCCGGCGGCTGGACTCTGGGAGCCCCGCCGGGGCCCTTCGCTCTTCCTCCTCCCCCCTCCCCCCGCCTCCGCCCCTCCCTGCTCGCCGGTCCCTCCCGACGCCGCCCAGACTCTCCCGACACACGCCCGCCGCCCGCCAGTCCTCGCCGCCCGGCCCGCGCCTCCGCTCCCGCCCGCCCCTGCTCGCTCGGCGGCCAGCGGGCGGGCCGGGCCCCCGCGGCCCCCGCGGGGCTTCAGTTTCCCGGCCGTGCCGCGCTGTCAGCGGCGCCCCGGCTCCCCGCACGCGTCGGGTGCGTCTTACCGCCCGCTTTCCCCGAAAGGCACCCAAACACGCCCCGAGCGCGGAACTGCCCGGGGTTGGCGTCTGGTCTGGGCGGTGGTTTCCTTAGCCTCCCGCCCACTCTGCGGGCTCCCCGGCTGCACTGACTGCGCCGCTGCCACCCCGGCCTCCGTCCGTTAAGGACGCGGCGGGCAGCGGCCCCAACGCTCGTCGCCGAGGTCGCCGCGCCTGGGCGTGGAGGGTGCTGGCCTCTCAGGCGCCCCCGCCCTCAGCACCCGGAGGCGACCCCCGTGTGCAGCCCTGGCTTCCGCCTCGGCACTGACCCACCTGCCTCCCCGGCCCGCGGGCGCGTCCCGACTGCTGGCCGCTTTCTGGAGCTCGGTCTAGTGCAGTGGCTGCCCGGGGCTGCTGACCCCTGTCGGCTGCGTTGAGAGTTGAATACCCCATTTTTTTTCCACGGGGGAGTTCTAGAAAAGGGGACCTTGTCAGGGTGGCATCCAGGAGCACACGTAGGACTTCTTTATGGGCAGCCACGGCCCGGATGGTGACTGAGCTGGAACGTTCCAGCCTGTGCCGTGGACCTAGCCGTAGTGTGCACGTGGTTTGCGGTGACATGTTGGTCCAGGTGGGACGCCTGTAGGGAGTGGGACATCAGAGGAGAGCTCGTTGGATACATAATATACTTTGTATACTTCATTTAGCACAGTGACCTTGTACAGTAGGAATTCCCTTTTTACCAGCTGAGACCCGGGTTAAATCATTTGGCCAAAATTAATGTCAGGATTCAAATCTCGTGTTTCTTACTCATTTTTACTCCAGTTTGCTACATGTGAAATTACTAACTCCTGGCACATCTGAAAACCTAAGGCAAGGCTCTCTAGCAGCTAATGTCTTCTTGCGTGACCTGCAAGGCAAGTGGCGATTATTGGTGTTAACAGTTGCTACCGGTGCCATTAAAAAAATGTTTTGGAATAATTTCCAGTTTACAGAAAAGCTGCAAGATGGAACAGAGTTCCACTGTATTCAGCAGAGAGGCTCCATTTCTACAAACATGGTTCCTACTTTGTGCTGACACCATTCTAGGTGCTGGAGAGAGCAGCATACTGCCCTAGGTGGTTTCAAGGTCTGGTTGAGGGGGCAGATACACAAATTGATGCATTGCCTTTTTGCTTAGGGTTAAAGAAGTATCCTTTGCTAAGGGCTAAAGTGCAGGTACAGGGACATGGGCACTATGTCTGACTGCCTGGCAATGGGTGGCGAGAGCTTGCAGGATACGGGGTTTGAGTTAGGTCTTAAGGATTAGTGGGTATTCACTTGATTGAGGGGACAGTTCTCTCAACATTCATCCTAATTAGGTTTGTTTTATTAGAGGAGAGCTCCCTAACCATTGTAAAACAGACTCTTTGCGTTTGATTGCATCTCCTCTGAGCTTTGTTTTACAGGTATCACAGGTTGTGAGTAGAATCCCAGTTTATAAATCTATGAATAGATTAAATGAAGCAGTGTTTTTTATGCAGTTATGGAAATATCTAGAGCTATACATTTTAGAATTCTCTGTTTTTCATACTTGTTAAATATTTCTTGTGGCCTGACCATACACGTTCTTTATTCAAGGACGGGAGCCCAGTTCTGAGCTATAATCTGTGTGAGATCCACACACCAGAGGGGACACTGGAGTCAGTTTTAACTCGGCCTGCTGTAACAATACCACAGCCTGGGGGCCTGAGAAAACAGGCATTTCTTTCTCAATTCTGGAGCTTGAGAAGTCCAAGATCAAGGTGCAGTTTCCCGGTGAGGTTCTTCCTGGCTTGCAGTTGACCACCTCTTGCTGTGTCCTCACATAGCAGAAAGCAAAAGAGAACTCTGGTCTCTTCCTCTTATGAGGACACTGATCCCATCTTGGGAGCCAGCCCTACGACCTCGTCTAAACCTAATCATCTCCCAGAGGCTTTCACTAAAGCAAACACAGTTTTATTTAAAATAGTAGGTTATTTTAGAGATATTAAATATGATTCAGTCGATGAAGACATTTTCATTGTTGCGTTTTGATGAAGGGACAACGTGTGGTGGCACACTGGTGCTCTTTCCTATTTTCGGCCGTGCAGGGATGAGTGCCCTCACCGTTAGATCAGGGTAGAGGGATGTGGCATTGATCTGATCCCGTTCCCTCGTGTCGGATAGGGAGGCTGAGCCCCGCGGAAGCCAAGTGGCAAATCCATCTCGGAGGTTAGTGGCAGAGCAAGGATTAGAATCAGGTCTCCTGATTTACAGGCCAGTCTTTCTGCTCTTCCCTCAGTGGTTCTCAGACTGGAGGTGCGTCAGGGTCACCTTGGGGGCTTGTGCAGCCATGCTGGGCCTTGCCCAGAGGTCTGAACCAGCAGGTGAGGTGGGGATCGGGGTCTGACTGGTTTGCTAATAACCTTCCCAATTTTCACATTAAAAATTTCCAGTTTTTTTGTTTGCCTCAAAGAGAGAGCAGAGTATACCTCAGTCACGTGGTTGACACCTAATCAGCATTTCACTCGGGGCACTTCTGGTATCCTCCTGAGTTAAAGTTGGCAGTGTCTGTGGCTCTTACCAAACAGGACACTTTTTTCTTTTTTAAAGATTTTATTGGGGGAGGGGAACAGGACTTTATTGGGGAACAGTGTGTACTTCCAGGCCTTTTTTCCAAGTCAAGTTGTTGTCCTTTCGATCTTAGTTGTGGAGGGTGCCGTTCAGGTTCAAGTTGTTGTCCTTTCAGTCTTAGTTGTGGAGGGCGCAGCTCAGCTCCAGGTCCAGTTGCCGTTTTCTAGTTGCAGGGGGCACAGCCCACCATCCCTTGCGGGACTCAAAGAATTGAACTGGCAACCTTGTGGTTGAGAGCCCACTGGCCCACATGGGAATCGAACCGGCAGCCTTCGGAGTTAGTAGCATGGAGCTCTAACCGCCTGAGCCACCAGGCTGGCCCAGGACACTTTTTTGAGGGCGGGATACATTTCTAATTCACATCATTCACAAACATCAACCAAAAAGTGAACAATGAATGGCTTTGATAGGAAGGCAAAACAGTGGCACTTTCAGAAGACAGTGTAGGACCCTGGTTGTGTGAGTGCTGTAGGGAGGAGGTTTTTAAGCAAATCACAGAGGAACAAACCACAAAGGAAAAGATTGGTATGTTGACAACACTAACACTGACGGCCAGTGTTAATAAAAGAAACCAAGACAGTGAAGAGACAAGTCACAAGTGAGAATAGGTATTTTTGATACATATTACTGATAAAAGATTGGTATCCAGAAAGGTAAACAACAACAAATCAATAAGAACAATAGAGAAATGGGTAAATTACCAGAAGAGGCATCTCACAGAAGAGGAAAGCTGAGTGCAAAGATTCTCAACTTATTAATAATTATTAGGGAAAAGCAAATTAGGACCAAAATGATGTATGGTTTCATACAGTTGGTTGACAAAGATGTAAAAATCTGACAATATCTGTAGGGGAGGTAGGAAACAGCTGGAATGCTTACAACTGACGGGAGTGTAAGTCTGTACAGTGACTTTGGAATTAGCTAATAAAGTTGCATGTACCCTTTGCCCCAGTAATTCCACTCCTGGGCCTTCATCCTAGAGCAGTGCTTCTGTATTGTCTTTCCCCCACACCATCTCCAGGGAACTGGCTCAAAGTGGGCAGTTTTGGGCCCCACCCAGGGCCCGCTGGATCGGAAACTTTGGGGATGGGCTAGCCTTCAGCCTTCGCCAGCTGTGCAGGTGATTTGATGTGGGCTAAAATGGGCAAACATTCCCCACGAGGAACACACTGGAAACAATGTCCATTGCAGGAGAATGGATAAATGGTATTGTATTCCTATTGGTAGTTAAGTACCATACAGCAGGGAGACTGAATGGATTTTAGCGACGTGCATGAGAAGTGTCAGGAACCTTGCCTCTAGGGAAAAAGGCTATTTCCTCGAAGAAGGCACATAATATTTTACCCATTATTTGTTAACTTTTTAAGTTTAGAAACATGCAAAACAAAATGGCATAATGCTAGGAATACAGATATGGTAAATAGTAAGAAAACAGGTAAATTGCAAACACAAACTTCAAGTTAGTGGGTACTAGCTCTGTGAGAAGAGGGAAGGTGCTAGAGACACCATTGGGTCTTCTTCAAAGATAAGAACTTGATTTTCTTAAACTGCGTTCTGTAGTCAGGGTTTTATTACATTATGTTTAATACTTTGCACATATTAAAATTATTTTTTGTATCAAATGTTTAAAAAACTGGATGAAAAAAGGCTTCTAGGGAAAGGAATCTTACAGGGCGATCTGATCATTCGTTCCTAACTGGGCCGGTGATAGTGGGTGGTCTCGCCCCAAGCCTGTAGCTTCTTTAGTAAAAGCCTTATCTTTGCCTTAAGCAAATTCTGTCCGTTGCTTCTGTGTGTCTAGGTTCACAGGCCTTTAAAAAGCTAGGAGTAATGCTTACCCCATGCGGGCCTGAGCATCCTCCAGAGAGAGCACAGAATCTTTACTATCCTGGAATTGGACCCCCTCCCCTTGCCTTCTCCCACCTTCCTGTCTTCTTCCTTGTGTTCTTAATTTCAAATGCGTAAAAGCTGCTGCAAAACTATTATTCTCTGGAGCATTTGAGCTGTTACTTCCTGGCAGTTGTCATTTTGGCTCATAATTCATACAAATTCTCTGCAGGTTTGTATGTTCGTAGGTCCACAAAACAAACGTTTGTTTTTCTCTTTTTGCACATCTGTCTACACAGGGACTATTGAGTTTGTAAGAAAAAGCTATGGTGGGTGTCATGTGGTCACGGAGATATGTTCTTGCAGGGCTATGATACAGAAGTAGTTTCAGGAGTAGAGAGCCCCGAGAGAAGATTGGTTTCCATGCGAATGATTGTTATTTCTTGCTGAACACTTACTAGGTCGCACGCAGTGTTCGGAGCACAGTATGTGCTAATCTTACACTCGGCTAACTGAAGGCTGAGTCGCACCCACAGTGCACCTCTGGGGGTTGTTCCACTACTGCCCCAGTTGCATGAGGCGGAAAGGTGCCCATGGACACCTACGTGGGAGTGGAAGAGATCGTCTGACTCCTGCACGCCTGCCAGATAGATAGTCACAGACGGAGTGTGTCTGCGAGTGTTGGCGTTCCAGGAAAAGTCACTGTAGGGATGGGAGTGTGAAGGACGCACAGGGCAGATTTACCGCTGGTTTCAAAGTGACTTACTTTGTTTTAGGTTTGTTTCCAAACCAGCAGATATGACTTCATCATTCTAGCAGATGACAAGTCCCTAAAGCAGAAATGGAATTGTATTTTGTTCTTAGCTCTAAGGATTGCACCTTCCAATTTATTAGAAGTGGCAGTACCATGCCACAGTGTTGTGAAAATCCTACTTCTTTGCTTAGGCAATTAGCTGCTAAAAAGGGCACTTTTGGGAACTCTACTTTGCCTGTTTTTCTTTTTTTCTAGCCTTTGATAATTTTTTTTTGAGTGTCATATTTATTCCATGTTATGAAGTCTTTTTCTTAAATATACATTGCTTTACCGTAAACCTTATTTTAAGCCATCGTTTTAAGTTACTCCTTGAAATTAATAAGTAAGAAAAATAAAAATGTGGTTCTAGAACTAGTCCTAAGTCAAATTGCATGTCCTGTGGAATCATAGACTACTATTTTTGTTCGCTATTCAGAGTGCTGCAATTGTCTAAACCACTAGACCTGTCGAGTGCTTGTAGTTGTGTAACGTCAGACTTTGTAGCACAGTCAGCTCAGCACTAAGGATGTGACAGCCCAGGAGTCCGTCCCTATGTCTGCATCTCAGACACCTGTGCTTGTCCGAGTTCCCTTACTGGCAACCGCAGAACAGGCGCCTTACAAACAGATTGTTTAGTTCTGAACTAAAACAGCCCTTCCAGTTTCAGCTGCATTTTGCGAAAGCTAGATAATCTGTCTTAATTCTGAGTGCTTTGCCATGTTTGATGTTCATACTCCTCCTTTTATCTTCTGTGCTGCGCTTTTTTTCTTCCATTAAAAAAGAAAAAAAACCTAAATAGTCTGAAATAAAAACAAGTAAGGTGATAAGAAGCCTCCTAGGGAAGACATTTTTTTGATACAGTTGGAGTAACACCAGTGTACTCATCATCCGAATAAAACGGAAACTGTGATGTAAACCTAGCAGAACGAGCAACAGACCACGCTCTTGAAGTACACAGTTCAGTTGTGATTTCTGCTGATTGTGAATTATGGATCAGAATTTGACACATAATCATTGGATCAGTTATTAGAAAATGAGGAATCACAGAGGAGTGCATATAATTATAAAACCATTAGAATTTAAACTAAGGTGATAATGTACTTTTAAAAATAGCTTAGAAAATTGAGATCAAGGAGAAGTGGTAGAAATTACAGTCTTTTAGAAAATGAGATCAAACCGTTTTCACTAAGACTTTTCATGGTTCATAATCTGGTTTTCCACGTGGGTGGTGTCTAACACCTAGGATTTCAGGGGGGTGGCTAGAGGCAGTTTGCTAAAATGAGGCAGACTGATTTTGTGTGTGGCCAAGCATGCCGCAGGTGGCTGGGGTTGGAGGCCGTGTGTGATAGCTGTTTAGGACACTACATTTTCTCTCCTTCCTGGTCCCCCTTTCTTTCTCTCCCTGCCCCCCCCCCCCACCTCAGCTCTGTGTCTGGTAAATATATGTTAATATACACATTGGTTCTTTTGAAGGCGGGAGGGGCTTTAATCCAGTGGGTCCTATATCTGGCTCTTCAGTCAGCCAGGGAGCTCTTGAAAACTCCACATTTTCGCCCTCACCCCAGACTTGCTTCATCAGAATGTCTCCATGGGTAGGACCTGGGCATTCACGTTTTGCTGATTCGCTAAATTTGTAAATGATTGGTATTGTCCTAATGCCCTTGTTTTGCAAATATGGAATAGGTAATAGGTTCAGGTTTGCTCTTCCACGGATAGCTGCATTTCTCAGAAAAGGTTTTTGTAAGTCTTGGAGCCTTCCTTGAAGGTAGAGCCACAGGCACTATGATAATTTTTGGATTGGCCTGTGTCAGAGCCAGCTAGCTGTCCCCTACATCAGATTAGGCCTTCCTTCCCGGACACAGGGAGAGGTGCGTGGCTCCTGCTGCGTTTTCACACTCCTCTCAGCAGGCAGGTGTGAAGTAGTGGTGGCTGCCACTTTCCAGTCAAGACTTTTAGAAGCAAATGCACTGCCTCTTTCATTTATAAGTAGATGAAATGAGATGCATTTATTATAGGAACTGGCAGGCCGGCCACAGGCCCCCAGGGGTGGGGTGGGGTGGGGAGACCTCTGTCACTGGCGAAGATGCATCAGAATTTCAGGGCTCAGTATCCCCAGCTTCATCACGCCCTCACCACCCTAATTCATAGAATCCCAGTCCTTTCTCAGAGGTGCCCCCACTTCAATAGTAGACACCCTGCAAGGCTCCGAGTTCAGCTTGTGTCCTGTGGGAGACCCTGCTCGCTGAGCCATTTGTCACGCCGGGCGGCCTGCGGGGTCTCAGCTCCTGCTCCCCACATAAGAACGCAGGATGTGGCGAGGCCAAAAAGGAACACCCACGGAGCCATAGGTAGGGGAGCCATACCACCGCGGTCTCACTGGAGGCTGGATTCACACGACCTACAAGCAGCTGTCCGCTTCTCGGCTGCCAACTGATCGACTCCCTCGACTCCCCTCCCCAGCGCAGCCGCAGCAGTTATATTAGTGGCCAATTGGCTAACTGGCCACAGCCGACGGCCATCTACTACCCGAGCCAGCACCTTTCCACATGAGGCCGAGAGCCTGGACACTGCTCTCTGGGGCTCTGTCCCCACAGCTTGCTCTCCGGTGTGGCCAGTCACACAGGTTCTGAGTTAGATTTTCAGCCGTTTCAGCCCCGAGGCTGCAGGGGTCAGGCTGTCCCCCGAGGCGTGCCTGGACGCCCTAGGCTGCTTGTGCTGTGCTGGCGCTGGGACGTCTGATCCCCGAGCTCACTGCCTCCTGCCCCTACTTTGTCCAGTGATACCAGGGCCACCCAACCAAAGGCATTATTTTCCTTAGTTTTCCAAAAATGCCCATCAGTGTCACGCACAGAGTCCATTAGCGTTGCTTCCAGGCGGCCGCGGTGCGGGTAGTTTGTGTGTCTGTACGGGTCACACCACAGGCTCTAGACGCTCTCTCTGCTCTGGGAGCATCTTTAATCAGGTGAGGGAGCCAGTTCCAGAAACCCCAGAACCAATTCAGAAACTCATCTGTCGTGCGGGGCGGCCTGCGGGGTCTCTGCTCCCGCTCCCAGCATAAGAACACAGGACATGGTGAGGCCAAAAAGGAACACCCATGGAGCCACAGGTAGGGGAGTCATACCACTATAGTCTCACTGGAGGCTGGGTTGGAGACACAGGAAGCAGGAGCCACACTGTTCGCAACCCTCACTGCGCCGCTTGCAGGCTCAGCCACCATCTTCTTGCTAGCCCCCATTTGCTGCTAGCGTAGCCACAGCAGTTATATTGTGGCCAATGGCTCACTGGTTACAGCTGACGGCCAACTAGCCCCAGCTGATGGCCATCCAATCACAGTTGATGGCCATTTACTACCTGAGCCAGCACCTTTCCACGTGAGGCCAAGAGCCTGGAAACTGCTTTTTGGGGCTCTGTCCCCACATCATCCTTAACATCTGCTCCTCTAGAACCTCTCTCAGTCCCAAACCTGTCTGGTCAGGATTCTCCAGAGAAACACACCAACAGGACGTGTATTTATTTATGATCGAGTTGGCTCACGTGATTATGGAGGCAGAGAAGTTCCAGTCTTCCGCAGGCTGGAGAAACAGGAAAGCCAGTGATATAATTCAGTTCGCTTTCAAAGGTCCAAGCACCAGGAGTGCAGATGTCTGAGGGCAGGAGAAGATGGGTGTCCCAGAAAAAAAAGCAAATTTGCCCTTTCTGCACCTTTTTGTTCTGTTCAAGGGCCCTCAGCAGGTTGGATGGTACCCACCACGCTTGGGAGGGCATTCTTTCCTCAGTCTCCCCATTTGAGTGCTGACCCCTCCCAGAAACAGCCTCGCAGACGCACCCAGAAATAATGTTTCACCAGCTCTCTGGTGTCCCCTGGCCCAGTCAACTTGGCACACAAAATTAACCCTCACAGTACTTTCTGTCGGTCGACCTGAAATGTCCCTATTGGCATGTTTTCCTGCCCTCACAGGGCAGCCTGAGAACAGGTGTTGCATTTGGCTGGCGTGTCTTTAGCCTCCTGTCATCAGGTGCGTTCCCCTAGGCTGACTTTCAGGACATTGACATTTGTGAAGAAAATACTGTGTTTCCCCGAAAAGAAGACCTAGATGACAATTAGCTCTAATGCGTTTTGGAGCAAAAATGAATGGAAGACCCGGTATAATAAAATAAAATAAAATAAAATAAAATATAATATAATATAATTAATATAATATAATTAATATAATATAATATAATAATATAATACTGGGTCTTATATTAATTTTTGCTCCAAAAGACACATTAGAACTGAGTGTCCTGCTAGGTCTTACTTTTGGGGAAACACGGAAGTCTCCCCCACTTTCCTTTTTTTTCTTTAAAGAAAACATCCCTCACTTTGAGTTTCTCGGCTATTTCCTTTCCATTCGCTGTGGGTCTTGTGTCTTGGCTGCAGTGATGCCCTGGTGTCCTGTCCTTCCTGGGGTGACATATCGGGGGCACACCATGGCCATCTATCCTCCGGAGGATGCTAACTGTCATCACCCTGGGCACGGTGCCCATTTACCCACTGGACGGTTACTGACTATTTTCCTTCCCGTACGTCGCCGAAACAGTTTGTAGGGAGATGCTCAGTGTCCACTGGTGCTTCTGGCCCGCTAGGTACAACCTTTGCCAGTGTGGTTTTCTACCTCCTGTCCACCCTCCGTGTTTACCAGGTGGCCCTCAGCGTTCTGTTCATCCTTTGCCCCATCAGTCTGTCTGTCTGTCTGTCTCCCATCATTAAAATGGACTCATTCATTCCTGCTTTGAATGGTTGAATGGTCCTTAGTTATTTCGGTGCTCAAATTGTCCCAGTAGGATTTGGCCAGCAGGAACGGCTGCCAGTTGACTTCTGTATCTTTGTGACATCATCTTTTAAAAAGCATTCACTTACTTCCTGATATAATAAGATGCTCTGCGTCCCAAGTGTACTGACCTTGCCCCACCCTGGAATCTGCCATTTCTTGGGGAGCCCAGGTTCCTTTAGTAGGGGTGGCATCCGAGGCTGAGGCCTGGGTGCCAGCTGTGCTCCTTTGTGCTGGTTCTCCTGCCTCCATTCACAGTTCAGTGTGAGGTCCGCTGAGCCAAGGTCAATTTCTTTGTGTCCTTGGGTGATTTGACCAAAATTAGACCCCAAGCATCTCTGACTGTTAGGAGCCCCCGTCCGCGCCCTCGACTTTGCTGTTTGTTTGTTTTGATTTTGAATTTAGTCCAAGAATCACAATTATAAATGTATTTCTGTCTTAGGGCTTCTCTTCTTTCTTGAAGCAGTCATCACTTTCCATTCAGTCATGTAAAGATATTTTTAAAAATTCCCCCTCAGTTTTCCCCCCAAAGTAATATATTTTGCAAAGTACAGAAAAGTGCCAGGAAGAAGAAGAAAAAATTACCTATCATTTCACCACCCAGAGGAAAATATTAACCTTAGTATATAAATGTTAGAACTATATTTGAAAAATTTAATACCGAAGTTCTCCTTTCTAAATATACTTTCTTAACACTCCGATCTTCGATACCCAATAATTTATATCCCAAATATCTTGAGGCTTTATAGTTTTCTATCGTACGCTAGCTTATTGACATTTGGAATTACAGTGTTTTCCAGATTTCTTCCAAAATTAGTAGTTTTAGTCTTTTTCCCCTGCAGTTCTTTGATTAGGTATTGTCTTCTATCTCTTCTCAGTGGACCTAAAGAATCTGTCTAAGCAAGAACACTGTGGAACATGTCTTTAGATGTTTTTTTAAAGTGACATTTTCCCCAGATTTACATTTTGGAACTACCCGTTTTCTTCCTATTTTTTGCTAGAACATCCATTACCAAGAATATCTTTTTCTGCTGGTTGATGTTCAGCAGTTCCTTACTATGAGTGAGGGATTTTTCTCATGGAATTTAGGAATTTTAGTCCTTCCTTCCACTTTCCAAACGAGAAAACTGTGGCTTAGAATAGTTACATGGTTGCCATGTGTCCCACACTTATTGTTGGTCTTGCTGGGATGAAAACAAAGGCCTGTACCTCACTTCTTTTTCGCTAGTGTTTAAAAATCTCAGGGTAAAATGTGTTATGTGTTTCTCTAGTTTTATTCTCCTAATTTTCTTCCCTTCTGCATAGATTTGCTGCGTGCTTCGTTTTCTTGCCTTTTGAAAAAGATGAAAGGCAAATTTAAGGAAAATATACTAACTTTTATCATGGAATGCTTTTTTTATGGCTGCATTATAAATTCTTGAAAGCAAAGGCTCTAATGGAAACATTTCATAAGAAAGTAGGGGTTCTATCAATGTGTCCCCCCCACCTTTTTTCTTTGTTTTTTTTTATTTTTTTTTTTAGTGAATAGACCATTTAAACTAAATTAAGTAAAGGATATAAATTCTGTTGTTTCAGTTTTAATATTTCATGACTGATTTTATAGATGAAATTATATTTTACAATAAATAGGAAGAAGAATTTATACAGCCTGTTCTATTTGATGTGAAACAGCAAATCCCATTTCTCTGTAGCTGTAAAGAAAATTCATTATAATGTCTTTAGTTATAAGGGATGGTTTCATTGTGATTAGTTACACTGATAATAAAACAACCTTTTCAAATGGTATAAGATACAAACGATCCTGTGTGTCTGCTTTTAATGGCATTGAAATTTTCCATTCTCTGTTTTGTTCATAGAATCTGCATTCCTTTCTTTATTCCTGTTTTCCTGTCCCAATTAAAATTTTCTTTCTTAAATAAAAATTAAAACAATTAGGTAGAAATACTGACACACATTGATTTTAAAAATACTTTTTGAAAGGAAATAAATTTTAACTTGTGTAAAATCTTTCTGACTACAAAAGATTCATTTGTCAGAGGTGGTTGATATAACATCGTTATAAAATTAACTTTATTACTGGATCAATTTACTGTATTTGCAAAATAGTACTTGAAGTGTAAGGAAATTAAAAAAAAGAAAAGAAATAGCCAGGTGAGAAGGCTCAGCTAATTTTATAGTTTATTTCCCCCCATGATTTGCTGTTTTATATTGCTTTTCACACATCTTCACAGGCACGTAGTGTTGGAGTGGTGGGGCTCTGGTAATGGAAGGGCTGGTCTGTTTATTCTTGTATGGTCACCGTGGTTTGAGCCCTGTTAGTCTGGCTTATCGGTGCTTGTTTTAGCTCTAACTTAAGCGGTAGGCAAATATTCTGATTTTTAACTTGCAGGCAACATTGAGTTGGGTATTTGAAATAGAACATGGGCATCCCTGGGATAGGAACAGTGCTCTCCTCTGATGCGCACAAGACTTTTCTCCATCTCACTGGGCTTGAGAGCCACAGTCCCAGCGCCTGGCTTCAGTGTATCTTTGGCCTCTGGCTGGGGAAGGTTCTGTTTGAGGATTGAGCTAAACGTGGCCTGTGAGATGCTCTGGGGATGAACTTGATCAGGTTGGGGTCCTGTGGCCAGAGCCCCCGGCCCTCCAGGATGACAGGCCTGCTGCTGGAGGCCCGCGAGGGAGCCATGCCGTCAGCGTGGCCCAAGGGCTCCGGCTCCTTCAGCGCCATGGCCTGTGCTGGCCGTGTGTTTATGGCGTGGGAGCCTCATTGGCTTTGGGGCTGTTAGGAGTGAAGGCGGCCGACATTTCTGAGCCTCTCTGGAAAGGACCTCCTGGCTCGCATTCGCTCCGAGGCAGATCAGCTGCTGAACGGTTCCAGAGGCCTGTGAACATGGTTGTCCTCCAGAGGAGGATTTTCAGAAACATGAGGACATCTCTTTTGTTCCATACGAATCTAAATTTAAAACTCTCTCCACCTCATCGTTTTATTAGTTAGCTCTTTACTCACTCTTGATTTTATTATATCAGTTTTTCATTGTAAGTGGTATCAGATCTGATTTTGGTAGTGGAAGAGGCATAAATCTAAATGTCAGTTTATTGAAGTTCTGATATTTTACAGAAGTTTGATAGGAATTCTGCTCTTCATATGCATTTCAGACAATATACCTCAGTTAACACTTACTGACGTCCAGCTGTGTATCTTGATATTATACTCCTAGTATAATATTTGGGACTAGTCTTCGGGCTAGTCCCAAAGACGTTTGTTAAAGATTGGAGCATATAGGAAAGGAAATATGTATCAAATATATACCACGGAGAGGTGAACTTGAGCCTTATCTGTTCTTGACAAGGTGGAAAGGAGAAGGGCATTCTATGAGTCACTTACTGATACGTAAGAAATTATATCACAACTTAGTGGCATAAAGCAACAAGCGTTTATTCCCTCACAGTTTCTGTGGGTCTGGCTTTGGCAGTGGCCTTCACGCGGTGGTCCCCACTCGCTACAGTGGGGCCTTACTGCCTTCTGCACGTCAGCCTTTTTGATGTCCGCAAAGGAGTTCAGAGCACCGTTGGGGGTTTTTATACACGCCTGTGTGTGCACGCCTGCCCTGCCACACCCACGTATCCCGTGTGATTTTCCTGGTGGCCTGGTGCCAACGTGTGCTAACTTCACAGTGCTTACACCCTAACTTGGGTGCGTCTAGGAGGGGTGATGGGGGCCTGGCGTGGGGTGGACCCGGAGACAAGGGGTTCCTTGTGTGGTTGGTCTTGTCTGTTAGTGAGAGTGTGCGTGTGTGTGCACATGCGTGTGTGTGTGTGTGTGTGTGTGTGTGAGAGGGGGGCAGAGAGGCGGGGGAGGGCTCAAGCTTGCTTACTGTATATGCCTTAGAAAAAGGAAATGAAGAGAGAAATGAAGACTAGATTGGAATGAGGAAAAAGTGGAACAAAAAGGAGAAAAATGAAGGGAAAAGAGTCACGCATGCTGCCCGTGGTAAAGATAGCATATGAAATGGCTGAGTATTTGTACGTTTCTCTAATAGTTCCTGAAATACTTGAAGATGCTGGAAAAGGTTCCTGTGAGAAGTGACCACCAGGGGTCATCAGAAGGCTGCTCTTGATTTCTTTTTTATTTTTCTTAAAATGTATATGAGAATTTCGATTTTTGCGATTTTTTTTTTTTAAACCATAGCAGAGACTATTTCAATTAGAGCAGAAACTTTCCTCTGTGACAGATTCTTGGTGAGTTAATAATTTATAGGTAAAATTGAATATAATAAAGTGATATGTAACTTATTTTTTTGAGCCAAGGCACAACTAGTTGAGAATTTGGATAAGAGTAGACACTGTAAACGGAACTGCGTATTTGAAAATCGTGGCGCAGTGAAGATATGTGTTGAGTGGTAATGGATGGATTTGTATGAGAAGCATATGCTTTAAGAAGATTTGGTTTAATAATGTATCTCATTATTTTCGTCTAAACACCTACCAGGTCCTGAGTATGTTGAAACCTTACTGTGGGAAGAAATCCAAGACTCATTTTTTTTCTCCACTGGATACAGTACGAGTCCTTTCAGAAAGAAGTGATACTGTGCCTTCTTTACTCTGAGGGTTGGCAGAGAGTTGAGTCCCGTCTGTTCTGTTGGTTGGCTTTGTTCCTGAGAGAATAAAAGGGGCTTTCTGGAACAGGGCAGGCTTTCAGTGAGTGTTTGTTGAGTGAATGAGTGACATAAGCCTCCACAAAAATGAGCCCCTAAACTCTCTCAGTCGGGTGATTTTTGAATTCCACTTTAAAAAAGACCCCCTCCCACGTCTCCATTGGTAATATTGTGCTTGTTCTAATACCCTTTCTGCTGAAGGTTTTCCTTTTCCATTTACATTAGCATAACCTTCCTCATTTCCGTTTCATCCCCTCTAGATCACTGTAAGGAACTTAAATCACTTTGCAGTTCTGCGCACTGACCTTGTCCTAGTTCTGGGCCGTGTAACTTAGACGAGTGAAAGGCTCCTAGACTTTCTCTGCCTGTGATATGTTCTGCTGACAGAGAAACTCACCTTCCTCTAGCCGGGCTGTGTTGGTGACGCCCCACTGACACTGCTGAGTAGATCCCAGCTCTTAGTTCAGAGCCTGTGTGACGTGGCCCTGGTTGAGCAGCTGCCTTTGTTGTAGGCTGCAGTGCAGTAGAAAGCCAGACCTGCCGCCGTCTGGACTGCTCACGGTCTTGCTCGCTCATTGTGTGTTTTATGGCTTTGCCTAATCTCTCTCTTCTACAAACTCTTCCTACCTGCTCCCTCAACAAAAGAAAAAAATGATTTTTCGTTACCTCAAGGTTTAGCTCAAATGATGTTTCTGCTATTTTAGCCAACTAGTCTACGTGGAAGTATGATCCCTTGCCCATTTATACTGCTTTAGATCTTAGTTTATGTCACACACATGGTCATCATGTGTGGCCTTGTCTCAGAGTTCCTTTGCATGTATGTCAGTGGCTCCTAATAGACTATGAGCCAGGTGAGGGCAAAGAATGTGTTTGTATCATTAGAGTTCCTTTCACATGGTAGGCACTCTCTCTCTATGTGTTGAATGTTACTCTTTCATGATACACTAACATATTGAATTATTTTATTATTTAAAAAGTCAGTTGGGAAATAGTGTAGAAATATTTCCTCTGTTTGTTGTAGAGTTTTTAGAGCCATTATCTAGAAGATAGTAAAGGGTGTCATTATTTTGCTTCTGCATATGAATGTAGTTGTCATTCTTTTGTCTCCAAAAACATAGGAGCAGGTATCGTCATTAGAACATTCACGTTGAGCAGAGCTTGTGTGCTATCCATGCCTTCGTGGCGATGACACCGCGCCAGTGGCGACGGAGAAGGTAGCCAAGTGGTGGAGCGCAGTGTGGGGACAGCAGGAGATGGCTGGGCTCGTCATCGAAAGGAAGAGAATTCACACTGTGGTAGACTAAGCATTCACAGAAATTTGAATATAACTTCTATCCGGGACATTTTCAAGGATATCCGTATACGGACTTACACCAAAGTTGATAGAATCGTACACTGAGTCCCCATGTCACTGCCACTTGGCTTTAAGACCCTTAACTGTGCCCTGCTCCTGGACGGTTTTGAAATGCATCTCAGACATTTTTTATTTCATCCATAAATACTTATGAGAGGAGACATTTCTCATATCACAGTGAGGTAGTCGCTCATTCTAGTGCCTTATATGTGCTTGGAATTGTTTGGGGCTCTTGGGTTAAAAAGGTGTGTAAAATAAACCATGGCCTTACATTCTAGTGTGAGGAGACAGAAAATAAAGCAGATTCATTAACAACCAGAACAGGAAAAACATTGATTTCATCAAAATTTAAAACTTCTGCTTATCAAAAGACAACATGAATAAAATGAAAAGGGAGGGAATGTTTGTCACAAACGTAACTGACAAAGGGCTACATCCAGAACACACGAGCCACCCTGCAGCTCTGTAATAAAGTAGACACCGATGTCAGACGTGGGCAGAAGGCTACCCAGTGCGTCACAAAGCACATGGCAGAGGATTGGGCTCTGTCGCTGGCCACTGGGAGATGCCGAGAAGAGCGCCACACACCCGTTACAGTGACTGAAGTGTACAAGCCTGGCAGCTTCAGACGGGGTTCGCCGCACGCGATCGCCCCCAGTTCTTGCCGTTGCCAGTGGCTGTGTAACACATGCAGCCACTTGGGAAATCTGTCAGTGTCGGGTGGAGCTAAACATACCCTGTAGCCCAGCAGTACCACCCCTATGTATTTATACAAAAGGAATGAAAACACGTGCTCATAGAAAGACGTGCAGGAGTAATCACAGCAGCTTTACCGTAATAGCAAAAAACGGGCAGCAGCTCAGAAGGCCATGAGTGGAATTGTGGTAAATCCATACAAGCACTTAGGCTCAGCGGTCCTCGGTCCTCGCACGGCTGCGTGCACCTAACAAGCTCCCCGCCCCGCCCTGCCCCAGGGCATGTCCGATTCCATTTGCAGAACTTCTGGAACAGGCCAGACTGCTCTATTATGGAAGAATTCAGAGCAGTGGTCGCCTCAGGGAGGGGAGGTAGCAAGGCTTGAGTGTGAGGTGGCTTGAAACAGGTTTCTAGAAGACGGCTGTGTTCTTTGTCTTAATAGGGACGCTCAGGAGAGGCCTCTGCAGACCTCTGCTTCTCTTTCTGGTGTCTCCTCTCCTTTCCTCCACCCGCTGTGGCCCGGCTCCTCTCTCCAGGGGGTAAGCAGGGACTTAGCTGCCTTAGGTCCCCTCTCAGGGATCACTGCCCTTCGGGCCTGCTGAGAAGAGCCCCACACGCACATTCCAATGGTCGCATGCTGCTGTTTCCTACATTCCCCCCCCCCCCCCCCCTTTTCAGTTGTTTCATTCATGAGAGTAAATTCAGTCCCTGGGAATTCTTGACCAGAGAGGATGTCCTGGATGGAGAATATATCTATTTAAAAACTATGCTGTCACCCCTTATGACGTAGGCAGAGATTTTGTGTTGTTCTTTGCTGGAATCCCAGTGTCTACAACCAAGAATACTTGGCATATACCGGCACTAAGTGCAGTTTCTGGAACAGACACATCATTCATTCTTCCTTTCCTCCCCCTGTTACAAAGATTGAATAGCAAAACCAGTGCTTTATCTAAAAGACCATTTTTCTGAAAGGTCCATTCATTGGAACCTTGATCTTTGTAAACAAAGGGTTTTGTAATGAATTAGTTTGGGAACCGCTTATGTACTGAGCTATCCTGTGTTAAAGAAATTTTGTTTAAACCAGAGTTTTCTTCTTTGACCAGGGATCTTACCCCCCCACCCCCAAAAAATAAACAAACCTATTAATCTCTTACATAATTTATATTGTGTGGAACACATTTTGAAGAAACGGTGAACATCTTATAAGTGTAATAAAACCATGTACGTTTATCTTTTTCACTCTTTAACAAGAGTGATACAATATGTTATATTGTATTACATACAATAAAAGTAAATACAGGATGTTTTCATATGGTAGATTATATATGACAATTTGTATATTTTTAAGCAGCTTTATTGAGATATTCACATTCCATTCAATTCACCCATTTAAACTATGGTTTAATGGATTTAAGTATATTCAGACATGTGCGACCATCACCACAATGAATCTACAACGTTTTCAACACCTCAAAGAGAAACCCTGTAACCTTTAGCTATCACCCTCCCCCCCCGCCACCCCCCCCCCCCCCGCCTACTCGCTCCCCTCCCCCATCTGTCTCTAGATTCTATAGGTTTGCCTACTCTGGAAACTTCCTCTAAGAGGAATTCTGTAGTATGTGGGTCTTTGTGCCTGGCTTTTTTCGCTTAACGTAGTGTTTTCAGGGTTCATCCATGTTGTGGCATGTGTCAGTGCTTCATTCATTTTGTCGCAGAATATTTTTCCATTGTATGGATGGGCCACATTTAGTTTATCCGTTAATCTACTGATGAACATTTGGGTAGTTTCTACCTTCTGACTATTAGGAATAATATCGCTGTCAACATTCTGGTACAACTTTCTGTGTGCATGTAGGTTTTCATTTCTCTTGGGCATATACCTAGCAGTGGCATTGCTGGCTGTATGGTAACTCCGTGTTTAATTGTTTGAGGAACTGCCAGACCGTTTTCCAAAGTGGCATCATCATTTTACATCCCTGCCAGCCGTGCGGGAGGATTCTGAGTTCTCCACATTCTCGCCAGCACTTGTTATTCTCTGACTCTCTGATTTTAGCCATCCCAGTGGGTGTGAAGTGGGATCGCATTATGGTTTCGATTTGCATTTTTCTAATGATGACTCATGTAGATTATCTTGTCATGCACTTTTTGGCCATTTGTGTATATCTTCGTTGGAGAAATGTATATTTAGCTCCTTTGCTCATTTTAAAATTAGTTTTTTTGTTATTGAGTTGTAAGAGTTCTTTATATGTTCTAGATTAAGTCCTATATGAGATATATAATTTTTGAAGTTTTTTGCATTCCGTTGGTTGTCTTTTCATTTTCTTGATAGTGACCTTTGAAGCATAGTGACATTTGAAGTTTTTAACTTTGATAAAGTCCAATTTATGCATTTTTTTTCTTTTGTTGCTCATGCTTTTAGTGTCACATAGATAGTTTTTGTTCCCTGCTTTTCGCAGAGTCAGAGCAACAGCCTTCATTTGCTTTGTCGTTGTTATGGAAAAAAATAGTTATCATTAAATTTGAGGACATAATATGTGATGGCTTTTTATAACATCAAATAAAATGCCTTTTGGTTGAAAATTCTAATTATGGTGTAAAGTAGATGGAAAATGATATATTTTAATTGAATTAAATAGCATAATGAAAAATAAAATCAATCTTATTGATTTTAAAGCATTTTATTCAATAAAGTCCCTTCCCCTCCCCCAGGTTTACTTAATTAATTCTGTTCTACCACTGACATTTCCCTTTGCTGTTAACCTTCAGACAGCACAGAATGACTATTAGATGAAGAGATTGGTGATTGACAACTGGAATAGGAGCGGCTTTTCATTGGCAGAACAGCTTGAGCATGAATGGTGATATGTGATGAGAATATGCACGTTGTTAATTAGGATACAGCTAGAAAAATAATGGTGAGGCTCTTGGCTCCAGGGGAAAAGGATGAAGCTGTTGTTTTTATTTTTAGTTATTTTTCATTTATTAAATTTATTGGGGTGACATTGGTTAGTAAAATTATACAGGTTTCAAATGTACGTTTCTATAGTATTTCACCATATATTTGACCCTCTTTACCCTTTTCTACCACCCTCTTCCCCACTTACCCTCTGGTAACCACACAATTGTCTGTGAGTTTTGGTTTCGTCATTTGCTTGTCTTGTTCTTCTGTTTCTTTCAGTTTTATATCGCACATATGCGTGAAGTCATCTGGTTCTTGACTCAAAAAATCTGAAAACATTTACCTGTAAAGGTGTATGTACCCCGATGTTCATTACAGCATTATTCACAGTGGCCAAGACATGGGAACAACCAAAGTGTCCTTCCTTCCGTAGATGACTGGATAAAGAAGATGTGATATGTGTGTGCGTGTGTGTGTATACACACACACGCACACACAAGGGAATATTACTCGGCCGTAAGAAAGGGTGAAATCCTGCCATTCGCGACGAATGGATGGATCTTGAGATTATTGTGCTAAGTAAAATAAGTCAGGCAGAAACAATTGTTTTTAAATATGTTTCTTTTATACTGGGACTTGGGCTTCTTTTGCGGGAGGCATAGAGGGGCAAGCCTGACTTCCTGACTTGCATCACAGCAGTTTTGTTTTAATCTGTTTACACAGTGGGAATTCACTGAAACAATATTTGAAAAGAGCTTCTCTGTTCAGAAAAATAAAGTAGTAATTTTAAATGTCCTGGGAAAGAGAGTTGAAACTTGGCAGTTTCTTTTGCATGCCGGTTGAGAGAATCGCCTTTCTTCTGTCACGGGTACCATAGCACTGCGTCCTGAGCCAGCAGCGTGCTGAGGTGGTGTGCCCAGAGTCCGATTGTCATAAAGGATCACGCATCAGGTTCATCTCAACATGCAGGGAGTCTCCCCGAGGCTAATTTTATGGTTTTCATCCAGGGTGTCACTTTATGTGACTTTTGGATTAACGTATGTGTCTTTATGTTCAAAGGTTGTAACCACGTGTATTTCCTTTGCAGGGTACGAGTGCCAAGTGAGTTGCCTCTGACATAGGGAATATCGTCAGCACTTTATTAGTGATGGATACTGAGAAGAAGCCGGAGAACGACGAGGATGAAGATGTAAACAAAGCAGCAGCAGACGCGAGCGACGTTTCATCCTGTCTTGTGGGCTGTGGGCCCGTGTCAGATGCCATAGCACATTCCTCTGCGAACTCCACAAGCAAAAGGGGCTTTTCAGACTCATCAAACTCGGACAGTGCCGTTTTGGAGGAAGACGGAGATAAACATGCTTCCAAGCGAATGAAATTAGCAGCGGTGGAGCCCCTCAGGTCTGCAGGAGAAGGTGTTCGTGGGTTAGAAACGTCCCAGAGCTCAGTCCCAGGAGTGGGTGTGCCGTCAAATGAGACAGGGAAGGTGCCCTCCCTGAACGACTGTTCAGATGGCGACGCACGTCTTCCCTCCACCTTCTCCCCTCTCTGCAGTTTTAGCATTGTTGATGCTGTTTCTCTGAAAACAGACACTGAAAAAAAGTCTGCTCAGGAAATGGTTTCCCTTGACCAGGAAAGAGAATCCTCTTTTCCCACGAAAGAGATCAGTGTTAGTTGTACCATTGGAAATGCAGATTCAGTTCTCAAGTGCAACGCATGTGATCGTTTGTTTTCATCTTGCTCTGATTTGGAAAAGCACGCTGCATGTCACACGCAACAGTCTAAGGAGCACGCCTGCTGCCACTGCGGCCACCAAGCAGAGAGCAGCGCAGCATTGCAGACGCACGTGACACAGACGCACGGGCCACAGAAAGTCTTTTCTTGTGATCTCTGTGGCTTTCAGTGTGTGGAAGAAAACCTTTTGGATGCACATTGTCTTGGCAAAACACATCTCCGGCGTCAGAATCTTGCTGCTCGTGGAGGATTTGTACAGATCTTAACAAAAGAACCTTTTCCTAAGAAACCATGTACCATCGGAACAAAAAATGTCCGCGCAAAACCAAGAGCTTCTAAACCAATAGCAAAGAATAGTGAGTCAAAAGGCCTAAGAAGCACTGGAAGCAAATTGAAAGATTTCAGAGGAAGCATTTCTAAACAAAGTGGAAGTAGCAGTCAGCTTTTTGTTGAAATGATGCCATCCAGGAATACTTTGTCAGAAAAAGTAGAGATTGTTGAAGAAAATGTAACTTCCCTTGGTATAGCTGGAAATGCTGAAAGCCAGGGTAAAAATTTAGGAGCTTTAGTCACCTCAGAGGGTCTCTTAGATAAATTGGAATCTACCAAAAATACCCTACAGACAGCACACGGTGTTGGTTCAAGCCTGAGACCAAGACCGGAGCGACATGTTCTCGTGTTGGGTGACAGCTTCCGACGGTGGAGTGGCACCTTCGCCTTAAAAGGCCAAGCAAAGAAAAGGTTGAATTTGTTAGGAATTAATAAAAGAGGCGCTGGTGAGACTCAGAAGATGTATGTGAAACACTTTAGACCACAGATAAAAGCAGGAGATGCAGAATCTGCACCTAAACACGGAGCTACGAGTGGCGGTGTCCACAGTCTGGGCCTGCCTTCCTCAGAAGCCCAGGACCCGAAGCAGGACGCAAGGGACGCCCACAGCATGTGTTCCTTTGAGCCTCCGACCATGAGGGCAGCCTCTGACCACCAGACGGTGTGTCCTTGTACAGACTGTGGTCAGGTAGCCACAAGTAGGACAGAGTTGGAAATGCATGTGCAAAGGTGCCACGCAACAGAGGTGAAATTTCGCTGCCAAACATGTGGGTTTTCCAGCGTGTCGCGGGGGGACTTGGACGAGCATTTGCACAATCAGCAGCATCAGCAAACCGCGTCTGTCCTCAGCTGTCAGTGTTGTCCGTTTGTTTCCTGGAATGAAAGGGACCTTAGAGAGCACATGAAGGAAGAACACCGTATGGGCTTTCTGTGCACTGCTTGTCAGCTGTTCTTCGCGTCTGAGAAGGACATGGAGGAACATGTGGCCACTGAGAAGCACGTGCGCTTATTGGTTCAGCCAAAGACTTGTCAACCATTTAACACTGACTTGGTTTTACAGACTTTACCCTTGAGTACTTTAGAATCAGAAAACACAGAAGAGTCTATGAGCGAGTCAGGAAAAGCAGCTCAGGAAGCAACGGCCAAGTCCCGGGCCAGCCATGGGAATGAGGGAAGGCATTCCAGCAGGCCGCAGTTTCAGTGTAAGAAGTGTTTTTATAAAACAAGGTCGTCCACTGTCCTCACGAGGCACATAAAGCTGCGGCATGGTCAAGACTATCACTTTCTTTGTAAAGCATGTAATCTGTATTCATTGAGCAAAGAAGGAATGGAGAAACACATTAAGAGAAGCAAGCACCTTGAAAATGCCAAGAAAAATAACATCGGCTTAAGCTTTGAAGAATGTATTGAAAGGGTGTGTATAGGTGCAAATGACAAAAAAGAAGAGCTCAGCGCCTCCGGCGGTGGGAGGACAGAAGGCCATCTAGCCGGTGTGCAGTTACAGGAGTGTTCCTCTCTTGACAAGGGCACGTTCACTGCCAAGGAGCCGGCGCAGCCTGGTACAATCGCCAAAGACGACGAACTAGCTTTGAGCGCCACTCCGAAGAGAGGGCGACCGAAAGGTGCTGTCTCACGGACGTGCTCACACTGTGGCCTTTTGGCCTCTAGTATTACAAACTTGACTGTTCACATTAGACGGAAGCACAGTCACCAGTATAGCTACCTATGCAAAGTGTGTAAGTATTACACCGTAACTAAGGGGGACATGGAACGGCACTGTGCCACCAAGAAACATAAAGGACGTGTAGGAGTAGAAGCAAGCGGAAAGCAAAGTGCAGATATCATTGTTGGGCCCGAAGGCGGTCACCGTGAAGCCTGTGGAGGGAACGCCCGTGCAGCAGTGGCAGGTGAACGTGCTGACCCGTCAGCTGAGTCGGGGCCCTTGATGGCAGGAAAGCCCGGGGAAGAGCAGGGCAGCCCCGCTGAGGTTGCGCTCGACAGTGGTTTTCATTGTGCAGATGGGGAGGCTAGCAGGCGCCTTCCTGAGAAAAAGGAACAAGTTTCTCTAGACCCAGAGGACCTGATGCAACAGGGGGATGCCTGCTCCCAGAGCGATGTCACGACTACAGGTGACAATAAATGTGCCCACTGTGAGTTTCATGCTCACTCTTCTGCTTCTCTGGAACTGCACGTGAAACGGAAACACACAAGAGAGTTTGCGTTTTATTGCATGGCGTGTGATTACTATGCCGTGACTCATCGAGAGATGACGAGGCACGCGGCCACAGAGAAGCACAAGGTGAAACGGCATTCTTACCTGCACTCTTCTAATGCAGAGGCGGGTTCTGCAGAAATGTCCCCAAACATTGTTCCTGAGGAGCAGCACCCACAAAGTCCTGAGGAATTTCCAGTCATTTCAGACCAACCACCAGAAACTCTTAAATCTAGAAATACTACTGATTGTTCAATTTTAGGTGATAATATTAATTTAGACGTGTCCAAAGTACTCTGTGCTCCTGACACTGTAGAAGTTGAGACTGAGGAAGAATCCAGTCTCAGTGGAGAGCATTCCTTTTGTGAAACTTTCCAACAGCCCCTCGCTAAGGATCCAGTTAGGAAACCTGAGGAAATGGTGTCCCTTAATATTTCCTCTACTTATGGCTCCCCGTGCAAATTTCAGAATGAGAATTCAGGAAGCTCAGCTTTGAATTACGAGACAGCAAAGAAAAGCCACGATCAGGTGAGTGGCACCGGTGATCCAAATACACACTGTGAGAGCGATGGAGGAAACGTCGGGGACGTGGCAGGTGAGGTCCTTGGCAGGCATGGAGGCCCCTGCGTCCCCAGTGGAGCGCACTCCGCAGACAGCACGATGCGTGCTGTGGTGCAAGTGGCAGGAGGACAGCTACACCCCGACAGCAGTGACCATGATGACAAAGCTGGAAATGTGCAGACTTCAGGGGATTTGAAAGATGTGCGAGGCGATCCCGTTCTGGAAAATAAGGACATTCTGATGAATTCACAACATGAAACTGAAATTATTTTGGAAGAAGACGGTCTCGCTTCTGACAGCACAGTGGAGAGTAACGGTGTTTACGGAACTATAATCAGCATCGATGAGAAAGGACAGGCCATGTACAGTTTGGGCCGGTTTGATTCTTCCATAATAAGAATAAAGAATCCGGAAGATGGTGAACTGATAGACCAGCCTGAAGAGGGTGTGGAATCCGCGCGCGTGAGGCTCAGTGAGTCGTCCCTCAAAGACTGTGCTCACGGGATGAAGAAGAAGAGACCCGAAGGCAGCCCGTTCGGGGAGTCCACACGCATCCGCTGCGACGACTGCGGCTTCTTGGCGGACGGCTTGAGTGGACTGAACGTCCACATAGCCATGAAGCATCCCACGAAGGAGAAGCACTTCCACTGCCTGCTGTGTGGGAAGTCCTTCTACACGGAGAGCAACCTGCACCAGCACCTGGCCAGCGCGGGCCACCTGAGGAACGAGCAGGCCAGCGTGGAGGAGCTTCCGGAGGGCGGCGCCACCTTCAAGTGTGTCAAGTGCACGGAGCCCTTTGACTCGGAGCAGAGTTTGTTCCTGCACATCAAAGGGCAGCACGAAGAGCTGCTGCGGGAGGTGAACAAGTACATAGTGGAGGACACCGAGCAGATCAACCGCGAGAGAGAGGAGAACCAGGGAAACGTGTGCAAGTATTGTGGCAAGATGTGTCGGAGCAGCAACTCCATGGCGTTTCTGGCCCACATTCGCACTCACACAGGTACGTGACCTGCCGCACGCCTGTGCTCACCTGTGCGTGCAGACGGGTGGGAAGCAGCGCACGCCCTCCCGCCTGTGCCCGGAGTCCTACCCGGAGTCTGAGGAGCACTTGCCGGCTGGCCCTCATCAGCCCCTTCCCTGCGGGCGCCGCTGGGTAGGGCTCTGGGCTGCGGCCCGTGGTTTCTAAAGGCAGCTGCACCTCAGGGATCCCAAAGGCAGGCTCCTGACATTTCTTTCTGTTTCACCACAGCCCAGACCCTCTGATGCCGTTGTTAAAACCCCCTCTCAGCTTTTCAGATGCCTCTGAGTCCTAATTGTTTGGTTTTCCCCGGTGTCTATTAAGTGGCACTTGGGGATTCAGAGGACATAATAAATAGCTTTTGAGGAATGGGATAGTAAACATTTTCTTGCAATTTGAGGGATTTAAAAATATTCACTGCCGGAGAGTTTATATCCGAATGTGGAACTCCCAGCCAGCGAGATTCTCCTTTCAAGGAGGCACGTTAGTCAGTGCTTTTCCAAGTCGGTATGCGTGGGGATTTGGTTTTCGCAGAGGTAGTAGCGCCTGATTTCGTTTCTGTGCTCTGTCACATACAGTGTTCCATTTTAATGTTTAATTTTAGGTGGAAATTTTTTTAAAAACTTTTTTTTTGGTGGAAAATGCATAAGCCACTGTTCTAAATTTATGTAAAAATTCACTGCACTGTTTCTATAAACCTGCCATACATTCTTTATTTTAAATAGACAGCTTTTCTAAATCATTGGGCTCTGCTTAGACAAGTTCTGTCTCCATGGTTGAATTTATGAGTGGATTTGAATAATAAATTCACATTTCAATGAACATATTTTCATTAAAACTGTAAGGTTTATTTTACTGTACTTTTAAATAATGGCTTATTATTAAAGCTATACTTTAAATTCATGCAGTTTTTGAAACTTTGTGCATCGTTACAAGGAGGAAGACAAAAGAGTAGGGAACATTATTAATCGAGTTAGGTGATTAAAGATAGATAAAAGTTGTTCGTTGACGGTGCTCCCAGGGCAGCCTGTGTAAGGGAAGCTTGGTAAATAGCAGCGCTGTTCCTCTCGCCTGGCTTCCCGCGCAGTACAGCCACTGCTGGGGGACAGGTCCAGAGACGTGTTTGCTGGCTTTGTGACACCTCTGTTGGGACTGTGCTGCAGCTCACTTTCTGAAATGACATGGTTTTAGGAATCAGGCTTGTTCACACGTGCAGAAAATACGTACTTTCTTAATATGCCCTCTTAAGGCAGATAAAATGGAATAAAACTAAGGAAGATGCTAATGGAGCCCTTTTTAGAATTCTTTATGCAACTGTCTGGTCAAGACATGTTGCTTATAATTGATGTGTCCATTACTTGAATTCTCTTGTAATTATAGTCAATAAGTCTTGTAAATGTGTTAAAGCTCACTAAAAGCATACAAATTCAAGAACAGAGTAAGGCTAATAATTTAAAATAATCAATGTAGGCATTTCAGCACTTAATTTCCCTTGTGTGTTGATAGCTGATCATTCTTAATCCATTAAGATTTATTTAGTCGTTTACAATGCAAAATAGGTTTGCACTGGTCACTTGTGCCATTTGAAAATGTCCACCAGGTTAAGTGCAGAATGTAGTCCATTAGTCTTCCTTGACTATATGTATTAATTGCATTTAAAATCAAGTTAATGTGGATGTGAAAGTGAGGTAACTATCAATATGTGACAAAGTAACCCTACTTATATAAGTTACATCATTGATTGTAACATTTAGTAAAAGTTCGCATACTTTTTAACGTTTTATGTCGGGCTGACCAGCAAGTACATTTTTGTGGAGTTCTGAGGTGCCGCAGGACACTGCCAGTCTACCCTTCAGGTTTGCAAGTCATTTTTTTGGGGGAAGTTGCTCTCCAGGTTTTCACTCCAAGTTCTTTTCTTGGCCCATCTGAAAATGAATTGCTTTTCTGAGACTTTGGTTCTGTCCATGAAATAGTAATGTGGGGGACTTTTATTAATGGTTAACTGGAAAAGCCTTACTCTTCCAATCTCTGTTTTCATATTTTGTGATTTACTATATGTTTTATGTAACCTTTTCTCCCCATCCTTAGCACAATAAAAGCAGCACTGTAAGAAATAAATGAATTTGGGTTATCAAGAATTGTAGGAAGAAAGCACCCCCGAGTTTTTCTGTGTGTTTGCTGGTAGGAAGCCGTCAGCATGACCAGAAAGGGCAGTGTCTCCTTCCCAGTGCGGCGTAGTCCAAAAAAGTGTTGTTTCCTCTCGGCATCCTTCTGTTAGTTAGAGCTTCCCTTTACTTTACATTGGAAGATGGCATTAAGCTAGAAGACTGTCTGAAGCCCATCATTTCATGTTCACAGTGCGCCGGTCTCGTGTGCTATTTGAAAGTGTGCACGTGGGGAGACGGGGAGTTGTGTGACTTCACAGAGAAATTGCCAGGTTAGGGCCGGTAGTGTTTGTAACTTACCGTTTCCCCGAAAATCAGACCTAGACGGACCATCAGCTCTAATGTGTCTTTTGGAGCAAAAATTAATGAGGCCCGGTATTATATTATATTATAAGACCCAGTCTTATAGTAAAATAAGACTGGGTTTATTATAGTAAAATAAGACTGGGTCTTACATTAGTTTTTGGTCTAAAACACACAATAGAGCTAATTGTCTGGCTAGGCCTTATTTTCGGGGAAACACGGTATTATGTGACAGTTCAGAAGCTGAGTCAGCTTGAGAAGAGATGGGTTAGGGGTTCGTTTGTCGAGTGTAAGAGAGAGAACATGGGGCTTACGTGGTCTGCGGCTCCCTCTCAGAGCCCTGCACACAGTTGGCTCCCAGTGTTACTTGTGCTGAATGAATGAAGTTCAGTGTGTCGGGAGGAGCGTGAAATTCAGGCTGTAGTTCAGAGGCGTTAGATGACGGATAGCATACGTCTTCCTTGATTCTGTGGGACCTAAAGTTTTATTAATTGTCAACTGTTGATGTCACACCTGTGTGTGCGTAGCGGTCAGCAGTGACTGACGTTGGGGTGGCCTGTGGAGGTCAGTCAGAGACCTAGTTGTTAACGTCTCGGGAATTCTGGGGGTGACATTGGAAGGTGCCAGGAAGCCAGAGAGCCTCTTTCGTTTTGCCCTTTCAAAACACCTCACAAGCCGAATTGAAAGACAAAAACACCGCTTGGGATGCTGTCCCAAGGAATGGAACTATTTAAAATATTATTGATAGTTCATAATAATAACAATACCCCTGAGAGAGAGACAATTTTAGAAATATGTGGTTTTACCAAATTTGCTTTATAAACACTGACTGGATTCATTTTGGGTTGTGCATAGCAAGCTTAAACGTGGAAACATTATCAGTTAGGAAAAAAGGGACACATTTATTTTTTTTCTTGTACCGAAAAGTATTACCTGTAGTCCTCTAGCATTTGAATTTTTATGGCACAGAAAGGAGATGTTTATACAGTCGACTCTGAATATAAGACCAGAAAAATAGCCAGGGCCTCAGGGATTTCTACATGAAAGCAGCCCACCAGGTAACTCACGAATGTGTTGTTAGCACTCTAGCTTTGATCGCTGAAACCTGGAGGAACCAGGTGTCTCACCTAGGAGCCACACACAGCTCACTGAAAACACAGAAGGTCTGAACCTGGCCCCTGGCGGCACCTGCGGCCCACGGGCAGGATGTCATCACAGTGGCAGTGCAGTGTGAGCGAGGTGGAAACTTCCACTCCCAGCGTAGGTCTTTCAGATCCTCTCACCAACTTGTAACACAAATGTTCTGAGGGCTTTATCTTCTTTGTTCGGAGTCTTGGTGTTATTGTTAATTAATAATTTCCTAATTACCTTATTATCTTTAATGCATTTTAATTGCAAGTACAGGTAAATTGGTTCTGCTCACTCTTTTCTAAGTCCCTTTATAGAGGTCTGTGTCGAGACAAAATGTTTCAAAGCAGTGATAGGCTTAGTTTTATCAGAATCATTTAAATAAACTGTAGTTTCTAATGTGATTGATAGAATGTGATTGCTGTAAGCTGCAGTCTCAACTTGCTTTTGACATTTAAACATACAAAGCTGACTAGATAGAACCATTCAGATGCTAAGTATATTTTACATCTACTTCCAACAGTGGAAATGGAGGCATTAAGAGCTCTGGCTTCATTGTCATTGAACTGTGAAATATTCAACCTTCCCTGCCTGTGCTTGGTACTGTTGGCTTTTTTATTTCTGTTAGAAGATTAAAATTAAATGCTTCACTTTTTTTGTCAGCTTTTGGGAATTAAATTGAAATTTAAGACTCTCAAATTTTTTACTGAGTGCTTCAATTTCAACAAAGTATTCTTGGAGGATTTTTTTTTTTTTTTTCCAAGGGCACTGCACAAAGGTTCATTGATCAAATATGATTTATTGCAATTTTTTTATTTGAGCTCTTTTTGTATATTTATTAAAGTTCACATATTTCATATTCTGTCTAACCGTATTAGAAGAGGTATTTCAGCAAATAGGCACTAAACATGATATGAAAAATCTGGAATCATGTACTGATTTTAAACTGATTTTTATGATTTTGATTGATTGATTTGAACCTTTAGTGGTTAGTGAATCAGAAAATGGTATATCCATATTGCACCTTAAAAAGTGTTGCTTCTCATTAAGGTGAGTACTTATGTATTAGTAACTATGTTGCAGTTACAATCTGTTACAATCTGTTACTGACACTAAGTTTGTCCACTCAGAAATCTGTTCTCTCATTAAGTGTAGGTTGATCTTATTTCTTTATGAAATAAAAACACATTTATTGGTACTATGCTTTTCATGTTGAAATATTTGTTCTTGAAATCAATAATAATCAAACCAAAATGTTAGTACTTCTGGTTTGTAGAATCATCACAGATTTTTACTATAAAATGATCATAAAAACAAATAATTTATCCACCATATATTCTTACATTGAATGCTATTAAAATAGTAATATAATGAATTATTTGGAGTAAATGTCAGAAAAAATCTAAAATACCATCATTAATGCAAATAAATTCAAAGCGGCAGAAATATGAGGAAATGAGGTGGCCACAAAGAAGTTTATTTGATGATAAATATGCTTTTAAAATATCAGCTACTCTATGCATTTATGTTTTTTAAATGTTTCATTTTAAATGTTGAATGACTTTCAAAGATATTTTTGTGAATTGTAAGAGAACATTTAAGATTATTTAGCTCATCTCAGCTGCTTAGTGCTGCTGGATTGTATTACTTTGGACTTAAAAATCTTACAAATGTTACTGAAAGTTAGGAACCCTCACTGAAACATTAGAGTCATCTTGGGGGAATAATTATAGAAGGCAGGTCTTTTCAAGTTAGAAAGGAATGCAAGTGTTCCATTTTGGAGACAGAAATTTGTGATTAGATTAAAAGTGTGATTTAAGATCTAAGCCTCTTTGTAAACTATCAATAATGTGTTATTCAAATTCAAATCATATTTTATGTTAAATTTACTTAGGATCAAAACCATTCAAGTGCAAGATATGCCATTTTGCAACAGCTCAGCTTGGCGATGCCAGAAACCATGTGAAAAGGCACCTTGGGATGAGGGAGTACAAGTGTCACGTCTGTGGGTGAGTAAATGGAGACCCTCTGCCGCGCTGAGCCAGGAAGCCTGTGCAGGGTAGCCGCTGTCTCAGAACCCAAGACGGGTGTGAGTAAGAGTGGCTCAAATTATGCAGGCACACCCTCCTTCCTATTGTTATGGTGACTTCCCTAAACGCAGTTATGACATTCTTCTCCCACTTCTAATCCTGTGCTGAAGATGAGCAATTTTATGGGCTACAAGGTCAATTTGAACCTATAATCTGTAAATTGACTAAATTATAGGATGTTCATTCACATTGCCAGAGAGAACTGTAAATTCCATTTAAAGACATGAAAAATACATAATATAGCTTTAGGAGCATATATGGATGTTGTTTTACTTTTGCTGTACCGCTTTAATTTTAATCACCTCAATGGCTCTTTGGATCTGTTGGACATATTCTATAAGGAAAAAAGCTGAAAGAGATGTCATTTCGAATAACGGTTACTGATTATTGTGGGCATAAAGCTTTAAAAATGTGTATAATGTAAACTTCATTTCAAAACTTTAAAAAAATTTTTTTATTAGTTAATGGCTGTTTCCTCTAAGGAATCATTCACAGTGTTTAATTGTCACTCAAATGTGTTGAATTTCATAGGAAGCACTGAGATACCTTAAAGCAAAAGTAATTTATTTAGCAGAAATGCTTAAAAGGTTTTAAAATGCCATGACATCTACGGTATATCAGGGCCTTCAGAGGTGGATTTTAATACCCTACTTCTGATTAAAAATATATTTTAATGTTATTATGCTAGAGAAATTAATTAATAAGTGCATTGTATAAAAACACTTTATGTGAAATCTGAGAAACCTGAAATTCTTATGTCTAATTCACAAAATACTGCAATTTCAATTAAATTATATACTATGCTCATGTTATATTAGAGTTACTTTTTTATTGGAAGATTCTTCTGGTTGGCATTACCATGTAAATATAAATATCTTTTAAGTCAAAAACAGGTTCTTTTTTTTTCTTGGACAATACACTTCATCCTGGGATGCAGTTGTGTTTTTTGACCCTTAAGAGAGTTTTACAAATAACTTTGCAAGCAATTTGATTAACCATGGTCTGTGATTTATTCATTGGCAGAACTGATGGTTCAGTGACTTGCAGCGAAAGTAAATGAAGATGAACCTTTGCCCTAAAGCCCCCTGAAGATCAGTGGGAGAATGAGTTTTGTTGCTACTGATTTTAGCTTCAAGGGTCGAGTGCCAAATGGTTCATTTTAATTGCTCTGGGTCTTGGAATTTAAAAAGATATCTCATTTATTGTTTTTACCATATGAGTTATAGGAAAGAGGAAGGCCCTGACTCCAATGGAAATTTGCCATTACTGGGCAATGAGCAGTTTCTTCCTCATTTCTGCAAAATAAGTCAACACACTCTGTTATTAGAAATCAAATTCCATCCATTTTTCTTAGGATTACTAAGACCCTGGAAGCGTTTTCAGAGAACAGTTGTAGTTTCAGAGACACATGTAGTATCAAAAGCGTCACGTGACCGACGGGCATTGATTGTGTAGTTTGAACAGCGCACGCTTTGCATAGCTCAGTGCTTGACCACGTACAACTGAGGTGTCGCACTAGTGGTTTACATGTTTGGTTCCCAAGATAAAGACTTATAAATACACATAGATATACTGAGTTTTATGCTGCTGGCATAGAGGTCTACACGTGTATGTGTGCATAGAAGAAGCAGTCTAGATTCCAAAATTGTATCTCTTAGAATTATGGTAGCCATTGAATTTTATTTGACTGTGAAATGATAGAACTCTTAATTTTTTTAAGTGAAATTTGATTTAAAAGTTACGTAACAATAGTTTGTACAGGGTAGGTATTTTCACAGTGCAGCTAAAAGTTCTGAAGAATTGCAGTAAACTGAAAAATGCCTATTGATCTTTGTGGTCGAAACAGAACAATAGTGAGTCAGATGCCCTTTAATGTTAAAGAAAAGGTGTCAGAGGCTGTTTGTGTGTTTCAAAGGGATGGGGCGGTTTGTAGGTTCAAAGGAGAGTGGAAAGCATTGAACCACGTGAGGAAGGCTTGGCGTTCATGGTGGCAGTGGAGAGCATGGGTACATTAACGTCACTGACAATGTCAATTCATTATCATTGATGGCTAAATAATCTTCGAAATGCCCAGTGGACCTATTAGTTCCCGAACATAAGCAGCTCATGCTGCATTTCTTCATTAGCTTTAATTGCTATCAATTTTACCTTTTAAAAAATCACGCCTTGAAAGGTGAAGTGATCTTTCAGGAACATTAACTCTATAATTTTGTCACAAATAGAAGGTCCTGTACTGTTTTCTTTTTTGCAGTACTTACTGTCTCTTTCAGAACTCGATTCATAACCTCTTCATTATTTGAGTTGTAGGAAACTGTTTTTCAAATAGTTCTGATTAATAGTATATAAAAATAGGGAGGCAGGCACATTTTAACAGTGAAATGATCACACTGTTCATTTTTTTAGTAACCCCTCGGCTTTCTTTTGAAAAAACCTAGTATTTTAGGGTGAAATAGATGGAAACAACAAACACCGCATTTTGTTGAATGGAGCTCAGTATGAGTGTGTCAGATTATTTGTGATTGATGGACTGCTTTTTCGTAGCTTTATGTATCTTTTTAGAAGAAGACGGGAGATGCTCATCCAATCTATAGCTTACGTTTTTTCCTAAGGCTTAGTTCAAAGGTTGTACATTGGCTACTCTGTTAACAAAAACTGCCTTTTAAGCTTTTAATTTCAGTTGTTTGGATCTACGCTGATTTTCTTTGAATCTTTAAGCTAAATTTTAAGATATCTTTTCCTCCTATTGGCAAATCTTAGCTACAGTAGATTGTGGATTTAAGTTAGTTTGACAAGAGAAGCTGAATGTGTTAGATGTCTGATTCCTGTTAGGTAGCTAGGATTCAGAATTCAGGATTTAAGTTTTGTTTACCTATGGTTTAGATTTTCATGTTACAGTGAAAATTTCAAAAATGTATTGCTTTACACTTCCTGTTTTAAGAACATGTTATAGATAACTTCATTTAAAAGCCTTTTATTTTACTTTCACTTTTAGGAGGAGCAATTTTTGAATAGTACTGTTTCTTAATGTTTTGCTTACGTCTGAGTATGATCTCGAGAAATTTTGTAGAATGTAGGTGTATTTATATATACTTGATGGATACTTAGCATGAAAATGTGCTATGGGTCTGACGTAGGGCTTAGTGAGGGAGAAAATGCCAAGTGATCGAAGCGTTCCTATGCATATGTTAATAATTTTGTTGGGAACATATGTTTAAAAAGAGGTTAAGGACATATTTTTACTAAATCCATGATCTGTACCTTTTGTTTTTTCCGTAGTCAAGAACTTGCAAATCTCAATGGCTTAAAAAAGTCATTATAGACACTGTGTTTTGTTAAATTCATTTAAATATATTTAATACTCCCTATGTGTTTATATAATACTCTCAATACTAAATAGTATTTATGCAGGGCTATGGTTTAGTATACACCTAAATTAACATTCACTGCGTTTGTTGAACTCTGTAGTTTCATGAGATTGTTTATCTCAAGTTTATTGTCCCCACTCTACAGGTGGGAAACTTGAGATTAAAAGTATTTTTAGTGATGGACCACTGTTCCCTTCCTTTTAACTGTCCCTTTGCTTTCTCTGCTCTTTGTAATATCTGTTGTCTTGGTTACTGCCTTTCATTTGTACTGATTTTTTCCTCCCTAGGCTGTTCTCACTAGCGTGTAATAACTGTAACTTGTCTCCGTCCAGCCTCCAGCCCCTCTCCTTTTCTGCTTTTGCTCAGATTGACGTTCTTTTTTAAAAAATTGCTTGCACAGCGTTTTACTTTTCATATTCTGATATTCAGTCTCTTTTATTTGTGTCACTGTTTCACTCTTCTCATACTAACGCATAGTTTTAAATAATTTTATTATTTTCCCCATTGTTCTTTCTGTGTTGATAATTTATTGCACTTGAGTGGTTACAAATTGAACATGGTATAGTAAAGAGAAGTAAGTGCCTAAAAAAGTGAAGATTTTATTATCTTTTCATTAGGATGAGAGGGGTAAAATTGATCAACTTGAGTTATTGTTTTTTGTTTTTCATTACTATTACTAAAACAAACAAACAAAAAAGAGTTAGAAAACAGGAAGTAGCCTGTGATGTCAGTAACCCTAGAAGATGATACCTAACTTTTGGATGCCCTTCCTTATTTACAAAGACCCCAGTGTGCCTGATTTCGGGATTATGTTATTTTCAGATTGATTTCCTTATGTCTAGTTTTGAATCTTGTGGATGGAGTTAAATAGTTGAGTAGAACATACTTAATCAGGAGAGAAGAAGGGCATTTTCTAAATCTGTCACCTCTGGGTTCGTGAAAAAATTCTAGTCAGTTTCTATTTTGTATTAATGTGCTTTTGAACTGTTTATTCTTAGTTGGTGTAAGAAACCTTAAAAAAGTAGAAAGTTATTAATGCAGTAAAACACTTTTTTTTTTTTGCGTGTGTGGCATTACCTAGTTTTTGTGCATTGGAAGGGATCTCTGTGTAGATGATTATAATGTCACTTTCTGACCTTTGCAGCTTGAATAATTGTAAATCATTGCTTCATAACGTGTCAGAGAATGTCTGTACTAGGCAATTAAATGGCAGAATATAATAGACCAAATTATTGCCTGTCATGTTTTCAACAACACAGTTAGTATTTGAGTTACACTTAATCATTACGTGCATTAGCAACTTCATTGGAACCCAGCTTCAGGCTGAGCATGAAATACATTACATTATTTAAACCTCTAATGGTACAAGTCATTTATTTGTGTTGAAGTGTACAACATGCAGAGTTTCATAAAGCAAGGAACACTTGAGAGCTTAATTTATCCAAATCAAAGTCTAAATGCAGATAAACACAAGTGGCAAAAATTAGTAATTTTTATAGGCTGGAAATATTTAAAAATACATGGTTGTGGGTAATTGTAGGCAGCAGGAATAAATTAAAATCACTATTTTTAGTCTGCTCTGAGAACTAAAGCCGTGTATACCTAAATCATTAAAAGCACCACGGAATTGCATTTTTAGCTGAACAATTAATTACACCCATCATATCTACAGATGCATCCAAATAAAGTAAGTATTTGGTTCAGCTGGTAGTTTTGGTCAAGGAGATATAGATAGAAAAAATTGGCTTTATATTGTGGCACGAATTATGCTATAATAATAAAAGTGCAGCATCTCTCATTTTTGTAAAAAAAATCTAAATTAACATTAAAATACTCTCATTATAAAGGGTGTGTTACATATTTTATCTGTGTAATATTTTAATGCATTTTGTTGAATGATATATTTTTGTCTTTAGTTTGAAATTTAAAAAACGGCACATAATGAATATTGTCTCTCTTCCTGTCAGTGAGGAGTACGAAACTAACAAAACTAACAAATTAATTGGTCATTTATTCCTCTGATGTTCAAGTCCTTGCAATACTGTTTAAATAGAAAACGGACATTGTTTTATATTTTTATATGCAAATCACTTTGTAATTTGAAAATCGAGCCGATTTCTCAGTTATAATTTTAAAAAACACGCTTTCTCAGACATGATCCAAGGGTGTTTTTCAATGAACGTTTCGTAAATCCCAGAGAGACCTGGGGGGACGTTCAGGTCAAGGGAGAAGAAACAGAAGAAGGTTGTCCCAAGCCTCTCCTCATGGGTCAAGGAGACCTTTCTCCCCACCGTACCCTGTTCTCTTTGTTTGTGGTAGTCTTGTCTTGAATTTTTGCCATGGAAGAGTGGGGCTGTAGACTTACCCCAAGGCAGGAAGTATGATCAACCTATACTAAAATGGAAGTGAAATACACATTGTCACTTCTTGGTGTTATAGTTGAAAATATTGGCCTGTGTCTCTAAGGTCTTTTCCAGTGAAAAAGTCATGTCTCAGTGACTTAAGTCATTTTGCTTTATTTTTATTTTAACATGGGCTCATGGTGACTTTAAAATCCTTGTGGGACCTCAGGATTCTTTAGCCCTCCTGGTCTCTACAGTGGGATATAGGAGGGTAGCCCCTCTCTTGGTTTCCTTTGCCTGTTCTGTGATTTTTTTATTTGTTAGTTTGTTTTCTCCCTCTCTCCTCCTGTTCATGTGTTTCTGAAAGTCCTTTACTTTCTCGAGGGATTTGCTCTTTGATTGTCCAAGACAGAATGAGAGGAGGTGTTAGCAATGTACGTGGGCAGGAAGCATAATCGCTGAGCCCTGTAGTCATTCATTTTCCCGTGGACAGGTTCTCACGAGTTTCCTCTTCATGCAGGCCGAGTGACCAGGTGGTGCAAGGGCCCTGTGGTCACATGCTCCACGCAGAAGAGGTTGGCAGAAAGGGAGATGCGCCACCAGAGTAGGAGCGAGGGATGGTGGTCCTTGGGGGGGGGGGGCGTATCTCACCTCCGCTCGGGACCATCCGGAAAGGCGTCCTTGAGAGGTTCCGTTTGAGTTGAGCCTTAAGGGGTGGGGAAGTATTCACAAGGCAGATTTGGACATTTTTAATAGAGGGAACAAAGAGCAGAAGTACCAAAGTGTGGAAAAGCACAGCATATTAAGAACCTCACAAGAAATTTCTGGAGTATAAATGGCGACATGGGGCGAAGTGGGAGATTTGTAAAATACTAAATAAA